>NC_138296.1:71262500-71992500 GCF_965601325.2 Salmo salar | reverse complement strand
CTGCTAATGGTGCTTCAACAAAGTACTGACTAAAGGGTCTGAACACTTATGCATACTTATTTTTATTACATTTGCTAAAAATTCTAAAAACCTCTTTTTGCTTTGTCATTAGAAGGTATTGATGTGTAGATTCATGAGAAAAATGTGGAAAAAGTCAAAGGGTCTGAAAACTTTTCGAAGGCACTGTATATACAGTACCAGTCAAAACTTTAGACACACCTACACATTCAAGAGTTTGTCTTCATTTTTTATATTTCTACATCGTATAATAATAGTGAAGACATCAAAACTTTGAAATAACACATATGGAATCATGTAGTAACCAAAAAAGTGTTAAACAAATCAAAATATATTTTCTATTTCAGATTCTTCAAAGTAGCCACCCTTTGCCTTGATGACAACTTTTACACTCTTGGTATTCTCTCAACCAGCTTCATGAGGTTGTCACTTGGAATACATTTCAATTAACAGGGCTGCCTTGTTAAAAGTGAATTTGTGGATTTTCTTTCCTTCTTAATGCGTTTGAGCAAATCAGTTGTGATGTGACAAGGCAGGGGTGGTATACAGAAGATAACCTTGTTTGGTAAAAGACCCAGTCCATATTATGGCAAGAACAGCTCAAATAAGCAAAGAGAAATGACAGTCCATCATTAATTTAAGACATGAAGGTCAGTCAATCCGGAAAACCCATCACAGGAAAGGAAGACCCAGAGTTACTGTCACGACTACTGCCGAGGGTAGTTCCTCTCCCTGTTCGGGTGGCGCTCGGCGGTCGTCGTCAACGGCCTACTAGCTGCCATCGATCCCCTTTTAGTTTTTCTGTTAGTCATGTCTTTATTAGTTGCACCTGTGTTCTGTTAGTTAATTAGTGGTATTATTTAAGCCCGCCTCTCCACCTGTTCTGTGTGCGGGCTTGTTACGTGTTTTCACTGTGTTCGTGTTGTGTAACGTGTTGGACTTTGGATTTGTTTCGCCCTGTTGTGTTTGGGAATTTTTTCCTCTTTTGAGGTACTTATTAAATATATATATTGTACCAAACATTTTTCTGCCTCCTGCGCCTGACTCCACACCCATGACGTGCAAGCATTACAGCAGAAGCAGCCACCACTCCTCTACCATCGATGGAAGAACGGGTCCTCTACCACACCACCGTCCTCCATCGGATTGGGTCAGCCATGGACCAGATGATGGAGAGGATGGATCGATGGGAGAGGAGTGGTTTCCTCCCTTCACCTCCGGCTCACCCGACGAGTCCACCTACTCCACTCCCTTCCCCATCTGGATCTGGGGCACTGCATCTTACGCCTCCGAGGGAGTACGATGGAGCAGCGGCAGGGTGCCAGGGATTTCTATTACAACTAGAGTTATACCTGGTGACCGTGAGGCCGACTCCCTCGGGGGAGGAGAGTGTGAGCCTCCTCATCTCCTGCCTGACGGGTCGAGCATTGGAGTGGGCCAACGCTGTTTGGAATGGACCAGACCTATTAATTAAGGAATAACTACCCTGAGTTCACCCGCCGTTTCAGGGCTGTATTCGATCACCCCCCAGAAGGACGAGCGGCGGGTGAACGACTGTTCCACCTCAGACAGGAGCTGAGGAGCGCGCAAGACTTTGCCCTAGAGTTCCGGACCTTGGCGGCTGGGGCTGGGTGGAACGACAGGGCCCTAATGGACCACTACAGGTGTAGCCTCCAGGAGGACGTCCGCAGGGAGCTAGCGTGTCGGGATACTACACTCTCCCTAGAGGAACTCATCGACATGTCTATACGACTGGACAATCTGCTGGCTGCCCGCGGGCATTCAGAAAGAGTCCTGTCAGTTCCATCTCCTAGCCTACCTACGCTCATTCCTATGGAGTTAGGGGGAACTGCGTCAAGGGGAACCGGAGGAGGGCGCCCCTCCTGCATCAATTGTGGTCGCCGAGGACACATGGCTGACCGGTGCTGGGGGGGGTCCCTCTGGGAGTCGAGAAGACAGGTAGAACACTCCTCGTTCATCCCAGGTGAGTCAGCACCACACTCACCCAGAATCCTCTGTTGGTCACATGTTTGTCTTAATTTTTTTTTCTTGATTTTGCTCCCTTTTCCCAGCATAAGGCACTAGTCGATTCAGGCGCAGCTGGGAACTTTATGGATAGCGGACTCGCCCTTAAGTTGGGAATTCCGCTGGTACCGTTAGATTCCCCTTTCCTCGTGCACTCCTTAGATAGCCGACCATTAGGGTCAGGGATGGTCAGGGAGGCCACGGTGCCAGTGGACATGGTGACGCAGTGGAATCATAAGGAACAAATTCGTTTTTTTCTTATTGATTCACCTGCGTTTCCAGTGGTGCTGGGGGTGCCCTGGCTAGCCATTCACAATCCCAAGATTTTGTGGAAACAGGGGATTTTCCAGGGATGGTCAGAGGAGTGTTCAGGTAGGTGTCTGGGTGTTTCCATCGGTGCCACTTCGGTGGAGAGTCCAGACCAGGTTTCCACTGTGCGCATTCCCCTTGAGTATGCCGATTTGGCTCTCGCCTTCTGTAAAAAGAAGGCGTCTAAATTACCACCTCATCGGCAGGGGGATTGTGCAATAGACCTCCAGGTTAACGCTGCGCTTCCCAAGAGTCACATGTACCCATTGTCCCAGGAGGAGATGTTGGCTATGGAGACATATGTCATGGAATCTCTGGGGCAGGGGTACATTTGGCCCTCCATTTCACCCGTCTCCTCGAGTTTCTTTTTCGTGAAGAAAAAGGGGGGAGGTTTGCGCCCGTGCATTGATTATAGAGGTCTCAATTCCATTACAGTGGGGTTCAGTTACCTGCTACCTCTCATTGCTACGGCGGTGGAATCATTTCACGGAGCGTGGTTTTTCACGAAACTGGATCTCAGGAGTGCGTATAATTTGGTGCGTATTCGGAAGGGAGATGAGTGGAAAACCGCACTTAGTACCACATCGGGCCACTATGAGTACCTCGTCATGCCGTATGGGTTGAAGAATGCTCCAGCTGTCTTTCAATCTTTTGTCGATGAGATTCTCAGGGACCTGCACAGGCAGGGAGTGATTGTGTATATCGACGATATCTTGATTTACTCCTCCACACGCGCTGAGCATGTGTCTCTAGTATGCAAGGTGTTTGGACTTTGGATTTGTTTCGCCCTGTTGTGTTTGGGCATTTTTTCCTCTTTTGTGGTACTTATTAAATATATATATTGTACCAAACATTTTTCTGCCTCCTGCGCCTGACTCCACACCCACAACGTCCAAGCGTTACAGTTACTTCTGCTGCAGAGGATAAGTTCATTAGAGTTACCAGCCTCAAAAATTGCAGCCCAAATAAATGCTTCACAGAGTCCAAGTAACAGACACATCTCAACATCAGCTGTTCAGAGGAGACTGCATGAATCAGGCCTTCATGATCGAATTGCTGCAAAAAAAACACTACTAAAGGATATTTGGGAACTCCTTCAAGACTGTTGGAAAATCATTCCAGGTGAAGCTGGTTGAGAGAATGCCAAGAGTGTGAAAAGCTATCATTATTGCAAAGGGTGGCTACTTTGAAGAATCTGAAATCTGAAATCTATTTGAACACTTTTTGGTTACTACATGATTCCTTATGTGTATGTCATAGTTTTGATGCCTTCACTATTATTCTACAATGTAGAAAATAGTGCAAATTAAGAAAAGCCCTTGAATGAGAAGGCGTGTCCAAACTTTTGACTAGTACTGTAAGCTTCAATTTCCTCAGCTTACACATCACTGACAAACTAAAATGGTCCACCCACACAGACAGTGTGGTGAAGAAGGCGCAACAGCGCCTCTTCAAACTCAGGAGGCTGAAGAAATGTGGCTTGGCACCTAAAACCCTCACACACTTTTACTGATGCACAATTTATTGCATCCTGTCAGGCTGTATCACCGCCTGGTACGGCAACTGCACCGCCTGCAACTGCAGGGCTCTCCAAAGGGTGGTGTAGTCTGCCCAGCGCATCACTGGGGGCAAACTAACTGCTCTCCAGGACACCCACAGCACCCGATGTCACAGGAAGGCCAAAAATATCATAAAGTACAACAACCACCCAAGCCACTGCCTCTTCACCCCGCTATCATCCAGAAGGCGAGGTCAGTACAGGTGCATCAAAGCTGGGACCTATAGACTGAAAAACAGCTTCTATCTCAAGTTCATCAGACTGTTAATAAATAGCCATCAGTAGCACCTTAGAGGCTGCTACCCTATATACATAGACTTGATATCACTGGCCACATTAACAATGGAACATTAATAATGTTTACATATTTTGCATTCGTCATCTCATATGTATATACTGTATTCTATTCTATTCTACTGTATTTTAATCTATGCCGCTCCGAAATTGCTCGTCCAAATATTTATATATTCTTAATTCCATTCCTTTACTTTAGATTTGTGTGTATTGTGTATATTGTTGTGAAATTGTTTGATATTACTTGTTAGATAGTATTGCACAAGCACAAGCATTTCGCTACACCCACAATAACATCTGCTAAACACGTGTATGTGACCAATCCAATTTGATTTGATATATATATTTTATTATTATTATTTCTTATGCTTGTTTATTTTTCTTTTCAAGGGCTTTGAGATTCTTTCTGTAATGGAAAGAGCTATAGAAGCTGAACAAATTATTATTATTATTATGATTATTATGTGGTTGAGAAAGAAATTTGAGTTTCAAAGCTTATGTCCTGTCATAAAAATAAAAAAAATATGGCATATGACGTGTACATACTGTATGCCATCTGGGAGGCCCGATCTCCGAGGAGAGTCCAAAGCTTGTCGGCCCTCCCGCCTTACATTCATGGAAATGTAATGGAAAACATGAATGTAACGTTTCACCTGTCAGAGTACAACCCGTAGCGTAAAATATCATTGGTCACATCTTCCAAGAACTGTAGATATTTCCCCTCCTCTTCCTCCTCATCCCCCCTCTTTCTCCTCTTCCTCCCTAGGGAATATGAATAGAATTCCACACAATCAATACAGTGGATTGGAAATCTATACATATACAGTATTCATATATATTGATATCAGCTTCATGTAACGGGATACAACTCAGTGTCTTCTACTGTCTATCAGGTGTCTTAACTTCAATACTCCAAATACAGATTGACCTCTTTCTGCTATGGGCATCAGCAGCTCTTCCATGCATGTCTGGGCTACATACACTATTACATTACATAACTGTGTATAATATGAATTAATGACATAGTAATTACTTATTATCTAACCTGCCAGCTTGATCGGCTCCTGTGCTTGTCGCACTGTATTTCATAGACCACTGTGCAGCATACTAGAAAGGGTAGAAGGTGTAAACACATTAATGTTGATGGTGCTATGCCGGTATGCCACAATGCTATGTCTGGATCCTTGACCTTATATCAACATGGGTTCAATCAAGCTCTTGTAGATATAAGGTGGTGTGTGTGTGGTTATGTAATGTAACATATTACGCAACGGTAACATAAAACACAGGTGCGTCCTTGTTGACCTGACCTTGTGACCATGGCAACTACCCCCAGAGGTATTCTGTGATGAAGAGGGATGCTTTTTCCTGTCAAGAGGGAGAGGAGGAAGTAGACGGAAGGAAAACAGATGAAGATAATGAAGATGATGGGGGGCTAATCATCATTGTCAGGAGAGTCAGGACCGATGCCTGCACAGGAATAGTGATGAGCCATTGAGACAATCAACAGGTACAAGTGCCGTCTGTTTATGTGTTTATGATTGAAAGTGAGTGTGTGTTTCCTTAATCCCTCACGTTTCAAAAAATAACTTATTCCTTCCTCTGGGTCTGTGTGAAGGAGTGGCCTTCACTAAAGACATTTTAACACGTATTTATTCCAAGTATTTTTTAGAGCAAGTTATGTTTGTGTATGTCCTCATTTCATTGTCATTTATCAGACATTCCATTTACTAAATATTTTCCATCGTTTTCAACCAATTGGGGTCAGGTGTTCATTGTTAAGTTTCTTGTTTTCTATTGGTCCAGCAAATGGAAGTGGTTAATTGAAACAGGTGTTTCCGTTCAGTAATTGGGTCGCCTGCCATCTTAAAGAAGTTTTGCCAGATTGTTTGTCAGTGGAATGTCTTTTAACTATGGTGAGCCACGTCTGTGTTAGGTGCCAGTTTCATGTGGTTTTTAACTTGCTCTGCTACTGCAGTTTTAAATAAAGTACTTTTGAACTGTTTTTATTCTCAGTCCTTTTTATTCATTTTAAGTGTTTAACAGCTAGCTCTCTCTGTCTGCTTAGAATGAAGCTTATTGCCCACTGCATGTAGATGATGGGCCTAATAACGACAACACGCTGCTAGCATTCTGGACTGGCATTTGCATTATGATAATAAATGTGTATGCATTTGTCTTTATCTCTCTCCCTCTTTCCTCTCTCTCTTCCTTTTCACTCTGTAATTAATGCATTCTACTGCCTCTAACTATTAGGATTATGGAACTGTGTTTTTATTAGATATATTTTAACACTGCTGCTAGCGTTCAATACCTCTGTAATTCAGTGGACTCAGAGGTGTAAGGCATATGCTTGTTCTCTTTTATAATCATGGCTTATGTACATTTATATTTTACAGCAGCAATTGTCTCCCAAAAGCAGTTAGCATCACCTCTCAGTCTGTCCCTTCTTCTGGCCTGGCGGTGGGGTGTAGTAGCGATACTGAGACAGGAAGGAGTCATGCTGGTTCCTGTGGGTCCTGGGGGTGAAAGGTTGCTGGCCGGCCCTGTGGAACACCCCTGGGTGTCTGTCCAGGACGTCCCCGCTGTAGGTCCTTTGAGCTGGGCTCTGGTAGGGCCCCTGGGCTTGTTGATGGTCTCTAGAGGTGAGGTGGCCAGGCTGGGGTGCCTACAGGGAGAAGAGGAGCGTCACTTTGTCCTGGAATAACTCATACCTGAAATGTCACTACGTGTTGTTTCATGTTATGTCATTACTGTATGTCATACCACTCGTTTTATATGGGGAAGGTCAAAGTGAAGTAGTTCCAGTCAGACAGGTTCTCATGGGTTTGTCTGGTCTGAGACATTTGTCAATTATGATGGTTTCATTCTATAGTAGGCTATAAATGAAATGATGTATACTGTACAGTAACACTTTAAAGGACACAACAAGGGTGGCCCGAGGGTGAGCTTTGAAGTGAACTAAAGTCTTTCTGTATAATCCTCACTATGGGGGTGGCAGCTTCCTCATCTATGTAGCCTGATACACAGGCAGAAAGATACTCACTCATTCTCTCTCTCACACACACACACACACACACACACACACACACACACACACACACACACACACACACACACACACACACACACACACACACACACACTCAGCAGAAGGTTTGTAGCGTGGAGCTATCTGTGGAAATCGATGCACGATAACCACAACCGTGCTCAATCAACGTGTTCATCGTGGTCACCTATCATACTGTTAAACACTCGCGTGCATGGTTGAACGGTCACTGTCATCTGGTCAGCTCTGTTCGTACGGAACGCTGTATGGTCATTACATAGGATTCCAGTATGATGGTGACAACATTTTCTGAGCCTTTCTAACCCTACAATGTCTGAAAGGACTAGTGTGGCTGGCTACAAGTCATTGTTGTAAATGAGAATGTGTTCTCAACCGATATATAAAAATGAAGGTAATTCAGGGAGGAAAATGATGGCAAATATTCTCTCAGATCTGCAAGGGCGTAGGGACATCAAGGAAGCTATCAGAACAGAATCAAGTCGACTCTCACAGTTGAGTCACTCCATCCCTTCAATCTAGTGGATGAGCTAACAGTCCCACAGGAAGACATAGAGAGAGAGGGAGAGATGGATAGAAGGTGAGTAAGTGTGAGAGAGAAAGACCAGACCACTGCACAATCACAGCATTATCAAACTATCAAGTGATGGAATTTGATTCAACACAGCTAACAGTGGTACTTCTTGATATGGTCTCTAAAAGATGTCACGACTTCCGCCGAAGTCGGTCCCTCTCCTTGTTCGCGCGGCGTTCGGCGGTCGACGTCACCGGCCTTCTAGCCACTGCCGATCCACTTTTCATTTTCCATTTGTTTTGTCTATGTCTTTCACACCTGGTTTCACTCACTCAATTACTTGTTTATTATTTAACCCTCTGTTCCCCATGTTTGGTTGTGAGTGATTGTTTGTTGTATTGTGGTCCGTATTTGTGGGCTTGGTAATTCTCTTCTATTTTGATGACTTTGAGTAAAGTTACTTTTATTTACTCATCTCTGCTGTCCTGCACCTGACTCCTCCGCACCAGCTACACATAGATCCTTACAGAAGAAAGCAGATTGTTGGTCAGAACGAAGAATAAGGATGATACCAGGAGAGAGGAGGGGAGAACTGCAGCTCTTTTACGTCTTTAATTTTAACCTGCAACTTTGAGCACTTCCCCTTCCATTCTGCATCGTCTGCATGGGACCTCAAGACGCTACGGTACTATAGGGAGATGATTGTGCAGGACACGTAATGATGCTGTTGCATGTTTTAATGTTGACCTCAGCGTACTGATGTGTGTGTGTGTGTGTGTGTGTGGTGTGTGTGTGTGTGTGTGTGTGTGTGTGTGTGTGTGGTGTGTGTGTGTGTGTGTGTGTGTGTGTGTGTGTGTGTGTGTGTGTGCGCCTGCGTGCGGGGACTTTGGGTAAAGAATAGTCAGCATATATACTATATGGAGATGAGATGCATTCACAGTCCACACAGAGAATGCAATTACAGGTTCATCATTATGTCAGTAAGTCAGCAGCCTATCTCTTTATGCTTCTCACTTATTCTCATTAAATGTACTTGTGTTTCTTTAACTCCAGCACCTGATTACTTTTACTTTGGCAGTGGATTTGTTCAGTCATCTGCAACGATGGAATTATTTTTCAGATTTTGCAACCTGTTTTGTTGCAAATCAGTAGTAAACCAAATTGGAATAATGAAAGAGAATCGCAACATGTGTGCAGAAATGTATCTCGCTTATGAAGTTCTAGTAACTGAAACGTCAACGAGATATAAATGCACATTTTGGTGCCATTAAGTTACACATCTGTAATAATGTTAAGACTCACTTATTTGAACTATCAGTCGTCTACATTTAAAGCTAGTGACATTCATAGACTCCATAAGAATATGCAACAATATATGGGGGATCTTCTGTACTGTGTAGTGTATATGAAACATTCCATATGCTCAATTTCAATCCCAACCAACTGATTGATGGACACATGAAGCAGATTGGAAGGGGCTCTGCAGGGATTGGTGGATGACTGACATGAGATGAATGATGTAAGATGGCGATGTGCTTAATCCCCGAAGAGAACCCAAAGGTAAAGGGCGATCTATATTCTTGAAAATGTTTAGACCTCGCCAAGTAGGCAACACCTACAATTTATATTAAAATGCATCCCGCGATTGGATTGTTGGCAGTGCATTCAGTGAGATTAGATGTTTCTGACTTGGTGTATACAGTTGAAGTCGAAAGTTTACATACACTTAGGTTGGAGTCATTAAAACTCGTTTTTCAATCCCTCCACAAATTTCCTGTTAACAAACTATAGTTTTGGCAAGTCGGTTAGGACATCTACTTTGTGCATGACACAAGCAATTTTGCCAACAATTGTTTACAGGCAGATTATTTCACTTATAATTCACTGTATCACAATTCCAGTGGGTCAGAAGTTTAGATACACTAAGTTGACTGTGCATTTAAACAGCTTGGAAAATTCCAGAAAATTATGTTATGGCTTTAGAAGCTTTGGATAGGCTAATTGACATCATTTGAGTCAATTGGAGGTGTACCTGTGGATGTATTTCAAGGCCTACCTTCAAACTCAGTTCCTCTTTGCTTGACATCAGGGGAAAATCAAAAGAAATCAGCCAAGACCTCCGGAAAAAAAATGTAGACCTCCACAAGCCTGGTTCATCCTTGGGAGCAATTTCCAAATGCCTGAAGGTGCCACGTTCATCTGTACAAACAATAGTACTCAAGTATAAACTGCATGGGACCACACAGCCATCATACTGCTCAGGAAGGAGACACGTTCTGTCTCGTAGAGATGAACGTACTTTGGTGCGAAAAGTGCAAATCAATCCCAGAACAACAGCAAAGGACCTTGTGAAGATGCTGGAGGAAACATGTATAGAAGTATCTATATCCACAGTAAAGCGAGTCCTATATCGACATAACCTGAAAGACCACTCAGCAAGGAAGAAGCTACTGCTCCAAAACCGCCATATAAAAGCCTGACTATGGTTTGCAACTGCACATGGGGACAAAGATCGTACTTTTTGGAGAAATGTCCTCTGGTCTGATGAAACAAAAATATAACTGTTTGGCCTTAATGACCATTGTTATGTTTGGAGGAAAGAGGGGGAGGCTTGCAAGCCGAAGAACACCATCCCAACCGTGAAGCACGGGGGTTGCAGCATCGTGTTGTGGTGGTGCTTTGCTGCAGGAGGGACTGGTACACTTCACAAAATAGATGGCATCATGAGGGTGGAAAATGATGTGGATATATTGAAGCAACATCTCAAGACATCAGTCAGGAAGTTGAAGCTTGGTTGCAAATGGGTCTTCCAAATGGACAATGACCCCAAGCATACTTACAAAGTTGTGGCAAAAAAAACGTGTTGACCCAAGTAAAACAATTTAAAGGTAATGCTACCAAATACTAATTGAGTGTATGTAAACTTCTAACCCACTGGGAATGTGATGAAAGAAATAAAAGCTGAAATAAATCATTATCTCTACTACTATTCTGACATTTCACATTCTTAAAATAAAGTGATGATCCTAACTGGCCTAAGACAGGGAATTTGTACTAGGATTAAATGTCAGGAATTGTGAATATATTAAATAATTGTTAAATATATTTGGATAAGTTGTATGTAAACCTCTGAGTTCAACTGGACATGGAAAAGGGGTATTGGGATGGGATGGAGATCGGTCCATGGGGACCACTATTGTATTTATCTAGATGATGATGTATTTAGATTAAAACAACAATTTAATACAAGGTGTAGACATGATGCCTGCGGTCAACTTGGTCCATCGTGAACAATTTGAGAAGTTGTTTTGAAGAGCAGCTGTTAGCCAGGTCTGAGGATATCTGGGCCATACATATCCGGTGTTAGATAAGGGACTAGACAGACAAGTCTCACCCTGAGAGCTGTGTGTACACTGGGATTGGCTGGGTTTGCATGCTTGTCATTCTGGTTTCCTGTCCTCTGTCTGGATCTCTCTCTCCTCTGCCAGTCACAGTCTGTGGCATAGACAACAACAATATTATTACATTTGACAGCTATCATACCAAATAGAAGTAATCTATTCACAATCATACTGAAGTGATGACCCAATCAACATGTCATGAGCCAAGGCGTCCCAAGTATCCTTATACTTGGGATAAGTGCACTCACATCAGTTCAGCGGATGTCACTCCCAAATGGTTGATTGCATAAAACTTAGGAATTACAAACGTGAAACAAATGTGTAAGATAAAGTACATACCATCATTCTCTAGAGAATCCCTCATAAGTGTGTGTTGAATGTGGACATCACTACTCGATCCTCTCTTAAATCAACTACCAACAAGCTAATGCTGCTTGAGAGTGTCTACAATGTAGCATCTGTGGGAATATACGTATGAGCAATTTTAGCCCACATTCTCTCAGAGAGATACTGACTCCGCCAGTGGCAGAGACCGCTGCATTAGTGACAGGGTTGTGAACACCACACCAGAACGACGCTAATCGGACAGAATGTCTTCTCCGCTGGTTCTAAATTACTTCTGGCGAGGAAGCAGAGAAAGGAGACATACACTTTAGAGAATTCTAAAGTTGATCTCCTCTTGAACCCGGTGTGACGTTGCCATCTGTTTTACTCCTTTGCAGTCCTACCTACTTACATTCAGTATGTATATTTACTGTATATATGTATATTTAAGATGGCACATCAGCCCAGAGGTTATTTCAAAAGCACTTACATTTGATACTGGTGAGGAGAGATCTGGGCGGGGAGCAGTCCACACAAGCTGCAAAACATAATAGAACAAGACAGTGTGTTTGTGCTGACCAGCTGTTATGTTTTGCACTGTGCGTGCCGTAGTGAGGGTGAAACTGTGAGTACTGTACCTTTAGCAGAGAGCAGCGCTCTGTAATGGGCATCCATTTTGTCTCGAATAAGGAGTAGGGTTGAGTATTTACAAGTGGACCCTGGATATTGAAAAAGAAACATAATGGTAAGGCAATGACAGAGGGATGGGGCTCTCTGTATTGCATCTTGGTTCAAATAAGGAGCCAATTCAACTATATGTGACACTGCTTCAGTCTAATTTGGGTAAGTTGGATGGTGTTAAGGTTAAATTGGGAGACCAGGGTTTGATTATCCACTAAGGCACAATGTTCTCAGCTATTCCCTGAAATGGCTGTGTCACATTTCCATTAAACCAAGGTAATGCAGGGTGGAAAATAAACATTGTATAATGGAAGATCAATCTCTCTCTCTCTCTCTCTCTCTCTCTCTCTCTCTCTCTCTCTCTCTCTCTCTCTCTCTCTCTCTGGACTATTAGCCATTGATGGCTACAACGCAAGGCAAGTTAAAAGAGGGACTGACGAGTGAATACATGGGCCAAGGGAGCAGAACAGATTGCAATTACTGGGCCGTGTGTGGAAAACACAAAATGACCCACTTACAGGAGAAAGGAGCTGTTATTTACAGAGAGAAAGACAAACAGAGGATCCTGACATGTCGCTGAGTCACGCAGGGGATCTGGATCTGAGATGGGGGAGAGGAATATGTGGTGGAGGTAGAGAGTGGCAGTAGTTTGGGGGAGCTTAACTACAGCCACGTGTGATGAGTTTCCTTGCATAAAGATACCGGTTGTGATGAATAGCCACGTACCTCAATATACATGCCAAAAACTAGGTGTTAACTAGGCTTTATTTTAGGAAGTGTAACAACTCCGTAGGTGGAGGAGTGTGTCACGTGTGGTAGTGGTAACCAAGAGTCAGGAGAAACAATTTAGTTCTCAAATGGGAAGTTATTAAACTCTTAATAAGAGCGACTTCCCCTAGAAAACAACGAATCCCTTTGAAAACAGCCTATGTGGCATCGATATGAGTCAGAAACATTTTTATTCTAGTACCAAAATTGACTACAAAGTGTAAATAGGATCATTTTGGTCATAAAGTCAGTCTCGTCTTAAATGGAATTTGGAACCTCGGTGCGTCACAGCGAGTAAATAAAGCAGGGGCGGAAATCCCGGGGTGGACGGGGGGGACACGACCCCCCCCATCCTCGGAAAAATATGATTTGTCCCCCCCAATATATCACTGAAACATAACTATGTAATTTAAATAATATTAATAATACGCAATGAAAGCAATTGTGCTGATTATAGACACTTAATAGCGTGTTTTTAAGTTTCAAAAGATTGCGACCCCCCCCAACCCTTTGCCTCACAATGGTTTGATCCACTGCCAGTTCCTTAGTTGGCAAGGTAACAGAGGGGTCGTATCCACTGTCTGAAAGGCACTCAATGAACGTAACTGACGTGAGGTTAATCCAGTCAATCGCGCACACACACTAGCTGAATATGCAGAGCTAGCGCGCAAATATGAACTATTAAGCTAGCTAGTACCTATTCCATTTATGTGGCCTCGTCAAAGATGGAATCTTCCTATCGTCAATTTATTCATACAGCTGTCAACTCTTGTCATTTTAATCCGTTTCACATTTGCTAGCTATCTTTTAGATCGAAGCCCAAATAGAATGATAAAAGATAAGATGGAAGCCCATCTCCTACTGTAAATAACCTACACACTGTGTGTGTGTGTAGCCAGCCAGCCAGGTAGAAAAATGGCATAAAAATAAAAGACAGACATCAGAGTATTTTTCAGTACACCAAAACGTAAAGTAAGAACCCTAGTAGCCTAATATCTCAAAGACTAGTTGATAAAATGTTCATAAGAAAGAAATTAAATTCTAATGGAAATGTTTCACAATGATGTCATTAGGCAGAGCAGGCAACAGATGGCACACAGACAGCAGAGTTGGGTACAGATATGCAGGGACAGACTGGCAGAGACAGGGAGTCTCAGGTAAGTTTGTTGAGTCTTTGTTTGGCAACATTATGAAAGGTTCTCCATTTTTTTTACTTGTAAAATAGGAACATAATTGGAAAATGCCATGGATACCCCCACTCTCAACTTAAACTGGTGACTGAACTAAGATTTGTTAAAGGCAATGGTATTGCTGTTGTGATTAGTTGTGTAGTTTTGGGTACCGGTAGTTAGGAGTACGGCAAACACCTTATTTCTTTGGTTCCTCAATATACATTTACCATATTACAATGTAGGCTATGTGTTACAGCACTACTTTTGGTGTCCCCCTCAGGAATTGCTCTTGAGAAAATGTCATGTAATTGTCCCCTCCAAAGTTGATATCAGATTTTCGCCCCTGAAATAAAGGTTGGGTTTGGATTACAATTATGCCAACAAATCATACCCCCTTTTGCCAAGCTCTACGTGCAAATCGCCCCTCCGCCCACTTCGCTTCCATTCATTGAATGGGACTCCATTGTTTCATCGCCCACAATGACGGCAGACTGAAAAGCCCTAGACGGATTGATCATGATTCTACAGCCAAAGTTCTATACTTTGCATGCCCTGCCGAAGGACCCTAGCTACTACGCGGAATAGGTACTTGGAGTTTGTCGGTCCCCAAATCTGCACCAGTAACGCTAGCTTGGTGGACAATGACCGGTGGTGTTGAGTATAACCAGAGATAGTGAAATATAATGACCTCTCTGTCAGTGTTGTGTATACATGGATGCCAAGGGAAGCCAGGCTTCCCCCCAAAATTTACCAAGAAAAATATAAAAACATTCAATTATTTATCTTTCATCTCTCTGTATTTCATAACTTTCCTTCAATTCGCAAGAGGCTGAATGTATCTCATTGGAGAAAGCATCAGAGTAAGCGAAACAGCGCCCCTCTGTCTCTCTACGGCTAGGCCATTTATCTGATGCTGTCTGGTCCAAATGAGTATGACATTGTTGCCACCCATAGCATTGAAGGCAAAGGAAGCCAGCGAGAATCTGGCCTCTATTGAAACAAAATGTATAAAAAATGATCCAATCAGCGTTGAGCTAAACTGAGCGAGCTCAACTGTGAATGGTCAGAAAAAAAAGTGTCAAGGGAAGCCAGCTTGGATTTGGCTTCACTCCTATCAAATCCAACTGAGAGCATACGTCATTGACAGAAAAACTTGAATTGTTGCATCTGGTTGTGTTGTTGTTCTCCCTAGCTAAGATTTGCTCTTTCCTGGATGGAGATAGGGATTTGGACTTGTGGTTATACTTAATTCTCCGTACTGGCCAATGATTATAGCGGTGATTCTTATCCAACCATAAATTCATACATTGTGCCCCTGGACTGAGAGGATGGAAGTTCAATATGTAGCTATATGTTGAAGGCTAATGTTAACTAGTTAATGTTGTCCATGAATGGAAGTTAGGCTAGAAAGCTAGAATCTAAGCCAGGTAGCCTAGGACAACAAAAAATAAAAGCGCGTACTGTATGACAGAATGATAGACAGTTTCACCAACATAAAAGAAAGGAGGATGGCATTGGCGTTTCTCTACAAGTAGTGTGAGTCAACATGTTTTTCTACCCCCCCACACACACGCACACAGAAATCAGAACCATGGACAGCCACATCATATTTAGCTTATGTTGACTGAACTAAATTGTTATCTTTTAGTTGTCACTGTATTAGACTAAGCAGAGGCGACTTGATGAAATGGCAGCTCCTGTTTTCTTTGCGACTTGCGGTAACTCTGTGGTTCTAAAATACTAGTTGTTTAGTGGTCCAAAAATTTCGGATATGTTTACTTGCTTGACCATGCTGTAGGTCATGTAACTGTACATGCAATATGCTTTGTGGACTTCACTGGACAGAGGTTGCTATCCGGTTTTGTGATTAAACAAAGCGGGGAAGGCTTGGCTTCCCAGTGATTTTACCCACACACCGCTACTTCTCTCTGTATAATTTAGCTAACGATGTTAGATTACGTTACTGCTGGCTATGTAGGTAGCCTGCCTCCAACGAGGCAGGCTAGCTAATGTTTTAGTTAATGTTAGTATAGCTAGCTAGATACCTCATTACAACTTAGTTAGGTCATAACTCATACAAGTTTGTGTATTGTCTAGATACTGCTGGTTGTGTAACGTTATCATTTGATAATGGTAGCGAGGCGGGCTAGCTAACTTTAGCTAACTAACGTTAGCCTACAAATCGGATTTGCAATTTAGTTCGTAGCTCATATAAGTGTATTCTGTATTGTCTAGATTAAAACAAAATAATGGATGCAGCTATGGCGGTAGCTAACTCATGTCTGAGTCTGACTAATACAGCGAACTAGGAGAAAAAGACCGTAATGGCGTCCCCGGCCTGAATCTAATCCAATACAGGGTTACAGTCCGTCTACATCTGATAAACATCGAATTAGGGTTTCCACTAGTTACCACAACCACAAGGTCACAATTTTTTATGTCATAAAAATCCATAAAAACTAAAATGTGCTTTTTGGTCTTCATTTAAGGTTAGGGTTAGACATAAGGTTAGCAGTGTGGTTAAGGTTATGGTTAGGTTTAAAATCACATAAAAAAATATTTAAAAAATGTATGACTTTGTGGCTGTTGTAACTAGCAACGACCTAGAATTAGCTTGAACTGAGTTACTGCCCTGATGACACAGACGGCTTCATCAACAACCGTAATGTGTGTTATGTAAAAAGTTGTATAAAAAAAATACCCGGTTTGACAAACAAGTAGGTTAATTCCCCAGCCAAGCAGATACAACTAGTAGAGTCATTTGGTTGTGAAGTGCATAAGCAAAACGCTTTGTCCTTTCTTTAGAACAAAATGCAATTGACCACCTGGCTGTCTATTGTATCACCCTGACACAGGCCCTCCCAGTCAACACCACGTCATAAGATGAGAAAGTATATTGTTTATGAGGATTTCCTGCTGCAGTTGTTTGAGAGATGTCCAGTTTGCAGCCGAACATGCAACATGTAGAAGACCAGTAAGGGGACCATCAGCATCACCAGACATGCCCTCACTGTGAGCATTGCAATAAATGGAACTGGGAGGACACTTGAATCAGGTTGGTGTCATTTGACCTGTGTAACGGTTGTCTTCTGTAGAAATGGACCAAGGCGCAGCAGGTACGTGAATACTCATCTTTAATTAAAGTAAAGGAGTAAAGCATCCACTTAACAATTCAAACAAAGTAACAACAGCTACAGTTCTGCAGGCTAGAAACGCAGTGCAAAAAACAACCACCCACAACCCCAAAGAAAAACACACACACCTATATAGGACTTCCAATCAAAGGCAACTATACACACCTGCCTTCAATTGGAAGTCCCAATCATCCACCCAACATTTAACCAACACAAACATGCCACGTCCTGACCCAACTACACCCTCTACTGGTCAGGACGTGACAACCTGGTCAAAGGTCAAAACAGTTTCGAGTTTTGTCCCATTTCAGCTTCATAACCTAACCTGGTGGAACCACCCTGATCGCTGTGTTTACCTTTTCTCTTCACACACATATCAGGATATCTGAAGTGAAATAGAAAGGTGAATGCAACGATCAAGTTGGTTCCACCATGCTAATCATAACCACCATTTATAATGTAATCCGTGCTCTGTGTGTGTGTTTGTGTTTGACCAACTAGTATCTTTGATGAGGGGCCAGGAGCTGATCTATGCTGCCATGCCCATCAATGGGATGCAGGCAAATACCTTACCTCCAGCCTCACCGCTTGCCTGCTCACCAAAGGTCATAGATGGGGAGACCAGGATTAGGTAGGTTTAATCTGACCTTTTCAAACTTCAACATAGTATATGTTTGTTTGTCAGATGTCACCTATCCTATCTGCTATTGGTAATAGAACAGCGACTGTGTATGTGTTCACAGATGTGCCTATGGAGCCAGCACTTGGAGACTTGCATGATGATGTGATGGAGTCCAGACTGACAGACATCTTTGATGTCTCTAAACGGAGATAGACCTGGCACTTGGCATTACAATTTTACTAGACACAACTTTTACTAGTTCAGGTGGGCCTTCAAGCTTCAGCAAACAAAGGAAAGGAGGAAAGGAATAATTCAAAATTGCATTCGTATTTACAGATGGCATACAAGTTTGTTATTAAGCTACATAAAAGTTCACATGTTCCAGAATGCATTTCTGCTATGTTCACATTCAAATGCATTTTTGCCATGTTTTCATTCAAATGCCTCTCCTGTGAAGTAGTGACCTGCGACAAACGCCTAGCTTCCTGAAACTGGTCACATATCACCAATGCTTAATTTGTAAATCAGGAGGTCCCGGAACACATAGTGAGCATGGCTGGGGGGGAGTATCCGGGGGCCCTGAGGTACGAGAACACATTGAGAAAAACGTAGCAGTGCAGCAGACAGAGTAAACAGCCAAAGTAGCCAACTATCTATGGTGGTGAAACGGACAGCACTCTCCAAGGTGCTGATTCATTAAAAGCATTTTAGACGTCACTGCAGTATGCCCACATATTTTAGTATAGCTGCGAGGCTTACACAAGTCCCAATTTCTTATAGCCTAATGTTCCAGACATCAATGTACAGGAACATTTTCAGACGACACTGAAGAACACCCGCCACATGCACACATACTCAGCTGTGGAGCTTACAAGGCCCGAATTTCATATCATTTTCAAGACATCAATGTAGCAGTAGAACAAATATCACAATATCGGAATATAACTTCAAATAAAATAAATCACAGCAGAACACACATGAGAATATATAGGCCTCCTGCCTATATGGTCATATGAAACACGTATTCAAATTACCTTCACAGTGCAGAACAAGTTTGTAAAGAAAAAAAACCCTCCCACAATGACTCTCCCCATGTCAAGTCCATTTAAGTCATGAGAGTCAATTTCTTGCTCAAAGCCATGAGCGGGCCTGTGCCTGTGATGTTTAGCCTTCACCTAAGGCTCTTCTCAAGACTCTGGCTGTCGTGTCTATTTTTTCATTTTGAGTGTTAACTATAACCTGGGTGTCCTCTTTAGCCTCGTCTACAAGGCTTGCTGCCACCAAATGCACCTTGGTTTGGGCATGTTCAAAACCCATTTTATCTGAGGGCTCTTGTTGTTTTTTTTATTTTTTATGTCTGAGGCATAGGATGGTAAATTACTGTACATTCCACCCACTCTTTTGCTAGTTTAATCCCTCCAGTCATTTCTAGACCCAAGCCCAACTTTGAATTCTGCATGTCAAGCCAAGGGTTATACGTTTGCTTGTTCTTGTACTGAAAATTGCACCTGCTCCGAGCACTTCGTCGGGGGATGCACTGCCCCCCAGCTCCCCGTCTCCCTCTCCCGCTGAGTCTGACTCCTCGCTAGTAGGCTTACTAGCTAGTAGGGGTGCCGCTGGTGATGCTGAACTGGCGGGATTAGCATCGTCATCAGGAACAGTTTGCCTCACTCCTCTCCTCCGGCACAGACAGTTCTTTGGCTCGTTCCGGATTCCATTCATCATCTTTCTCTGGATTTTTGGACTGGAAAAATGTCATCAAAATCTGTTGCTTTTTCTTATAAATGTTTTGTTTGAATTTCCTACGATTCAAATTCAGTAGGGAGAGAACTAGCCTAGGCTACGTGACGTGATTACGTAGGGACCTCTTCACTAGCTGACTTCCACTACCAAGACCTTGTGTCAAGATCAGTTACTTTACCCACCAGCCCTCCTCAAAACCTTTATGTACTAATAAGAAAGCAGGTCTGGAATCATTGTGGCAGGATAGGATGATTACACAGAAGTATCACCATGCTATTACATGATGGTCTTTCTGTAGGGCGGGAGTAATAACGGGTTCAACTTGATTTAACGCTTATCGCTTTTATTCGAAAGTCTACAGTGCGAACAGTTAAACAATTAATAATAATGCAGCGAGAGGTACCGGATCTGGACAAATAGGTGCCGGAACAAACAAAGTCAAATCTGAGAGGTGCTGTTCCGTCAAGATCCGGCTCAAATTAAGCACCACGTATCACTCTGACCTATTCAAAGCTTCCTCCGGCATCTCACCATACATCTGCATGTAGTTATTGAACTCAACATGCAGAAGGTTTGTTTGTTGTGATTGAGTTGGGGGAAGCAGCTGCGGGCAAGGTTCTGACAGATGTATGTGTCTTGGTGGTGGCAAGGACACACACAAGAAACACCCACATCAAACCACATCCCCAAGCCAACTCACGTTTGGCTTCTGTCATGATTGGCAACATTTCTTGAGGAGCAAGCCAAAGAAAATGAGGCCAGCGGGTGCAATTACCCTTTAATAAGGCTTAACATGTCCCAAAAGAAAGTACTCACTCAAACATGACAAACTCTCCAAATCAAACACTGGCCCTTTAAGGCAACAACTGAAGTAAACTTAAAGGTCCAATGCAGCCGTTTTTTTTATCTAAATATCAAATAATTTCTGACTAACAATTAAGTACCTTACTGTGATTGCTTTCAATGGTCAAAAGAAACAAAAGCAGCTTCTTAGCAAAGAGCAATTTCTCAAGCAAGAATTTAGCTAGGACACTCTGGCAGTGGTCTGAGTGGGGAGAGGAAACTGAAAACTATCTGTTATTGGTTTGGAACTCTGTTTCTTATTGGTCTATTAACTAATTTACTGTCCAACTTACACTCATTGGAGCCAATTACAATTACTGGAGTATCTGAAAAAGGCTTTGAAGAAGCATCTGTGAATAGGCAACCAGTGTAGCCAGTGCCGCTGGCTGCTGGTAAGCTTTCTTGACATGGACATACATTTTTGCCAACACATTGCTAACCTTTGTTTAACCAGCTAAACAGCTCCTCTTAGCGAAAAAGTGTTTGGAGTTACCTTTCTAGCTAATAGGCTATGTTAAAGTATACACTTCAACTTCCAATTTTAATGTGGGGAGGTAAAAATAATTTTTAAAAACTATCTGCCAAATCTATTCATTTTAAAATGTTGATTACTTCTTGCCATTATTGTTCACCTTTTTTAATACAATTTTCATTTCATTTGTATTAATATATATTGACCGAGGGGTACAAAGAAAGCAATGAGGAATCACATTAGCCCTCTGTCACCCCCACCCTCCCCCGCCCACACTCAGTCATGAAATCAAACAAACAAAAGAGAAAAGAGAAGGATGCTAATCATTTACCCTACCTCTCTACTTCCCGAGCCAAGACGCCCCCCCACACACACAAATTCAATGAGATGCAGAAGAACGACAAGAATGTGTAAAGTTAAGTAGGCCCCCCACCCTCCCACCCCTCCACCCACAGGACCACTACACCCCCACAGGACAGGCTCAACCACCCACAGGACCACTACACCCCCACAGGACAGGTTCAACCACCCACAGGACCACTACACCCCCACAGGACAGGCTCAACCACCCACAGGACCACTACACCCCCACAGGACAGGCTCAACCACCCACAGGACCACTACACCCCCACAGGACAGGCTCAACCCCCCACAGGACCACTACACCCCCGCCCCCACAGGACAGGTTCAACCACCCACAGGACCACTACACCCCCACAGGACAGGCTCAACCACCCACAGGACCACTACACCCCCACCCCCACAGGACAGGCTCAACCACCCACAGGACCACTACACCCCCACAGGACAGGTTCAACCACCCACAGGACCACTACACCCCCACAGGACAGGCTCAACCACCGACAGGACCACTACACCCCCACAGGACAGGTTCAACCCCCCACAGGACCACTACACCCCCACAGGACAGGCCCAACCACCCACAGGACCACTACACCCCCACAGGACAGGCTCAACCCCCCACAGGACCACTACACCCCCACCCCCACAGAACAGACTCAACCACCCACAGGACCACTACACACCCACCCCCACAGGACAGGCTCAACCACCCACAGGACCACTACACCCCCACCCCCACAGGACAGGCTCAACCACCCACAGGACCACTACACACCCACCCCACAGGACATGCTCAACCACCCACAGGACCGCTACAGGTACTCAAGGTAATTAAAGGTATGATTTTATCTTAACTCCAATAGCTACCGAAAGCTCTAATTGAGCTACTGTATGTCAATAAAATACCGCAATTGTTCATGTTTAGACAGTGAATGGGGAGGTTTCCATCGACAGGTAACCATTTTCATGGCTGCCATGAGGCCAGCCAGACATAATCGATTTTCCTGCAAAGACAGATCCAATTTGGAGTGTCATTGAGTAGGGAATATGTTTCGAGAATTGTGGAGAGCATATTGGAGACTAGTCTCCAGAATTGGGATACCTCAGGGCACTCCCAGACCATATGAATAAAGGTCCCGGGAGCACCCTGAGGGCATAGAGAGGATTTTGGGGTTGGATGTATTGTCATTTGGAACCATATGCGCCAGGGCCGGACTACCGCATTTGGGGCCCTGGGGCATCTACCTCCAGGGGGCACCTGAACCCCCCAATATTTCGTTTTTTGGGGGGGATACAGCTAAAAGCAGTTTTATAATAATGCTATTCTACACATTTTGACATGCAGCTGAGAGATAGTTTTTTGCAATTCTAGTGAAGAATTTGCTGTTTTACAGCTCATCTCATGCTATTCTTCACATTTTGCCATGAGGATGAGAGAAAACTGTGCAGTTTTAAAGCAAATGTCCTGCTTTTCTGAACATTTTTCCATTGCTTATGACATGTTTATATGCTATCTAGGGGACCACGACCTCCAGGGGGCTTGGAGGTCGGGGCCCAGCGGCACATGCCCTGTGTACCCGTCTGGGAATCTGGTCCTGGTGTCTGCGGGTATGATAAGATCTGTGGACAAAATTTAAATGCATATTTTGATGATTAGGATTTCTAAAAGAGAGAATTAGGTTAGACCATACAGTTTGTCAGTTAACCTCTAAAAGTCTAAGCCGTTGGGGGAGGGGGGAATTGTTTTAAGACGGTCATAACATGGATCATTTAGCTATTTGATTTGGAATTTTAGAACCCCTTTAGGTATCCCCCAAAATACGTAAAAATTATATGATAAAATATTGAATTTGTTCTTTACTACTATAGCCCATAGAAACACACTGAATAACACATTCATAAATAGCTAAATAGACATTGGATATTATATGCATCTAAAAAGTTGAAATAAGCAACAAATGATGTCCGTTTACATAAATTATGTTTCACAATTGGGTTATCAAATGTATCAAAGTAATGAAATGGGTTATCTTCTGTACAAATGAAGAGTCTGTGAAAGCTGTAGCCACTGACAGGTGAAGGTTGCTGCCCGGATTCTTGCCAACATGTGGCTGACTGTTCCATTCATAGGAATGCCCACAGCGAGGGCATATCTGCATGATGCTGATGAGGGCCTCCTTGCTGGTCTTCTCTATGCTGCATGTTCAGCTGCAAACTGGACATCTCTCGAACAACTGCAGCAGGCAATCTTATGACGTGGTGTTGACTAGGGGGGCCTGTCTCAGGGTGATATAATAGGCAGCCAAGTGGTAAATTGCATTTTGTTCTAAAGAAAGGACAAAGCTTTTTGCTTATGCACTTCACAACCAAAATTACCGTACTAGTTGTACCTGCTTGGCTGGGGAATTAACCTACTATTTTATCAAGACGGATATTTTTAATACAATTTTTTACTTTTCACATACAACACATTACCTATCGTTGTTGATGAAGCTGTCTGTGTTATCAGGGCAGTAACTCGGTTCACTATCAGAGGCCTCATGATGGCGTGTTCTTTTCATTGGAGTTGAAGGAGACTGGCAACAACAGAGGACGTGTCACAACGGTGCTTGTGTCGCATGACACACTTTCATTCTTGCCTGACAAGCTGTGAAAATAATTTGGAGGTCACTAAACCATTGCAATCACATTGCTGGACACACCTTTACTCCTTCTGGTAGGTCCCGGCATCCATTCATGACCAGGAGATCAGTCTGGCACCATACTGTGCACTTTGTCTAACAGAAAAACAGGGTCAACGATTATTCCCATCCCTCAATTATAAGCATAGCTTGAGATTTAAGGTAATCTCGTTTGGAAGGTAATTCTATGTTTTACAGATGTTGACTGACTGGCTCCAGATTGGATTAGATTCAAGCCGGTGATGCCGTTACACTATGCAACCAACTTTGACATGTTTTGCTATGGCCCTGGGTTGGTTTCAGTTTGTTGCTGCTAGTTGTAGTCAGACATGCGTTAGCTAGTACCAACATAGCTGGATCCAATATTTATTTGTGCCCTAGACATGGGTTGCACCTCGGAGGCTAATGTGACTGTTTTGCAGAGGTGTGGACTCGAGTCACATGACTTGGATTCGAGTCAGACTCGAGTCACAAATATGATGACCTGCAACTCGACTTTGACTTTAACACCAATGACTCGTGACTTGACTTGGACTTGAGCCTTTTGACTCAAGCCCAAATATAAAAAATGATGCTATTAAAAAAAGTGTGCAGCGCATCAACTCTTCATTTAACGGATTACAGTTTGTTTCAGACAGCAGCCAATCAAATTGTGCCAGTTGAGAAAAAGTTGTGCGTGGCAGTGCAGAGGAACGTCAGCGGGTGAATTCAGATGGAGCTCTTGGAAAGATGATACCCAAAATTATTATTTTCGGATATAAAGACGACGCTGTATCAACAAAAAACGGATTGAAACTTCAAAACATGCGGGAAGAAAATTACAGATGGAGGCGCAACAATTTCCAACTTTGTTTGACATTTGAAGCTGCACAAAGAATGGTAAGTCGTGGCTAATATAGCCAACAGCTATATAATGTATAACTTTACTAGTGTAGCATGTAGGCTAACGTAATGTTAAATCAATGAGCCTCCACACAGTCAGTCAGTGCGGGAACGTGATCATTGCACCCAAGATTGAGCTACAACTGGCTAGGCAGTTGGTAGCCTAAATCCTGCCTGATGTTACTGATGTTCCTAAAACCAATAACATACATTACCCTACTGTAACCACACAGAGTGTCTGTGTGTGTGTGTTAAAGTTGGGCGATTGTATACAAGCCTACATCGCCCGATTACGCCCCATAGCGATCCTCAATAGTCGATCACTATTGGGGGGGAGGGGTCTTTCTCATGGCTACCCATGTATTTCCATGGAAATATAACATTTATTTAGAAAGTTTTAATTGCCGTTTTGTTTTTCATTTTAGTTAAAGTAGTTATATATTTTAATCCCCAAAATTGTACTATAAATACAGATAAAAACAAATGATAAATGGTCTCCTTCTCCATTCTACAGAAATCACACAGAAATCACAAAATATAGTCAATATTCAGCTTGAATCTTTCCAAAACATGTTTCACTGTCATGACTTCCACCGAAGTCGTTTCCTCTCCTTGTTTGGGCGGCATTCCGCGGTCGGTGTTACCGGTCTTCTAGCCATCGTCGATCCACTTTTCATTTTCCATTTGTTTTGTCTTGTTTTCCTACACACCTTGCTTTCATTTCCCTCATTAATTGTTGTGTATTTAACCCTCTGTTCCCCCCATGTCTTTGTGTGGAATTGTTTGTTGTAAGTGCTTGTGCACATGTTTACTGGTGCGCGTCGGGTTTTGTACCCATGTTGGTTATTTATTTACATCGTTGGTTTTGAAATTAAACTGCTCTGGCTATTACCTAGTTCTGCTCTCCTGCGTCTGACTTCACTGCCACCAGTTACGCACCCCTTTACATTCACTGGATAAATGATATTTAACATTTTAAATGAAACTTCCGTAACCTTGTTACTGATACGTTATTTGACAGGAATGTTCCATGCTTTCCCCCTTTATATATATCACCATAGATATTCAACCAAAAAAATCTTGCTGAGGTAAGTGTAGTATCACAAACAATATTCCTAATCTGTTTGTTACCATATTTATCTTTGAGGATGTTAATATTGCCAATTAATATATTTCCATGTAAATCTATGTTACTTACATCAACCACAGAGGAATTTAAAGAAAAATAAAACCCCCGTTGGAATCGCATCAAAAACAAAAGTTATGGCTAAAGTTATAATGCATCTAAACTCAATCTGGTGACATCACAATCATGACAAAAGGTTTTCCTAACAATTATTTGCCTTGTTTTGAAATGATATTGTGTTTCCAAGCCAAATCCGAGTTGTATTGTGGTAGGCTAACATTAGCCAGCTAGCTAGATAGGTAGCTAGCTAGCTAGTTATGGTAGCTAGCTACCTAACGTGTCATCAGCAATGCTAGCAATAATAGTGATAATGATTATCAAAATATACATAACCAAATACATAACCAGCAGTCTATGGTCTAGCTACCGGTATACTCACCACCACTGGGGACCAAAGTACTCCAACCACCTATTCTGCATGATAGGGTCCTTCGGCAGGGCATGCACACCAGTTGGCTATGCATTCTGCTGGAAGCATGGACAATCCGTATAGGGATTTTCAGTTTAAAACTGCCGTGATCCTTTGAACACGTTGGGGGCAATGAACAACTGAGCCCCATTCAATGAAGGGAAGTGAAGTGGGCAGAGGGGCGATTTGAACGTGGAGTTTGGCAAAAGGAGGTATGATTTGTTGACATAGTTGTAATCCAAACCCAACCTTCATTTAATCGTTGTGACGCACCGAGGTTCCAAACGTAGTTTTAGATGAGACTGACTTTATGACAAAAATGATCCTATTTACACTTTGAACTCAATTTTGACATTGGAGTGAATGTTTCTGACTCATATTGATGCCACATAGACTGTTTTCAAAGGAATTAGTTGGTTTTTAGGGGCAATCACTCTTTCATTTCAGTGATTGAAGGTGAGGTCTTTCTTCCATAGTTGATCAAGGCTTCGGATATGCTTTTAAGAAATACAAGGATTGATCAGAAACCAGTCCCCTGGGTTTAGGCCGGTTCTCAAAACACCATAAGCTCGCATGGCGGAGTGAAGTTGTAAATAAAAGAAGAAGGATTTGCCCGGTAAATTAAAAGTTGTTTGTAAATCCTGAAATGCCCTCCCTCATCAAGGAACATCAGCTGCTATATGTACACCCTTGTCGCTCCACCTGTGGAAGGATATGATGGTATGTGAAGTATAGTATATATAATATGTTATTGTGCCAATTGGTTTTGGATAACTTTTCAGCGGTGCCTTACATAGAGATGGCCTGTGTTATTATTAAGGCGCCAAATTGTTTTGGGGAGTATCTCAAGGAGACGTTGAAGTGGACCAGATGCTGTGCAGATATACTAGGTACTCCTCTATGGGACGCCAAGCCACCTGAGCATCTCGATCAAACCATGTGGAAAGAGGGAACAAATTACCAGAAATAATACCAAAAATTTGGAAGGCCTTGGCCTCTTTTTTGCCTTTGCGGGATCAACTATGGATTGGATTGTGGGTGGATATCATCTCCCAGGTATCTAAACTGTTTTACTACAGGGGTACCAAGTGTTACCATTGGATAATATCCCATATCAATTAGAGTTAAAAGGGCAGATTTGACCCAATTGATTTTATTGCCTGAAATTTGGCTAAATTCATTAAAGATGTCAAAAATATGTGGGAGAGATTGCTGGGTATTTTGGAGGATTAGCAGTATATTGTTAGCATATATGTAGATGTAATCCTTGGTGTCCTGAATTATGATTGGTGTGTGAATAGTGGATTGGCGGACTGTCTAGGCAACAGGCTCCAAGAATAAGACAAATAACAGAAGAGAGTGCGAACAGCCTTGTCGGGTACCACAGGATAGAGCGAAATGGAAGGAGCAATTGTAGCCCGTCATCAAGGGAACTTCCATTATCATTCACCTGATGATAAGACAAGACATGAAAATGTTTTATTTGCTAACATATGATGGGGGGTTCCTGGGTCGCTACATGGGAGGCGGTCCCTGGGCAAGAAAAGGTTGAAGACACCTGCTCTACTCTGAGAAGTAGGTTGAAGAAGCATGGCTTTGCAAGAAAGACCTGAGGTGATATAGCAAAATAATCTGTTAAGGAAAAGAGCCTTGCGGTAAAAATAACAGTTCTGTGACGATAGAACAAGACTTTGCAGAAACCCAAAGGCCCAATTGGATGAAGTCAAGCCGCTCAAGGAGGACACCTGCTGGGCATTCAAGGAGAACAGGAAGGCTGGTGAGGAGGCACAGATGCATGGAGGTGAGAAACACCCTCTCAATAACCAGTTATCATTTGTGTCTCACAGAAAGTGGCAGTAACCCCGACCCATGAAGAGGGTGAACCAGGGTGAGGCTGAATACCAGCCTTTGGTGTATGACCCTCAAGGTCCAGGGGTGTACCTCAATGGCTTTGGATCAGATTGCCTGTTAAGCGAGAACGCTCTAGGGGCATTGGCCACTACAACCCACAGGTTGAAGCTTCGTTCGGAGGTGTGCGAGGACCCGAGGGGTGTAGGGATGGGAAAGCCCTGCTTTTGTCCCCATCTGATGTCTAGGTGTGGCAGCTCTCCACAGTAACTTAATTGACTGCAGCTGCACACCCCTCAGGTGCTCACACACCTCCCACCTCAGCTTCAACCTGTGGGTTGTAGTGGCCAATGCCCCAAGAGCTGCAGCAGCAGCACAAAGGCTATGTAGTGGCATTCAAATGGAGGAGAGAGAGCGAGCTTGAAGGAGCCAAAGCTCTGTTGCGGTCATTGGACCAGCCAGAACAGAACCCCAATATGATAAGGTTTGAAGCTCTGTCTGCCCTGGTTGAATAATATATTCCCCAGTACTTAAGTTTACTTTAGATATTGTCTTAAAGGGCCAGTGTTTGATTTGGGAGTATTTGCCATGTTTGAGTGAACTTTATTTTGGGACATGAAGATTCCCCAAACTAACTCTTAAGCCTTATGAGTTAATATATTCCCATTTGAGAACTGGAAATTAGTCTTGGTTGTGCACTACCACACATGTGACACTAACCTCCACCTACGGGGTCGTTACAGAAGCTAATGCCATGTTTATGATGACTGGGAACTGGGAACTCAGAAATCTCCAACTTCAGTGCGTTCAAGACAACTGGGAACTCGGAAAGAAATGAGCTTCAACTCAGAATTCCAAGTTGGAAACTCTGACATCTTTCTAGAGCTCTGATTTTCTGACCGGAAGATCACTGACGTCATGATTTGACCTTGTTCTTTTCCAAATTCCCAGTTGTTTAGAAAGCACAATAATGTGATCATGTGATGCAGTGGCGCAACTTTCACTAGGGACGGTGGGGACATGTCCCCCCCCAAAATGAGGCAATTCGGAATTTGGAATTCTCCAAGCGGTTGGGTAGGCTGTTTGAAGTGTTTATCCAACCCCCACTTCTAAAACCAAAGTTGTGCCCCTGATGTGGTGTACTGATGACTAGAGGAGGTTCTGTCTAACCCCATTGCTCTTGATATAATCTGGTTACTTCCCAACTAACAATTTTTTTATGGTTATAGTCTCTTAAAACCTCTCTAGGACATGTGGGACACTAGTGTCCCACCCCGCCAACAGCCAGTGAAATAGCAGAGCGCCAAATTCAAAACAACAAAACATCTCATAATTCAAATTTCTCACACATACAAGTATTATACACCATTTTAAAGATAATCTTCTCGTTAATCCAACCACAGTGTCCGATTTCAAAAAGGCTTTACGGCGAAAGCATAGCATTAGATTATGTTAGGACCGCACCTAGACAAGAAAAACCACACAGCCATTTTCCAAGCAAGGAGAGGCGTCACAAAAACCAGAAATACAGCTCAAATTAATCACTAACCTTTGATGATCTTCATCAGATGGCACTCATAGGACTTCATGTTACACAATACATGTATGTTTTTTCCTCGATAAAGTTCATATTTATACCCAAAAACCCCATTTTACATTGGTGTGTAATGTTCAGAAATGTTTTGCCTCCAAAACTGCCGGTGAATGAGCACATCAATTTACAGAAATACTCATCATAAACTTTGATAAAAGATACAAGTGTTATGCACAGAATTATAGATACACTTCTCCTTAATGCAACCGCTGTGTGAGATTTCAAAAAAGCTTTACGGCGAAAGCAAACTTTGCAATAATCTGAGTACAGTGCTCAGACATTAAAACAAGCCATACAGATACCCGCCATTTTAGAGTCAACAGAAGTCAGAAATAACATTATAAATATTCACTTACCTTTGATGATCTTCATCAGAGTGCACTCCCAGGAATCCCAGTTCCACAATAAATGTTTGTTTTGTTCGATAAAGTTCATCTTTATGTCCAAATACCTCCATTTTGTTTGCACGTTTAGTCCAGCACTCCAAATTCACTAAGCGCGCGAGTTTTGTCCAGATGAAAAGTCAAAATAGTTCCATTACAGTTCGTAGAAACATGTCAAATGATGTATAGAATCAATCTTTAGGATGTTTTTATCATAAATCTGCAATAATATTCCAACCGGACAATTCCATTGTCTTTAGAATTGAAAGGAAAGGCAGCTTGCTCTCACGGCCTGTTTGAGCTCATGCCAATTTTCCAGACACATGACTGAATCAGCTCTTATTCTCTTCCCATTCACAGTAGAAGCCTGCAACAAGGTTCTAAAGACTGTTGACATCTGACAAAGAAAAACTACAAACCTCAGATTTCCCACTCCCTGGTTGTATTTTTTTCTCAGGTTTTTGCCTGTCATATGAGTTCTGTTATACTCACAGACATCATTCCAACAGTTTTAGAAACTTCAGAGTGTTTTCTATCCGAATCTACTAATTACATGCATATTCTAGCTTTTGTGCCTGAGTAGCAGGCATTTTACTTGGGCATGTTTTTCATCCAAGCTACTCAATACTGCCCCCCCTTTCCTAGAGAAGTTTTAATAGCTTCAATGATCAAGCTTGATGATTGATGATCAAGCTGCTATATTCTAGTAGGTTACACCAAAATCTCAATGGCCACATATTTTAAAGTGATAGTAATGAAACTCAATCCAATTGAATATAATCAATGTTTTATTGGATATTTAAGTATTGAGTTTCAATTTAAAGAGGAGCCCATCTAGGGACAATCAGGAAGGAAATGTTTTCTATTCACCTGAGCCAAACCCTCTCCGCCAACCGTCTCCCCCATTGATCAACACCGCTTCCCCTCCAAATGTCAATCCATTAAAATGAACAGGACGATGAGATTTTTCCTACAAGTAAATCAGTCAAGACATTTTTTGTTGTTCATGCATTTGCCACCATGCTTCAACTTTCTCCTATTCAGTTGGCCATAACTCATCCATAACATTAAAGCTTTATCAACATCTCCGTCATCGGTACAGTAGTGTCAAGAACAGCCCAGTCATTATTTATGTAGATGTTGGGCCAACGTGTCAGTAAGGGCTGATATTTAAACCACAACTGTTTTGTGTAGAACAGATCAGAGGGACCAGCAGGGAGCTAGCTAGCTGGGGCTCTGCCTGATTGTCTGCTTAATGCAGTTTTGATCTGCGGATAAATCACTTCTTTCCCTTGTTCACATTTAAAGGCATATGAAATGGATGCTGGCATTTGCACAAGAATGAAATTCCAAATGCCTTTTAAATAGGGAGGAATTTGGACAAGTTGGAGAAAAAGTTGATAGGAAGTGTAGACAAATCAAATCAAAGTGCGCCAAATACAACAGGTGTAGGTGTTCACCTTACAGTGAAATGCTTACTTACAGGCTCTAACCAATAGTGCAAAAAAGGTATTAGGTGAACCATAGGTAGGTAAAGAAATAAAACAACAGTAAAAAGACAGGCTATATACAGTAGCGAGGCTATAAAAGTAGCGAGGCTACATACAGACACCGGTTAGTCAGGCTGATTGAGGTAGTATGTACATGTAGATGTGGTTAAAGTGACTATGCATATATGATGAACAGAGAGTAGCAGTAGCGTAAAAGAGGGGTTGGCGGGTGGGGGGGTGGGACACAATGTAGATAGCCCGGATAGACAATGTGCGGGAGCACTGGTTGGTCGGCCCAATTGAGGTAGTATGTAAATTAATGTATAGTTAAAGTGACTATGCATATATGATAAACAGAGAGTAGCAGAAACGTAAAAAGAGGGGTTGGGGGCACACAATGCAAATAGTACAGGTAGCCATTTGATTACTTGTTCAGGAGTCTTATGGCTTGGGGGTAAAACATTTTGAGAAGCCTTTTTGTCCTAGACTTGGCACTCCGGTACCTCTTGCCATGCGGTAGTAGAGAAAACAGTCTATGACTGGGGTGGCTGGGGTCTTTGACAATTTTTAGGGCCGTCCTCTGACATCGCCTGGTGTAGAGGTCCTGGATGGCATGCAGCTTAGCTGCAGTGATGTACTGGGCCGTACGCACTACCCTCTGTAGTGCCTTGCGGTCAGAGGCCGAGCAATTGCCGTACCAGGCAATGATGCAACCAGTCAGGATGCTCTCGATGTTGCAGCTGTAGAACCTTTTGAGGATCTCAGGACCCATGCCAAATCTTTTTAGTTTCCTGAGGGGAATAGGCTTTGTCGTGCCCTCTTCATGACTGTCTTGGTGTGTTTGGACCATTCTAGTTTGTTGTTGATGTGGACACCAAGGAACTTGAAGCTCTCAACCTGCTCCACTACAGCCCCGTCGATGAGAATGAGGGCGTGCTCGGTCCTCCTTTTCCTGTAGTCCACAATCATCTCCTTAGTCTTGGTTACGTTGAGGGATAGGTTGTTATTCTGGCACCACCCGGCCAGGTCTCTGACCTCCTCCCTATAGGCTGTCTCGTCGTTGTCGGTGATCAGGCCTACCACTGTTGTGTCGCCTGCAAACTTAATGATGGTGTTGGAGTCGTGCCTGGCCATGCAGTTGTGGGTGAACAGGGAGTACAGGAGGACACTGAGCACGCACCCCTGAGGAGCTCCAGTGTTGAAGATCAGCGTGGCAGATGTGTTGCTACCTACCCTCACCACCTGGGGGCAGCCCTTCAGGAAGTCCAGGATCCAGTTGCAGAGGGAGGTGTTTTGTCCGAGGATCCTTAGCTTAGCTGAGCTTTGAGGGTACTATGGTGTTGAACGCTGAGCTGTAGTCAATGAATAGCATTCTCACATAAGTGTTCCTTATGTCCAGAAGGGAAAGGGCAGTGTGGAGTGCAATAGAGATTGCATCATTTGTGGATCTGTTTGGGCGGTATGCAAATTGGAGTGGGTCTAGAGTTTCTGGGATAATGGTGTTGATGTGAGCCATTACTAACCTTTCACAGCACTTCATGGCTACGGACGTGAGTGCTACGGGTCTGTAGTCATTTAGGCAGGTTGCCTTTATGTTCTTGGGCACAGGGACTATGCTGGTCTGCTTGAAACATGTTGGTATTACAGACTCAATCAGGGATATGTTGAAAATGTCAGTGAAGACACCTGCCAGTTGGTCAGCACATGCCCGGAGCACACGTCCTGGTAATCCGTCTGGCCCCGCAGCCTTGTGTATGTTGACCTATTTAAAGGTTTACTCACATCAGCTACAAAGAGTGTGATCACACAGTCATCCGGAACAGCTGATGCTCTCATGCATGCCTCAGTGTTGCTTGCCTCGAAGCGAGCATATAAGTGATTTAGCTCGTCTAGTAGGCTCGTCTCAATGGGCAGCTCGCAGCTGTGCTTCCTTTTGTAGTATGTAATAGTTTGCAAGCCCTGCCACATAAGACGAGCGTCAGAGCCGGTGTAGTATGATTCAATCTTAGCCCTGTATAGACGCTTTGCCTGTTTGATGGTTCGTCGCAGGGTATAGCAGGATTTCTTGTAAGCTTCCGGGTTAGAGTCCCGCACCTTGAAAGCGGCAGCTCTACCCTTTAGCTCATTGCGAATGTTGCCTGTAATCCATGGCTTCTGGTTGGGGTATGTACGTAAAGTCACTGTGGGGACGACGTCCTCGATGCACTTATTGATAAAGCCAGTGCCTGATGTGGTGTACTCCTCAATGCCATCAGAATAATCCCGGAACATGTTCCAGTCTGTGATAGGAAAACAGTCCTGTAGTTTAGCATCTGCTTCATCTGCCCACTTCTTTATAGACCGAGTCACTGGTGCTTCCTGCTTTAATTTTTGCTTGTAAGCAGGAACCAGGAGGATAGAGTTGTGGACGGATTTACCAAATGAAGGGCGAGGGAGAGCTTTGTACGCGTCTCTGTGTGTGGAGTACTGGTGATCTAGAATTGTTTTCCCTCTGGTTGCACATTTAACATGTTGATAGAAATTTGGTAGAACTGATTTAAATTTCCCTGCATTAAAGTCTCCGGCCACTAGGAGCTCCACCTCTGGGTGAGTGGTTTCCTGTTTGCTTATTTCCTTATACAGCTGACTGAGTGCGGTCTTAGTGCCAGCATCTGCCTGTGGTGGTAAATAAACAGCCACGAAAAGTATAGCTGAAAATTCTCTAGGCAAGTAGTGTGGCCTGCAATTTATCACAATATACTCTACTTCAGGCGAGCAAAATCTAGAGACTTCCTTAAATTTCGTGCACCAGCTGTTGTTTACAAATATGCACAGACCGCCCCCCCCTCGTCTTACCGGAGTGTGCTGTTCTATCTTGCTTGTGCAGCGTATATCCCGCTAGCTGAATATCCATGTCGTCATTCAGCCACGATTCCGTGAACCATAGGATATTACAGTTTTTGTTGTCCCGTTGGTAGGATATTCGTGATCGTACTTCATCTAATTTATTGTCCAATGATTGCACGTTGGCGAGTAGTATTGACGGTAACGGCAGCTTTCCCACTCGCCTTTTCCGGGTCCTGACCAGGCATCCGGCTCTTTGTCCTCTGTACCTGCGTCGCTTCCTCTTGCAAATAACGGGGATGTTGGCCCTGTCGGGTGTTTGGAGAATGTCCTGTGCATCTTGCTTGTTGGAGAAAAAATCTTAGTCTAATCCGAGGTGAGTGATCGCTGTCCTGATATCCAGAAGCTCTTTTTGCCGTAAGATACGGTGAAATAGAACACATAATAGCACAATTGGTTGGGCGCCCGTAAAACTGCTGTCATTTCTTCCGCCGCCATTTTGTCTTGTAGGAACTGGTATTAGAATAGTTTATATAAAGATATAAGAACAGTATTTGCATAGGATGTGAACCAGATCATAACTTGTACGGTGGCCTCAGAGGGACATGAGTGAGCAGACTTAGGTAATATATGGGCAGGTTGGCATTTATTATCATGAATCTTGACCTGGATGCCACTAGCTAGCATAGCCACACAGTCTTCAAATCGGATTTTAAACCTAACCTTAACCAAACTGCTAACCCTAATGCCTAAACTTAAATGAATACCAAAAAGCACATTTTTGATTTCATGAATGTTTACGATATAGCAAATTTTGACTTGGAAGCAAGCCCATCTAGTGCAAATCACTCAGTTCTGCCTCCAGGGCAAGATTCATAACAATAAATGGCAACCTACAATGTATTGTGGCTAAAACCATTACGTAGAGTTTCACTAACTAATGATCATGCTGAAACATTGTTTAACAGCAGTAATGTAATGTATACAGTTTTATAATGCTAATGTTATGCATAATGATTAGATCTACGAACACTAGCTACACAGCCACACAAACCTGCCCACCGTCTCTCTTGGCAACCATAGCCCCACACACGGACAACAAGACACATATCCACCCACACACACTCAATACCCCCAATACACACGCACACACACACACACACACACACACACACACACACACACACACACACACACACACACACACACACACACACACACACACACACACACACACAGAGATATATGTCTGTAGACATTGTTATTGCTTGCCATTCACCCTAACAGACCTTTGTGATACTTTGGCATTAGACTGGATTAGGTGCAGCCACTGGAAATGGTCTCCATTGGCACCAGAATAAACAATGTAACCTTGGTAACAGTGGCACTGACCGATAATTGTATGATTATTGTGAAAAGCAGTTTGATTCGTAAACAGAATGTGTTGGATTAACACAGGTATTTTATATCTCCGCATTGCTGAAGCAAATCCTACACAGAATTATTTCTATTTTGGTCTAGATTAGATGTAAACCAAAGAGTAGAGAACCAAGAATGAAACCATACAGTGTAGAACATTGCACAAGTAATAGGTCAAGGTAAATTATCCCTTATGTGAACATGAGAACATGAAGTGTGTGTGTGACTCCTATAAACAGACTCCCTGCACATTTGGATCTCTGATTCCCACTGTGTGTGTGTGCTTGGCGTGCAGCCGTGCTTGTGCGTGCAAGCTATAGTGACGTGAGTGATGAGGAACTGTTAGATTTAACACACCTACACCAGTTGATTCATCTAACAGATGTGTGAAACAATGAATGTTTGAAGTGAATGATGATATAAAAGGACAAATAGATAGGTGACCTGTTTGTGTACATGAAAGAAACGACACAATTTGAAGTGCTACAATTATTTCAACGCGTTTCAAGCTTTGCAGAATTCACGGTACGGTACGGCACTGTAACATGTTTCAGATCACAAGCTGGAATGCATAACAGCGTAGGCATTTCAGTGGTTCACAGATTGTCAAACTGGGTGTCAAGGACATGAGTGTCCTTTCATGTTGAAATTGGAAAGCAACATTTCACATCAGAGAGATTTCACATCACTACATGGGATCAGAACAATGTTAATGCAGTATATGGTCATGCACTTGTGACACTAGAGTCATTTCATGTATTGTATGTGTATGTGAATGATTAGGCTTGTGTTGCCTTCATCTCTCATCTACCTATAGTGCAGTGCATGCTACAAGTAAATGCCGTACATTCACTAATGGTGCTGAATATTCCCTCTAATTACAAGATATTATTAGCTGAGCCAGAAGCACTTCACTGAGTTGTCAGTCAGTCTAATGGCACCGTTTTTAGAAAGACGGAGTGACGGGTTCCCACTGACCTCTGTGTTGGACTATCATCTCCATCTGCTCCTGTCAAGGGAGAAGGAAATGATCCACAATGAGACCTGTCCAGCCCTGACTCAAACACAAACACAAATACTCAACGTTGAAAGGACAGCACAGAAAAAATACAACAACTGAGGTATTGTACTGACTTGAAGTCAAACAGGACAGCAGGTACACTGCTACTCACAGCTCGCCTTTAATGACAGGTGTATTCAGGTGAGACAGTGGGGTATGGCATCACCAACTCCATGAGGACTGTGTCAGCCAATAAATAATGAATGTTTGGAGTGAGTATTGTAGGTTGCCATGGGCTGCAAGGTTCCAAAGGGAAATAGCTGACCAAGGGGATTGTGGGTATGTGAGTATTGAGTTGTGTTATTTTTTAAAGCCTACTTATAAAGCAAATAGCATGAAGATTTTCAGGTTAATTTGCTACAGGCTATGTAAAAATTCCTAAAGAAAAACTATACCTCATGTCTTTTGGTTTTCACAAGGTTGTGGAATTGAATTGCACTCTTAAAGAGCATGCTGCAGCTCTAGCCCATAGAAATTCCAGTGTCTGTTTGATAAGAAGAGTTAAAAGAGACAGTGTTAGTTATTTTATGTTGTTGTTAGTGTTTAGCATTCTTAGGTCTAGTCTGAAAAGTCGGGTTTCGACTTAGATCTGAGAGGCCAAGCCCCTCATGTGCTCCTCTCATTTCAGCCCTGTATTGATTAACCTGTCACAACTCCTGACTGCTGTTTGTGAAGCACTAATCTGGAGGGAGATTGGAAGGTCAACAAAAAACACAGTCCAACTTCTAATTCAAAAACCTGACGATCAGGTTGTGTGTGTGTGTGTGTGTGTGTGTGTGTGTGTGTGTGTGTGTGTGTGTGTGTGTGTGTGTGTGTGGGGGGGGGGGGGGGGGGGGGGGGGGGGCGGAGTGGGATTTGATTAATTATCCATTTTTGGTTACTCAGAGTTATGTATCATATGTATCTCGAAAATACAATGCATTTGGAAAGTAATCAGACCCCTTGACTTTTTCACATTTTGTTACATTACAGCCTTATTCTAAAATAGATTATTCTCTCATCAATTACACACAATACCCCATAATGACAAAGCAAAAACAGGTTTTTAGAAATTGCTGCAAATTTGAAATATCACCTTTACATAATTATTCAAACACTGTAATCGCACCTTAGGCAGCGATTACAGTGTTGAGTCTTCTTGGGAATTACGCTACACCTGTATTTTTGGAGTTTCTCCAATTCTTCTCTGCGGATCCTCTCAAGTTATGTCAGGTTGGATAGGGAGCGTCACTGCACAGCTATTTTCAGGTCTCTTCACAGATGTTCGATCGGGTTCAAGTACAGGCACTGGCTGGACCACTCAAGGACATTCAGAGACTTGTCCCGAAGCCACTCCTGCATTGTATTGGCTGTGTGCTTAGGATCTCTCTGTAGTTTGCTCTGTTCATCTTTCCTTTAATCCTGACTAGTCTCACAGTCCTTGCCTCTGAAAAACATCACCACAACATGATGCTGCCACCCCCATGCTTCACCGTAGGGATGGTGGCAGTTTTCCTCCAGACGTGACGCTTGGCATTCAGGCTAAAAGAGTTCAATCTTGGTTTCATCAGACCAGAGAATCTTGTTTCTCATGGTCTGTGTCCTTTATGTGCCTTTTGGCAAACTCCAAGCAGGTTGTCATGTGCCTTTTACTAATGAGTGGCTTCCGTCTGGCCACTCTACCATAAAAGCCTGATTGGTGGAGTGCTGCAGAGATGGTTGTCCTTCTGGAAGGTTCTCCCATCTTCACAGAGGAACTCTGGAGCTCTGTCAAAGTGACCATCGTGTTCTTGGTCACTTCCCTGACCAAGGCCCTTCTACCCCTATTGCTCAGCTCTAGGTAGTTCCAAACTTCTTCCATTTAAAAATGATGGAGGCCACTGTGTTCTTGGGGACCTTCAATGTTGCAAAAAAATGTTGGTACCCTTACCCATATCTGTGCCTCGACACAATCCTGTCTCGGAGCTCTACAGACAAACGTAACAAAATGTAGAAAAGTCAAGGGGTCTAAATACTTTCCAATGCAGTGAATGTGCTCTTGAACTTCGACATTGCCTTCTAAATGGCCTTTTACGGGATTAATAAAACCTTATTGAATTTCATTTACTTTAAAGATATGGACCAAAAGGGCAAAAGTTTCATCCATTTGACTTGGGATTGACATACGGCAGGTTTGATGAATGGATGAAGTGTAAGGCTCACCACAGGGAATATCATTATTCCAGATATCTCCCTTCACCCTTCCTGGAGGGATAAGAGGAGGGGTGGTCTCATGGTTATCTTCTCCCTCAGACATACATCCCCCCAGGGAAAGCTTCCTCATATTCCGAGGAACAGGATGTGTCAGTGCCTCCAAAACGATCCCAGAGACAGCAACAGGAAGAGACGGAAAGTGCAGAGTCATGAGCATAAAAACAAACCGAGCAAATGGAATGATACATGACATAAGCTTCTGCCATCAATACACAGCTGCATCTGGAAAATAACACACCATATCTTTCAACACTTTCAAGGTTCTAAGTGATACACGAAGAACCATATTATTCAATACTTGTGGTCTACATTCCAAAACACATCTGAAATATGTCTGTTGGGTTGGAATTCAATCGGTAAGTTGGTTCACAGTGGTGGAAAAAATACCCAATTTTCATACTTGAGTAAAAGTAAAGTTACCTTAGTAGAAAATGACACAAGTGAAAGTCACCCAGTAAAATACTGCTTCAGTAAAATTCTAAAAGTATTTGGTTTTGAATATACCTAAGTATCAAAAATGAAATGCAATTGCTAAAATATAATTAATTAGCAAAGTAAAAGTATAAAAAATAAAAAATTCCTTATATTAAACAAACCAGATGGCACAATTATTATTTTTAAATCTACAGGGGCACACTCCAACACTCAGACATCATTTACAAACAAAGCATTTGTGTTTAGTGAGTCTGCCAGATCAGAGGCAGTAGGGATGACCAGGGATGTTCTCTTTATAAGTGTGTGAATTGGACCCTTTTTCTGTCCTGCTAAGCATTCAAAATGTAACGAGTACTTTTGGGTGTCAGGGAAAATGCATGAAGTAAAAAGTACATTGTTTCTTTAGGACTGTAGTGAAGAAAAAGTTGAAACAATAAATAGTCAAAAATATACATAGTAAAGTACAGATCCCAAAACTACTTAAGTAGTACTTTAAAGTATTTTTACTTAAGTACATTACACTACTGTTGGTTAATTTAATACAGTGCATTCCTTCCATTACACTAATAACCTTTAGGTATTGTCCTGGGTAGGCCAGGGTCAGGCTTTGTAGTGTCCCAGCTTTGGCTACTCCTAACAGGGTTATGATAGGGACAGAAGTCTGGAGCAGTGCTGATGGCAGGTGGTTGACAATTTGTATTAGAATTTCAGGGTGCGTGTCTCACCCATATGCCAAGACAATAGGGTGATACATGTAACTCTAAAAAATACAAATTTACCCTGATGCTAGTAGCACACACACAAACAGTCAGAGAGAACTGAGAATATTATATTACCAACAATCAAGTGTAAATTCCCCACCCCCGCTACGTGAAATCTGGCACAGTGTAAATTGAGCTGTGATTCAGTGCCCAGATTCAGAAAACACTTCTTACACAAAGACTTTAGAAGCTCCTTTAAGAAAAAAAGAAGTTCATAAGATAGTTTATAAGTGCAATTCCTCAAACATTTCTTAAGAATTTATGATTTACTTACCTCAAATATCTTCTTACGAACTTCTTAACTATCTTAGTAAGATGATTCTCGCAAGCTTAACCGAGCTAGCGGGCAATCATGTTAGCATATTTCTTACTGACATTACTGGTCTAAAATAAATCTAACTTTTCGGAAACAGTTCTCAAAACTGTTGAAACAACATTCCCATGTGAACCAGACATATTGATCCGCTCAGATGAAACTGATTCGCATAAACAACCATTTATAGTCCTTGCTGCAAAGGCAGCAAAAAAAATATATATTCTCATGCCGTGGAAGGATGAATCCCAACCAACCTTCCAACATTGGCTTAATTTTAAAACATAGGGTCTGTTTATTGATTCTCTTCCCTCTCTATAATGACCTTATTGCACATTTCCTTTTCTTTTTATCAAACCATCTCTCTCTCCCAACAGACTTTAAAGAAAATATATATTTTTCCTTCATTAATTCTAAAATACTTAATTAATTAATTTAACAATGTTAGCTAACCAAATGTCATTTTAACAGCATTAAGAATATAGTAGAAGTACAACACGGTTCCAAAAAAAAGAGAGCTGAGGTTTAAGAGGCAGAACACAACAACAGCACAATAAACTTCAACATCCATTTACACCAACTGATAAATTAGCTTTTCAATTCCAAAGCACTGCGAGTATTGATGTATCTACTCTATACAGGCATGTGTTTGAAAATGTGAAAGGGATTTGATGGCACTTGTGTGAGAATGTGAATTATATACACTTTCAGCACTGTGTGTGTACGTGTGTGTATGTTCATTGAGTATATACGTACACACATTCAATCTAGTGTGCATTTATTTCAGTGGGTTGTTCATGATGAGATAGATTTTCAAGTGTTCAGTGCACTGAGCAGGAGATAAAAGACCGTCGACTGTGAAGCTGAAATTATTCTTTTTGAACTAAGTTCTCTTTCAAACCTAGTGACTGGAACACTCAGAACATCAAACACTCACACACAGTAGTGGTACTGAAACACATACATTAAAGGGGCAATATGCAGTTGTTACATACATTTTGGGATTTATAATAGAATGATATGTACCTATTCATTCTTGAATAACGTAACTTATAAATGCCTCATGAGCTTAGTTCAACTGTCATACCCCATCAGAACCCAAAATATAAGCTTATTTTACTCCAATGTTTGTAAACCAAGTAAATGTAAACAGACACTATATAGCCTCAACACATAGCTATGTCTATGAATTTGAGAGTGATTACATTTCTCCAGCTCCATCCTTCAGATTTTTACCGAAACAGGGGTGGGGAGTCGTTGTTAATGTTTAAACTACTGATTGCTGCTTTAATGAGGAAAAAGAATGAGCAAAACATCATTCATCCCATCAACTGGTTCCAGATGGACGATAAATGTGTACAAAACCATTTATAATCGTTTCTTTAATCTATTATAATGATGACAGAACTACATAAGTTTGTATTTTGAATGTAGTTGCACATTCAGATTCATGGTTGGACGATTCACATGTTTAATTTAATTTCGCAAGTTGGTATAATGATATGTGAAAGATTTAACAATGATCGCAAACTTGAAACTTGATATTTGAATACATTCAATAAAATTTACAAGCATAATTTATTTTCATAATTTAGGACTATGGATATTCTGCTGTGAATCAAAAATACATTTGCAGATTTTGATTGTGCTCGCACTCTGAATTCTGTCACTGTTTTTGTAAATTTGTTGGAAGAGATTTGCAAGTAAAATCTTGATTTGTGCTCTGGGGGCATGACCTTTAACACCTGACCAATTGGTTCCCTCTGCCAAAACAATAGTCGCTTAACCATTGTCTGGATTATTCCATCAATCAAACATCAGGAAGTAGCTACCCACATGGACAAGAGATGATGAGGTAAAAAATAAATAAAAAACGATCTATTTGAAGGTAATCGTCTCTTTTTTTCTGTGTACATCGATTTTTTTGTGGGTGAAAAGGCATGACAGTAGTTTGCTTATCATGTGAAATATGATGGAACATTTCAGACAAACTCCAGACCAGCCATTGCATTGACAGCCGCATTTGCATTAGCTATCTGGCTTCAGACATTCATCCTAGCTTTACTTTCAACTGACTAGCTTTATCAGGCAGCTTTAGATACAAGGGGAAAATGAATATATATTTGCTAGTTAACCATCTGATTGATAATGTCATTAACGTTAGCTCGATAGCTAGCTAAATTGAAACTGAATGGTACAGTAGCTAGCTAACTCCCACCATCATCAATGCAGTGTAGCTAATGTTAGCTAGGTTTTTAGAAAAGAAAAACTATAGCTACATTTGCTAGCTCCATTTTAAAGACTTGTTATTGACTTTTGAACACTTTTTGTGAAACTACTTTATTCCACTGCCTGTTTATTGATTAATTGGTGACGGAAGAAGTTGTCAAGAAAAATTCCACTCTTATTTTCACTGCAAATAGACTAGCTAGCTAAAAATAAAGGTCTCTCCAGAGATGTTTGATTGGGTTCAAGCCCGGGCTCTGGCTGCCACTCAAGATATTCAGAGACTTGTCCCGAAGCCACTCCTGCATTGTCCTGGCTGTATGCTTAGGGTCAATGTCCTGTTGGAAGGTGAACCTTTACCCCAGTCTGAGGTCCTGAGCGCTCTGGAGCAGGTTTTTATCAAGGATCTCTCTGTACTTTGCTCTGTTCATCTTTCCCTCAATCCTGACTAGTCTCACAGTCCTTGCCTCTGAGAAACATCCCCACAGCATGATGCTGCCACCACCATGCTTCACCGTAGGGATGGTGCCAGGTTTCCTGCAGACGTGACGCTTGGCATTCAGGCTAAAAGAGTTCAATCTTGGTTTCATCAGACCAGAGAATCTTGTTTCTCATAGTCTGTGTCCTTTAGGTGCCTTTTGGCAAACTTCAAGCAGGCTGGCATGTGCCTTTTAGTTAGGAGTGGCTTCTGTCTGGCCACTCTTCCACAAAGGCCTGATTGGTGGAGTGCTGCAGAGATGGTTGCGCTTCAGGAAGGTTCTCCCATCTCCACAGAGAAACTCTGGAGCTCTGTCAAAGTGACCATAGGGTCACCTCCCTGACTAAGGCCCTGCTACCCCAATTGCTCAGTTTGGCCGGGCAGCCAGATCTAGGAAGAGTCTTGGTGGTTACAAACGTCTTCCATTTAAGATTGATGGAGGCCACTGTGTTCTTGGGGACTTTCAATGCTGCAGAAATGTTTTGGTACCCTTCCCCAGAACTCTGCCTCGACTTAATACTGTCTCGGAGCTCCATGGACAATTCCTTCGACCTCATGGATTGGTTTTTGCTCTGACATGCACTGTCAACTATGGGAACTTATATAGACAGGTGTGTGCCTTTCTAAATCATGTCCAAAGCATTTACCACAGGTGGACTCCAATCAAGTTGTAGAAACATCTCAAGGATGATCAATGAAAACAGGATGCACCTGAGCTCAATTTCGAGTCTCATAGAAAAGGGTCTGATTACTTATGAAAATAATGTACTTCTAAAAACCTGTTTTCGCTTTCTCATTATGGGGTATTGTGTATAGATTGATGAGGATTTTTTTAATTGAATCCCTTTTAGAATAAGGCTGCAATGTAACAAAATGTGGAAAAGGGGGAGGGGTCGGAATACTTTCCAAATGTACCGTATGTAAAACTGTTTACAAAATGATGGCACATTTAAGGTAGTTGTCATTCTCAGCACTGAAATTTGAGCAGTGTGGTTCATTTCTTCCCCCTCTCTGCTCTTTTCCTCAGGTTGAAGCACATTGCTAACACCCAGATAGATGCAAAGAACTTGGGAACCACCCAGCCACCAGGAAAATCATCTTGTTCTTGGAGTTTATTCACAAAGTTAGATACTAATAGATCCACACATGCTATTCTCTATCATGCAGAATTGTAGCTAAGCATGTATCGTGGGAAGCTCATTCAATAATTCTGTCACAGGGGACTAAACTGTGTACGTTTTTGTTCAATTTAGACCACAATTAGTTGAATGAGGTGTTAGTGAAGTGCTGGAATAAAAACATGTACACTCCTGTGTAAAGAACCTACAGCTGTTGTCATGACTATCCCTTGAGGATCCAAACAGGTCAGATCAGCTTTGCAATAAATAACTTCAACCAGACACCCTCTCACCCACAGAGGGGGAGAAAGAGGGAACTGGTGGGGGTTAACACCTCACGCCCTGTTGTAAATCAAGGACAGAACATTCAGACATCCCTCTCCAAATTCACCCAAGGAATGTGCTTTGTTTTAAGATGACTTTTCCCACTGAAACTCTAACACATTCAAAAGGAACTTTTGGAACAATATTTCTAACATGGAACGTGGGGAATGGGCAGAAGTGACCTAAAAGAACACTAATGTCGTTTTGGTTGTTCTTTTAAGATGACATTAAAAATGTTATAACGGAAATACTGTAACTTGAAAAATATAAACACCACATGTACAAAGTTTCCATCCTCTGCATTGTACATACTATATGAAAAATGATGAAAGTGTTTTTGTTAAGAGAGGGATGTGATTTTAGAAACTATAAAATTGGAAATTGTTTCTATAACTGTGCACAGTAAGTAGTCACCACCCATTTGAGTGAGGTCAGAGAGCATGTGAGCCTGATGGAATTGCCCCTTTTGAACTGTATAAAATGATGGGTTGAGAATGAACATATTAGACCAGAGAGATGTAGAGCTACAGCTCATGTTTAAAGTGGTTTGAACTCTGAATCTCAACACGAGGTAGAGACGATATAGTCACCTCCCGGACAATCACTGTTATGGCTGATTAGCTGTCGTAAGTAAAGTACCTAGAAAAATGAACTTAAGTGGGACCATTCCACTACTCTTTTCAAACCATCGTATTATGCTACTGTCATCACCCCACTGGGAACCATCGACACGGCTGGTTAGCAAAGAGAAACGACAGTCTGTCATTCATTTAAGACATGAAGGTCAGTCAATCTGGAACATTTCAAGAACTTTGAAAGTTTCTTCAAGTGCAGCCAAAAAACCATTACTCGCTATGATGAAACTGGCTCTCGTGAGGACCACCACAGGAAAGGAAGACCCAGACAATGTGACATATCCAAAATGTACCCAAAAACCATCCAGTGTGAACAATGTTGAAGAGTTGCAAAAGCAACTGGGCTATTAATGATAGCATTCCCTTATAACCTTATAAGTTCATTAGAGTTAACTGCACCTCAGATTGCAGCCCAAATAAATGCTTCACAGAGTTCAAGTAACAGACACATCAACTGTTCAGAGGAGACTGCGTGAATCAGGCCTTCATGGTCTAATTGCTGCAAAGAAACCACTACTAAAGGACACCAATACGAAGAAGAGACTTGATTGGGCCAAGAATCACGAGCAATGGACATTAGACCAGTGTTAATCTGTCTTTTGGTCTGATGAGTCCAAATGTTAGATTTTTGGTTCCAATCACTGTGTCTTTTAGAGATGTAGAGTAGGTGAACGGATGATCTCTGCATGTGTGGTTCCTACCGTAAAGCATGGAGGAGGAGGTGTGACGGTGTGTGGATGTTTTTCTGGTGACACTGTCAGTGATTTATTTAGAATTCAAGGCACACTTATCCAGCATGGCTACCACAGCATTCTGCAGCTATACGCCATCCCATCTGGTTTGCGCTTAGTGGGACTGTCATTTGTTTTTCAACAGGACAATGACCCAACACACCTCCAGGCTGTGTAAGGGCTATTTGACCATGAAGGGGAGTGATGGAGTGCTTCATTAGATGACCTCCACAATCACCTGACCTCAACCAAATTGAGATGGTTTGGGATGAGTTGGACCGCAGAGTGTAGGAAAAGCAGCCAACAAGTGCTCAGCATATGTGGGAACTCCTACAAGACTTTTGGAAAAGCATTCCAGGTGAAGCTGGTTGAGAGAATGTCAAAAGTGTGCAAAGCTGTCATCAAGGAAAAGGGTGAATACTTTGAAAAATCTCAAATATAAAATATATTTTGATTTGTTTAACACTTTTTTGGGTACCACATGATTCCATATGTGTTTTTTCATAGTGTTGATGTCTTCACTATTATTCTACAATGTAGAAAATAGTAAAAATAAAGAAAAACCCTTTAATGAGTAGGTGTGTCCAAACTTTTGACTGGTACTGTATGTATAGCTAATAGTCCACTCATATGAGGAGTGGAGAAGCCCTATGCCCCATAAACCTGTTTACTCCTGGAGTAACTCCCTGTCAGAGAGACTAATTTGAGTTTTTTTGCCGGAAGCCCTGGGCCAATGGGAGGTCAGGGGTGAGGGCTTAGGGGCAGAGGGAGTGAGAGTGAAGTTATTGACATGAAGATACAAACTGAACCACGGATTAAGGCTTCTTTCAAACCAGAATGCTTGAAACGCATGTCCAACAAGGCTGTTGTTGTGGGGGAAAATCATTTTTAATTGGTTGATTGATAGTGTTTGCAACCTTTCTGACAGACAGCACAACAACTCTTGCTTTCTCTTTCAAGAGCATTTAGTCCCTTTATCCATCTCTCTACAGGTGCTACAGAGACAGAATATTCCAAGGACCTCCAGGGCCTTCAGACCAACTTCCTGCGATCGCTCCGGAGCACAGAGAAGTAAGCTCTGCTAGTGGTAATATACATACTTTATGCACTATGTAAACCTCCTTCATTATGGCGGTCTGTGTGATGAAATATAGCATATTATAAACTAGGTGGTTTGAGCCCTGAATGCTGATTGGCTGACAGACAGTATACCACGGGTATGACAAAACATTTTTACTCGAAGCACTCCGCAACCCTCAGCCATGGTATATTGGCCATATACCACACTCACTCGGGCCTTATTGCTTAATTATCCAGAGCCAATGGGTAGATTGGATTTACTGTACTCACTCAAACCCATGCACTCTCCTCCCTCTAAGTCTCCCAGACTTTTATAAAAACGAACGTGTCATCCCCCTATTCCCAGGTGAGTCTCCTGGGCCGTGATGTCGATGTGGCAGCACATCAAAAAACCTGCCAAACTGGTGTCAGCTATCAGCAGACAGTTGCCTGAGGAAGGATGCAACTATCAAGGCTTTAAATGGTCAAATGTGGGGGATGTTCACCAGATGTAATAAAGTTTGGTATAAACTACTCATGTTCATTTGTTTGTAGGTTACAAACTACTCTGGTAACTTAAACATCTGACAAAATGCAGACTTTCTCCATCAAGACAACACTTAGAGCTTAAAAAAAGGTTTAAAATCAATGAAAGTCTCATATCCAGGGTGAATACATTTTTATTAATGTATAAAAAAGACCTCACACAGGTGTGCCAAATAAAATACACTGCTCAAAAAAATAAAGGGAACACTTAAACAACACAATGTAACTCCAAGTCAATCACACTTCTGTGAAATCAAACTGTCCACTTAGGAAGCAACACTGATTGACAATAAATTTCACATGCTGTTGTGCAAATGGAATAGACAACAGGTGGAAATTATAGGCAATTAGCAAGACACCCCCAATAAAGAAGTGGTTCTGCAGGTGGTGACCACAGACCACTTCTCAGTTCCTATGCTTCCTGGCTGATGTTTTGGTCACTTTTGAATGCTGGCGGTGCTTTCACTCTAGTGGTAGCATGAGACGGAGTCTACAACCCACACAAGTGGCTCAGGTAGTGCAGCTCATCCAGGATGGCACATCAATGCGAGCTGTGGCAAGAAGGTTTGCTGTGTCTGTCAGCGTAGTGTCCAGAGCATGGAGGCGCTACCAGGAGACAGGCCAGTACATCAGGAGATGTGGAGGAGGCCGTAGGAGGGCAACAACCCAGCAGCAGGACCGCTACCTCCTCCTTTGTGCAAGGAGGAGCAGGAGGAGCACTGCCAGAGCCCTGCAAAATGACCTCCAGCAGGCCACAAATGTGCATGTGTCTGCTCAAACGGTCAGAAACAGACTCCATGAGGGTGGTATGAGGGCCCGACGTCCACAGGTGGGGGTTGTGCTTAAAGCCCAACACCGTGAAGGACATTTGGCATTTGCCAGAGAACACCAAGATTGGCAAATTCGCCACTGGCGCCCTGTGCTCTTCACAGATGAAAGCAGGTTCACACTGAGCACATGTGACAGACGTGACAGAGTCTGGAGACGCCATGGAGAACGTTCTGCTGCCTGCAACATCCTCCAGCATGACCGGTTTGGCGGTGGGTCAGTCATGGTGTGGGGTGGCATTTCTTTGGGGGGCCGCACAGCCCTCCATGTGCTCGCCAGAGGTAGCCTGACTGCCATTAGGTACCGAGATGAGATCCTCAGACTCCTTGTGAGACCATATGCTGGTGCGGTTGGCCCTGGGTTCCTCCTAATGCAAGACAATGCTAGACCTCATGTGGCTGGAGTGTGTCAGCAGTTCCTGCAAGAGGAAGGCATTGATGCTATGGACTGGCCCGCCCGTTCCCCAGACCTGAATCCAATTGAGCACATCTGGGACATCATGTCTCGCTCCATCCACCAACGCCACGTTGCACCACAGACTGTCCAGGAGTTGGCGGATGCTTTAGTCCAGGTCTGGGAGGAGATCCCTGAGGAGACCATCCGCCACCTCATCAGGAGCATGCCCAGGCGTTGTAGGGAGGTCATACAGGCACGTGGAGGCCACACACACTACTGAGCCTCATTTTGACTTGTTTAAGGACATTACATCAAAGTTGGATCAGCCTGTAGTGTGGTTTTCCACTTTAATTTTGAGTGTGACTCCAAATCCAGACCTCCATGGGTTGATAAATTGGATTTCCATTGATTATTTTTGTGTGATTTTGTTGTCAGCACATTCAACTATGTAAAGAAAAAAGTATTTAATAAGATTATTTCATTTATTCAGATCTAGGATGTGTTATTTTTGTGTTCCCTTTATTTTTTTGAGCAGTGTATATATCCCAGACTTGACTGAAGAATAGGACAAATAGGCAGCGTTTATACTGGCAACCCAATTCTGATTTTTTTTTCACTCAATGGTATTTTGACCAATCAGGTCAGCTCTGAAAAATATCTGATACAAAAACATCTGTAATTTGTCAAAAGACGATTAAGTGGAAAAAAATATCAGAATTGGCCTGCCAGTCTACACAGCCAGGGACAAGTGAATATAAGTCAGTTCTTGTGTTCATAGCAGTTTAAATGAATTTGAGTTGTTTCATACAGTACATGTTAAATGGCTACAAGACAGACATAAGGAGACTCTGCTGTAATCAAGGGGAAGGTACCACTGAATGCCCCAGTATTCAGTCAAGCACCTTGAAGCAGATGTGTCACCATCCCGGCCCTTGTCACAGCATTATAGGGAGATGACAAATTCATTATGTACCTTTAAAACAAATCACATTTTATTTGTCACATGCGCCGAATACAGCAGGTGTAGACCTTACCGTGAAATGCTTACTTACAAGCCCTTAACCAACGGTGCAGTTCAAGAAGAGTTAAGAAAATATTTACCAAATAAACTAAAGTAAAAACGAATAAAAATGAACACAATAACATAACAATAACGAGATTATATACAGGGGGTACCGGCACCGAGTCAGTGTGCGGGGCTACAGGTTAGAGTTAATTTGTACATGTAGGTAGGGGTGAATTGACTATGCATAGATAATAAACAGCTAGTAGCAGCAGTGTACAAAACAAATGGGGTGTCAATGTAATAGTCCAGTGACCATTGATTACTTGTTCAGCAGTCTTATGGCTTGGGGGGTAGAAGCTGTTAAGGAGCCTTTTGGTCCTAGACTTGGAGCTCCGCTTGCCGTGCAGTAGCAGAGAAAACAGTCTATGACTTGGGTGACTGGAGTCTCTGACAATTTCATGGGCTTTTCTCTGACACCGCCTATTATATAGGTCCTGGACTGCAGGAAGCTTGGCCTCAGTGATCAAATCAATTCAAATCGTATTAGTCACATGCGCCAAATACAACAGGTGTAGACCTTACAGTGAAATGCTTACTTATGAGCCCCTAACCAACAATGCAGTTTAAAAAATAAGAATAAGAAATAAATAAGAATAAGAAATAAAAGTAACAAGTAATTAAAGAGCAGCAGTAAAATAACAATAGCGAGACTATATACAGGGCGGTACCGGTGCAGTGTCAATGTGCGGGGGCACCGATTAGTAGAGGTAATATGTACATGTAGGTAGATTTATTAAAGTGACTATGCATAGATGATAACAACAGAGAGTAGCAGCGGTGTAAAAGAGGGGGAAGGGGGGGCAATGCAAATAGTCTGGGTAGCCATTTGATTAGATGGTATAGAGGTCGTGGATGGCAGGAAGCTTGGCTCCAGTGATGTACTGGGCTGTACACACTATCCTCTGTAGCGCCTTATGGTCAGATGCCGAGCAGTTTCCATACCAGGCGGTGATGCAACCGGTCAGAATGCTCTCGATGGTGCAGCTGTAGAACTATTTGAGGATCTGGGAACCCATGCCTTTCATCACCAAAGCCATGTTAGCTTTTACTGCACATGTTGCTGAACAATCCAACAATTTTGTTAGCATCATTGATCTAAATGGGCAATTCACATACAATATATAATTCATAAGCATTGACTAATATATCTAGGGTCCTGTGGTGGTCTGGCAGCATGTTTCTTTCTAATGATCTTACTCCCTCTCCACCTGAAATGCAATAACAAAAACATGAATAACAATAAGCCTAGTCAGTCAGTACATTGGCTAGTTAAACACTCATGTTAATGTCCACATCAGCCAAATGATACCCAACCAATACAGCCTAATAATCTGTTTGCAGTGAAATTGTGAGGGGCATTTTTCTTCCCAACTTTTTCAGTCCCCAATTAGTAAATAAACAGGTAGTGGAATTAAGTAGTTTGACAAGTGTTCAAAAGTCAGTAACAAGTCTTCACAATATACTATAGCTAGCGAATATAGCTATAGTTAGGTATTATTAATTATTTTCTAGAAACCTAGCTAACAGCTACACTAGCTACCTTTCCCCCAGTAGTTTAAATTTAGCTAACTATCTAGCTAACGTTAATGGCATTTATATAAACTATCAATCAGATGGTTAACTAGCAAATATATTTGTTTTACCTTTGTATCTAAAGCTGCTAGGATGAAAGCTAGGATGAATGTCGGAAGCCAGATAGCTAACGCAACAGCGGCTGTCAATGCAATGGCTGGTCTAGAGTTCGGCTGAAATGTACCATTACATTTCACATGATAAGCAAACTACTATGTGTTTTCACCCAAAAATTGATGTACAAAAAAATTCGTAATCGTCTTTTACAAAAAAGATAATTACCTTCAAATAGTTATGCAGTTACTATATTAGATCACTCCAACATGGTCTGATTCCATGCGGTAGGATTACATGCCAAGTAAGAATTTCAGATTAGTCCTGCCTGTCGTCTGGAATGGAGGACCAAAACACAGCAGGAATGTGGATGCTCATCTTGATTTATTTTTAAACTAAAGTGAACACCAAAATAACAAACGAAACGAACAACAAAACAATCTTGTCATGCACACTCAGCAAAACAAGAAACAATCTCCCACAAACACTAAACCAAACACATACCAATATATAGGACTCTCAATCAGAGGCAACGAGAAAGCACCTGCCTCCAATTGAGAGTCCAACCCTCCATTAACCTAAACATAGAAATACAACCAACTAGACTAAACATAGAAATACATAAACAAGGAACAGTGCCCAAAAACCCCGGAATACATAAATCAAATACCATTCTCCAAAAACACCACCCCGAACCACATAAAACAAATACCCTCTGCCACGTCCTGACCAAACTACAATAACAAATAACCCTTATACTGGTCAGGACGTGATCCTGCCACTATTTAAGGGGGTCGATAGCTAGCCTCTCCATCAGGGTGCTCTGCTGTCACCCCACTCGGTTTGGCTTGTGCCATCTCGTTCCGGTTTCGTCCTTGTTTCTATTACTTGTGACAGTGTACCAACCTGGGTGATACTCAGTTTGGTTTACCAGTGTTGCGGCGCTGAGGGTTTGTCTTAGTTGTCTGTGTGACTTGTCTGTCCACCAGAACCCTCCCGGTTATAGCCTTTGGGTTCAGGGACCGTGTCTACCCTGTAAGATCGGGAGACTGTGTATGTTTCACTCCGGCGGGCTTTCGGTTCTCCCCCGAGTGCTAGTTGTCCCGAGGCGCACCACGTTTTCTCTCACAGGCGCAACCATCTTGCCTAGACTCTTGTGTGTTCCACGATGAACAAGCTATGCAAAGTAGCTTGCTTAACAAGAGGTGGCCATTGCAGGACTAAGCACGGTTATAAACACACTTTCCCTTAAATCCTGCCAGCCAGCACCCCCACGTATATAGCAAGAGATAAGCTATAAACGTGAAGTGAGTTACAGCCGACCCACACGTATAAAGCAAGATATAAGCTATACACGTGTGTGAGGTAGAATGCCCTGCCCCTTCACAGTCAGGCAGTTTACACTGTTGGCTTGAATACTTTTCTACAAGGGAAAGTTACAGCCATTCATGTCTCCTCTCCGTCATTCAGATAGTGTATGAGACAAAGGCTGATACTGTAGGTCCGTAGTAATCTTTACTATTATACAGTATTGTGTTTACAGTACAGACAGTAACTATCATAGTTTCTCTTATAAACTCACATCTCAGCTCTATTACACTGAGGGTTTCAGTGTGTAGCTGTGTATACTCTAGTTCTGTTGTACTACTGTACTTTACAGTACAGGCAGTAACTATCTCTTAATTGGAAACTGACAGCTCTATTAAACTACTGTTTTTTCACACAATGTATAGCTGGGTTTACCATAGTTTTTCTGTTGCAGTACTTACAGTGGACTACATACAGTAACTATGCTAGTTTCCCGTGACTATCCTAGTTTCCCTGCGATCTTGCACAGTGTGTAGCTGGGTTGACTATTTTTCTGAGGTGCTTGCCGCTGGCATTGGCAGCTTCTCACAGGCCCAAAGGCCAAAGTGAGAGAGGCAAGTGGAGTCCCCATGAGCACTGAATACAGTGCTGGAAGGCTACGAATTCCGATGTTGGTCCACTGTTATAGTACTCAATCGTCTCAGGGCCTTCTAGTGTTCAAGCGCTGGTTGACTGAATGTTTCCCAGTGAGTTCAGATGAAGGAGTGTCAACCTACACCCAAACCCCTCATTCTGGCCAAGGGCACTGTCTGACAGACATGTTAACCAGCCATTACATTTGTCCACACATGCCCTTCTTGCTGTTGCAGGTGAACAAGGGGCTTCCCCCAGTGTGTTGTGCTAGGCCAATGGACACTTTTCACAAATCCTATCCTACCTCATCTGTTTCCATGTCAGTGTTAGAGTGCCAATAGTTACTGGGCTCACTGACGGTAGCTTCACTGTTGGTTCCACTGGGCATTCTCCAACAGGCCACTCCAGCGATGGTATAACTCCCAAGGCCGGCACCCAAAATAACACAGACACCATCAACTGTTGGTGATGAGTGCATGTTTGAGGACCCTATTGTAGTGGCTATCCCACTCCTTTCTGTTAAAGGGGGTGAGCCTGATCAGAGTCCACTGCAGTGAGCTGGTGTGCACTGAAGCCTCTCTGACGGGTTGAGGTGCCATGTTCAGAGGCAGCTGGCAGCTGGATCCCCCCATGGAGTGTCCAACACATCAATGTGCTCAGGGTGGTTCGCCTAGCTTTTAAACAGTTCCAGCCCTATCTGGTAGGACAGCATATCCTGATCCAATGGCTCTTGCCGTGGGCCCAGACCTGCTTGGCATCGCTGCGAGCAGCACATATTCCCGGGTCCAGAACAATGCTGTTCATTGACTATAGCTCAGCATTCAACACCATAGTACCCTCCAAGCTCATCATGTAGCTGTTACCTACAATGAGGGAAAAACGTATTTGATCCCCTGCTGATTTTGCCCACTGACAAAGAAAGGATCAGTCTATAATTTTAATAGTAGGTTTATTTGAACAGTGAGAGACAGAATAACAACAAAAAAATCGAGAAAAACGCATGTCAAAAATGTTATAAAATGATTTGCATTTTAATGAGGGAAATAAGTATTTGACCCCTCTGCAAAACATGACAGTACTTGGTGGCAAAACCCTTGTTGGCAATCACAGAGGTCAGACGTTTCTTGTAGTTGGCCACCAGGTTTGCACACATCTCAGGAGGGATGTTGTCCCACTCCTCTTTGCAGATCTTCTCCAAGTCATTAAGGTTTCAAGGCTGACGTTTGGCAACTCAAACCTTCAGCTCCCTCCACAGATTTTCTATGGGATTAAGGTCTGGAGACTGGCTAGGCCACTCCAGGACCTTAATGTGGTTCTTCTTGAGCCACTCCTTTGTTGCCTTGGCTGTGTGTTTTGGGCCATTGACATGCTGGAATACCCATCCACAACCCATTTTCAATGCCCTGGCTGAGGGAAGGAGGTTCTCACCCAAGATTTGACGGTACATGGCCCCGTCCATCGTTCCTTTGATGCTGTGAAGTTGTCCTGTCCCCTTAGCAGAAAAACACTCCCAAAGCATAATGTTTCCACCTCCATGTTTGACGGTGGAGATGGTGTTCTTGGGGTCATAGGCAGCATTCCTCCTCCTCCAAACACGGCGAGTTGAGTTGATGTCAAAGAGCTCCATTTTGGTCTCATCTGACCACAACACTTTCACCCAGTTGACCTCTGAATCATTCAGATGTTCATTGGCAAACTTAAGACGGGCATGTATATGTGCTTTCTTGAGCAGGGGGACCTTGCGGGCGCTGCAGGATTTCAGTCCTTCACGGCGTAGTGTGTTACCAATTCTTTTCTTGGTGACTATGGTCCCAGCAGCCTTGAGATCATTGACAAGATCATCCCGTGTAGTTCTGGGCTGATTCCTCACCGTTCTCAGGATCATTGCAACTCCACGAGGTGAGATCTTGCATGGAACCCCAGGCCGAGGGAGATTGACAGTTCTTTTGTGTTTCTTCCATTTGCGAATAATCGCACCAACTGTTGTCACCTTCTCACCAAGCTGCTTGGCGATGGTCTTGTAGCCCATTCCAGCCTTGTGTAGGTCTACAATCTTGTCCCTGACATCCTTGGAGAGCTCTTTGGTCTTGGCCATGGTGGAGAGTTTGGAATCTGATTGATTGATTGCTTCTGTGGACAGGTGTCTTTTATACAGGTAACAAGCTGAGATTAGGAGCACTCCCTTTAAGAGTGTGCTCCTAATCTCAGCTCGTTACCTGTATAAAAGACACCTAGGAGCCAGAAATCTTTCTGATTGAGGGGGGGCAAAATATTTATTTCCATCATTAAAATGCAAATCAATTTATAATATTTTTGACATGCGTTTTTCTGGATATTTTTGTTGTTATTCTGTCTCTCACTGTTCAAATAAACCTACCATTAAAATGATAGACTGATCATTTCTTTGTCAGTGGGCAAACTTACAAAATCAGCAGGGGATCAAATACTTTTTTTCCCTCACTGTAGGTCTGAACCCCGCCCTGTGCAACTGGGCCCTGGACTTCCTGACGGGTCGCCCCCAGGTGGTGAAGTTAGGAAACATCACCTTCACTTCACTGATCCTCAACACTGGGGCCCCACAAGGGTGCGTGCTCAGCCCACTCTTGTACACCCTGTTCACCCATAACTGCGTGGCCAAGCATGCCTCCAGCTCAATCATCAAGTTTGCAGATGACAAAACAGTGGTAGGCTTGATTACCGCCTACAGGGAGGAGGTGAGGGCTCTGGGAGTGTTGTGCCAGGAAAATAACCTCTCACTCAACGTCCACAAAACAAGCAGATGATTGTGGACTTCAGGAAACAGCAGAGGGTGCACCCCCCTATCCACATCGACGGGACCACAGTTGAGAAGGTGGAAAGCTTCAAGTTCATTGGCATACACATCACTGACAAACTGAAATGGACCACCACACAGAGCCTCTTCAACCTCAGGAGGTTGAAGAAATTTGTCTCAGCACCTAAAACCCTCGCAAACTTTTACAGATGCACAATTGAGAGCATCCTGTCGGGCTGTATCACCGCCTGGTATGGCAACTTGCATCGCCCGCAACCGCAGGGCTCTCCAGAGGGTAGTGCGGTCTGCCCAACGCATTACCAGGGGCAAACTACTCACTCTCCAAGAGACCTACAGCATCCGATGTCACAGGAAGGCCAAAAAGATTATCAACAATATCAACCACCCAAGCCACGGCCTGTTCGCCCCGCTATCATCCAGAAGGCGAGGTCAGTACAGGTGCATCAAAGCTGGGGCCGAGAGACTGAAAAACAGTGTTTATCTCAAGGCCATCAGACTATTAAACAGCCACCACCAGCACATTAGAGGCTGCTGCCTATAGACATAGACTTGAAATCACTAGGCACTTTACGTAACGGAACACTAGTCACTTTGATAATGTTTACATATCTTGCATTACTCATCTCATATGTACAGCATATACTGTATTCTATACTATTCTACTGCATCTTAGTCACTTTAATAATGTTTACACATCTTGCACTACTCATCTCATATTTATATGCTGTATTCTATATTATTCTACTGTACCTTAGTCCATGCCGCTCTGACATCGCTCATCCATATATGTATATATTCTTAATTCCATTCCTTACTTAGATTTGTGTGTATTGGGTATACGTTGAGAAATTGTTAGGGATATTACTTGTTAGATATTACTGCACTGTTAGATATTACTACTGCAATAGTTTTATACTCAGTAGAGGATATGCAGGTAGACATTATTGATTTAAAAAATAATAATAATATGGCAAGCTCAGCAAAATACTTCAATTATGTTTGGGGCCATTTGAAGCTGTGAGGTAATCTTCACAATTGTATGCAGGCTTTCTTGTGTGCAAACTCCAATAAACCTGTACCATCTCTGTTCTTACATTAAGTAGTCTAGAGTTTGCATACATTATGGTAAACTGACACCAGCACTGTAGTCTCTCTCTTCTTATTATTTTCTTCTCCATCCTTTCACCAGAAGCCTGCCAAGTTACCTCTTCCTTCAAAGCTCTTCTTTCCAAGAACGTTGTTGAAAAGTTGTCAGGCTTCTTTATTGTGATTGGCTAACCTACTCTAGCATCTAAGTATGTTGGCTTAATTTATATTTGTTGTAACTCACATAGATGTGGCTCAGTTGGTAGAGCATGGCGCTTGCAATGACAGCGTCATGGGTTCAGTTCCCATGAGGGACCAGTATGGAAAGAAAATATATGTACTCACTACTGTAAATCACTTGGGATAAGAACATCTGCTGACTGACTTAAATGGAAATATGACTACACTAAAAAAAGAATCTATAATGCTGTCAAAATCAATATGCTTATGTAAAGTAGCCTTTCTTAAGGTCTATCCCTGTCAGTGTTGCCAACTAATTTTCAGGGGAAGTTGCTAGAGGCAGTTTGATATGTTGTGATGTCATTGCGTGATGACATCATTACATAATAATGTAAAACTGCATCATTATGTAGAATACACAATAGTGTTACTCCAATTGACTGGCCATCTTGCAACTTAACTGAAATAATGATGTGTGTGCTAGACAGCTCTCTCCTGGTTGTTGTGATGGCTAGCTGCTCCATGGTTTCCTCCAGATATTGTCCCTGTTCTCGCTCACACTGCAGTGCACACTGCCACTATCAGCTGTGTGTCTCCGCCAGGTCCAGAAAGTCCACTCCTTGCATATGTACTGTAAATATGATGAATCATAGATTGGCAAGGAAATCCTCTTCATCTTCACTGTCCAACTGCATTGTCACGGAGCTGGAACCAGCAGAAGAGGATGGAGTGGCCTTTAAGCTGTATGCTGCTGTGGTGCCAAACTGCTGCAGAACTTCACTTGGTAGTTTATGCTGGTAACAGGTATCACCAGCCAGCTTCAGTCTGTACCGCACCAGGAGTATGGAGCTGAGAGTGTGCAGTGACATTCTATTTCTTAACTTTGACTTGACCACACTCATTTGGCTGAAATGCCATTCAACCGCCGCATTTGAGTGTGGCAAGGAGAGGGTAGCGAGTGCAGCTTTGCACAGTTCATCAAATGGATTTGACCCGGAAGAGTCAGTGTAGTTACTCACTTCACTCCAAAACTCGACTGTATTTTCAGTTGAGTCCCACCTAAACAGATGGATGTTTCTCCATTGGGAAACTATTTTATCAATTGTTTGGGTCTGGTATCCCAGTAGCTCAGCTACTTTAATAATTTCAGTGGCGCCTTTATTGTGCTTTAGCATTTCCTTAACACTGAACAAGGTTTCACAAGGCTTCTAGGTTGTCTGGGAGCCTTGCTTGCAGCTCCTTGCTTAAAGCAACAATGTCGTTGATGCACTGTTTCTGAATGACCTTTTCGTCCTCTGGCGCAAGACTGAGTTGGTACACCGTGCTCTCGAAAAGGTACCCAAGGTATGGTGATGGACTGAGATGTCCATCAATGGCATCCTTCAGGACATCCATTTTTGCCGTAGGGTTGACTACTCTGCTGCAAATTGATGTTAAGAGGTGTACCAGATTGTCCAAAAGCTTGACAGGATCTGTTTGCTCTCCCTCAAATGACTTCACTGCAACTTTGTCGGACAGGATTGATTTCAAGAAAGTCAGGTAGACATAGTTGGTCTTGTCCATATATGTGGCATGAAGCACATCCGCCATGTTACAATGCTCACTGGCCTTGGTCAACTCAAAGTGGAGTTTCAGTTCTTCCCACTGGCTCAATATACGAGTTACCACAGGCTCAATCGATAGCCAACGTGTGGCACACACTTTGATGATCTGTAGGGGTTTCTGGACACAATTAATGGTGGCATATACTGCTTTGTACGCCTCACACCGTTTTGGGGAAATCGAAAACCAGTTGTAGGTTTTCCTGATTAAGTACTCAACACTCCTAGGGATGGTTTCTTTGGATGCTGCACTGACAGGCAATTGTAAAGAATGACACACACAGTGGATGAATACCAAATTGGGCAACGCACATCCTTGCTTTAAAATCTTGTGCACCCCGCAGTTGTCCACTTTCTTAGCCAACTGTGATAATGTAGACTGCATTGCGTGGTTGTACGGTTTTGATTTATTTATATGCTTTGTTGTAGCACAATGTTTTTTGATGTCATACATTTTTGCAGCATATCTGATTTGCAGTACACAGAGTATGCCCGACAAACAATTACTGGCTTCAGCCACCCTTTAAATTCAGGTACAGACTCCCACTCTTTTCTGTACTTCTGACTGTATAATTTTGATTGAGACATGTTGATTGATGTTGTACGTTCTGTTCAAGTTAAAACATTCGTGACCAACTATATTCATTGGGTTTGTCTTGTCGAATGCATACTACTGCTGGTGCAGTCAGCCAACAATGATTTGAAATTTGCTGAAATTGCTGCTGGCCTGCTGCTGCCTGTGCACGAGCTGAGCACCTGCTGCTGACGTCACTCACAATGCACTTTTGCAGCCAGGCATGTGTGTTGTGACTGAGTGTGTGACAGAGAAAATCGTTTTGTGTCTTTTAGATGGAAAATGCGTGCATTTTAGCATTTCAGTCACTTTTCAAAAGTTGCTAAAAGTTTCAAATACATTTTTAAAAGTAGCTAAATTTGTTTCTAGGTGCTGTTTGAAAAAACAAGTTTCCAGCGTAGTCTGAAAAGTTGCTTAATCTAGCAACAAAATTGCTAAATTGACATCACTGATTGCCTGTGTGTGCATTATTTCCCTTACAGTGGGTTTTAACCAGAGGCGGTGCTTCAATTTAAATTTGCATAAAGCAGAGCAAAAATTCTGCCACTCCACAACCAGGGTACTCCCCGCTCACCTTTCCACAATCACTCGCACATGTCACCTCGTGCACTTGTTGAAAATGAATTGGGGCGGAACTTTTCCTGTTGAATTTGTTGTTGGTGAAAATCCTACATCACCATACAAACTGAGTTCAGAGGGTCACGAGGTCGCCTCGTAGTAACCACGTCATGTCATCTCGACCCAGATAATTCCCCCGCCACAAGGCCCATTGCGCTTCTGCGTTCCATCCGTTTTTTCCACAATATTACAATAGATTACCATAGTAATAACTGGCATGAATGCAGCCGCCAGTAATGCATTAATCTGATTATTACTCACATGCCTGTACAACGATACCCATTTAGATCAAGCTTTGTCCTGACTCAAGAGACCAGGTTGTTTTATTCTATGTCCCTTCAACATACAACCATACCATGATCCTCCTCATATCAGATCACTTATCTGTGAATAGCTTGAAGGCAATTATCAGGAGATGTGACTATTTTATAAATCTAGTTGACCTGGACCATAATGGCCTATTTGACGGATAGAGAGAGGCCTTGAAATGGACCCTTAGAACTCATCCAGCTGATGCCATCAGGATACCATAATCTTTCATCAACCCATAAAGGCCATCAATCCAGCTATAAAACAGGCCATAATAAGGGTCAAATTAGCCATAGCCCAGCGAATCAGGGTCTAAGTCTGACACATCACAATACAGCCAGTCAGGAATAAGTGAGCCACATCAATATCCAATCAAGGCCTAAATGTATACAATTAATAGCCAATGTCATTGTCAAATCACAAATGTTAGTGATAACTCATCAAAGCAGTGTTGAGAGAGAGCAGTTACAACACAGACCCAAAGCAAAGCCAAACAAGTATCAACACATAAGACAACACAGTACAGATAGCAGCCTGAGTCACACAGCTCTCCACAAGCCAAGCTCAGAACTTAGCGCCGGTAAGCGCTGTGTGGCTCATAAAAGACAAACAGCAGACTGTACTGTAGCAGACTGTGACAGTCTGACTGTCTAACTACAGTTGAAGTCGGATGTTTACATACACCTTCGCCAAATACCTTTAAACTCTGTTTTTCACAATTCCTGACATTTAATCCTAGAAAAAATTCCCTGTCTTAGGTCAGTTAGGATGACCACTTTATTTTAAGAATGTGAAATGTCAGAATAATAGGAGAGAGAATGATTTATTTCAGCTTTTATTTCGTTCATCACATTCCCAGTGGGTCAGACGTTTACATACACTCAACTAGTATTTGATAGCATTGCCTTTAAATTGTTTAACTTGGGTCAAACATTTCGAGTATCCTTCAACAAGCTTCCCACAATAAGTTGGGTGAATTTTGGCCCATTCCTCCTGACAGAGCTGATGTAACTGAGTCAGGTTTGTAGGCCTCCTTGCTCGCACACAATTTTCTATAGGATTGAGGTCAGGGCTTGTGATGGCCACTCCAATACCTTGACTTTGTTGTCCTTATGCCATTTTGCTACAACTTTGTAAGTATGCTTGGGGTCATTGTCCAAGCTGTTTAAAGGCACAGTCAACTTAGTGTATGTAAACTTCTGACCCACTGGAATTGTGATACAGTGAATTATAAGTGAAACAATCTGTCTCTAAACAATTGTTGGAAAAATTACTTGTGTCATGCACAAAGTAAATGTCCTAACCGACTTGCCAAAACTATAGTTTGTTAAGAAGAAATTTGTGGAGTGGTTGAAAAATGAGTTTTAATGACTCTAACCTAAGTGTATGTAAACTTCTGACTTCAACTGTATATGAGAGCTCATCTGAATGGCAGCAGGCTTGTCTGAGGAAAGACAATGAATACAAGGTAAGATGATTACTTTTTTTAAATGTATTTTTATTTCACCTTTATTTAACCAGGTAGGCTAGTTGAGAACAAGTTCTCATTTGCAACTGCGACCTGACCAAGAAAAGCATAGCAATTCGACACATACAACAACACAGTTACACATGGAATAAACAAAACATACAGTCAACAATACAGTAGAAAAAAAGAAAACAAAAAGTCTATATACAGTGAGTGCAAATGAGGTAAGATATGGGATATAAGGCAATAAATAGGCCATGGTGGCGAAGTAATTACAATATAGCAATTAAACACTGGAATGGTAGATGTGCAGAAGATGAATGTGCAAATAGAGATACTGGGGTGCAAAGGAGCAATAAATAAAATAAATACAGTAAGGGGATGAGGTAGATAGATGGGCTGTTTACAGATGGGCTATGTACAGGTGCAGTGATCTGTGAGCTGCTCTGACAGCTGGTGCATAAAGCTAGTGAGGGAGATATGAGTCTCCAGCTTCAGTGATTTTTGCAGTTCGTTCCAATCATTGGCAGCAGAGAACTGGAAGGAAAGGCGACCAAAGGAGGAATTGGCTTTGGGGGTGAGCAGTGAGATATACTTGCTGGAGCACGTGCTACGAGTGGGTGCTGCTATGGTGACCATTGAGCTGAGATAAGGCGGGGCTTTACCTAGCAGAGACTTGTAGATAACCTGTAGCCAGTGGGTTTGGCGACGAGTATGAAGCGAGGGCCAACCAACGAGAGTGTACAGGTCGCAGTAGTGGGTAGTGTATGGGGCTTTGGTGACAAAACGGATGGCACTGTGATAGACTACATCCAATTTGTTGAGTAGAGTGTTGGAGGCTATTTAATAGATGACATCGCTGAAGTCGAGGATCGGTAGGATGGTCAGTTTTACGAGGGTATGTTTGGCATCATGAGTGAAGGATGCTTTGTTGCGATATAGGAAGCCGATTCTAGATTTAATTTGGATTGGAGATGCTTAATGTGAGTCTGGAAGGAGAGTTTACAGTCTAACCAGACACCTAGGTATTTGTAGTTGTCCACGTATTCTAAGCCAGAGCCGTCCAGAGTAGTGATGCTGGACGGGCGGGCAGGTGCAGGCAGTGATCGATTGAATAGCATGCATTTAGTTTTACTTGCGTTTAAGAGCAGTTGGAGGCCACGGAAGGAGAGTTGTATGGCATTGAAGCTCATCTGGAGGTTAGTTAACACAGTGTCCAAAGAGGGGCCAGAAGTATACAGAATGGTGTCGTCTGCGTAGAGGTGGATCAGAGAATCACCAGCAGCAAGAGCAACATCATTGATATATACAGAGAAGAGAGTAGGCCCGAGAATTGAACCCTGTGGCACCCCCATAGAGACTGCCAGAGGTCCGGACAACAGGCCCTCCGATTTGACACACTGAACTCTATTAGAGAAGTAGTTCGTAAACCCGGCGAGGCAGTCATTTGAGAAACCAAGGCTGTCGAGTCTGCCAATAAGAATGTGGTGATTGACAGAGTCGAAAGCCTTGGCCAGGTCGATGAATACGGCTGCACAGTAATGTCTCTTATCGATGGCAGTCATGATGTCGTTTAGGACCTTGAGCGTGGCTGAGGTGCACCCATGACCAGCTCTGAAACCAGATTGCATAGCGGAGAAGGTACGGTCGGATTCGAAATGGTCGGTAATCTGTTTGTTAACTTGGCTTTCGAAGACCTTAGAAAGACAGGGTAGGATTGATATATAGGTCTGTAGCAGTTAGTGTCTAGAGTGTCACCCCCTTTGAAGAGGGGGATGACCGCGGCAGCTTTCCAATCATTGGGAATCTCAGACGATACGGAAGAGAGGTTGAACAGGCTAGTAATAGGGGTTGCAACAATTTCGGCAGATAGTTTTAGAAAGAGAGGGTCCAGATTGTCTAGCCCGGCTGATTTGTAGGGGTCCAGATTTTGCAACTCTTTCAGAACATCAGCTATCTAGATTTGGGTGAAGGAGAAATGGTGGGGCTTTGGCGGGTTGCTGTGGAGGGTGCCGGGCAGTTAACCGGGTAGGGGTAGCCAGGTGGAAAGCATGGCCAGCCGTAGAGAAATGCTTATTGAAATTCTCAATTATAGTGGATTTATCGGTGGTAACAGTGTTTCCTAGCCTCTGAGCAGTGGGCAGCTGGGAGGGGGTGCTCTTATTCTCCATGGACTTTACAGTGTCCCAGAACTTTTTTGAGTTTGTACTACAGGATGCAAATTTCTGTTTGAAAAAGCTAGCCTTAGCTTTCCTAACTGCCTGTGTATATTTGTTCCTAACTTCCCTGAAAAGTTGCATATCACGGGGGCTATTCGATGCTAATGCAGAACGCCACAGGAGGTTTTTGTGCTGGTCAAGGGCAGACAGGTATGGAGTGAACCAAGGACTATATCTATTCCTAGTTCTACATTTTTTGAATGGGGCATGCTTATTTAAGATGGTGAGGAAGGCACTTTTAAAGAATAGCCAGGCATCATCTACTGACGGGATGAGGTCAATGTCATTCCAGGATACCCCGGCCAGGTTGATTAGAAAGGCCTGCTCGCAGAAGTGTTTTAGGGAGCACTCAGGCTTGGTTCCAATACTCCTTACCTTGTTTCCTTTACTTTCATGGCCACCTAGCATTAAGAAGGCTAGAGGGGTTTTAAACCATAGTGATATCACACGTCATGTCAATTTGTATTTGTGATGACGTGGGAGAGGACACAAGGAGAGATATACTGTAGCTTCTAAAATCCATTGAGACACAAACCAAGCTCTGATAGAGATTGTCAGTGATCACTTAAAACCCAAGTACCTTTAGTTAAGAAGAAGTATTGATTCATGAGTGAGTGCTATCCATACTTCAAATGTAGTGCAGCACGGGTGCATCTGAACATATTAGATTGGGCCACAGACTCCCTACATGACTAGTGAGTGTAGCCAGCATTGGTACACCTGAACGTGGGTCACATCAACTACCCACGGTCCAAAATCATAGTATGGAAATATGGTAATTATATGTTGAAAAATAGTAATTTGGTTTCACTAAACACTAATGCATAAACATTCACACCTGCAGACTAATGAATATATGTGGGGAAAAGGACCGATTTGAAGCCTTGCGTACGGTGAAAAATAAAACAAGTCAGCTTTGAGGATGTGGAGTGAGAGAAAGATAGAGGGGGAAGGGAGAAGAGTGAGAGGAGGGCTCAAGTCACACAGAGCATTGATTATTGGATTTCTCTTGAGGAGAAGGGGACAGCGGGCAATTATATATTTTGTCAGTTTAAGCACAAATGAGATTTTCAATAAGTCCTTCTGAATTGAACCAGAGACAATATCTGTGAATTTTTCCCAAACAGATCATACAAGATTAGGCCTATGCACCTGATATAGACTACAAGATAATACTTGCTAAGTCAGGGTTTTTCAAATAGACCAGAAAGAAAGCCAAGAACCATATCTGGGGGGACAACACCATAACTGTGACTCTTTTTTAAGCACAATGCCAAAACAAAACATTTTGACAGGTATGCCTGTGCAGGCTCTTAGAGACCGTGAGAGATAAAGTGTGTGAAGTTAGTGAAGCTGAGTTATGTGCAGAATGATTAAGAAACACACACATCCTCCCAGATGTGAACCTGTCTTACTCCATCACTAACCATTAAGACCAGCTGGCCATAGACATAAACAGAAAATACATATATGACAGAATGTCAAAATGAAATGTTAGGGTGGGAACCTCTGATTAAGTCATGTACTTTGGCCTACATTAGCCCTGCATAACATAGAACATGCAATGAATAGATAGAAACCAATGTTGAATAAGTAATGTGACCTTTTACCCAGCATTACTGAAGGAGGAGGGAGCAACACAGCACACCCTAACTGATACTGTAGTATTTTGTGCCTTTGATGGACACAGTAGACGCCACAGAGAAGGATACAGGCAAGGCAGAAAGACCAGTATGAGGACGCAATTCTGCTCTTCAAAGGGATGAAGAACACAAAATAACTGTCATACTATACATTTTTCAGATAAAGAACCTGTCTTTGAGTCTGTGCGTTCTCACGTGGATTCGAACTCCAGCACGCTAGAATTGTGAGCGTCTGTCCTTATTATAACCCCACGCGAGTTAGTTCACTTTGGCACATCCAGTGCATTTGCCACGCAGCCGCTCGCCAGTGGAAGCACATAATCTGAAAGGGACATATGCGTTCTTCCCGGGGCACAATGTCTGGAAAGAACTGGACGGATTTCTTGGAACCATGTGTTCCTTTCCGATCTCCCGCTATGGTTTCACGCTCCATCTTCGCGCGCCATTAAATGGTAACGCGGCGTACTGACAAATATTTAATTGGGAGAATATAAACTGGACCAAGACGAGAGGAGAGAGTAAGAAGACTTTTATGTGGGAAGTACGCCTCCCCAAAACCATGTGGAGAATTGCGACCCTTGATACACCAAGCTCTCAACAGGGAAAGAGGATAATTTAAAACAGTAAGATATTTAGGCCTACATTTGGAAAGCTCTGCCGATGAGGAACAGCAAGAAAAGGGCATTTGGTAGAGAAGAAGTAAGTGCGATACCCACTCATTTTCAAATTCAGACGCATGATAAGTAGCCTAGGCTAGACAACTGTAGCCTACCGTGGGCTGATATTCAAATCGCATGTTGCGTGACTCACTCCCACCAGCTGGCCAGTCTACCGTGCCTTTCTCAGATCGTTAAATATTATTCAGAAAACCGTTGCTTTGGAGGAAAAGACCATGCCCAGGTACAGTGAAACAATTGGTGGTGTCCTTTCGCGTGTCCAGTGTTTGGTGTTGTTCTATTGTGTAGTTTTGTTTTGACAGACAATTATTTGACAGTAAGAAAATCTGGGTTATTCGATGCGTAGCCTATTATTCTATTCAATGGCCCTATTCGATTTTAACTGTATGCAATAGAGACAGTTGACCGATTAAAAACGACTCAAACTCAAAACATCAGGTGGATAGTTAGTTGTGGACAACGGACGTCATTGGGTGCTTTTCTAAAATCTTAAACGAATCAAGCTACCATATGCATGAGTGGGACACAATTATGACAAGTCGACAATTTATCTTATTCACGAGATAATACCCTACAGAATAGGCTACAATCGCCAAGAGACGTTTTCCTTGTTCTTTTGAAAAACCTTGTCATTATGTATTAATACAGACTCGTAACGCTTGTTATTGGTTTGTCTGCCTTGTGTGAAATTGAGGATGTTTAATTTAACAAGAGATTAAAAATGCATGGGCGTATTTGTTAATAATGGCGAAACCACATTTGATGCACAATAGAGATGATGCCCTTGTTTCAATCTTTGCTTTTCTTTTCTTTCTAATGTTATATTTTTTTGACAACACAGTGGGCCTAGGTTCTTTTCTGTCACGAATTACAGAGAGATACTCCTTCTTCTTCAGAAATAGAGCAAGTTTATCTTTGGTAATGACCTTCTGATACATTTTATAATATGGTAAATGCATTTGTTTATGTAAATTGTTCCATTGGGGCAATCTTTAGTTGCTACAACCATTTTTGGACTTATAAATGAATTATATACTCATTGAGTCTTGAAGAATATAAGGTATACATGCCTCATCAGCCTAGTCCAACTGTCATACCCGTCAGAACCCAAAATATATGCCTATCCTTGTTTTACTCAAATGTTTGAAAACAATCTAAATCCAAACAACCACTGTATGGCCTAAAAACATAGTTAAAACTATAATTTTGATATAATGGATGGTCAACCCTTATATCCATAGCATAGTCTATAGATTTGAGAGTGGTTGCATTTCTCCAGCCCCATCCCTCAGCTTTTTACTAACTGTGCCGGGGTGTGAATGTTAATGTTTTGATTAAGGATTGACACTTTCAGGTATGGGGAATGGCATAGATGTAAATAACCTGGAAATTATACTAATTGTAAGACACTCTGGATAAAAGCGTCTGCTAAATGACAAAACATTTAATGTAAAATGTACTCCTAGCAAACCAATGTCATTAGATAGCAAAGCAATGCCATTAGAACATTGATTTGTTTGTCATTAAGGATCGGCCCCTTTTTTTCAATTTTCGCCTAAAATGACATACCCAAATCTAACTGCCTGTAGCTCAAGCCATGAAGCAAGCATAGGCATTTTCGTGGTACCATTTGAAAGGAAACACTGAAGTTTGTGGAAATGTGAAAGGAATGTAGGAGAATGTAACACATTAGATCTGGTAAAAGATAATACAAAGAAAAAACCAACCAGTTTCTTTTGTACCATCATCTTTGAAATGCAAGAGAAAGGCCATAATGTATTATTCCAGCCCAGGTGCAATTTAGATATTGTCACTAGATGGCAGCAGTGTATGTGCAAAGTTTTTGTGTGATCCAATGAACCATTGCATTTCTGTTCAAACTTTTGTATCAAGACTGCCCAAATGTGCCTAATTTGTTTATTAATAACTTTTCATGTTCAAAACTGTGCACTCTCCTCAAACAATAGCATGGTATTCGTTCACTGTAATAGCTACTGTAAATTGGACAGTGCAGTTAGATTAACAAGAATTTAAGCTTTCGGCCAATATCAGGTATGTCTATGTCCTGGGAAACGTTCTTGTTACGTACAACCTCATGCTAATCACATTAGCCTACGTTAGCTCAACCATCCCGCAGGGGACCCACCAATCCTGAAGAAGTTTTATGAACCAACAATCCTTACCAGTTGTAGCAACACTTATATTTACACACTAGCATTGCTAGGAATTAGCTTGCAAAAACAAGATAGTCAGCTAGAAGTTAAAGGTAGACTCAGTGAAATGACGTTACCATGAGTAGCACCATGGGATGCAAGACTTCACTCTCACACAGTCACACACAGTATCTGCGCATGGGCACAGGTTTGCTTCACCCTGTTCACAGTGTAGTCAGGGCACCAAAACGTTGGAGAAGTTGAGCCTCGCGCTTCAACGCTCTTAATTGCTGCAGAAATGTACCCACTATGTTGTGTACTTTCTGCATCTATGTCATATCGCTGAGTCTACCGAAAATAAGGTCTGTGGTAAACATAGGCTTAGGAGATCTTCTATGTTTTGTTCTATGAGATAATCTTCATCAGCTAACGTCACGTTTTGTGAATTTTGTTCGTATTTATGTAATAAAAAAAGTGCACAGGCCTCCAGAGTAGCACAGCAGTCTAAGGCACTGCATTGCAGTGTTTGAGGCATCACTACAGACCCGGATTCGATCCCAGGCTGTGTCACAGCCGGCCGTGACCGGGGGAAGGGTTTGGCGGACAGGGCACCTGCAAGCTGACTCCAGTCGCCAGCTGGATGGTGTTTCCTTTGACACGTTGGTGCGGCTGTGTGTCAAGAAGCAGTGCGGCTTGGCAGGGTCGTGTTTCGGAGGACGCATGGCTCTCGACCTTTGCTTCTCCCAAGTCTGTAGGGGAGTTGCAGCAATGGGATAATACTGTAACTACCAATTGGATATCACGAAATTGGGGAGAAAAAGGGTAAAAGTTGAAAAACACACAGACCTTATTTTCGGCGTTTATCCCAAAACCTTATTCTTTCCCCATTCATTTTTGGGTATGAGGATTACAAGCTGGCGAGCTCTATTAAATAGACTTTCCAAACATGGGTCTGTTGTAGACCCACTTCCTCTCTGCTTAGCTAATGTCAAAATACAATTCCTGCATGTGTACCATACCTGCACAAAAAAGCAAGAACTTGTGTGGGACTTTTATTTTGATATGAGGTAAGCAGAGAGGAACTAGCCTCACTGAGGAACAGCATGGGTCTACAACAAACAAGTTTGTACATTTTATTTAATTATACGTTCCATTAGATGGTTTTTTTCTTCTCTAATTCCCCCCTGCATAAGGACCAAACCTTCAGACAATCCACAGAGCAGACTATTACTTTTTTTGCAAGCTAATTTCCAGCAACACTAGTGTGTAAATACTAGCGTTGCGAAAAGCAGCTATACCAATTGATGTACTACCTGGATATCGATAACACAAATGGGATTATCTTCGTTGACAGGTCAAATGTTCTAAGGTGCAACTCACAGGTAGTCTAGTAGATCAGGATGCAGGAAAGAGTGTAACCAAGCCTAAAAAGCTACAAGTTCTAAAAACTGATGTAAGACAGTGCAATAATTAAACTAGTGTGTAACCGGACTTTGATAATAGGATTGTTAAAACAATTGAGAGAAAATAAAAACGGAGGGCATAAAATATTTTTTTTATCAAGGTCGTGAACATCGAACAACAAGCAGTCGTCCCTCAACCAGAATTTACGTGATTCACGTCACCTGTCTTGTGAGATGTCCTCCTGCACCTGCATTCATGTCTGAGTACTGCTAAGGTCATAGATGATTATAATTTGCAATTTCAAATATGGTTTAAGTAGCCTACCTGATCACTTTTATTTTATGATCAGGTCCATCACCATAATGTAATAATGCTGTTGTTGCATCTTTAGCTAAGGCTTAACACAAAATATTGAACTTATCAGGTATCAAGGTAAGACCCAAGTGCAGACTGTGTGAAGTAACAGTGTTTATTGTAACATCAGGGGCAGGGAAACGACAGGTCAAGGCAGGCAGGCGTTGATAATCCAGAGTAGGAGCAAAGATACAGGACGGCAGGCAGGGTCAGGGACAGGCAGAGTGGTCAGGCGGGCAGGTACAGGGTCAGGACAGGCAAGGGTCAAAAACCAGGAGGACGAGAAAAAGAGAGGCTGGGAAAAGACAGGGGCTGACAGGACAAACGCTGGTAAGCTTGACAAACAAGACAAACTGGCACAGACAGACAGAAAACACAGGTATAAATCCATAGAGGATAAGTGGGGAAGATGGGCGACACCTGGAGGGGGTGGAGACAAGCACAAGGACAGGTGAAACAGATCAGGGCGTGACAGAACTTTCATTTACCAGTTTATCAGTTAAATGAAGTAAACCTTTTCGTTAGAGAGATGGGTTTACAAGAGAGGCCACAACAAATTGATCAATGACCAATGATTATTGACATCCCAGTTAACAGCCAATGGTAACGATTCCGCTCTTACAGTGGCCCCACCTGATCTCCTTGACCCAAAGTCTGCCGCTCACAACTCCAAGCCCCGCCTCTCCTTCTCGGCTGCCAAGCCGGTGGTCCTGAACTCCCCCGAGGACGAGTACGACACCACGCGCTTCACCGTCATGAGGTGGAAGACGGTATCAGTCATCTTCTTCCTGGTGGTGCTCTACCTCATTGTGGGAGCCCTGGTGTTCCGGGCGCTGGAGCAGCCTCACGAGAGCCAACAGAAGCTGGCCATCCTGGCCGAGAAACTGGACTTCCTGTCGCTGCACGCCTGTGTCAACTCCTCCGAACTGGAGGACCTCGTCAAGGTGGGTCCAGACTCTACATCCTGTCCACAAAGCTACTGTGTAGACTAAAGTAATAGTAGGAAAAACACTGGAATATTTCCTGGGGAAAATGCCCCTAGCTGATGTGCTAGTGGGGCGGCAGCGTAGCCTAGTGGTTAGAGTGTTGGACTAGTAACCAAAAGGTTGCAAGTTCAAATCCCTGAGCTGACAAGGTACAATTCTCTCATTCTGCCCCTGAACAAGGCAGTTAACCCACTGTTCCTAGGCTGTCACTGAAAATAAGAATTTGTTCTTAACTGACTGGCCTAGTTAAATAAAAATAAAATAGTGTTTACATACAGTAATGAATGATAATGGTTTCAATGTATGTTCCTTTTTTTCCTGGAGTGTGATTGAGTGTGATTGAGGGAAAAGCCTTACCCTTTTAGAGGAACACCCTAGCCGAAGTGATCACTTGCTAGTGTCTATCCATAATAGAGATCATTGACAAAATCTCCCACTACCAATGCCGTGGCACCCACCTGGCTGGCTACCATGGCTTATCACTCTGGGGTAATAGACACTTTGCTGATGTGAACACCTGCTAACGTTTGAGTAGAGTAATAATGCCATTAATATTTGAGCCTGTGCTATGTTTCCTGCTAGATTTTGTTTTGTAGATCGGAGCATTAAAGCACACTGAACACAACAGCTGGGGGCTTGTGACACCAAAATAACTTTCAACTGAACTTTATTGAAGCCAAACTGTTTGAGGCTTGAATGGGGGTGGGGAGTTAGCCTCGTACGAACCATCCTGATCTCGCAAGCTTTCATTCTGTTTCGCTAAACAGAATGTAACCTTGCGAGATCAGGATGGTTTTATGAGGAGAGTAGGAGGTAAGGAACATGACTTAGCTCTCGCTAAGCCTCCCTAAGTGGGGAAACTCCGCAGCGATGGTGGCTCCTTCCATTAGTAGCCATTAGTCAGCTGTTGCACCACTCCAGTAGGGCCTTCAGTGGGGTTAGTGCTAGGCACTACCTGGCTACTCGGATGATTGATTAATACACAAACACTCTTTTCTATCACACACACATAGTCCCTCCACTTTCACACACCTCTCTTTAATATGCACTGCTTTCATGCACACATCGTGACTCTCTGTCTCTCTCTCTCTCACTCTCTGTCTCTGTCTCTCACTCTCACTCTCACTCTCACTCACACTCACACCTTTTCCCAAGCTCTCAGTGTTCCAGAGCCCCTGGCTCTCCACCTCGCTAGATGAATGAACAGAGACATTCCCTCGAAGGGAGTAATTAAAAGCGTGTGTGTTATTGAAAGCCCGGCCGAGGGGGGATTCCAGCATAGCGGCGACGAGGAGGAAGACACATTTGTTAATGCCAACAGAAAAGCATTCCATTGTGGGCCTCTTCTTACCCCCATTGTATGATTCCACAGGGTCAGAGTGAGAACAACTGGAAGTGAATGCTAAAACACTGCATTAATATCTCTGCATGCCTTTGCTGGGAGACAGAGAGGAGACAGACATCCAGAGAGATGGAGCCTGCAGGCATATCAGAGTGGATGCTATGCTAAATGGAATCCAGAAGAGTTCTACCTGGAACAAAAAAAGGTTCTTACTTGAACCAAAAAGGGTTCTCCTATGGGGACAACCAAAGAACTCTTTTTTTCTAAATGTGTAGATAACGTCTACCCACCGTAGTCACAGCACCATCCTCCCTTATCTCCCACCTGTCACATGCTCCCGCTCCTCCACTACACCAACCATGCCACAACCCCGCCCTCCCTCCCTGCATTAATATGCCATCTCAGCTCGTTTAAGCTCACACTATAACACCGCTCTAATCACATTCAACAGTAACAGGTTTTGTTAGCCAGAATTGAATTGAACATTTTGTCTCCCCTTCATTCACAGTGATGAATTGAAGTGGACAGCGCCTTGACTTTGCACCAACCCAGTTGCTACTCTACTGAAAGTCACTGGGGTAGTAGTAGCTGGGTTGTTCCACCAGTTCGGTGCCTTTAGAGATGCGTAACTTGGTGAAAAAAAACTTCTGATTTCACCTAATTTTAACATTCTGTCGTAAATAGCACATGTTGAACTAAAAAACAAGTTTTTCCATATCAAAAGGTTAATAAAAAAAAATACTATAGTAATAAGCAAGCTAGTCAACTTTAGCCAGTTAGCTTGGGTGCTTGGTTGGAACAAGCATGCATTGGCTGCAAGCTGCAGAAGGACGAGTACGCTACAATTCCCCGTTGTTTATCAGTGCAATTTTGACTGCCACCAAGCTGAAAAAGTTTGAGAGGGCTTATCTAATGTTCCTTCATTAGATTTTAGCTCATCTTGCTCTGGCTAGTTGTTGCTCTTGTTGTTGTTGATGTGCATAAGAGATAAACCTACCATTTCATGGTTGTTTGATCAATAGGACTGTAAAGTTCCCAAATGTAAGAGGACTCCCGTGGTATTTACATATTTGCAGAATTCCATCCAGGTGTATTTTGTGACGTTTGGCGAATGTGTTCTAATGGTCTAAAGTCACGCTGTTACTACTGCCTGTAAACACACAGTCCAGTTCAAGGTGAATGATGGCAAATGGCTTGTCTGCATAAAGGCCTATTGTAGCTCTGATTGGCTATGGCGCACCGGTCTGCGTAGAATTCGGTCCAGGACAAGACAGATGTTTTTATTAGGTTTTATTTACTGCAGTGTCTGTTAATTGTCCAAACTCACGTCCGATTTCCCACTATATGTTGCTGTAGAATTTTCACAAATGCCTTAGTATACGTAATTCACCAAACATTCTTAGATTTTATGAAAACGTGAAAATCACCACATCTATGTGCGCGCTTGTCAGAAAATGTCAAATACAACTAAAGTGTCATATTCTTCCTGGGGATGTATATGAACAGATTTTAATAAGATTTCATGTTGCTAAAACGCTGTCAGTTCCACTTTAAAATATGAAAGGGATGCAAAAGGAACACATTTCGTGGAACGACCTCAGTCCAGACACCCGTGACCCCAGCAAATATCAGATTTTCATTTATCTGCATGTCCAGTCCTTATATTTAGCCTCACAATGAAGTGTTTTACCATTTTATTTTCAGGACAACCAGGGCTACAAGTAGAACACAAAACAATTTTACATGAATAGCATTCATGAGATTTATTGTAAAATGTATTTATTAATTTATGTGACTACTGTAAGTGCAGAAATTGTTTTCTCACCAGGAAATTAATATCCAGCTAGTCAGTGACAACTGTGTGGAGTTTGAGACAGCAACTATGTGAGCTTATTACAATATTATAGATACTATGTCCTGGGATTTCCTATGATCTTCTATGTAGAAGAACCCCTTAGCTTCTAACACCTCTTGTGTAGCTTGTGAGCCCTTTCCGGATCTGCCCTTGTCTCACAAACACCACTGTAGCTCAGCCCCCATTACTTACACAGACTAATATCTGATATATATGGATGCAGAAGGAATATACAAATCCAATGGTACAGCCCATAAGTCTGTCGCTCAAACACACAATGTTTAAAATGGGTTAGAAGTCAGTGAGACTCATTGGGTTAAACTCCTGTTACAAAGAGTTTGTGTGTGGTGTGTAGCCTAGCATGCAGCCTAGCCTGTGTAGGTGCTGATTGTGCAGGATCAGGACCATGGACAGTGCTCTGTGCTGTTTCCTATGCTGGGGTGTGTGGCTTTAATGCTACAGTACATAATAGTAACACAGAGTCCCTGGGCTAGCTGCATGCTTCCTGCCTGCTTTGCAGTTATGTCACCTTAATTTATTTATTCAAGTGCACATCTCAGATAAGATCAGGTTTGAGATGAATGTGATATGATTCCAAGCAGGCAATCATAGAATGTGGGAGATGAAAAAAAAACTCCCAATGTGCCTGTGAAGGACTTAAATCAGATCAAACATTTCATCTGAAGTCCTAATGATTTCCACCAGCTCACCAAATTGTCTCCTTTTTCTTTCTTTTGTCTGTCTGCTATGACTCTTTCTGCAAGACAGTGCCTTAGTTCTGTTTTACTCCCACCAGCAGCACGCAGACCGCAGCCCACATCTGCTCTCCACAATGTTATCGGAAACCTTCATAGCCTTGTAATATCTGCAAGGGGTTTTAGGCAGATAGCATATTTCAAGTACTTTTTTAAATCTGACACTCTTTCAGCAATTTTTTATATTATATTATCATAAGGCTATACTGTACTCTAGCTATGTACTGTATACTATGTATCGGACTAAGATCTTCTTAGGTGGAGTTTATGGGCCCTCAGGGACTGAGGCTGGATCTCAATCTATTAAGATCATGCCCTTGTCCCATTACTCTAAGACAGTGGTTCCCAAACTTTTTATAGTCCCGTACCCCTTCAAACATTCAACCTCCAGCTGCGTACCCCCTCTAGCACCAGGGTCAGCGCACTCTCAAATGTTGTTTTTTGCCATCATTGTAAGCCTACCACACACTCTATACAATACATTTATTAAACATAAGAATGAGTGTGAGTTTTTGTCACAACCCAGCTTGTGGGAAGTGACAAAGAGCTCTCATAGGACCAGGGCACAAATAATAATATAATAATAATCAATAATTTTGCTCTTTATTTAACCATCTTACATATAAAACCTTATTTGTTCATCGAAAATGGTGAATTACTCACCACAGGTTAATGAGAAGGGTGTGCTTGAAAGGTTGCATATAACTCTGCAATGTTGGGTTGTATTGGAGAGAGTCTCAGTCTTAAATCATTTTCCACACACAGTCTGTGCCTGTATTTAGTTTTCATACTAGTGAGTGCCCAGGATCCACTCTTACAGGTACGTGGTCGCAAAGGGCATCAGTGTCTTAACAGTGAGATTTGCCAAGGTAGGATACTCTGAGCGCAGCCCAATACAGAAATCTGGTAGTGGCTTCTGATTAAATTACATTTTCATAGAACCGCTTGTTGCAATTTTGATGAGGCTCTCTTGTTCAGATATCGGTAAGTGGACTGTTGTTTGTGTCATCCGTTTCAGGAAAGTACCTGTGTAATTGCGCATCCAACGCTTCGCTATATCAAATTTGACATTGTCCGTAATCTTGAGTTCATTTGCACACAAAAAAATCATACAATGATGGAAAGTCCTTTGTGTTGTCCTTGTTAATGCAGACAGAGAAGAGCTCCAACTCCTTAATCATAGCCTCAAAATTGAATATAGTTGTGGAGAGTCTCTGTAATCCTAGATTCAGATCATTCAGGCGAGAAAAAAACATCACCCAGATAGGCCAGTCGTGTGAGAATCTCGTCATCATGCAAGTGGTCAAACAAGTGAAAATTATGGTCAGTAGAAAAAAATTTAAGCTCGTCTCTCAATTCAAAAAACCCTGTCAATACTTTGTCCCTTGATAACCAGCGCGCTTCTGTATGTTGTAAAATCATTACATGGTCGCTGCCCATATCATTGCTTTAACAAAGTTAACCATTTTCACTGTAGTGTCCAAAACGTCTTTCAAGAGGTCAGGCATTCCTTTGGCAGCAAGAGTCTCTCGGTAGACGCTGCAGTGTCCCCAAGTGGCGTCGGGAGCAACTGCCTGCACGTGCGTTACCACTGCATTATGTCTCCCTGTCATGGCTTTTGCGCCATCAGTACATATACCAACATGAGCAGCAGCTACATTTGGCTACCTACGGACCGTTAGTGGAATTCCTATGAGAGAGTAATGGTTAATGTGATTGGATTTTAATTGTATGACTAGGCTACCTGTATTTGACATTGTGTTGTTATTACTCTGAACACTAGATGGTTTAATTGTATTTTTGGCAGTGAAACGAGGCTACTCAGGGGAGAAGAGAACCTCACCCAAATGTATAGCCCCGTTGGAAAATATAAATGGACATTTTTTAAAATGTGAATCACATTTTTATTTGCCGTACCCCCGACGGCATTGCGTGTACCCCAGTTTGGGAATACCCGCTCTAGGACACATAATGACAAAATCCATTTAATCCAACAAAAGCAGCATTTATGGCTCCAACTCTCAAGAGGCTCAGATTTATGTTTATTTAAGTTATTAATTGGTTAAAACTTCTTATGGCTTGAATCCCGTTAGCGGGATCGATATGACAACAGCCAGTGAAAGTGCAGGGCGCCAAATTCAAAACAACAAAAATCTCATAATTAAAATTCCTCAAACATACAAGTATTATACACCATTTTAAAGCTTTACTTCTTGTTAATCCAGCCACAGTGTCTGATTTCAAAAAGGCTTTACGGCGAAAGCAAACCGTATGATTATGTTAGGTCAGCGCCTATACACAAAAAAACACAGCCATTTTCCAGCCAAAGAGAGGAGTCACAAAAAGCAGAAATAGAGATAAAATTAATCACTAACCTTTGATGATCTTCATCAGATGACACTCATAGGACTTCATGTTACACAATACATGTATATGTTTTGTTCGATCAAGTTCATATTTATATCCAAAAATTGCAGTTTACATTGGCGTGTTATGTTCAGTAATATTTTGCCTCCAAAACTCCGGTGATTTTGCAGAGAGCCACATCAATTTACAGAAATACTCATCATAAATGTTGATGAAAATACAAGTGTTATGCATGGAACTTTAGATAAACTTCTCCTTAATGCAACCGCTGTGTCAGATTTCCAAAAAGCTTTACCGAAAAAGCACATCATGCAATAATCTGAGTACGGCGCTCAAACACAAAAACATGCCATACAATATATCCGCCATGTTGGAGTCAACAATAGTCAGAAATAGCATTATAAATATTAACTTACCTTTGATGATCTTCATCAGAATGCACTCCCAGGAATCCCAGTTCCACAATAAATGTTTGTTTTGTTCGATAAAGTCCATCCTTTATGTCCAAATACCTCATTTTTTTCGCGCCTTCAGTTCACAAATCCAAATTCACGACGAGCAGGTCAGACGAAAACTCAAAAAATTCCATTACAGTTCGTAGAAACATGTCAAACGATGTATAGAATCAATCTTTAGGATGTTTTTATCATAAATCCGCAATAAAGTTTCAACCGGAGAAATCCTTTGTCTTCAGAAATGCAATGGAACTGAGCTACCTCTCACGTGAGCGAGCATGGCTGAGGCTCATGCCCTGCTGGCAGTCCTCTCACTCAATGAGCTCTTATTCATCCCTACTTCACAGTAGAAGCCTCAAACAAGGTTCTAGTGAAAGCCTTAGGAAGTGCAAAATGACCCCACAGACACTGTAGTTTGGATAGGCAATCACTTGAAAAACTACAAATCACTTCCTGTTTGGATTTTTTCTCAGGTTTTTGCCTGCCATATGAGTTCTGTTATACTCACAGACATCATTCAAACAGTTTTAGAAACTTCAGAGTGTTTTCTATCCAAATCTACTAATAATATGCATATCTTAGTTTCTTTGCGTGAGTAGCAGGCCGTTTACTCTGGGCACGTCAGTCATCCAAGCTACTCAATACTGCCACCATCCATAAGAAGTTAAAGGGACTGGTATGGAAGCAGTAGAGCTGTGTTTAGACTCCACTTGTCTTTCTATGTTTGCTCTGGGACACATGTATGCCCATGGATTAGCAACGACTGGGCGTTCGTTAATCCCTGTGGTTTCCTCTGTGTTTGTTACAGTGTTATTTCCCTCCTTGACACACACAGGATGTCCAGACCTGTTTGTTAGAGCAGGGCTGAACCCACTAATGAGATATGTTAGGATTACAGAGTATTGTCGCCATCTAACATTTCGAGCTGTTTTAGGGGGTTTATAGCGGATGAAGCATGCTCTGACTCCACTGGCACTGGCTGAAACTCTATGGATGTCTGAAGGAGATGTGAGTGTGCTTGAGAAAGCTTTGATTTTAGGGGAACCTATGCATGACCACAATTTATCGCCCGACAGCACATCCTCCTTAGATCCCCTAAGTTTCTGTGTGTGTGTGTGTGTGTGTGTGTGTGTGTGTGTGTGTGTGTGTGTGTGTGTGTGTGTGTGTGTGTGTGTGTGTGTGTGTGTGTGTGTGTGTCTGTGTTCTGTCTCCATCAGATGACTTCCCTCTCTGTCTCTCCTGAGACAAGACTAGTGTTCTGAGTGAGTTTACACTCTGCTGCTCTATTCCTTATGCAACAGGCTGGGATCTGACAGGACAGTCACGCACAAAGACTACTGGGAGTTTCCAGTCACAGCTAACACAGACACACACACACACGCACACACACACACACACACACACCACACACACACACACACACACACACACACACACACACACACACACACACACACCACCCCCCCCCTAGCGGCCCTAGCGGCCACGGGGCCGTAGTCTGAGTGCAGGAAGAGGCAGCTCTGGTAGTGATTGAATGCAGAGTGAAAAGGCTTGTTTCCCAGCATGTGGTGCATCTACCATAAGAGCAGACTCATGCACACACGTGCACACCAGATCCTGCACACACATGTGCTCTACTGTACACATACACAAACGCACGAATGCACGCAGACACAGACACACACATTAGGAGGTATTATCCTACTTGAGTGGAGTGTGTATATTAATGTTTGTGTTTGTGTAAGTATGTGTGTGACCCTTAACCCTAAACCGCTGTTCTCTGTCTCCTCAGCAAGTGATCTCTGCCATCAGAGCAGGCGTCAACCCGTCAGCGAACTCATCCAATCAGACAAGTCTGTGGGACCTAAGCTCCTCCTTTTTCTTCGCTGGTACTGTCATCACCACTATTGGTGAGTTTGGTCAATAATCAGTACTCTCTGATCCATAATCAACCATCAGCCAGACTTATATTTTATATTTTATCAATGCTGTGTCAACGCTATATAATTTTTTCCCCTGGTAACTTTCAGCCAGGCTGTTAAAGCAGTGGTACTTTCATAATAAATCAATCAGAATATCCAAATAAAATAAAATTGTATTGGTTGCATACAGATATTTAGCAGATGTTATTGCGGGTGTAATGAAATGTTTCTGTTCCTAGCTCTAACAGTGCAGTTATACACTGTATATATATATATATATATATATATATATATATATATATATACTCCGGACTCCGACATTGCTAGTCTTACTATTTCTATATTTCTTAATTCCATTATTTGACTTTTTAGATATATATATATTTACTGTATACAGTGGCTTGCAAAAGTATTCACCCCCCTTGGCATTTTTCCTATTTTGTTGCCTTACAACCTGGAATTAAAATGTATTTTTGGGGGGTTTGTATCATTTGATTTACACAACATGTATACCACTTTGAAGATGCAAAATATTTTTTTATTGTGGAACAAACAAGAAATAAGACAAAAAAAAAACAGAAAACTTGAGCATGCATAACTATTCACCCCACCAAAGTTAATACTTTGTAGAGCTATTACAGCTGCAAGTCTCTTGGGGTATTTCTCTATAAGCTTGGCACGTCTAGCCAGTGGGATTTTTGCCCATTCTTCAAGGCAAAACTGCTCCAGCTCCTTGAAGTTGGATGGGTTCCGCTGGTGTACAGCAATCTTTAAGTCATATCACAGATTCTCAATTGGATTGAGGTCTGGGCTTTGACTAGGCCATTCCAAGACATTTAAATGTTTCCCCTTAAACCACTCGAGTGTTGCTTTAGCAGTATGCTTAGGGTCATTGTCCTGCTGGAAGGTGAACATCCGTCCCACTCTCAAATCTCTGAAACAGGTTTCCGTCAAGAATTTCCCTGTATTTAGCGCCATCCATCATTCCTTCAATTCTGACCAGTTTCCCAGTCCCTGCCAATGAAAAACATCCCCACAGCATGACGCTGCCACCACCATGCTTCACCACCATGCATCCATCCTGTGGGGATGGTATCTCAAGGTGATGAGAGGTGTTGGGTTTGCGCCAGACATAGCGTTTTCCTTGATGGCCAAAAAGCTCAATTTGAGTCTCATCTGACCAGAGTACCTTCTTCCATATGTTTGGGGAGTCTCCCACATGCCTTTTGGCGAACACCAAACGTGTTTGCTTATTTTTTTCTTTAACCTCTAGGGGACCCCCTTCCCGTTCTCATCCCGTTAACGGGATTGCTTGACAAGATAGCAAAAATCTAATAATTTCAATTTCTCAAACAATCAACTATTTTACACCATTTGAAAGATAAACATCTCCTTAATCCAACCACGTTGTCCGATTTCAAAAAGGCTTTACGGCGAAAGCATAAAGTTAGATTATGTTAGGAGAGTACATAGACAAAAAATTACACACAGCCATTTTCAATGCAAGGACAGGCGTCACCAAAAGCAGAAAACCAGCTAAAATTATGCACTAACCTTTGACAATCTTCATCAGATGACACTCCTACGACATTATGTTAGACAATACATGCATTTTTTGTTCTATCAAGTTCATATTTATATCCAAAAACAGCGTTTTACTATGGCGTTGATGTTGAGGAAATATTTTCCCTCCAATACCGCCAGTCAATCAGCACAACAAATTAAATAATTACTATTCGAAAACATTGGTAAAATATTATATTGTCATTCAAAGAATTATAGATTAACATCTCGTGAACGCAACCGCATTGCCAGATTTAAAAATAACTTTACTGGGAAATCACACTTTGCAATAATCTGAGTACTGCGCCCAGAAAAATAGACTTTGCGATACAGACTAGGCGCCATCTTGGAGTCATCTAAAATCAAAAATACTATCAAATTACCTTTGATTATCTTCATCAGAAGGCACTTCCAGGAATCCCAGGTCCATAACAAATGTAGTTTTGTTCAAAAAAAGCTCATAATTTATGTCCAAAAAGCTCCGTGTTGTTAGCGCGTCCTGTAGGCTACTCAAAAACATGAACGACGCCCGCCGGACTTGTCTTCATCAAAGAGGGGAAAAATAAATATTTACGTTTGTTCAAACATGTCAAACGTTGTATAGCATAAATCATTAGGGCCTTTTTCAATCAGAACTTATATTATAATATTCAAGGCGGACGATTGCATTCTCTTTTAAAACGTATTGGAACGAGAGTACCCAAACATGCACACGTGCGCCAGAGTAGTATTGGCCATCCGCTTATGACCAACGTTCCAAGTCTCTTGTTGGGTCAGTTTTCACAGTAGAAGACTCAAACCACTTTGTAAAGACTGGTGACATCTAGTGGATGGCGTAGGAAGTGCTCAATGATTAATACGTCCCTGTGTGTTTCAATGGCATAGGCTTAAAAGTAATTCAACACATCAGATACACACTTCCTGTTAGGAATTGTCTCAGGGTTTTGACTGCCATAGGAGTTCTGTTATACTTACAGACACCATTCAAACAGTTTTAGAAAATTCAGAGTGTTTTCTATCCAAATCTGTTAATAATATGCATATCCTAGCTTCTGAGTTGGTGTAGGAGGCAGTTAAAAATGGGTACATATTTTTTTCCAAATTCTCAATACTGCCCCCTAGCCCCAACAGGTTTTAACTAGCCTCTCAAAGCACTTCATGACAGAAGTGAGTGCTATGGGTGATAGTAATTTAGTTTAGTTAACTTCACTTTCTTGGGTACAGGAACAATTGTGGACATGTTGAAGCAAGTGTGGACAGCAGACTGGGATAGGGAGAGATTGAATATGTCTGTAAAGACTCCAGCCAGCTGGTCTGCGCATGCTCAGAGGACGCGACTAGGGATGCCATCTGGGGGGGCAGCTTTGCAAAGGTTAACACGCTTACATTTCTTACTCACTTCGGCCACGTAGAACGAGAGCTCACAGTCCTCGGAAGTGGCAGTCGCCCACGTCGGCAGCACTGTGTTTTTCTCGAAGTGGATGAAGAAGGTGTTTAGCTTGTCTGGTAGAAAGTCGTCAGTGTCCGCGACTTGGCTGCTTTTCCCTTTATAACACGTGATTGTCTGGAGTCCCTGCCACATACGTCTTGTCTGTGAGCCATAGAATTGCAACTCCACTTTGTCTCTGTTCTGACGTTTTGCCTGTTTGATTGCCTTATGGAGGGCGTAACTGGACTGTTTGTACTGAACCATATTTTCAGTCACCTTGCCGTGTTTAAATGCAATGGTTCACACTTTCAGTTTTGCGCGTATGCTGCCATCTATCCATGGTTTGTGGTTTGGATAGGTTTTAATCGACACGGTGGGAACAACATTCTCTATACACTTCCTGATGAACTCAGTCACCGGGTCAGTGTATATGTTATTCTCAGAGGCAACCCGGAACATATCCCAGTCCGCGTGATCAAAACAATCTTGAAGCATGGATTCCGATTGGTCAGACCAGTGTTGAACAGGCCTATAGGAAGTGAAAGGTAGAATGGAGGCGTGATCTGATTTGCCGAAGGGAGGGCGGGGGAGGGCCTTGTAGCCATCCCGGAAGGGAGAGTAGGAATGGTCAAGAATTTTTGATGCGTGAGTATTCTAGTGTGGATTCATGAATAATGGGGGTTCACTGAAGTGCTTAGTACTAACTGAGTGTAATTTCTAATCAACACCATACATACTAAGGGATTGTCATAAATCCCAGAGGTGGGTATGAGTCTGAATGTTTATATCTCTTTACAGCTTTAGCATCTCTCTTCCCGTCACTTTACTTGTCAGCTTCAGCTGTAAGAGCTTAGCTGCAGAAGGGAGAAAAGTGTGACACACACACAAACAGACACACGGAGTCTGATAGCTTGTCTGGAACGTGTGTCTGCTGGGCTCGGTTCCAAACCTTTTCCTAGGCACTTGTCTTTGCGTCTTTAAATCAACATAAACATTAACCTTCAATGTGCTGTTTGTGTACCCACTAAGAGGAATGGTGGGAGAGAGTCAGATCTATAGTACCCTCCATCAGTGCTTTTCTGACATTTGATGATAGTCATCTGGGATGTGAGAACGAGTTCTATTTCTCCCTTCACTGCAGCACAAGTCTTGTGTAGGCATGTTTGAGATTGCTGTTTGTTGGAACCAGGCAATGGTGTTCACTGACATAAGACTTCTAGATTTCCAACTAAAACTAATCTAGTTTTAATGTTTTTTTTAATCTGCAGGACAGTTTTGTCCTTTCAAGCTGTTTGATTTTGGATCTCTGTCTGACTAAACAACATCATGAAAGGCTTTTTTCTCCTTTCTTTACACATGTTTGTGAACTGCTTTGATGTTGTTTTGACTGCCTTTGTTTTCAAGGGGTTATCCACAGGTAATGTTACATGTCCTTAACTAGGGGAACTTCCTGTGAACTTGACAGACATAACACCACTTTAATGCTTTAACAATTAGTTTGTATTAAATGGTCACACTTTGTCTAGCCATTTAGACAATCTTCCCTGCCAAATGCTGCTTTTGCAGATATGCAGCCATTGCTTAGCTCATTGAATAGAGGAGAGGTACAGTAGAAAGAATATAACACACAATTGGGTGATTCATTTTCTCCCATTATCTTTTTCATCCCACTGCCCAGAAACGAAAGACTAGACTGGCAGACTTTCTCCAACAATGAAATGGCTCACAGTTCATCTCCGCTATAACAATTAAAGCCTTTTGGTTAAATCATGTTTATAACTAGCCTTCTTCTATCTCTTTCTCTTTCTCTCTGCTGCAGTTGCTTCTTTGAATCAATTAGAGATGGTTGAACAGAATCCTCTCTGATTGAATTTACCTTATAATGATTCGTTTGGGAGATGTGGGGGTAGAAGAGGTCTAATTGGTTATCAGGCGTTCTCTGGCTTCACCTGGATTTCAATCTATCCAGAAAGTGAATTGAAACAACTCCGGATTGTATTGTTTTCTCACTCTTTCTCTGTCTTTGCCATCTATATCTGTCAGTGAGGCAGAGGCAAACAATGCAATTCATCACAATGGGCTTTTCTCCTGGGAACCCTCATTTAGTCCTCCTCCTATAGCCTGTCTCTCCTGTGAAGGCTGCATCTCCATGGTGTGAAAATCAAACAGCTCTCAGAGGATTTAGCCCAACCTTAAGACACAGAGCTGGTAAATGAGAGAGGTAGTTAACGTTGAAGGGTTAATAGTTCATTACAGTGTTCTGTTCTGGTGTTGTATCTAACACTGCTTCTCCCCCAGATCTTGTACCCACAAGTACTGTACACGAGAGACGAGAGGGTGAGTTATCCACTTTAAGATAAGTAATGGATACATAAATAATGGAACTTTTGGTATCCACATGGTGCCCACAAACATCATGAATCTTGAACCGAGTTTGCTGGACTCAGTATACAGTTACAGTAACTAGGCCATGGTATATCTGTTGTCACGCCATCCATAGGGGTTAAAATGTGTCTCAATTAAGCCTAACGAGTCTGTTTCCACTGTAAAGGCTAATGAAGCGGCTCACCTTAATAACGTTTTAGATCCTGCATCTCAAAGTGCATTAATTTCTAGAGCAGTGATGTCATTAAGCTTTTATTCTCCATTTGCAGTCCCACTGGTCCCACTGAGAGGGGCTAGGGGCTACGACAGGTTGCTATGTGTGTTATTGCATACACTGTATTTTCTTGTAAATTATGCAAGTCCAAACTTTAACGTTAGCACGTTGCTATTGCGTGACTTGATGAATGATAACCTATGTAATGGCTGTCGGGAGAGAGAGTAGACCAAGGCGCAGCGGAGTTAGTGTTCATCATTGAATTTAATAACAGAAAGAACACTATACAAAACAAAACAAGAAAACCAACAGCCAAACAGTCCTGTCAGGTGCAAAACACTAAACAGAAACAGAAACAATTACCTACAAAACCCCAACGGAAAAACAGACTCCCAATCAGCAACAACACTCTACAGCTGTGCCTGATTGGAAGCCACACGGCCAAAATCAATGAAACAAACCAACATAGAAAAATGCACATAGAACGCCCACCCAATGTAACACCCTGGCCTGACCAAAATAAAGAACAAAAACCCCTCTCTATGGCCTGGGCGTTACAACCTATTACAGTACAGATGTAGGATCTTAATTTTATCAACCTGTTGAAGGAGAACTCAGGAGAACTCTCCTGCAATGCTGGACATTTAAAATGTGTAGTGTAATTGAGGTTTAAAAAATCTTCTGAAGTTTTTAATTCCCACTTTGAAATTTCAGACTTGATTTTTCCTTATGAAAAATGTATCAACCACCTGTAAAAATGTGAATGTTATTATAATCCACATAATAATTCACAATTCCTGTTTCTGCAGGATTATTTTCCAGCTGTAGCAAACTGGCTCAAATGAAGATCCTACATCTGTATGTGTGATGACACACTGTACTTGATGTGGTGTATGTGTGGATAATGGAGGTGGAGGTCTTGTCAGGTGTCATCACAGTTCTCACACACTGTTCACACACTGCCTCTTTAAGGCCTGAACACGTTTTAATTGGTGATGTATGGTATTCAGTGTTAAAAATCTGAAGCCTCATTTAAAAACCCACAGTAAACTATGCTCTAATCTTCCAGCTTTAGCTTGTCAGACATGTCTATTGCTTTCTACCCCTCTCATTTTCTCTCTCTCTCCCATTACCCCTTTCTTTCTCTTGCCCATATCATCAACTGATTAAAAACTAAATAAGTTCATGAGGCATTTATATGTTATATTATTTAAGAATGAATGGATATATATAATTATTTATTAATAAAACAAAAGTGTAGCAACTATCCACTGGGCACAGATGTCAATTCAACGTCTATTCCACGTTGGTTAAACATAATTTAATTGAAATGACGTGGAAACAACATTGATTCAACCAGTGTGTGCCCAGTGGGTAAGGATTATAGCTTTACACTCTACACTACTTCCCATCAAATGTCTTTGATACAGAGAGCAGAGGGTTACTCTTCAGTTGTACAGAAGTCAGTGACTGACAGCCTATAGTAATGTTTCACATATTTCCTCGCCATCTCCGGTGCTAAAAGGGTTTTCTCCTTCAGAAACTCTCATGATTTCCTCCTCTCCTCCACTTTCCGCCACTCCTCCACTTTCCACTCTCTGCCCATGTAGTCCTCTCTTTCATTCCATGAAAGGAGCCCTCCCTCCTGGGTAATGACAATAGCTACTGACCCTGGAAATGGGCTTCTCTCTCTCTCTCTCTCTCTCTCTCTCTCTCTCTCTCTCTCTAATTCTCTCTCTCTCTCTCTAATTCTCTCTCTCTCTAATTCTCTCTCTAATTCTCTCTCTCTCTCTCTCTCTCTCTCTCTCTCTCTCTAATTCTCTCTCTCTCTCTCTCTAATTCTCTCTCTCTCTCTCTCTCTAATTCTCTCTCTCTACCTTTCTCTCTCTCTCTCTCTCTCTCTCTCTCTCGATTCATTAAGACAGAGGAAATCTTAACCAGAGATTTTGCTGATGCTGAGAACAGGATGTGTCAGCAAGTGCAATGATACAACACGTCTATTGGTTATTTCATTCAACATGCCAGACAGTGCTGATTGGCATCTGTCGCAAATGAATAAATAATGCTTTTTTTTAAAGACAAATGAAATACATGAAGTTAAAGAGCGAGAGCAATATCTATCCTCCTCACCACATGCATGGGGTGTCATGACTAATGTTGTGTCGTGTTGAGTTCTGATTGTTTGAGTGCAGCAATTAATGAGGCCTGATTGGTGTGTGTGTGGCATGTGACTGTCTGTCAGGAAGTGAAGCCACAGAGCCATTAGACTCTGCCCTGCAGGCCCTTCCTGTCCTGTCCTGGCTCAGGAGACTACAGTCTAAACAGGTGTAATTGGCTGATGGAATTGGCTCAGTTGCATGTAGCCTAAAGGTGGTTTGGCTTTTGGGAAATCTACTCATTTTAATGTAAAGTGGTGTAATAAAAATATATATATATATTGTCTAAATATACAGTAGTTCCTTTACTATCTATTGAAATTCCAATGGCAATTGGATTTAGATTTTGTTACATCCACTGACTGTACATACAGTATTTAATGAGGAGAGTGATTCAATGCTTTGAATGAAAGTGTTAATGTGTCGTTCAGATTTTTGTATTTACTATAAGCTGTTTCAGACCAATGGGATTTTGAATGGCGCTGTTGTAGTACATGAAGGGATTTGTGAATGAGTGTTCAATTTGTTTAGTGCAAAGGGTTTTTTGAATGGGAATCATAATGGGGTTTGCCTGATATATGCATTTCCTACTGCAATGAGAAGGTGGATTTTCAATGGGGATCATTCACCACACTGAATACAGTAGTGCAGCCTAATTGGTTAAGTAAGTGTGTGCCTGTAGGGCCTCCTGAGTGGTGCAGTGGTCTAAGACACTGCATCACAGTGCTAGCTGTGCCACTAGAGATCCTGGGTTCGAGTCCAGGACGTGTTGCATCCGGCTGCGACCGGGAGACCCATGGGGCGGTGCACAATCCTGCCCAGCGTAGTCCGGGTTAGGGAAGGGTTTGGCTGGCAGGGATGTCCTTGTCCCACCGTGCACCAGTGACTCCTGTGGTGGGCCGGGCGCAGTGCACGCTGACACGTTGCCAGGTGTACAGTGTTTCCTTCAACACATTGGTGCAGCTGGCTTCCGGGTTAAGTGGTCATTGTGTCAAGAAGCAGTGCGGCTTGGTTGGGTTGTGTTTCGGAGGACGCACGGCTCTCGACCTTTGCCTCTCCTGAGTCTGTACTGGAGTTGCAGCTGTGAGACAAGACTGTAACTACCAATTGGATACCATGAAATTGGGGAGAAAAAAGGTGTGTGTGTGTGTGTAATGCACTGAGCACAGGTCTGAAGTGTGAGCTCCTGCAGGAGAAATGAGAGGAGGGTGTGTGTGAATTATAGATGTGGCACTGGCTTGCTGATCCTTGTGATTAGGCTCTCTCTACCCCTCTCAGCCAGTTAGTGTAAAACTCCCTCTACTCATTCTCTCAGACAGTCCTGCTGCAGTTGACATGATCATGATCTGCTTTGTCTTCACATCCTAAATCACACAGTTCCTGTTGCAATTGCTTGAATGGGTTATTGTCAAAACATGGATGTTTTTAAGTCAAAGCACTGGAGCACTCAAAAATCATGCTGGGATTATTAGGTATTCATGATTCTTTCAAGATATTTTCCTGATCTGAAAATTGAAGGGTCAGACAGGACTGTCGTTTCTTCATCACCTGACGTCCCCCTAAAAGGGGTATTTTAATGGAATCTTAATTGACAGATTTACACTGAGTGTACAAAACATTAGGAACACCTTCCGATTATTGAGTTGCACCCACTTTTGCCCTCAGAACAGCCTCAATTCGTCAGGACATGGACTCTACAAGGTTTTGAAGCATTCTACAGGAAAGCGGGCCCATGTTGACTCCAATGCTTCCCACAGTTGTGTCAAGTTGGCTGGTTGTCCTTTGGACCATTCTTGATACACACGGGAAACTGTTGAGCGTGAAAAACGCAGCAGCGTTGCAGTTCTTGACACTCTCCAACCGATGCGCCTGGCACATTCACCCTCTGAACGGCACACATACACAATCCGTCTCAATTGTCTCAAGGCTTAAAATAATTATTTAACTGGTCTCCTCCCTTATATCTACACTGATTGAAGGGGATTTAACAAGTGACATCAATAAGGGATCATAGCTTTCAGCTGGATTCACTTGATCAGTCTTCACCTGGTCACAGAGCGTTTTGTACACTCAGTGTATATTTTCATCCATTTTTGTTCACGCCTATCCTATAGAATCACTGTGTGTGCTGAATTTCACCCCAGCTGAGCAGCAAATATAGAATATATTAATTAGTAGCTCCTCTTGGTTAAGGGAAACCAATTAACTGAAATACACTCAATTCAATCCTCAGTAGGTCACACGGCAAGATCTGAATAGTTCATTTAAATTGTTTCTTGGAATACTTCATATACTGTAGAAACAATTTGTCCATTTGGTTCAGTCTTGGTAATGAGAATAATTGGCTGATTCAAACACAGCTGATTCAAACAACCAACTCATCATCAAGCTTTGATTATTTTAATCATCTTTGTAGTGTGAGGGCAGAAAACAAAAACGTGCACCCGGGGGGGGGGCCTGGTCTAGTTAACCTCTTCCTGTGTGTTTGTGTGTGGGTGTGGGTGTATGATCTCTCCTCTCTCTAGGCTTTGGGAACATCGCTCCCCACACGGAGGGGGGACGTATCTTCTGTATCATCTATGCCCTCCTGGGAATACCCCTCTTTGGCTTCCTGTTGGCTGGTGTTGGAGACCAGCTTGGGACCATCTTTGGGAAAGGCATCAATAGAGTGGAGAAGATAGTTGGGGTGAGTTTTACATTTTTCATATCTGTTTGTGTCTCAGTCCTGGCATCCATAGCTCCGTCTATGAATTTGAGGGTGGTTACATTCCCCTGTGCTCATCTCTCAGCTTACCAAACCAAGTGACAGTTGCAAGATATGTTGTGTGCATACAACCCATAATAATGGACATACACACAGTCAGGTCCAAAATGATTGGCATCCTTAATAAAGATGAGCAAAAAATATTGTGTAAAACAAGTAATACAGATTCTGAGCTATATTGTATGCTTAATGTTTTTTGAAAATTACATTATTTTATACTAATGCAATTGCTCAGAGAAAGAGATTTTGTAGTATTTTTTCTCTCAAAAAGATGCAGATGTAAAAATTATTGGCACCCTGTTTTCAATACCTTTCAATACCTCAGCTTGCGAGGATAACAGCATGAGCCTTTTTCTAAAATGTTTTATGAGATTGGAGAACACATTGGGAGGGATCTTGACCATTCCTCCATACAGAATCTTTGAATCCTTCTTTCCAGACCCTTGATATCCTTTTTCTGCTCTTATCGATTGCCCTCTTCTATTCAAACCACAGATTTTCAATGGGGTTCAAGTCCAGAGACTGAGATGGTCATTGCAAAATGTTGATTGGCAGAGGCAACCAGGTTTTTGTAAAAAATGTCCTGGTACTGGATAAAGTTTTTGATGCCGTTGACCTTAACAAGGGCCTTAGAACCAGTGGAAGCAAAATAGCCCCATAACATCAAAGATCCACCACCCTATTTTACAGTAGGTATAGGATTCTTTTCTTCTTATGCATCCTTATTTTGACGCCAAACTCACCACTGGTGTGCATAGCCAAAGAGTTATATTAACATGTCATCTGACCATAGCACCGGTTCCAATCCAAGTGCCAATGCCGTTTTAGTATATTCCAGGCATTTACATTTGTTGGATGACATGAAAGTAAGAGTTCTTTGTCCACACACACACACACTAGTGGTTGAGTATTTGTTTTTACCTAACCAGCATTTCCAGTGCATAAGGAGATTTTCAATGCAGAAGTAGTTTGACCATCGCTGTCCATCACTGAGCTGTGTGTTTTTAAGCTGATACAAGAAAAATGCATGACTTAGGTTGCCATGACAATGGCTTCTGGAGACCACGTTTACCATGCAGACTATTTGAGTGGTGACCAAGCTCATATGAGGATATGTTTTTTTTCCCCATACATCTCTCACTCTGGACTGAATATTAACAGCAATACTACAAGAGTCAAAAGAAGAGCTTGGATGTGTTGCTGTAGCAAACATGTACAGCCATTATTAATGACATTAAGGAGAGTCTTTCCCTCACTGGAGGAGACCTATCACCAAGGTACTCTGCTCTTACTGTTAACTGCACACACACACAGTGTGATTAGAGAGGACCATTTCTCAGCCAGGAAGACACATTCTCTATAAATGGAACAAGAGCACAGTTTATAGTGAGTCATTCATCTTCCCCTCCCTGCCCACCTACAACGACTCACAACGAGGTACAGTGAGCCGCACCAATCCAAAACCAGCCACAAGGAGCGGCATGTAAACCTGGGCTGTAAACCTGGGCTATCAAACACGCCGTAGTCAGGCACCAGCCAACACAGAACTCACAGAGACAGCCACAATGGCTGTTTGATGATTTCTCTGTCCTTGTTGGAATTATTACATTGACTGACTAGTAGTGTTTTTCATTTGTTGCTACCTTGCTAGGCAGAAATGAAAATCTATATTTTCCCCGGGCTGGGCCTATAGCTTCTTTGTTTATTAGTTACAGTAGCCATCTAATAGACCGCTCTCTTTAATTCTTTAATTGGAGGCTCTATAAGATGAGCTTTGATTGATGTGTTTCTCTGCTAGTGTTGCCCGTAGGGAGCAACAGAGTAGTACGGTAGTGCAGCATCCAGCAGGAGAGCCACTGTGAGTCTAAGCCCTTGGTTCGCGATAACTACTAAGCTAACCATGGGTCATTTAGCTATTTGATTTGAATTTTAGAACCCCTTTAGTTATAAAAACATGTATTTATTTATTATTTGATAAAATATTGAATTTGGCCTTTACTGCTATAGCCCATAGAAACCCATTGAATAACACATTCATAAATGGCAAAACAGACAGTCAAAAAAGAAATCACAAGGAATAAGGTTTTGAAGTGTCTGTCCTATATCTAGGAGATATAATAAAAAAATGTAGACCCATATTAAGTCACTTTGGTTACCGTAAAACTTCAATTGAACACAGTCTCAAATAGCCGCAAATAGGGCAATGGCCCACATTCCATCACATAAACGCTGAGTCTAAATGAATTATTAACGAGGTTACCATGAATTGTTTACGAAGTTTAATGTTTGATTTGTTACATTAAATAATTCAGTAAAAAAAACTGCTCGCCATTGGCTGCTTACAGCTAACTGATAAGCACAAAAATAGTCCATAACTTCGGGAGTGCAGACCTTCAGATATTGTCTGATCGCCCTCTAGTGGCAAAAGTGAAAACTACCGAAAATGCACAGTCAAAGTGGAGAATAATTATAATAATTACGTTTTTTTTCTTCTCCAAAATAGAGGCATACTAAGACAAAAGGAACATGACACAGTATGTAAATAATAACACATCAGTGCAGGAAATTAAGACATTTATTAAAATGCTGGAAGAGAATGTTGGAATTTAACAATTAACAATGCAAATCAGCAAAAGCTGTTTGCATTAAGGAAATAGATGCCTTGCTCAAATAGAAGCCTGTCTCTAATATGCGCCTGTGATGTTCAGTGATTCAAGCAAATTAACGCCCGGGCTATTAATTTAAGTTTAACGATTTTGCACTTTTTACACCCTATTCACTTTTGTGACGTTTTTACATTGTGGTACTGTCACCTTCTAACAACTCCCCTAAAGCTTGTGTGTGTCGAATGGCAAACAAGTGAGTTCTAATGTTTTTAAAGTCTTACCTGTCGATGTCGGTCTGGACAGTCAGTTATGTGAGAAGACATCTTTGAAATTAGTACGTGGACGCCCACGTACTAAAGCTTATGGGAGTTTGTGAGAGTCTCCTCTTCGAAGATTTGTAAGTAGCTTAAATGGTTTGAGTTTTACAGACAATTCCTTTGTCCAGATCCTGTTTCACAAGCCCATGTTATGGAATATGCAGAAAGAGGGGATTGAGCTACAGCCACTGCAAGCCATTTTTTACACTTGACATACGATCTTATCCAGAGCGACTAGGGTTAAGTGCCCTGCTCAAGGGCACATCAACAGATTTTTCACCTAGTTGGCTTAGGATTCAAACCAGCGATCTTCCAGTTACTGGCCCAACGCTCTTAACTGCTAAACTACCAGCTGCCCCCTGAGAAACAGTACGTCTCATAAAAATACAGGAGCTATTCAATGTTTTAGAATTATATCACGTGACGCGTGGGCACGTCAATCGACTCTAGGGGGTTTTAAAAATGGCAATGAGTTGTGAAATATATATTATGCTTGGCAAGTGGCTATGGTCTATTCATCATCATTATTCCCTCCGTATCAATATTTATTGTCAGGGTCCGAGGCTGGATTCAGTCCTGACTCTGACCTTTCTCTCTCTCTGGGCTCTAGCTGCTGTGCGCTGTAAAACACAGTGGAACACATCACTGATGAGCTGATCTGAGGATGACCCTTCTTTAAGTTTCAGTCCCAGGGTCCCTGTTCTCATTCTTGTGTAACCCACAGTCTAGGGAAGGACAAGGCCAAGGACTCTATCATGGAGTGTACACTTCAGTGTATTAAGAAGGTTTACTAGTGCTACAGACTGTTACACCTGTCTTTCTATGGGTTTGAATGAAACGTTGTCCGGCGATTGTGATGTTTGTGTTGCGATGTAGCCTGCTGATGTAAGCCCACAGTGTTCCATTGCATCTCAATGCAAGAGGCGACACTACAGTCCCTGGTTTGATTCCAGGCTGTATCACATCCGGCTGTGATTGGGAGTCCCATAGGGTGGCCCACAATTGGCCCAACATCGTCCGGGTTTGGACGGGGTAGGCCATCATTGTAAATAAGAATTTGTTCTTAACTGACTTGCCTACTTAAATAAAGGTTAGAAAATAAAATAAAAATGTATAGCCTGATGGCATACAGTGGAGCACAGCATGACTTGATCTGTAAGGAACATGAGGTCAGTAAATCTCATTGGCCAACCCACTGAGTGTGTGACATTCAAAAAACACTGAACATATATTCCAGGAAAAAAGCCAACACAAGAAAATGACTCATGTCATTGTGAAGTGACTGGAGAAAGGCCTTGTTAAAGACTGAGGGCTCTATTTTCGGCTGGCGTTAAGGCGGTGCTAGTGTCAAATACACGCTCCTTGGCAATTTCGACATGTAAAAGCCAGAGCTTTGCTATTTTCCAACCCTGGCGCCAGGGATGGTAATTTACCTGTCTTATATCAGCTCGTTTGAGCTGAGGTGGGAAGGGCAGAAATATTTGAGCTGTGTCCTTAGATACATGTGCCAATTTCAAGCAGTGCTACTGGTGATATTAAGACTGTCACGTCCTGACCAGTAAAGGGGTCTTTTGTCATTGTAGTATGGTCAGGGCCTGGCAGGGGGTGTTTGTTTTGTGTGTTTTGGGGTTTTTTGGTCTAGGGGATTTTGGTTCTAGTTTTCATTTTCTATGTATCGTTTTCCAGGTTTGGCCGAGTGTGGTTTCCAATCAGAGGCAGGTGTCTTTCGTTGTCTCTGATTGGAAGCCATACTTAGGCAGGCTGTTTTCCTTTGGGTTTTGTGGGTGGTTATTTTTCCGTTATAGTCTGTGAACCTTCCGGAACTGTTTGCTGTCGTTTGTTTCTTCGTTGTTTACGTGTTCTCTTTAAATAAACAAGTAAGAATGAGCACTAACCCGCTGCGCCTTGGTCTGTCCTTAACGACGCCGGTGACAAAGACTCACCAAAAGCTGGTCTTTGCGGCAACGCAATTGGTTATGGCATCGATTTTGCCTAATCAATAGCCTATAACCAATCTTTTATTAAAATATCACGAGCAGCAAAACAGTGAACAGACATTCCCGCTTTTTCTTTATATTGGACATTATTTTTGTCCATGCAGCTCCTTTTGCGATGTGCATAAAACCCTCCATAGTCTAAGTTGCATTGTCTGTATTATATGCCCATGGGAAGCAATTATGGTGCCTGTTACTGTATTTAGACATAGCCTATTTAAAACAAGTTGTTTCATTTTATTAGAATTTGATAAGAATTATACATTGTCTTTTTTCATCTATAGCCTAGTGAATTGAATCATGCCTATTGACTACATTTGGCATGTCTATGTCCAGACTGAAAATTACAGTAGGCCTAGCGCCTATATCAGAGTGAAGGCTATAGCCCATGTTTAACTATGTATTTCCATACTGAAGCAATGCAATAAGAACAATGTGGACTCAAAACATGTTCAACATATTTAGCAAATATGGGGCAGGCTATTTAAAGAATTGCATTGGGTTTGTTAAAATAGAGCCCTCGATGTTTTATAATGTTTTTCAAATGTTAAATTCCTTACCTAATTATGTCATGCATCATTCATTTGAGGATTGTTTTTAGACCTTAAGTGTTGGCGTCTGCTGATTTAAAAGAAAATATGCCGAAATTAAATTGCATAATACTGACACCCGCAGACATAATAGATACAGCCATTCAAAAACAGATACTGTAGATACAGATATGCCCTAAAAAACAAAAAATATGCTCACACAAACACACACTGCAGCACCATTATAATCCAACTGTTTTGTTAGTATTCATAGTCTCCTCTTCACCACTTCCCCCCTCCCTGCTTGTTGGTACTTGCTCTCTTTCAAACCTCTGCAGTCTTCCCACGTTCCATTGCCATGTTTATTTATTAATATCTTTATCCATCTCTTTATTCATATGTTTATCTATTCTACCCTGCCTCCCAGTCTCTCCCTCAAAAGTGGAAAGTGAGCCAGACCAAGATCAGGGTGATCTCCACCGTGATCTTCATCCTGTTTGGCTGTGTCCTCTTTGTGGCGTTGCCGGCGGTCATCTTTAAACACATAGAGGGCTGGAGCACGCTGGAGTCCATCTACTTTGTGGTCATCACCCTCACCACCATCGGCTTCGGCGACTTTGTGGCCGGTGAAAAAGGTCTTGAAAAAGGTATTTAAGAGCTGTCTTTTCTGACTATGTTGTATGTTCTTCCCGCCTTCTGTGTCTTAGAAAGAGTTTGTTTGAAATCACACGTGTGCTTAATCTACTGAGACAAAACGTGATTGCTGTACCCTTCCTCACAATAGAAGATCAATAATCAATACTCTGTGTGACATCGCCTCTCTCTCCTTCGCTCTCTTTCTGATTTCTGGCTAGAGGTGTGATATTATTAAAAGCTTGTATAGTCTTTATTAAATGTGTGTCTGTCTCCTCCCAATAGGTGGTTCTGAGATAGAGTATCTGGACTACTACAAGCCTGTGGTGTGGTTCTGGATCCTGATTGGTCTAGCCTACTTTGCTGCTGTGCTCAGTATGATAGGAGACTGGTTCAGAGTCATCTCCAAGAAAACCAAGGAGGAGGTACGTGATGTGTGTGGAAATCCCTGCACCAAACCACAATACACAGTCACAGATACTTCCTATAGATGTTTTCAGAAGCTATACTATAGGCATCCTATACCATAAGTATCTGTGGTGCACTGGTAATCACTGCATGTTGAAATGTGGAAGGGAACCAAGATGGGAAGATCACAGCTAAGAACAAATGTTCTCAGAACTTTAGAGAACATTCCCTTAAGTCTCATTAGGTCATTTCACAGACATGTTTCCATGATGTGCAAGGAATGTTGCCAAGAGACCATTTTTTAAAATGTAAAATGTTCTCAGAACATAAGATATTAATCAAATCACATTTTATTTGTCACATGCGCCGAATACAACAGGTGTAGACCTTACAGTGAAATGCTTACTTACAAGCCCTTAAAAACTTCTTAAAGCATTGTTAAGAAAAAAAAGTGTTAAGTAAAAAATTGATAAGTAAAAAATAGAAATAAAAGTAACAAATAATTAAAGAGCAGCAGTAAAAATAACAATAGCGAGGCTATATACAGGGGGTACCGGTACAGAGTCAATGTGCAGGGGCACCAGTTAGTCAGTGTAATTGAGGTAATATGCACATGTAGGTAGGGTATCAGCAGCGAAAAACAGGGGTCTGGGTAGCCCTTTGATTAGCTGTTCAGGAGTCTTATGGCTTAGGGGTAGAAGCTGTTAAGAAGCCTTTTGGACCTAGACTTGGCACTCTGGTACCGCTTGCCGTGCGGTAGCAGAGAGAACAGTCTATGACTAGGGTGGCTGGAGACAATTTTTAGGGCCTTCCTCTGACACCGCCTGGTATAGAGGTCCTGGATGGCAGGAAGCTTGGCCTCAGTGATGTACCGGGCCGTACACACTACCCTCTGTAGTGTCTTGCGGTCGGAAGCAGAGCAGTTGCCATACCAGGCAGTGATGTGACCAGTCAGGATGCTCTCGATGGTGCAACTGTAGAACCTTATGAGGATCTGGGTACCCATGCCAAATATTTTTTGTCTCATGAGGGGGAATATGCTTTGTCGTGCCCTCTTCACGACTGTCTTGGTGTGTTTGGACCATGATAGTTTGTTGGTGATGTGGACACCAAGGAACTTGAAGCTCTCAACCTGCTCCACTACAGCCCCGTCGATGAGAATGGGGGCGTGCTCAGTCCTCCTTTTCCTGTAGTCCACAATCATCTCCTTTGTCTTGATCACATTGAGAGAGAGATTGTTGTCCTGGCACCACACAGCCAGGTCTCTGACCTCCTCCCTATAGGCTGTCTCATCGTTGTTGGTGATCAGGCCTACCACTGCTGTGTCATCGGCAAACTTGATGATGGTGGTGGAGTTGTGCCTGGCCATGCAGTCATGAGTGAACAGGGAGTACAAGAGGGGACTGAGCACGCACTCCCGAGGGGCCCCGGTGTTGAGGAACAGCGCGGCGGATGTGTTGTTACCTACCCTTACCACCTGGGGGCGGCCTGTCGGGAGGTCCAGGATTCAGTTGCAGAGTGAGGTGTTTAGGCCCAGGGTCCTTAGCTTAGTGATGAGCTTTGAGGGCACTATAGTGTTGAACGCTGAGCTGTAGTCAATGAATAGCATTCTCACATAGGGGTTCCTTTTGTCCAGGTTGGGAAAGGGCAATGTTGAGTGCATTAGAGATTACATCATCTGTGGATCTGTTGGGGCAGTATGCAAATTGGAGTGTGTCTAGGATTTCTGGGATACTGGTGTTGATGTGAGCCATGACCAGCCTTTCAAAGCACTTCATGGCTACAGACGTGAGTGCTACAGGTTGGTAGTCTTTTAGGCAGGTTACCTTAGTGTTCTTGCACACAGGGACTATGGTGGTCTGCTTGAACATGTTGGTATTAAAGACTCAGTCAGGGACAGGTTGAAAATGTAAGTGAAGACACTTGCCAGTTGGTCAGCGCATGCTCGGAGTACACGTCCTGTTAATCCGTCTGACCCTGCGGCCTTGTGAATGTTGACCTGTTTAAAGGTCTTACTCACATCGCCTACGGATAGCGTGATCACACAGTCATCTGGAACAGCTGAGTGTTACTGTCAACAACTACAGACCAGTATCCCTTCTTTCTTTTCTCTCCAAAACTCTTGAGCGTGCCGTCCTTGGCCAGCTCTCTTGCTATCTCTCTCAGAATTACCTTCTTGATCCAAATCAGTCAGGTTTCAAGACTGGTCATTCAACTGAGACTGCTCTTCTCTGTGTCACGGAGGCTCTCCGCACTGCTAAAGCTAACTCTCTCTCCTCTGCTCTCATCCTTCTAGACCTATCTGCTGCCTTTGATACTGTGAACCATCAGATCCTCCTCTCCACCCTCTCCGAGTTGGGCATCTCCGGCGCGGCTCACTCTTGGATTGCGTCCTACCTGACAGGTCGCTCCTACCAGGTGGCGTGGCGAGAATCCGTCTCCGCACCACGTGCTTTCACCTCTGGTGTCCCCCATGGCTCAGTTCTAGGCCGTCTCCTATTCTCGCTATACACCAAGGCATCAGTGGCACTGTGTTATCCTGAAAGTGGGCGAAGAAGGTATTTAGCTTGTCCGGAAGCAAGACGTCAGTGTCCACGACGTGGCTGATTTTCCCTTTGTAGTCCATGATTGTCTGTAGACCCTGCCATACGTCTCGTGTCTGAGCCATTGAATTGCGACTCCACTTTGTCTCTGTACTTACGTTTTGCCTGTTTGATTGCCTTACAGATGGAATAACTACACTGTTTGTATTTGGCCAAATTCCCTGTCACCTTGCCATGGTTAAATGAGGTGGTTTGCGCTTTCAGTTTTACGAGAATGCTGCCATCTGTCCATGATTTCTGGTTTGGGTAGGTTTTAATAGTCAAAGTGGGTACAACATCTCCTATACACTTCCTGATGAACTCAGTCACCGTATCCGTGTACTCGTCAATGTTATTATCAGAGGCTACATGGAACATATCCCAGTCCGTGTGATCAATACAATCTTGAAGCATGGATTTCGATTGGTCAGACCAGCATTGAATAGACCTTAGCACAGGTACTTCCTGTTTGAGTTTCTGCTTATAGGAAGGGAGGAGCAAAATGGAGTCGTGATCAGATTTGCCGAAGGGGGGGCGGGGGAGGGCCTTGTAGACATTTGCACAAGTTGAGTAGCAGTGGTCCAATGTTTTCCCAGCGCGAGTACTACAGTCAATGTGTTGGTAGAACTTCAGTAGCGTTTTCCTCAAATTTGTTTGTTAAACTCCCCAGCTAGAATAAATGTGGCCTCAGGATATGTGGTTTCCAGTTTGCTGGCTGTATGGACGGATACAGTATATCCCGAGAGAGCCATGTTTCCATGAAACAGAGTATGTTACAATCCCTGATGTCTCTCTGGAGGGAGATACTCGCCCTGAGCTTGTCTACTTTATTATCCAGAGACTGAACATTAGCCAGTAATATACTCGGAAGGGGTGGATGGTGTGCACGCATCCTGAGTCGGACTAGAAGTCCACTTCGAATACCTCTTCTCCGCCGGTGGTGTTTTAGAGCAGCCTCTGGAATAAGTTCAATTGAAGGATCCAATTCAGGAAAGTCGTATTCCTGGTCATAATGTTTGTGAGTTACCACAGCTCTGATATCCAAAAGTTAATTCCGGCTGTATGTAATAACACAAAAAGAAATCTGGGCTAATAATATAAAAAATAACACACGAAAAAACAAAACACTGCAAAGTTGCTTAGGAGCTAGAAGCAGAGCTGCCATATGTCGGCTCCATCTACACACTTTATTATCTAGTTTTCTGTGGGTTAGGAGTATATTCCGTCAACGTCCCACCAAACACACACAGACCATGATTGCAATTTTCTCAGAACAAAAGATATTAATGTTCCAGACAAGTTTCATGGGAACGTTGATGTGTCCAGAGAAAAATGTGTTACCCATCACGGCTTGTTGCCGAGCCAATCAAGGCCCTGATACATTCATAGCTCTTTGTCTGTTGGCAAGGTTAGGGATATTCACACACACAGTGCTTTTAACATAGTTTTTTCAACTTACATATTTGATTACATTGTGCATGTTTATTTATACAGTAACCATTATTCAACATGTCCTCACCTGGGATTTGAACTCACAACCTCTTGGTTCATGGTACTCTGATCTTCCTGCTACACTACCATGTTCATGTCAGGTATCAGTTAATCTGACTATTCTCAACATTTATTTGATTTACTTATTACAGCAATTGAAGGGCTTTCTGTATAGTTGGTGCGCATATAAACCTGTTTTCATGATACTCCTGAATCACTATGATCAATAACAAACGTATTTTCTTGAGTGTACTTTTAACAGAGCTGAGATTTACTTCGAAGTGCAGTTACTCTATTGCTTACACCTATCAAGTTGTTTCAGTTCTACACAAGTGCCTAGGGAGGAGGGTTTCTTGACAGGGCCTAGCTATACTGGCCAATAAGGACATGCCCTAGAGATGTCCCTTATTCGGACAGTGGTTAGGGCATTCGTCATTGGTGCTTCTGGTCTGGGTTCGAGATCTGCTAGGGAAGTCGTCTTCCTCTCACATTCTTAGCAATATATTAATGTCATTATTGCCGTTGGGAATTGCTTTTATCAGACATTTCGATTGTTCATATGGAAATATAATTTATGTTTATTATAGTTGTATAGATTTCTCCTTTTTCTCACACATTTCTAGAACTTTAGGTACCAGCTTTGTTTCTTTCTGCACGACCTCCAGATGCTTTTTCAGGTTTGATGTAGTGTTTCTGGACAAAGAGATCAATGCACCATTTGCAGAGTTTGCATTTGACTAAAGTTGGTGTGCTCGATTCCTCGATTAACTCAAATTAATGGGAGGGGTAACAACTGAGCTGCTATGTTTCTTTGATTTTCAGCTTTACGATAGCCAATTGGAAACAAAGCCTACAGTATAAATTCCGTTAGCATGAGACAAGGCTTAAAAAAAAATGGGATACTTGAAAAAGTACCGTAATTTCCGGACTATTAAGCCGCACCCACTGAATTTAAAAAAAAGTATTATTTTGAACATAAATAAGCCGCACATGTCTATAAGCCGCAGGTGCCTACCGGTACATTGAAACAAATGAACTTTACACAGGCTTTAACGAAACACGGCTTGTAACAAAAATAAATAGGCTTTAACGAAACGCAGCTTGTAACAAAAATAAATAGGCTTTAACGAAACACGGCTTGTAACAAAAATAAATAGGCTTTAACGAAACACGGCTTGTAACAAAAATAAATAGGCTTTAACGAAACACGGCTTGTAACAAAAAATAAAACAATTGCAGTAAACAGTAGCCTACCAAGAAAGTCATTGCTCCAGACCAAGCTCCCGTGCAGCAGCTCTATTTCCTTTTCCAACAGCCAGATCAATCGCCTTCAACTTGAAAGCTGCATCATATGCATTTCTCCGTGTCTTTGCCATGATGAGGGTGACAAAATGACTACCGTAATCAGAATGATGGGAAGTTTGAGCGCGCTCGATTTAATCTAAACTCTAAACAAAAAAGTTGTTTGACCGTAAACCGTTCGGCAATTTCATTGGTCTAATGAAAGCTTCATGCCGCCAAAAAACTGAGCACGTCACAGAATGTGTTTTTTAATTTTTTTATATTTGAAATCGGGAAAAATCCATATATTAGCCGCGTCATTGTTTAAGCCGCAAGGTTCAAAGCGTGGGAAAAAAGTAGCGGCTTATAGTCCGGAAATTACGCTAACTAATAATATTACAATATATCAGATGATGAGCAAATCCCTGATTTAGATTTTAAAAAAACATTTTCATTGAATCAGACATTGTAGACTATTCGGAAACGGTGATCAACAGTGTTGTTGTCACGGAAGAAGTTGACCAAGTTTTGAAATCAGTGGAATGCCCGGTGGAAGCAGAGTATGAAAGCTAAGGACATGGAGAAAATTCTGCCGTTTGATTGCAAATATGTGGATGGAGTCAAAGAGAACACACAGAAGGCTGTTGTATAAAACACCTGTCTCTGGATTACATCTTCAAACTAAGGGCAACAATGGCATCCGTGACAAAGAGGGAGAAACGTTCATCCATGTATACAGGTAAGAGAGTCTAGCAAGCTACATTTTCAGATATTATACATTTCTAATTTTGTAAGAAAGTCATTTTCATTGCAAGTTAAAGTGTACTGTTAGCTAGTATGATCTGTAGTAATATTATTCGTATCTCAGAAATCCATTTGCGTTGCTAGTTATCGTCTGTTAGCTAGCTAGTTAACATTGAACCTAGTTGGTTAGCTTTCGCTACCTGCAGATTCATGCATGGTAGTAGCGTTATAAATTATGGTTCAAGTCTAAACAAAAGATTCCACTATGAAAGTAACTATTTCACTGTACCATTTACACCTTCTGTATCCTGTGCATGTGACAAATAAACTTAGATTTTATTTGATATAGTGTGTGTTTACCAGAGATGTGAAGAACAACATGACCTGCACCAAGTCAAATTAGGATATTCAGTAATGTTAGGCCAACAAGACAGTGTCCAAGTAAAAAATTTATCCTAGAATGCCCTGCATTTATTTCATCACACTCACAACCATAAGCTATTTTCTGTAATTAGCTTTCCATTAACATGTCAATAATGAGCTTGTTTCATCAGACCAGAAGACATTAATCCAAAAGGTACGATCTTTGTCCCCATGTGCAGTTGCAAACCATAGTCTGGCTATTTTATGTTTTGGAGCAGTGGCTTCTTCCTTGCTGAGTGGCCTTTCAGGTTATGTCGATATAGGACTTGTTTTACTGTGGATATGGGTACTTTTTTACCTTTTTCCTCCAGCATCTTCACAAGGTCCTTTGCTGTTGTTCTGGGATTGAATTGCACTTTTCGCACCAAAGTACATTCATCTCTAGGAGACAGAACGCGTCTCCTTCCTGAGCGGTATGACTGCTGCATGGTCCCACGGTGTTTATACTTGCGTACTATTGTTTGTACAGATGAACGTAGTACCTTCAGGCATTTGGAAATTGCTCCCAAGGATGAACCAGACATTTGGAGGTCTACAATTTTTTTTCTCAGGTCTTGGCTGATATCTTTTGATTTTCCCATGATGTCAAGGAAAGAGGCACTGAGTTTGAAGGTAGGCCTTGAAGTACATCCACAGGTACACCTCCAATTGACTCAAATTATATAAATTAGCCTATCAGAAGCTTCTAAAGCCATGACATCATTTTCTGGAATTTTCCAAGCTGTTTAAAGGCACAGTCAACTTAGTGTATGTAAACTTCCGACCCACTGGAATTGTAATACAGTGAATTATAAGTAAAATAATCTGTCTGTAAACAATTAGGCCCTGTCAAGAATTAGGCCCTGTCAAGAACAAAACCTAACTCCTCCTGCCTAGGCACTGAAACAACCTAGATCTGAAACAACTTGATAGGTGTAAGCAATAGGGTGAATACACTTTGAAGTAAATCTCAGCTTTGTTAAAAGTACACTCAAGAAAAAACATGCATATATCAGTGATTCAGGAGTATCATTAAAATAGGTTAAAACTCCCCTAGAGTTGATTGAGACACTGTTGCGCCAATCTAAGTTACATAACAAAAATATTCCCATAAAAAAATGTCAGTTTAAGCTAGAGATATGAGGTTTTTGCATTGGCTGCGTATCAATCCACCACATCCGCCAGTGTTGTACTACTGCATCTGCGGTGAAAAGTGGCAGCTGGTTGAGAGAATGCCAAGAGTGTGCAAAGCTGTCGTCAAGGCAAAAGGTGGCTACTTTTTGTTTAACACTTTTTTGGTTCCTACATGATTACATGTGTTATTTCATAGTTTTGATGTCTTTACTACTATACAATGTAGAAAATAGTAAAAATAAAGAAAGCCCTGGAATGAGTAGGCTCTCCAAACTTTTGACTGGTACTTTAGGACAGGCACTTCAAAACCTTGATTCTTATTATTTATTTTTTTACTGTCCTTTTTGCCATTTATGAATGTTTTATTCAATGCCAAAATCAATATTTTATAAAATCATTTTTATAAAAAAAATATACGTAAAGTGGTCTTACAATTCAAAATCAAATAGCTAAATTATCCATAGTATGACCATCTTAAAACAATTCCATATGTCTGTCAAGATCTGAATAATGAATACATATGGCAACAAGATCTGAATACTGTGCACCAAGAGGTTGTGAGTTCAAATCCCAGAGGACATGTTGAAGAATAATTACTGTGTAAATGACAATGCACAATATAATCATGTATCTCAAAGTGCATCAAATATGTAAGTTGAAAACACTATGTTAAAAGCAGTATGAGTATCCCTTGCCAACAGGCAAAAATTGTTGTGAATGGATCAGTGGTTCACCAATCAGGGCCTTGATGGGCAACAGTAACAAGGTGTGATGTGTAATGAAAACTGTTTTGTGGAGAACATTTCTTTGGGACCATCAGGCGGGTCCTGACAAATGATACACAAAAATGTTCTTGAAATGTGTATAGAACATTACTATCTTACATTCTGATAACATAGCAACCATATTCTGTGTATGTTTGGTGGGAAGTTGATGGAATATTCTCCTAACCCTCAGAAAACTGGACACATGAATGTTCTTGCAACGTCTCATAAAACGCATCAAGAACAGTAATGTATATTCTGAGAACATTGTAACCACGTTATAGATAAGTTCTGCTTGACATTAAGGCAATGTTCTGCTAACTTTAACACCAAAACATCCAAAGGTTTTTGCTAACATACAATGTTCCCCTAACTAACGGAAAACTGGACTCTCAAACAATAGGGGAACATTACAAAAACGGTCTCTCTCCCTAGAATTGTTAGCTGGAATGTAGCACAAGTTGTGACCATATATAAAATCCCCAAACAGGGTGAGGCAAAGTGTTTACTAGAGTATTCGACCACGACCTGGCATATTCAACACCCACCTAAAACGGATCACTTCAAAATAAACCAACCTTTTAGATCAGATGTACAGTATATATTCTTATCCATTTTACACTGAGTGTACAAAACATTAGGAACACCTTGCTAATATTGTGTTGCATCTCCTTATGCCCTCAAAACAGCCTCAATTCGTCAGGCCATGGACTATAACAGTGGCAAGTAACCCTGTTCCTCGAGTGCCGTAGATACTGCAGGATTTTGGTCCAACTAGGGACCACAGATGACCAACTGAGTTAATTTATCAGTGATTACCTAAATTCAACGCACCTGGTGTTCCAGGACAAAAACGTGAAGTGGGGCTGCCTACCCCTGGACCACAAGTTGTTGAAAACATTCCACAGGGATGCTGGCCCATATTGACTCCAATGCTACCCACAGTTGTGTCAAGTTGGCTGGATGTCCTTTGGGTGGTGGACCATTCTTGATACACACAGGTAACTGTTGAGTGTGAAAAACACAGCAGTGTTGCAGTTCTTGACACACTCAAACCAGTGCACCTGGCACCTACAACCATACACCGTTCAAAGTCACTTCAGTCTTTTGTCTTGCCCATTCAACCTCTGTATGGCACACATACACAATCCATGTCTAAATAATGATAAATTAATTCTAAATAAATAATTATTTAACCTGTCTGCTCCCCTTCATCTACACTAATTGAAGTGGATTTAACAGGTGACATCAATAAGGGATCATAGCATTCACCTGTATGTAATGGAAATACACTCAGTGTATAAAGGATGCCTAAACCACCTACCCTCCTCCCTAGCAGTGTGCTTAATTCTACTTCAACCCCTTAGTTTACCCTTTAAACATGGATGGATTTCCCTGATTAAGTTGTAACATGTATTTTTAAAGGATGATTAATACAGTTGAATTCCAATTGTGTTGTGCTTCGGACAGCTGCAAATTAATCATGTGGCATCTTACCGCTCTGTCATGTTCATTCGTTTAGTTTAAGTAAATGAAGGAGAACACACACATGCAAGGGTCTGTAAGACACACACACACACACACACAAATGAACGCTGACAGGCACAAACCTCCTCCATATTAATCTCCATTCATTATCCGATATAAAAGTAAATCCCATTACAAAGGGAGAGATATGTGTGACTCTGCCGTGTGAATACTTGCATCATTAGGAGTGTGAGTGTGAGCCCTATGATGCAGACCTGAGTTTTACATAGAAACCTATTACTGAGAGCGAGGGAGACAGTGAGAGGACAAGAGAGTGTGTGGCGGAGAAGTGAGAATGAGAGGGTAAGAGTGGGTAGTGAAGGAAGAGAGGGAGGAATGGAAATGTGGACAAAAGATGAAGAGGGGGAGGGAAGCAGAAGAGCACACATGCAGACTCACAAATCTTAGCTTGGGCGTCTTCGATCCAGTAGCCCAAGACAGCTCATCTCAGCTTATTGTATAAGAAAATACCCTAGAGGTATTCATGCTATATTTTATGAAAATAATCAATAACTTCATCCCCCTTCTTCCATTTTTCCCCGCTCTCCTTTTCTCTTCCTCTCTGTAACCATGAAAATGCCCTGCATCCCATTGCATCTTATAAAGCACGTTCTCGTGTAGTGAATGGATAGTTCTGGGTATAAACTTCATTCAAAGGGGAAAAGGCAATCGGTCCCTTTTGTCAAAAGGATGTATATATATCAGTGGAGGCTGCTGAGGTGAAAACGGCTCATAACAAGAGCAAATAGAATGGCATCAAACCATGTGTTTGATGTATTTGATACCGTTATATTAACGGTATCAAATATGGCGCAGGAGAAGATGAAGTTTTACTTGCCCACAGCCAATTGTGCTTTTTTGTTTGCTTATTTGCTTTGTTTGTAACTTGTTTTTTTACTTATTTCGTACATAATGTTGCCGCAACCATCTCTTATGAGCGAAAAAAACTTCTAGACATCAGGACTGCGATTACTCACCACGGACTAGCAGAATCCTCTTTTTCCTTTCACGACTCTGACGAGCCCGACGCGAAGGATACGCTGTTTCCTCGGGAACAGGCACCGATCCCGGTGATCAGCGTGAAGAGGAAGCGGAGAAAGAGTGGCCGAAGGTCCGGCTGCCTTCTGAGAATTCGCAGGTGATCGAATAAACCCCCACTTCCCTCCATTCTGCTAGCAAACATGCAATGTTTGGACAATAAAATTGGCGAGTTTACGGGGAAGATTAAACTACCAACGGGACATTAAAAACGGTAACATCTTATCCTTCACGGAGTCGTGGCTGAACGACGACAACATCAACATACAACTGGCTGGTTATACGATGTACCGGCAGGATAGAACAGCGGTGTCTGGTAAGACAAGGGGCGGCGGTCTATGTATTTTTGTAAACAACAGCGGGTGCACGATAGGAAGTCTTGAGCTATTGCTAAGACAGCATTGAATGAGCTGTATTCTGCCATAAGCAAACAAGAAAACACTCGCCCAGATCCGTTTTACCAAATTTCTATCAGCATGTTAAATGTGCAACCAGAGGAAAAATAACTCTGGACCACCTATACTCTGTACACACCACCTATACTGCACACACAGAGATGCATACAAAGCTCTCCCTCGCCCTCCATTTGGCAAATCTGACCATAATTCTATCCTCCTGATTCCTGCTTAGATAAAAAAAAAAGTGGTCAGATGAAAGAGATGCTAAGCTACAGGACAATTTTGCCTGCACAGACTGGAATATGTTCCGGGATTCCTCCGATGGCATTGAGGAGTACACCACATCAGTCATTGTCTTCATCAATAAGTGCATCGATGACGTCGTCCCCACAATGACCGTACGTACATACCCAAACCAGAAGCCATGGATTACAGGCAGCATCCTCACTGAGCTAAAGGCTAGAGCTGACGTTTTCAAGGAGCGGGACTCTAACCCGGAAGCTTATAAGAAATCCCACTATGCCCTCCAACAAACCATCAAACAGGCAAATCGTCAATACAGGACTAAGATTGAATCATACTACACCGGCTCTGACGTTCGTCGGATGTGTCAGGGATTGCAACCCATTACAGACTACAAGGGGAAGCACAGCCAAGAGCTGCCCAGTGACATGAGCCTACCAGACGAGCTAAACACATGCATGAGAGCACCAGCTGTTCCGGAAGACTGTGTGATCACGCTCTTCCGCAGTCGATGTGAGTAAGACCTTTAAACAGGTAAACATTCACAAGGCCGCAGGGCCAGACGGATTACCAGGACGTGAGCTGCGGGCATGCGCTGAAGAACTGGCAAGTGTCTTCACTGAGATTTTCAACCTGTCCCTGTCCGAGTCTGTAATACCAACATGTTTTAAGCAGACCCTCATAGTCCCTGTGCCCAAGAACACTAAGGTAATCTGCCTAAACGACTACCGACCCGTAGCACTCACATCTGTAACCATGCAGTGTCTTGAAAGGCTGGTCATGGCTCACATCAACACCATCATCCCGGAAACCCTAGACCCACTCCAATTTGCATACCACCCCAAGAGATCCACAGATGATGCATTCTCCACAGTGCCCTTTCCCAACCTGGACAAAAAGGAACACCTATGTGAGAATGCTATTCATTGACTACAGCTCAGCGTTCAACACTATAGTACCCTCAAAGCTCATCAATAAGCTAAGGACCCTGGGACTAAACACCTCCCTCTGCAACTGGATCCTGGACTTCCTGACGGTTCACCCCCAGGTGGTAAGGGTAGGTAACATCACATCCGCCACACTGATCCTCAACACAGGGGCCCCTCAGGGTACGTGCTCAGTCCCCTCCTGTACTCCCTGTTCACTCATGACTGCACGGCCAGGTACCACTCCAACACCATCATTTAAATTTACCGATGACACTACAGTGGTAGGCCTGATCAACGACAAGACAGCCTATAGGGAGGAGGTCAGAGACCTGGCCGTGTGGTGCCAGGACAACAACCTCTCCCTCAACGTGATCAAGACAAAGAATATGATTGTGGACTACAGGAAAACGAGGACAGAGCATTGCCATTGTCATCGACAGGGCTGCAGTGGAGCAGGTTGAGAGCTTCAAGTTCCTTGGTGTCAACATCACCAGCAAACTATCATGGTCCAAACACACCAAGACAGTCGTGAAGATGGCACGACAAAACCTATTCCCCCTCAAGAGACTGAAAAGATTTGGCATGGATCCTCAGATCCTCAAAAGGTTCTACAGCTGCACCATCGAGAGCATCCTGACTGGTTGCATCACTGCCTGTCCGAGCGGAAGGCACTACAGAGGGTAGTGCGAACGGCCCAGTACATCCCTGGGGCCATGTTTCCTGCCATCCAGGACCTCTATACCAGGCGGTGTCAGAGCCTTACAAAGAGTCAAAGACTCCAGCCCCCCTAGTCATAGACTGTTCTCTCTGCTAACGCACGGCAAGTGGTAGCAGAGCGCCAAGTCTAGGTCCAAGATGCTTCTAAACCCCCAAGCCATAAGACTCCTGAATATCTAGTCAAATGGCTACCCAGCCCCCCCCCCCCCACCCCCCCACCCCCTCACCCCTCTTTACACCACTGCTACTCTCTGTTGTCATCTCTGCATAATCACGTTAATAACTCTACCTACATGTACATACTACCTCACATAACCGGTGCCCCCGCACATTCACTGTGTATCGGTACCCCCTCTGTATATAGTCTCGCTGTTGTTATTTCACTGCTGCTCTTTAATTAATTGTTACTTTTATCTCTTATTCTTATCTGTATTTTTTTTAACTACATTGTTGGTTAGGGGCTCGTAAGTAAGCATTTCACTGTTAGGTCTACACCTGTTGTATTCGGCACATGTAAAATAATTAAATTTGATTTGATTTGACTAATTCCGCTCCAGCGATTCCCACAAGCCCGTCCTCCCCAATTAAGGTGCCACCAACCTCCTGTGATATATATATATATATATATATATATATATATATATATATATACAGTACCAGTCAAAAATGTGGACACACCTACTCATTCCAGGGTTTTTCTTTATTTTTACTATTTTCTACATTGTAGATTAATAGTGAAGACATCAAAACTATGTAATAACATATAAGGAATCATGTAGGACCAAAAAAGTGTTAAACCCATCAAAATATATTTTATATTTGCGATTCTTCAAAGTAGCCACTCTTTGCCTTGATAACAGCTTAGCACACTCTTGGCACACTCTTCTCTCTAACAGCTTCATGGGGTAGTCATCTGGAATGTATTTCAATTAACAGGTGTGCCTTGCTAATTTGTGGAATTTCTTTCCTTCTTAATGCATTTGAGCCAATCAGTTGTGTGTGACAAGGTAGAGGTAGTATACAGAATATAGCCCTATTTGGTAAAAGACCAAGTCCATATTACGGCAAGAACAGCTCAAATAAGCAAAGAAACGACAGTCCATCATTACTTTAAGACATGAAGGTCAGTATATCCAGAAAATGTCAAGAACTTTAAAAGTTTCTTCAAGTTCAGTCGCAACAACCGTCAAGCGCTATGATGAAACTGGCTCTCATGAGGACTGCCACAGGAAAGCAAGAACCAGAGTTACCTCTGCTGCAGAGAATAAGTTCATTAGAGTCACCAGCTTCAGAAATTGCAGCCCAAATAAATGCTTCACAGAGTTGAGGTAAAAGACACGTCTCAACATCTACTGTTCAGAGGAGACTGTGTGAATCAGGCCTTCATGGTCGAATTCCTGCAAAGAAAACACTACTAAAGGACACCAATAATAAGAAGCAACTTTCTTGGGCCAAGAAACATGAGCAATGGACATTAGACTGGTGGAAATCTGTCCTTTGATCTGATGAGTCCAAATTTGAGATTTTTGGTTCCAAACGCTGTGTCTTTGTGACCGCATGTGTGGTTCCCACTGTGAAGCATGGAGGAGGAGTTGTGATGGTGTGGGGGTTCTACGCCATCCCATCTGGTTTGTGCTTAGTGGGACTATCATTTGTTTTTCAACAGGATAATGACCCAACACACTGTGTAAGGGCTATTTGACCAAGAAGGGGAGTGATGGGGTGCTGCATCAGATGACCTGGCCTCCACAATCACCCGACCTCAACCCAATTGAGATAATTTGGGATGAGTTGGACCACAGAGTGAAAGAAAGAATGCCAAGAGTGTGCAAAGCTGTCATCAAGGAAAGGGGTGGCTACTTTGAAGAATGTAAAATCAAAAATGTATTTTGATTTGTTTAACACTTTTTGGGTTACTACCTGATTCCATATGTTTTATTTCATAATTTGGTGTTTTCACTATTATTCTACAATCTAGAAAATAGTAAAAATGAAGAAAAACCTTTGAATGAGTAGGTATGTCCAAACCTTTGACGGGTACTGTGTATATAAAGAGTATTTGAATAGGTCAAATACATCAGGAATTCTTGATGAATCTGGGGGAAAGTCTCCTCCCTCTCTATCTCTTTCTCTCTTTCTTTCTTTCTTTATCTTTCTGTAGGTAGGGGAGTTCCGGATCCACGCAGCAGAGTGGACGGCAAACGTGTCGGCTGAGTTCAAGGAGACACGGCGGCGCCTGAGCGTAGACATCTCCAACAAGTTTGAGCGTGCCGCCTCCATTAAGCGTCGACTGTCCTCAGAGCTGGGCCTCAACCCCATCACCCAGGAGATGACCCCGGGCAGGAGGACGCTGTCCGTGAACCTGGGGCCAGGGGATGAGAGGGAGGCCTACCCCAACCTGGCTCTCTCCCTCACTCCTGTCCCTGGAGCCCTGGCCCGCAATGGCAGTGGACTCTACCTGAACGGACTCAGTCCGGACTACGCTGAGGTAGCCATCATAGAGAGCCTCTAGTGATGAGACACCGGGGTTGTGGAAGGGACATGGAGGTGAGACACATTTATGGTCATCAGTGGAGATCATTAAGTGAGACTAACACACACACACACACGCTTGTGTGTTCATGCTCACACTTGTGCTCATTGGTTAAGAGGCTGGTTGGAGAGACAGATAGACACTTCAAGCTGAGATCTCATGCATACTGTAGGTGAGTTTTCAGACATACACACATGCACACACACATGTTCGTCAAAGGTGATGAGATGCATACACACACTAGGCTGTGCAGTAATCGATTGAGTGCTGTGAGGGAGAGAGACACTGGTCGATCATCACTTACAGTAGATCGATCATCACACACAAATACACACACACACACACACACTAATTAATGGAGCTTGTGGAGAGACACACGCATTAATGCTCCCACTCCACCTGAAAACACAGAGAGGCTCTGAAGTCTGCATCAGATGAAGAGGTTCTTCACTGTCCGACACTGTATCATCCAAGATGAAACTTTCTCTAAGGCCTTTTACCCAACAAGTGTTAGGTTCTCACCAGGAGGCATCAATAATCACCAAACTTACGGAGCATGCACTTGATGTATTTCCAAGATTGTGTCTTTTTTCGTTTCAGTTGACACTTTTGTATGGTTCATGTATTCAGACTACTAGGGCAGCATTTATTTGATGCCTTGCTTTCAGTAATGACACCGCTTACAGTTTTAAAGCAGAATGTTTGGATCATTTTTTTTACCTTCAAGAAGGACATGCAGCTTTTTACCTAAGGAATATTCCTAGTGCCTTAAATAATGGAAGAACACTTTGAACAGTGTTTTGGATTGCCGGTGCATGTTGGACTGAGTCTTATCTATCTGGGTCGTTATCAAGTCTTAAATCGTACTTAAGCAATCCTTGAGAATATTTGTACATTATTTATGCGTCTTTTAGAGAACACAGCAACACATCAAGTAACAAGGAGAAGGTGCATGGAAGGATATGAACTTTGACCATTTGAAGTGGAGATTTAACAGTTCAACCCGGGTTCTCTCCTCTGACAGGCTATTCACCATGTTGAATAGAAATATATTTGGGACATACATATATTGTATTTTCTTATACAAATCAGGCCCATTTTATGATTTTACTCACTTTTTATTTTGATTGGGTGTGTGGGTAATGGGTGTGGTTATTGGCATGGTTATGGGCTTGGTTATGCAATGTGTTATAAGGCTGAGGGGAGACGCAATGAAAAAATGACTTGGATTGTTACTTGAATGAAGGGGGATGCAATGAAGAAATTACCTGGATTGTTACTTTAATGTGTCTTACTGTATTATTTATTCTGTGCTTTCTTATTTCCAATCACATTTTTAATGTCATATCTTGCCAAAACATCACACATGTACATCATACAATACAGAGCAAAGTGTCTTACAAATGCCCATTTCATCAAGAAACAGGTTTACATTTAACTTTCAGTTTTGAACAGAGTAATGGTTGTTAACTGAAAGTATGAATGTTTGAAGCAGCCAGGTCACCTGTGATACAAATCAGTATTTGAAACCCAGCCATTTTTTTTATTTAACCTGTCTTTAACTAGGCAAGTCAGTTAAGAACAAACTCTTATTTACAATGACGGCTTACACCAGCCAAACCCAGATGACGCTGGGCCAATTGTGCACCACCCTATGGGACTCCCAATCACAGCCAGTTGTGATACAGCCTGGATTCAAACCAGGGTGTCTATAGTGACGCCTACTAGCACTGAGATGCAGTGCCTTAGACTGCTGCACCACTCGGGAGCCCATGTCTGCAGATTTCGGGAGATGACATGGAAACCGAGCATTAGGGGCAACAGTGAGGGCTGTAACCTTCAAGTAGTTTTCGGTTTTGCTAGGGCATTATGGACAGGGATGGCGGATGGGTGTAAGCATCTGCCTCTAGTGCTAACGGTTGCATGTTTGAATCCAGCAATAGAAAGTTGTTTTTGAGATTTGGTATAGGCTTAAAACAAAAATCTCTTTCATCCATCTGCTTCCAGTGCCAAAGGTTGTATATTAGAATCCAGAGATAGAAAGTAGTTTTGTAGATTTTTGTTTTAAACCTATCCAAAACCTTTACCTTAACCATTCAGAGTTAATGCCTAACTTTAAGATTCCGGAGTTAATGCCTAACCGTAACCTTTAAACACTTTGAAATTTGACGTTTGGAACAACTTTGAATTTTGACGTTTGAGTAACATGGATGAGCGTTTAATTCTGACGTGGAACTGTGAGAGCATGTTGCAGAAACAAATGTTTATTTACAGTACAAATCTGAGTAGGCATCATTGCCATTACGGCACTATTTTATGTGTACAGTACAGTATAAAAGGGAATCATGTGTTACTGGGGGGGAAATTCAGCCAATGACAGGTTTGTCCTATTTCCAAGAAGTGTCCTAATACTCTTAAATGGTGTATATTCCTTGTCTCCTTAGCTTTCCTTCATGACCCCTGATGTCAAAAAGGTTTCCCCCATAGCTATAATCTGCCATATCCTATCAAATCAAGTGATCATGACGAACAAGGAGACGAGGATACAGTAGAAAGCTATTTATCAGTATTGGGACAGTCCAGTATCAGTGTGGTTATGAGGGAGAATGCTCACACAGCTCAGAGCAGAGGCCCATGGGAGTTCACTTGTACGACTTCTGCCCGGACTGTTGTATGATGGACAGGCACTGTAAGGAGTCCTGTCACCACCAGAGAAAAACTAGTGCATCACATTATATAAGTATATCTACAGCCACAGGGGGATTCAGTGTGTGTGTGTGTGTGTGTGTGTGTGTGTGTGTGTGTGTGTGTGTGTGTGTGTGTGTGTGTGTGTGTGTGTGTGTGTGTGTGTGTGTGTGCATACGTGTAGTATATGTGATCATCACTAATCATTTTCCATCCCCCCCTGAAGGATCTTGGTATTGTCACATCATTTTTCAAGGGTAAAGACACGTCATAATCACGTCTGTGGTTTGCATCAATGTCCAGACTCAAGCATTTTGAATTTTTCTCAGCCTTTTATATAGAAATGGATATTGGGAGTCATTATGAATGTAAACATGCTCATGATCTAACATTGTGATGTATGTGTGCCCGGAAGCATTCAAGTTGTCTCGATGATTACAACGTATATCAAGAGAAAAGAACAGTTAGTTCTTTCATTTATTTCTAATAAACGGATGTGTATATAACGCCATGTTGCATGTTAATTTATTTATTACTTCCAGTGTTTGTAAATGCATATATATTTCCAGCTGTGCTTTGCTTCCAATAAGAGGTTTGTACGACAATTTTTCCATTTAGCATGAAATGTGTTAATGTCTATGTGTGAATTCTTCAGACCACGACAACCTTAAAGTATTTTTATATGAAGTACTCTCAAGGTCAATGCTTTGTTCCTGCACAGAAAGCAACACTCAGAGCCAGAAGAATGCAATTAACAGGAAAAGGGAACTCAATGTGACCAAATAAAATGTACAAACTGACAGTATACCGTACCAAGCTTTCAGTCTCTAGACCTTGACCAGATACAATACAATACATAAAAGGTTGTTATTGCAGATTGCTGGATGGCATTACGTAATGTCAGTTGTAAATGCAATAGCTAATGCTTGTGATTCTAACTCCAGCTGGTTGTCCTTTGTTCTGTATAAATCCTTTCTGAAAATGGCCGTGCCTAAAAATGAAGAAGAACATAGACCCTACTGTAGCTTTGACCAAACTGCTATAAGCTTTAAGTCTCCCTCAGATATCATTGTGAGTGGGGAAGACAATCCTCAGTAAGATGATGTAATTATTTGGGTTTCTGAGTCACAGGTGTGTGATGCGGGAGAACATGTTCTATGTGACCTCATAGGTACAGTGTACAGAGCCTAATCATCCAAGCATTGCATCAGAACAGTGGGAAAAAAGAACATTGCATTAGCAGAAAACTTGAGATGTTCGCCCTGGCCCTGTCCACAGAGACAGGCCTAATCAGACAGATGCTCAACCTCAGCTGCCTTACTGTACAGTATACAAACGTATTAAAAATAAAAAAAACTGAAATACCTTATATACTGTACATACTGTAACTATTCAGACCATTTGCTATGAGACTCGAAATTGAACTAAGGTGCATCTTGTTTCCGTTGATTATCCTTGAGATGTTTCTACAACTTTATTGGAGTTCACCTGTGGTAAATTCAAATGATAGGTGTGGGACTTTCCAAATCATACCCAATCAATATAAGGTCCCACAGTTGACAGTGCATGTCAGAGCTCCGAGATAGGATTGTGTCAAGGCACATACCTGAGGAAAGGTACCAAAACATTTCTGCAGCATTGAAGGTCCCAAAGAACACAGTGGCCTCCATCATTCTTAAATGGAAGAAGTTTGGAAACGCCAAGACTCTTCCTAGAGCTGGTCGCCCAGCCAAACTGAGCAATTGGGGGAGAAGGGCCTTGGTCAGGGTGGTGACCAAGAACCCAATGGTCTCTCTGACAGAGCTCCAGAATTCCTCTGTGTAGATGGGAGAAACTTCCAGAAGGACAACCATCTCTGCAGCACTCCACCAATCAGGCCTTTATGGTAAAGTGGCCAGACGGAAGCCACTCCTCAGTAAAAGGCACATGACAGCCCGCTTGGAGTTTGCCAAAAGACACCTAAAGAATCTCAGACCACGAGAAACAAGATTCTCTGGTCTGATGAAACCAAGATTGAACTCTTTGGCCTGAATGCCAAGCGTCACGTCTGGAGGAAACATGGCACCATCCCTATGGTGAAGCATGGTGGTGGCAGCATCATGCTGTGGGGATGTTTTTCAGCGGCAAGGACTGTGAAACTAGTCAGGATTGAGGGAAACATGAACAGAGCAAAGTACAGAGAGATCCTTGATAAAAAACCTGCTTCAGAGTGCTCAGGACCTCAGAATGGGGCTGAAGGTTCACTTTCCAACAGGACAACGACCCTAAGCACACAGCCAAGACAAAGCAGGAGTGGCTTCGGGACAAGTTTCTGAATGTCCTTGAGTGGCCCAGCTAGAGCCTGGGCTTGAACCCGATCGAACATCTCTGGAGAGACCTAAAAATAGCTGTGCAGCGACGCTCCCCATCCAACCTGACAGAGCTTGAGAGGATCTGTAGAGAAGAATGGGAGAAACTCCCCAAATACAAGTGTGCCAAGCTTGTAGCATCATAACCAAGAAGACTCAAGGCTGTAATCACTGTCAAAGGTGGTTCAACAAAGTACTGAGTAAAGGGTCTGAATACTTATGTAAATGTGATATTTCAGTTTTATAGAAAACAGTTTTTGCTTTGTCATTATGGGGTATTGTGTGTAGATTGACGTGGGGGAAAAAACGATTTAATCTATTTTAGAATAAGGCTGTAACGTAACAAAATGTGGAAAAAGTCAAGGGGTCTGAATACTTTCCGAATGCACTAAAATAACATCAAATTGATCAGAAATACAGTGTAGACATTGTTAATGTTGTAAATGACTGTTGTAGCTGGAAACGGCTGGACTACCTATATAGGCGTACAGAGGCCCATTATCAGCAACCATCACTCCTGTGTTCCAATGGCACATTGTGTTAGCTAATCCAAGTTTATCATTTTAAAAGGCTAATTGATCATTAGAAAACCATTTTGCCATTATGTTAGCACAGTTGAAAACTGTTGTTTTGATTAAAGAAGCAATAAAACTGGCCTTCATGAGACTAGTTGTGTATCTGGAGCATCAGCTTTAGTGGGTTCGATTACAGGCTACAAATGGCCAGAAAAAAATAACTTTCTTCTGAAACTCGTCAGTCTATTCTTGTTATGAGAAATGAAGGCTAGATATTCCATAAAAAGTCAGCCGTTTCCAGCAACAATAGTCATTTACAACATTAACAATGTCTACACTGTATTTGTAATCAATTTGATGTTATTTTAATGGACAAAAAATGTACTTTTTATTCAAAAACAAGGAACCTTCTAAGTGACCCCAAACTTTTGAATGGTAGTGTATATGCAACTGCCAGAATAATAGAAACACCAACATAAAGTGTTTTAATACGGAGTTGGGCCGCCACGAGCCTCCACAACAGCTTCAATGCGCCTATGCATAGATTCTACAAGTGTCTGGAACTCTTTTGGAGGGATAACACATTCTTCCAAGAGAAATTCTATCATCTGGTATTTTGTTGATGGTGGTGAAAAACACTGTCTCAGGCGCCACTCCAGAATCTCCCATAAGTGATCAATTGGCTTGAGATCCGGTGACTGAGACGGCCATGGCATATGGTTTACATCGTTTTCATGCTCATAAAAACCATTCAGTGACCACTCGTGCACCGTGGATGTGGGCATTGTCATCCACTATCAGGAAAAGGTGATCAGTCAGAATGGCTGTGTATTTACTGTCGTTTACCTTGCTCTCTAAGGGGTTGAGTAGACCTAAATCAGACCAGGAAAATACACCCACACCATAACAGAGCCGCCAGAACCCTTAATTACTCAAGTGTTTCCATTCTTTTTGGCAGTTACCTGTATTTTACAATGACCTACATACTTGACATACCTCACTTCATGACAATCCACACACGCACACACACACACGAACCAAGCCTTTACTTCCTGTCTAGACTTGATTGAATGACTGATTGAAGGGTGAGTGATTGACTGAGTTCTTAATGTGTTTGTACTCTGTCACATCAGACTGAAAAGGATGTGTCAAGCTCAGTCAGACAGGGATCATCTGAGGACGAGCAGCGCTGGTGTTAGATTGAGAGATGCTAGCGCTGTGTGTGTGGTTGTGCGTGTGTGTGTGTGTGTGTGGGGGGGGGGGGGGGGGGCATAGAGGAGGAAGGTTTGATTTGATTTCTACATCACTGAGAGTCTTTTAAAACATTATTATTCTGCTCATTATTGGACACTTAGATTTGGTTCTTTAACTTTTACCTCCTTTAGTCATGAGACAGGCCTCTGCTAAGCTAGATGCTGTCCATTGATTTAAAACATTTCCCAGCCACTGCTTCCAAACCCAGAGGAGGCAATGTACGGGAAATGCTAGCACCGTGACACTTGCTATTGCCAAACTGCCTCGTTAGGAAAATGCAATACCATGCAGTCATGTATAGCACAAGCAACAGAGCATCTCATGAAATGGAGAGTATAGGTTTTATGTTCTCATCAATGGTCTTTGTGAGGTAGCTTTAGGCCACTCAAACTGTTTCAGAGTGACTTCATTGATGCTCAGACAATAGGGTTCTTCACCAAATTCCAAGTTCCAAGAAACGAGAGGAAGAGACATTTTTGATTCTGAGAAAACCTCTGACTGTCACTGTCACCCTGCTTTCATCCTCTACAGACAATAGCCTCAAGATTCAGTTAATGGTCACAGCAGCTCAAATGGAGGGGAAAAACACGGCTTGATTCATTTTTTATCTCACAGGCCGAGTTTGAAAGCTGCTAATCGAATAAATAACTGCTGAGAACAACAGTAACACAACAATAAAGGAACAGTAAAACTGATGCAGCAAGATACATCACACTTTTTTAAAGATCAATAAAAACTAGTGGTTTGGAAATGTGTTACTAGACTTGTGGTATAGTTAAAAACCTATTTACTGGGTCCTTAAAGAGCCCTATTCAACCAACCACTGTGATACCAGCTTTCTGGAAACAGGACAAAACACATAATTCTTCAAAAAGGCACATTTGGACTTGTTAACAACATTTTTCTCAGACATATACACTGTGTGTACAAAACATTAAGGACACCTGCTCTTTTCATGACATAGACTGACCAGGTGAATCCAGGTGAAAGCTATGATCCGTTATTGATGTCACTTGTTAAATCCACTTCAATCAGTGTAGATGAAGGGGAGGAGACAGGTTAAAGAAGGATTTTTAAACCTTGAGACAACGGAGACATAGATTGTGTGTGTGCCATTCAGAGGACGACGGGGCAAGACAAGATTTAAGTGCCTTTGAACGGGGTATGGTAGTAGGTGCCAGGTGCGCCGGTTTGTGTCAAGAACTGCAACGCTGCTGGGTTTTTCACACCCAAAGGACATCCAGCCAACTTGACACAACTGTGGGAAGCATTGGAGTCAACATGGGACAGCATCCCTGTGGATCGCTTTCCACACCTTGTAGACTTCATGCCCCAATGAATTGAGGCTGTTCTGAGGGCAAAAGAGAGGGGATGCAATTCAATATTAGAAAGGTGTCCATAATTGTTTGTACACTCAGTACCTTCAGAAAGTATTCATACTGCTTGACATACTGCTTTTATTGTGTGACAGCCTGAATTCAAAATGGATTAAATCTTCTTCTTTTTTCACCCATCTACACATAATACCCCATAATGACAAAGTGAAAACAGGTTTTTAGAAGTTTTAGCAAATTTATTGAAAATGAAATACAGAAATATGTAATTTACTAAGTATTCACACCCCTGAGTCAATACTTTGCAGAATCACCTTTGGCAGCAATTAGAGCTGTGAGTCTTTCTGGGTAAGTCTCTAAGAGCCTTCCGCACCTGGATTGTGCAACATTTGTCCATTATTCTCTTCAAAATTCTTCAAGTTCTTTCAAATTGGTTGTTAATCAGTGCTAGACAACCATTTTCAGGTCTTGCCATAGATTTTCAAGTAGATTTTCGGTCAAAACTGTAACTCGGCCAATCAGGAACATTCACTGTCTTCTTGGTAAACAACTCCAGTATAGATGTGGCCTTGTGTTTTAGGTTATTGTCCTGCTGAAAGGTGAATTCTGGAAAGTAGTGTCTGGTGGAAAGCAGACTGAACCAGGTTTTTGTCCAGGATTTTGCCTGTGCTTAGCTCCATTCCGTTTCTTTCCCCAGTCCTTAATGATTACAAGCATACCCATAACATAATGCAGCTCCCACTATGCTTGAAAGAGTGGTACTCAGTAATGTGTTTTATTGGATTTGCCCCAAACATAAGACTTTATATTCAAGACAAAACATTTATTGCTTTGCTACATTTTTTGCAGTATTACTTTCGTGCCTTGTTGCAAACAAGATGCATGTTTTGCAATATTTTTGTTCTGTACAACTTTTCTTCTTTTCACTCTCTAAATTAGGTTAGTATTGTCGAATAACTACAATGTTGTTGATCCATCCTCAGTTTTCTCCTATCACAGCCATTACACTCTCTAACTGTTTTAAAGTCACCATTGGCTTCATGGTGAAACAGAGTGAGTCCATGCAACTTATTATGTGACTTGTTAAGAAAATGTTTACTTCTGAACTTATTTAGGCTTGCCATAACCAAGGGGTTGAATAGTTATCACTCAAGACATTTCAGCTTTGAATTTTTAATTTAAAATATTTAAAAAATATACTAAAACATAATTTCACTTTGACATTATGGGGCATTGTGTGCAGGCCAGTGACAAAACATCTAAATGTAATACATTTTAAATTCAAGCTTTAACACAACAAAATGTGGAAAAATTCAAGGGGTGTGAATACTTTCTGAAGGCACTGTAACGTTAAACATGGCTACTCTTCCGCTGCAGGGGACGAGTGGTGTGTTTGACTGTTTGACCTTTATGTTGCCTGTGACAGGGTGTCCATGGTGCTGTCCATGGGGCTGTGGGGTCCCCTCCCATGCTGAGAGGATGAATAGTCCTCTGACCTTCTCTCTGCCCAAGCCCACCTACTGGGTGGCTAGATAGAACATGGGCTGGTGTCGGGGTGTTATTTTAGGAATCAGATACATGTTATGAGATGTTATACCGCATTGTGGCCCCTACATTACAGCACTTTACTGGAGCCATTGTTTTAATTAACTCTGTCTTCCGGGCATATCCACATGGTTAATTCATGTGGTTCATTCAGTATCTTGTTTGTGTTTTGATGTCATCTTTATTAACTGCTCTGTTCTTCCAACATTTCCACAAGTGACTTTTCATTTTTCGGTCATTCCATGTCATTTCAGCAAGCCATGACACCCACCAACTCAGATTGTTTCTGAAATCCTTTCTGTAGTTAAAAACAGTTACGATTAACATTCCTGCAAGATCATTTTATTGAAATATAATTAGATCTCTGAGAAATTAAGCTAATTGATCACAGCCAAATTGGCCATTTTAATGTATAGCAGTTATATAATATTCAACAAATATAGTATTTAACATCCAATTTGGAACAACAAAACAACAAACAAGCACAATATCATGACAGAAGGTCAACCAATAGAGGCCAAGTCTTTGAAAGCTACATCCTCTGCAGATGGAGGGTCAGTTCATGACTTGAGCGGATGGAGCTGGGCAGAGGATGGTAAATGATGGCGATGGAGTCTGCTGGTGATCTTGTAGAGAGCAAGTCTGGGAATCAGCCTGAGTTATATAGCCACTGGACTTTTCCTCTTCCACTCTGTGAATCACCCACTTGGGTGAGCCACGGCAACTGGGTGCCAGAAAGCTCACCACACTAAGATAAAAATAGTAACCAGTCAACCTCTCTATGAGCCCTCTGCCTCAGCACTGTTGTATTCCTCCATCCCTCATTCTTGTCACGCTTCAAGCAACTCTTCACATGATGTTATCAAAGATCAGGAACTGGCAGCCAGGATATAGGATGGGACAACTTCAGTGACTAATTTATCTGAACGGGGGGAATCACCAATTCACTGGGTATACATTATATAGGATGAAGAAATAATACTCGGGGGGGGAGGGTGGTGGAATTTTTTGAGGTGGAACGACCCTTTTAGCAATTCTCTGTGTCTGAGAGATGCAGGAGACAGCACGGTGGTTGCTATAGAAACAGTTCATTAGGGCTGAGAGCTTGGGTAATGTTTTGTATCTGCAGCACCAGGCGAGCGAGGGAAGCTATATTCCCCTGACAGACAGACAGACAGACATACAGACTAGGCCTATGCATAGCCTCGGGATGATGTTTGAGTTGGGAGTGCTGGGGGAGGGGGGGGGGTCCTTTATAATAAATAATGCATCTACACTGAGTATAAAAACATTAAGAACAGTTGCTCTTTCTGTTGAGCAGGTGACTGAACAGGTGAATCCAGGTGAAACCTATGATCCCTTATTGATGTCCCTTGTTAAATCCACTTCAATCAGTATAGATGAAGGGGATGAGAGAGGTTAAAGAAGGATTTTTAAGCCTTGAGACAATTGAGACATTGATTGTGTATGTGTGCCATTCAGAGGGTGAATGAGCAAGACAAAATATTTAAGTGCCTTTGACCTGGGTATGGTAGTAGGGCCCAGGTGCACCGGTTTGTGTTAAGAACTGCTACGCTGCTGGGTTTTTCATACTCAACAGTTTCCCGTGTGTAGCAAGAATGGTCCACCAGCCAAAGGACATCCAGCCAACTTGACACAACTGTGGGAAGCATTGGATTCAACATGGGCCAGCATCCCTGTTGAACACCTAAGACACCTTGCAGAGTCCATGCCCTGACGAATTGAGGCTGTTCAGAGGGCTTTTTATTTTTCTTCGTATTTATAATAATTTGTTTTATCATTATTATTATTATTATATATATGCAAAACTTGTTTTGTTTCATTCTCTTGAAACATTTTCGTTGACTATATTCAGTTCAATCTGTCTTTTTAATTGTGTGCTCTATATTTAGTTTAACATTGGTTATAAGTAGGCCTGTTGTAAAATAAATATATTGTTAGCGTATTAATGTCATTGGTTGGGTATGGTAGGCACTAGCCTTTCTTGGTAATTGTTGAGATTTCTAGCTCACTCAGGAAAAGAAAAAAATATATATGTATAAATAGATAAAAGAGAAGCAAATGGGTCTGATGTGTTCCTTTAAATGGGGAACGAGTGATTTCCTTAAGTTTCTTAGATGCTCGGATATGTCTTCCCTGTAGCTCAGTTGGTAGAGCATGGTGTTTGCAACGCATGGTGCTTGCAACGCCAGGGTTGTGGGTTCGATTCCCACGGGGGGCCAGGACGGAAAAAAATAATAAAAAAATTAATGAAATGTAAGTCGCTCTGGATAAGAGCGTCTGCTAAATGACTAAAATGTAAATGTGATATGTTATGTGCGCGTGCGCAGCTTCACTAGAGATGTAAATTACAGCACCTGGTAATCACTTCACTGTAGACAATCATCAGGAGCACACAGCCTGTTGGTATGTAACTGTGAACTACTCAGTCTAGCATTGATGTTTGTGCACTGAACGTTTACCTCACTGTGTCGGTGTTAGTTAGCCGGGAGTAACTTGTAGCTCGCTGGGTGCGGTAGCTCAGCGAACCAGATGCTATATAGCAATAGGCTATTATTATCAGCCATTTGCATTGTGCTGATTGTTCGGCGCACTCTGCTGGTTTCTGGTGGCGGTGGTGATAGCGGTGGTTTGGTTCGCTGATCCATGGTGGAGTGTTGCGTTTGTGTGTAAATCCTTTGGAGGTGGCATGGGTTCTGTGTCCTGTGACAGCGTCCATAGCAACCTGTGACGGCAGAGTCACTGTGCGCATGCTCCTCTGGCGCTGGGCATTCTGGGTGATGTAGTCGGTGCTGTTTTAAGCCAGATTCGCCACATCTTTGATGGTGTTGCAGGCTTATTTTGATTTATTATTTACATTATTATTATTATTATTATATATACTAAATAATATATCTGAATAATATATTGTCATTACTTGTTTGTTGTATTTCAGGTTTATGACCTGTGGTCATTTGATTTAAAATAAAATTAAGGACAAAACACGAGTCATGACATTGTGTGCTTCCTGGTGAGCTTTTTCGGAGGGCTAAATAACGAAAAATCCGAACAGTCATAAACCACGGTTCTCCTTTACATGGATAATGCAAGTGCTAGAACATTCGTCACGAGACTAACTTCTGATAAGCAAACAGTCCACCCATAAAGCTGTCTGCTCATCTGCTGACTTACTAGGCAAATCATTAATGAGTGAAAGCCAAGAAGAGGATAGAGTCTACAGTTAAAGGACTACTTAAAACCCAGTTGGCAGAAAACACTTGAGCTTGAGTTAAACGCTAGAAAAGTTGGCAAGATGGCAGCATCAGAGGAGGAGCTGGAGAGGCTAAAACAGAAGCGGTCAGCAGCCTAGACTGCGTTCACTAGAAGAGCCAATTACCTCACCTCCAGAGCTAGTGCACTGGGGGAAAGTGAAATGAGAAGTGAGTGGAGGAACTTTAAAGTGGATCACTCCAGAGTCAGAGATGCAGGGTTTGAGTATGCCACGGCCCTGAGAGAAGTGGACGATGATGAAGCCAAAAAGAAGGCGGAAAACATTGACGGAAAAACAGCAGAATGTGACTGTAAGTTTGATGAAACTGAACAAATCATCCTGATCAGCTTCTGGACAAGGTTCGCTGAGGCAGAAATTACCACCCTCACTGAAGAGGCTGGATCAGCCATGGACCAGGCCGAGGACACCGATCACCACCATATGACCAGGAGGGAATGTGAATTGATTCATAGGAACCTGGAACGGGAGGTCAACAACTTCGAACGAGGATTGGATGAGTGGAAAGATTTGATCCCTCGGTCCAAGGCAACAGAGTCAAAGAACCAGATCCGGAAGTTGAAGAAAAGGTGTGAAAAACTGTGGGATGAGTGGGCATGGAAAGGCGGTTCTCAATCCGACGACGAAGGGAAACTGGGAAAAGTGAAAATTGTGGAGCAGGAGGAGCCAGTTGGGACTTACAACTACAGGCCCCAGATCAGCCTAGAACGTGCACGCTTGCCCATGTTTGCTGGTAATATGAGGGATTACTACCGCTGGAAAGCTGAATGGGAGGACTTGCAACGTCTGGGAAACCCTCATGGATTGGAAAATGTGAGAAAATTCCATCTCTTGGGAAGCCTAGATGAAAAAGTCAAGAGGGACCTCGTATTGTCCAGTTGTGGATCCGCCAACGACGTGTTCAGGCTCCTGGACAACAAGTACGGAAATAAGCCAAAAATAGTGCTGCTGATTGCACAAGAAGTGCAAGGACTTTGCCCCATCAAAGGAAACCATCCAAGGAAGACAATCGAACTGATTCAAGCTGTGGAGAGAGCTCTTCGTGACCTACAAGTCTTAGGGGAGGAAGATGCTGTGAAGAACCGAGTGGTTGTGCAGTCGATTGAAAGTAAGCTTCCTGACTCCCTGAAAGAAAAGTGGATAACACACAAAAATGACCCTGGAAGCGGGTTTTCACCACGCAACCACTTTGACTGTCTACTGCAATACTTGAAGAAGCAGGAGGACATTCTCGAGGAGCTAGACCAGCTACAGCCTAGCCTGGCGGACAATACTGAGAGGTCGAGCGAGAAGAAAAAAGAAAGGAGGGCATTCACCAGAGCCACATCAGGAAACACCCTAAAGGGCGCTCAACCAAGCTCATGCATCACATGTGGAGACAACGAGCACAGAGGTAGGCTGTTCGCCTGCAAGGTCTTCAAGAAGCTCAATCTGACAGGCAAGAAGGCTCAGTTTAGGAGAGCAGGAGCATGCTTTAAGTGCTTGCGCCTTCATGGTGACGATGGCGGCTGCACACAAAAGTATCTATGCTCAAAGGATGACTGTCAGAAAGAGGGCTCTTCAGACCACAATTACTTGCTCTGTCCAAAGTCACAGATCAAGAAGAAAGAGGAAAAGAGCGGAGAGCAGAGCGTTGCAAAATTGGGGAAACGGGGGCTTGGACTAACCAACAAACAGGAGGAGCTCCTTGCCAAACTTTCTCCAGAGGTGCGAGCAGAGTTCAAAGAAGCCTTTTCAAATAAGATCACAACAAAAGTGTGTGCTAGCATTGGTTGTGAGCCAAAAGAGTGCCCTGTCATAATGATGCTGTTGGATGTGACGACAAACTCTGGCCAGCTAGTCGGTACATTGATTGATCTCGCTTCAGATACTAATTATATCTCTAATAAAGCAGCAGAGCGTCTCAAGCTAAATGGTGAGAACATTAAGTTGATTGTCCAAGGTGTTGGAGGGATGGAGAAAACCATTACTACCATGAAGTATACCCTGAGGCTGAGAGTAAAAACTCCCAGAGGTACAATAGCAGAGCACAAACTCCTCTGTTACGGCTTGGAAGATGTTGCGAAGGTGAACCAAGCTGTCACGCCACAGCAACTGCAGAAGTTCTTTCCAAATGTTCAACTCAAGGACTTGGTCCGGCCCGAAAAGATCGACCTGTTGATTAGCCACAGAGAGGGTCGCCTTGTCCCACAGCCAGTCAGAGTAGTTGGAGACCTCGTCCTCTGGGATGGTCCCCTTGGGAAGGCTGTTGGTGGAACGCATCCTGACCTCTTTGAAGTGATAGACCTAGCAGTGCACAGGTCTGAAACACATTTCGCTAGGTCAATGAGAACAGCTTCAAGGGCGTACAAAGAGATTCTCGTGAAGACGGGAGGACCCAGTGGAGTTTCGGTGGAAGAAGACGCAATCCTCCGAAACACTGCAACTACCAACAAAGAAGTTTTTGAATGGTTCAAGTGGGACAGTATTGGCGCCGCCTGTGATCCTCAGTGTGGTGGTTGCAGATGCGGTAGGTGCCCCCCTGGAGGCAAGGAAATGACCCTAGGAGAGGAAAGAGACTTGGAGAAAATAAAGGAATGTCTGACCTACGTGCAAGCTGACAAGCACAGCGAATCCCCTCACTGGGACGCAGCTTACCCGTGGAAAGGAGACCCCACAACACTGCCTGACAATCGACGTGCAGTGGAAGCGACTTTTTTAAACACTGAGAAACGACTGGAGAGGGAGCCGGAATGGAAGGCTGCGTACAGAGAGCAAATCCACGATATGGTCTCAAGAGGTGCTGCCGTTAAAGTCACCCAGGAGGAAATCGATAGCTGGAAGGGACCTAAGTGGTATATCAGTCATTTAGTTGCTCCTAATCCTCACTCAACCACTACCCCTGTAAGAATTGTCTGGAACAGTAGCCAAGAATTCATGGGAATAAGTTTAAATGACCTACTGTACAAGGGTCCTGATGTCCTAAATCAGATAAGGGGCGTGCTTCTGAGATTCAGGACTGGGTTGTACGCCGCACTGGGCGATGTGAAAAAAATGTACAACTCTGTCTGGCTAGAAGACAAAGAAGTACACCTCCATAGATTCCTCTGGAGAGACAATCCTGAGGAGGTGATCGAAGTCTTTGCTGTCGTCAGGGTCAACATTGGCGATAAACCTGCTGGTTGTATCGCCCAGGTGGCAATGAGAGAAACAGCCAACCTGCCCCAGTTTGCAGCCATGGTTGAGGAGCGCAGAGTTGTGGTAGAAGATAGTTATGTGGATGACATCTTGACGTCCCACAATGACTTGCAGATACTGGAGAAAATCACCAAAGGAGTGGAAAAGATCTTAAAGGCTGGAGGCTTCTCCCTTAAGCCATGGGTCTTATCAGGCCAAAGTGGGAGGTCTACAACCACAACTGATGCCAGTATCAGTAAGACAACTGTGAGTGTGCCCAAAACGCTGGTGTTACCCAACCAGATGCGGGACGAAGAGAGCAAAGCACTTGGAGTCGGCTATGAACCAGAGACCGACAAACTTCGTGTGATGACCTCTGTAAATTTCTCAAAGAAGAGAGGAAAGATGAGAACAGGAGTTGATTTGCGCGAAGAGGAAGTCAGAGGTAAAACTCCAAACCCATTGACCCGTCGAATGCTGCTAAGCCAGATCGCTGGATTCTACGACCCCATTGGTCTTGCCACACCCGCAAAGCAGAAAGGGGTTATGCTTGTGAGAGAAGCTTACCAAGAAGCGAGTATAAGCAGTCCAGTTAAGGACACTTGGGATGACCCACTCTCACCAAAACTACGAGAGGCTTCTATAAGACTCCTCGAAGAATATGTGAGACTTGCCCAGATCAGGTTCGAAAGAAGCCTCACACCAACTGGAGCCATAGGCCATCCAATGGGAGTCACGTTTTCAGATGGGAGTGAGGCTTCCTACGGTGTGGTGCTCTATCTCCGTTGGGAGACGCAGAATGGGGTCGTAGTGAGGCTGGTTGAGTCAAAAGCAAAGCTTACCCCTCTCAACCAGAAAGGAAACGTGATTAAGGCAGAGGTATGTGGTGCTGTCTTTTCGATCCGCCTGAGAAAATACCTTGTAAAGCACTGCCGCATCAAGGTCGCACGCTGGGTCCACTTCGTGGATAGCCAAACAATCCTGGGAGCAATTCACAAGGATAGCTATGGCTACCAAACTTTCTTCGCTAACCGCATCAGAGAGATCCAGAATTCTGGACCAGTGGAAGACTGGAGGTGGATTGAGGGCAACCTGAACATAGCAGACATCATCACAAGGGGAGCAACTCCTGAGGAACTCGATGAAGGGTCAGAGTGGCAACAAGGCCCAGAGTTCCTGAGTTGGCCTGAGGCTGAGTGGCCTGTGAAGACAGCCAGTGAGATAGTGACCAGCGTGGCTGATGACGTTAAAAGGTTGCAGAGAAGAGCGTTCTCAGCTGTCGTCACCAGGTCTCAGGCAGAAAAGTTCTCAGACCCCAGCAATACTGATGTTGGGGCAGACTTGCAAGACTCCGCACCGCGACCACAGATGAAAGACCAAGGTCCAACTCCAGCAGTAGAGAGGCCAAAGAGGAAGCCCTGGGGTGTAGCTCTAGTGCGCCTTGTCGGGCCCGAACGATTCAGTAGCTTGTCTAAATTGTGTGGAACAATCGCCTGGGTTCGAAGAGCGGCAGAATCCTGGCTGAGGACAAGCTACCAAGCCTCGAGCTCAGCAAACTGGGAGGTGAGGGGGCCCAGGCTGTCTGTGGGAGAGAGAACAGCGGCTTTCCAAGACCTAGCCCTTGCAGCCCAAGACGGCGTGAACTTTCAGGATACGACCTTAAACCGCCTTGTTGTGATGAAAGATGACAACAATGGACTCTTACTTTGTGGTGGTAGAGTCCAGTCTTGGAATGAAGACGGAACCGCTGTACCTTTAATCCCGTTCCGGTCGTGGCTGGGGGCCTTGCTTGCGAGGGAAGCTCACGAAGCGAATCATGAAGGGGTGGCTGCCACACTGCTGCACACTAAAAGAAAGGCCTGGGTTGTGCAAGGTCGGAGGACAGTGAAGAAGGTGGTCAACAGGTGCATCACTTGCAAAGAGCCCGGCTCTGCCAGCAAGTGATGAGCGCTCTTCCTCAGGAACGTACCAGTAGAGCGAACCCATTCGATTATACTACACTAGACCTCTTTGGACCCTTTGAAGTGAGGGACGCTGTTAACCTCTATGGGCTAGGTGGGACGCAAGCGTCCCACCCGTGGTGCACTCCATCAACAGCAGGTGCATTTCAAGAGCGGCAAATTTGAATCCAAATAAATGTCAAAATTCTAATTTTTCAAACATACAACTATTTTACACCCTTTGAAAGATAAACATCTCCTTAATCTAACCACGTTTTCCGATTTCAAAAAGGTTTTACGGCGAAAGCATAAATTTAGAGTATGTTAGGACAGTACATTTACAAGAGTTGTGTGTAATGTTGTGCCAATTCAAAGACAGGCGTCACCAAAACCATAAAATCAGCTAAAATTATGCACTAACCTTTTACAATCTCCAACAGATGACACTCCTAGGACATTATGTTAGACAATGCATGCATTTTTAGTTCTATCAAGTTCATATTTATATCCAAAAACAGCGTTTTACTGTGGCGTTGATGTTCAGGAAATCGTTTCCCTCCAATAACCGGCATTCAAGTCAGCACCACAAATTAAATAATTAAAATTAGAAAACATTGCTAAAATATTATATTGTCATTTAAAGAATTATAGATTTACATCTCTTGAACGCAATCAACTTGCCAGATTTAAAAATAACCTTACTGGGAAATCACACTTTGCAATAATCTGAGCACTGCGCCCAGAAAAATACGCGTTGCGATACAGACTAGCCGCCATGTTGGGGAGATCTAAAATCGAAAATACTATGTAAATAATCCATTACCTTTGATTCTCTTCATCAGATGTCACTTCCAGGTATCACAGGTCCATAACGAATGTAGTTTTGTTCAAAAAAGCTCATCATTTATGTCCAAAAATCTCCGTCTTGTTAGCACATGATCTAAGCCCGCCGGACTTCACTTCATGAACGAGGGGAAAAAATATATTTACGTTCGTTCAAACATGTCAAACGTTGTATAGCATAAATCATTAGGGCCTTTTTTAACCAGAACATGAATAATATTCAAGGTGGACGAATGCATTCTCTTTTATAACGTATTGGAACGAGGGTACCCAACATGAACTCGCGCGCCAGGTGTCTAATGGGCCATCATCGTTCCATGGCTCTTGTTCGGTCAGATCTCCCTCCAGAAGACTCAAAACACTTTGTAAAGGCTGGTGACATCTAGTGGAAGCAATAGGAAGTGCCAAAATATTCCTCAGCCCCTGTGTTTTTCAATGGCATAGGTTTAAAGGTAATACAACACATCAGGTATCCACTTCCTGTCAGAATCTGTCTCAGGGTTTTGCCTGCCAAATGAGTTCTGTTATACTCACAGACACCATTCAAACAGTTTTAGAAACTTTAGGGTGTTTTCTATCCATATATAATAAGTATATGCATATTCTAGTTACTGGGTAGGATTAGTAACCAGATTAAATCGGGTACATTTTTTTATCCAGCCGTGCAAATACTGCCCCCTAGCCCTAACAGGTTAAGAAAAGAACCAAGAAAAAGGTCTGGGGAGTCGTGTATTGCTGCATGACTTCCAGAGCCGTCCATGCTGATCTCATCGACGACCAGTCTTCTGAGAGCTTTCTTCAGGCCTACTCCCGGTTCACTGCTCTAAGGGGGCATTCCAAAAAGCTATGGTCAGACAGAGGCACAAACTTCTTGGGAGCCAGGCCTGCTCTGAGAGAGCTACACAAGCACCTGGCATGTTTGCAGAAGGGATCCGTTGAAGACAAGGCTGCCAGAAATGGCACAGAGTGGCAATGGGACTTTCATCCTGCAGACTCGCCACACAGGAATGGAGCAGCAGAGGCAGCTGTCAAGCTCCTTAAAAGAGCTCTTAACAGTCTTGGCGGAACAACTGGCTGCAACACCTGGGGGGAGTTCCAGACCCTTCTCTACTCTGCAGCCAACTTGACTAATGAGCGACCCATCGACGCCAGGGCACAGGAACAAGAGGACTCAGTGGAGTACTTGACCCCCAACTCCCTTATCCTGGGGCGCACCGGACAGGGAGGTGACATACACGGAATCGACATGGAAACCCGCTCTTGGCGCAGGCTGAGTGCTGTCCAGGCTGGAGTCGACAGGTTCTGGAAGAAATGGAGCGAACTGGCAGGACCAAACTTGTTCATACGACACAAGTGGCACCGAGCAGAGAGAAGTATCAAGGTTGGAGACGTAGTCTGGATTGCGGACCAGAACGCTCTGAGGGGGCAGTTCCGGCTCGGCCGGGTTGCTACAACATATCCAGATGAGAAGGGGGTTGTCCGCGATGCGGACATAACAACCTGCATGGGTCTTCCTGCTCCCATGGTTCCCAGGGCCCGGAGAAAGGACTCTACCATGCACACGAAAATCGTCATTCGCAGGGATGTGAGGAGGTTGGTGATCTTGATTCCTGCTGAAGACCAAGAGGAGGTAAGATAAGTCCTCGCCATGGGTACCCAAAGACTGTGACTCGGTGTTCTTTGCTTAGCTAGCGGGTAACCCTGGGAGGCAACTGAGTGCTTCGAGGGCAAACCTACACTCAGTAGGAGGAAAGTTGGTGGAGCCTACCTCCTTAGTTAATACATGTTTGTAAATGCCTACAAAGACTGGACTTTAGTTTGAAATTCTCACTGAGAGACTCAAGAGACTGTGCCCTCCTTGGATCTTCGATCAGTCGGCCAAGTGGGAGGTGTTGAGATTTCTAGCTCACTCAGGAAAAGAAAAAAAGATATATGTATAAATAGATAAAAGAGAAGCAAATGGGTCTGATGTGTTCAATTAAATGGGGAACGAGTGATTTTCTTAAGTTTCTTAGATGCTCGGATATGTTATGTTATGTGCGCATGCGCAGCTTCACTAGAGACTTAAATTACAGCACCTGGTAATCACTTCACCGTAGACAATCATCAGGAGCACACAGCCCGTTGGTATGTAACTGCGAACTACTCAGTCTAGCATTGATGTTTGTGCACTGAACGTTTACCTCACTGTGTCGGTGTTGGTTAGCCGGGAGTAACTTGTAGCTCGCTGGGTGCGGTAGCTCAGCGAACCAGATGCTATATAGCATTAGGCTATTATTATCAGCCATTTGCATTGTGCTGATTGTTCGGAGCACTCTGCTGGTTTCTGGTGGCGGTGGTGATAGCGGTGGTTTGGTTCGGTGATCCATGGTGGAGTGCCGCATTATGTTGCGTTTGTGTGTAAATCCTTTGGACGAGGCATGTGGTGGCATGGGTTCTGTGTCCTGTGACAGCGTCCATAGCAACCTGTGACGGCAGAGTCACTGTGCGCATGCTCCTCTGGCGCTGGGCATTCTGGGTGATGTAGTCGGTGCTGTTTTAAGCCAGATTCGCCACATCTTTGATGGTGTTGCAGGCTTATTTTGATTTATTATTTACATTATTATTATTATTATTATTATATATACTAAATAATATATCTGAATAATATATTGTCATTACTTGTTTGTTGTATTTCAGGTTTATGACCTGTGGTCATTTGATTTAAAATAAAATTAAGGACAAAACACGAGTCATGACATTGTGTGCTTCCTGGTGAGCCTTTTCGGAGGGCTAAATAATGAAAAATCCGAACAGTAATTGCTGCAATATAGTCTGTTCAAAACTTTTGTGAAGGTCTAAACCAGTTCTCAAGTGTTTTGTTTAATTCTGTTGAGACATTTTCTTTGGCCAATTTAAGTTCCAACTGTAATGTCCAATAATACAATTTATGAAATGGATGCCTAAACATTTGGAAAAGGGGATGCCTAACCAGTTGCACAACTGAATGCTTTCAACCAAAATGTGTCTTTCACATTTAACCAAAACCCTCTGAATCAGAGAGGTGCAGGAAGGCTGCCTTAATCGACATCCACGTCATCATTGCCTGGTGAGCAGTTGTTGTTGGGGGTTAATTGCCTCACTCAAGGGCAGAACGGCAGATTGTTCCACCTTGCTGGCTCAGGGACTTGAACCAGTGATCTTTCAGTTACTGGCCCAATGCTCTTAAACGCTAGGTTACCTGCCACCTGTGCCTGCATTGCCCTGATTCATTCAGTGTTCAAATCTCTGACAGGTGAACCGTGAGGTGGACAATTATTGTTTAGCAAGTAAAACCAATAAAACAATAGGCTATAAAGTTTTGCATATGCTACACATCAAAAAACAAGGAATAGTGTTTTGTCATTTGTTAAAGGCTGTTTATAAGGACATGTAAATATGGCTAATTTGGCCAATATCCCTTGCTTTTTGATGGCGCTGGCTGCGTGGGTGTACACCCTAATGGGTTAAGCATCCAATGCATACGGATGACCAGTACATTTCTCAAACACCCAATAAATGTAAATCTTCCCTGTCACTTGTTCGGCACCAAATGTTGCTAACGGAAACTCTGATATATATTATATATAAACTCAGCAAAAAAATAAACGTCCTCTCACTGTCAACTGCGTTTATTTTCAGCAAACTTAACATGTGTAAATATTTGTATGAACATAACAAGATCCAACAACTGAGACATAACCTCAACAAGTTCCACAGACATGTGACTAACAGAAATGGAATAATGTGTCCCTGAACAAAGGGAGGATGAAAATCAAAAGTAAAAGTCAGTATATGGTGAGGCCACCAGCTGCATTAAGTACAGTGCATCTCCTCCTCATGGACTGCACCAGATTTGCCAGTTCTTGCTGTGAGATGTTACCCCACTCCTCCACTAAGGCACCTGCATGTTTTCTGGGGGGAATGGCCCTAGCCCTCACCCTCCGATCCAACAGGTCCCAGACGTGCTCAATGGGATTGAGATCCGGGCTCTTTGCTGACCATGGCAGAACAATGACATTCCTGTCTTTCAGGAAATCAGGCACAGAACAAGCAGTATGGCTGGTGGCATTGTCATGCTGGAGGGTCATGTCAGTATGAGCCTGCAGGAAGAGTACCACATGAGGGAGGAGGATGTCTTCCCTGTAACGCACAGCATTGAGATTGCCTGCAATGACAACATGCTCATCCGATGATGCTGTGACACACCGCCCCAGACCATGACAGACCATCCACCTCCAAATCGATCCCGCTCCAGAGTACAGGCCTCGGTGTAACGCTCATTCCTTCGACGATAAACACGAATCCGACCATCACCCCTGGTGAGACAAAACCGCGACTCGCCAGTGAAGAGCACTTTTTGCCAGTCCTGTCTGGTCCAGCGATGGTGGGTTTGTGCCCATAGGCGACGTTGTTGCCGGTGATGTCTGGTGAGAACCTACCTTACAACAGTTCTACAAGCCCTCAGTCCAGCCTCTCTCAGCCTTTTGCGGACAGTCTGAGCACTGATGGAGGGATTGTGCATTCCTGGTGTAACTCGGCCAGTTGTTGTTGCCATTCTGTACCTGTCCAACAGGTGTGATGTTCGGATGTACCGATCCTGTACAGGTGTTGTTACACGTGGTCTGCCACTGTGAGGACGATCATCTGTCCGTCCTGTCTCCCTTTAGCGCTGTCTTAGGCGTCTCACAGTACGGACATTGCAATTTAGTGCCCTGGACACATCTGCAGTCCTCATGCCTCCTTGCAGCATGCCTAAGGCACGTTCATGCAGATGAGCAGGGACCCTGGGCATCTTTCTTTTGGTGTTTTTCAGAGTCAGTAGAAAGGCCTCTTTAGTGTCCTACGTTTTCCGTTCCACAGGTGCATGTTCATTATTTGTTTATGGTTCATTGAACAAGCATGGAAAACAGTGTTTAAACCCTTTACAATTAAGATCTGTGAAGTTATTTGGATTTTTACAAATTATCTTTGAAAGACAGGGTCCTGAAAAAGGGACGTTTATTTTTTTCTGAGTTTAGTCTAGGCTACAGTAGGCTACAAAATAAACCTTCCAGTGACACTGACTCACCCAGTGTTGAAGATGAAGTATAGGCTGCTCACCGGTGATGGCCGGTGCACTCGTGACAATATCTCAAGATAAGCTACTTTGAAAATCAGTGCTGTTCACTCAGAATCACTCAAAATTGTTAGCTTCTACAGACAGACTAGTGTCCTCTTTTCTGCAGTAGGCATTTGCTTGCCAAACAGTAGGCCTACGTTTTTCTCAAGATTGTATTTTGAAATTTGTGAAAGGCAAACTGACAGCCACAACCAACCATAGAAATATAATCAATCCATAGATGGCATTTCCCATTCAAGTCAGGATTGGCAGCCATTGCTAGTGTACACATTAGTTTAACAGTCAAAGTGCCAGGGTTAGAGGTTCTAAAATTCTATGGATTATATCTCTGGCCACAACGCAACAAGCTGTTCTATATTTGGTGCACGTGCTGCCCAAATTGCAGCCTTCCTAACTGTAAGTGTTTGTGATAAACATAATCCACCTCAATTTTTTTAGAAGCTATTGATCCTCTGTAGCTAAATTAGGCTCTCTGGTGTAGTATTTTATGCTATACATTATGCTCTCTGACGTTCAGACAGGAGTAATATAATATACTGTAGCCTAATTTTGGCCAAATTATTTCATGCAGCACCCCTATTTCCCGTGGCTATGCGCCCATGGAATGGAATTGTGTCTGTCTCAGGAGTTAAACTGTTTTAGCGAATAGTGAGTGTTTTGGTAACTGTGAAAGAACCCCAATTGGGAAAAGCATTTGCTGAGGTGTTGTACGGACGTTGTGTGGGAGTACCACTGGGTATATCTTTCATACTCATCTGTAAACAAATGTATCTAGGGGGTTGTAGACCTATTTGAGTGATTTTATGGCACTGCCTTACAAACAGAGTGTGGGTGCTCACAAAACATTTACACGGCTTCCCTAAGGGTTCCAACCATAATTCCAAGCAAAACTATGTCTCCACACACCATTATCCTACCTCAAATGATTCGCTAGGGACATCTCTATGTGCTGATTTACACTCAAATAGACCTTTTTCTTTTTTACTTATTTGACTGAACCTTCCTCTGGTTCTGATTTGCATAGCAGCTGCCGGATGACAGAGCTGAATCAGTATTCACTTCACAGTAAATCAGACTTAGCCTTTATGGAAAGAGGGCAACAGCAGCATACCTATCCTGTACATTTTGTAAATATTTGTAAAAATGAATCCATTTTTATGGCATTTTTCCCTACAAACTTTCTGTTTTAAGAATGAACAATTAATATAGCTAATTAATATCATCAAAATGTACCACAGAGTTTCAAGACTGAGGCTGGCAAGTCGTTTGTTTGGCTAGCTAGCTAATGTTAGCTGGCTGGCAATTGTTTTGATTCGAATGCCAGCCAGTGTCTGGAGGTTGAGGATGGAGAGAAGCTCGAAAGCAAGACAGGGGCGTGAGGTGTGCAGTGATGAAGATCGTAGGGAGGACTAAGTTACAAGGCTACTCTGGGACCGAGTAGGGGACCAAAAGACACTTGAACAGCTTCTACCAAGCCATAAGACTGCTGGACAGTTAGTCAAATGGCTACTCAGACTATTTACATTGGCCTCCTTTATTATTTATTTATGTATTTATGTTAATTGTTTTGCACAGACTCCCTTGCACTGGCTCTACGCACACTCACTAGATACTACACTGACACTCCAACACACACACATACACACACACACACACTACATACACTCACACACAAAAAACACACACACATGCATATTGACGCCACACACACACACTCACACAGACATACTTTCACACTCTTCACATACGCTGCTGCTACTCTCTTTATTATATATCCTGATTGCCTAGTCACTTTTACCAATACCCACATGTACATACTGTATTACCTCAATACCTCAACTACCTCGTACCCCTGCACATTGATTCGGTACTGGTATACTCCTTATTGCTTTTAGGCTCTCTGGTCTCTGGCTCTCTTTTTACTTAGCAAATATTTGTCTTACTTTTTTTAGCTCTGCATTGTTGGGAATGGGCTCGTACATAAACATTTCACTGTTAATCTACACCTGTTGTATTCAGCGCACGTGACCAATAACATTTTATTTGAATTTGATCTGTGTACTATTTAATTATTATTGGAATGTGGTGTGCTTTCTGGCACCACGTGACTGCCATAGATTCACCCAAGTGGGTTTTCATTTTGGTAGCAGTGAAGCACTAGCTACGGTATCTAGCTACACCAACTGCGGAGTCCATGAACTGCAACGCCGCCTGGTGTCAGAGGAATACCTAGATGAATTCTCACAAGGCACCCAGATCTGCGCCCCCTGTATCTCCGTCTTTTCTTCATGTGAATGACGGGGATTTGGGCCTGGTCTGGGAGAAACAGTATATCCTTTGCGTCAGACTCATTAAAGAAACAATCTTCATCCAGTTCGAGGTGAGTAGTCACTGTTCTGATATCCAGAAACTAGTTTTAGTTATAAGAGCAGAAACAGAAACATTATGTACAAAATAAGTTACAAACATTGCGAAAAAACACACAAAATAGCAGAATTGGTTAGGAGCCAAAACCATGATTGCTCCGATTGATTGTGCCACTTCAAGTTTCAGCACCAAGTTACTTGAATCTGGCTTATTGTGACGTCAATACCTCTGATAAATACATCATGGGCAAGAAACATATTGTTTTATTAAATTCAATAATAGTGGTAGCAAGCTATCAAAGTTGACCTCCGGTCCTTCTTCTCATCTTCATGCTCTCCTTCTTAAACTGAACAGAACATATAGGCTAGTCCGCGAGTGCAATACTGCATTTTTGAGACTAGGCCTAATCAGAAAGTATTTATTTACACCATCCCAGCAGCGCAAAAGACTCAGGAAGGATGTACATTTTCTTAGAAATATAACTTTGCTCTTGAGCATGCACTTCATATAGGCTATGGATCATTTGATTGAGACCACACTAAATAGACTATAGGCGCACTTCATACTGTGCGCTCAGCGGATAATCAGAGATGAGGGGCAGCATCAGGCACACATCGATACACACACAACATTAAGAAGATCCTTCCTAAGATTGAGTTGCACCTCCCCTTTTGCCCTCAGCACAGCCTCAATTCGTCAGGACATGGACTCCACAAGGAGTCGAAAGCGTTCCACAGGGATGCTGGCCCATGTTGACTCTAATGCTTCTCACAGTTGTGTCAAGTTGGCTGGATGTCCTTTGAGTGATTGACCATTCTTGATACACTTTGGAAACTGTTGAGTGTGAAAAACCCAGCAGCATTGCAGTTCTTGACACAAACCTGTGCACCCTGTTCAAAGGCACTTCAATCTTTTGTCTTGTCCATTCACTCTTTGAATGGCACACATACACAATCCATGTCTCAATTGTTTCAAGGCTTAAGAATCATTCTTTAACCTGTCCCCCCCCCCCCCCCCCCCCTTTCTACATTGATTTTAAGTGGATTTAACAAGTGACATCAATAAGGGATCATAGCTTTCACCTGGATTCACCTGGTCAGTCTATGTCATGGAAAGATCAGGTGTTCTTAATGTTTTTTCTACACTCAGTGTTTAGCCTAATAAGCAACTAATTCTAAAACACTGAGAAATATTGACATTTCATCAATTACAAATTACATGAACCTCCCCTGGACTAGATTTTAAAAATCTAAACCCTCACCCTGACAGAAATGCAAAAAGCATGACCCTCCCCAATTTTCCTCCAGGTCCCAATGATGTACATTTCAAACCATGCCTTACAGAAGGGAAGAATGCTGTTTTCTTCTTCCTCCTCCTCAAAAGCCTGCCATAACAGAGCTCTACCTCTCTGCGACTTCAATTCAAAATCAGTAGTGGTAGAAAACCTCTAAATCGGATCACATTCATAAGTGCGTTGAAATCCGTAGCACAGTGAGTGAGGAAAGCAGGTTTCCCTGGGGTGAAACAGACTGTCAGTAAGACATATAACAAGGACAGAAATATGCTTATTAAGTCGATTTAAGCCACACGGGATACCTTTATCAGGATGTGAAACAGTCGTTAAAATACTCTTCACAAAAAGTCAGGATCCATACAGATTTATTTTATCTAGCTTATTATTTCTTTAACCTTTATTGAACCAGGCGAGTCAGTTAACAACAAATTCTTATTTACAATGACAGCCTGGCAGATACACACAAAGGAAAAACAATAGTAACAAACACTGAAAGCTGTCGTTGGCAGCTTATCAAAAATATTATTTATCATAATAGTATTATTGTCAATGACAATGTGTACGGCCCTTGGACCAATCATATCAATCATTCAGCGCCTTTTTAATCCAATAGAAAACAGATGTACTTCAGGCCACCATCACAGATTAGGCATAGCCCCAGGAGATTGATTTGTTGTTTTTGTATTTCCTTCCTGATAAGAGTTGTTTGTCGTGAGTGGACTGATGACTTAAAAGAGCTTTAGTCAATCTAACAGACACTGTAATGATGTTTGAATAATACATAGTACATCACGCCATACAAAACCTGCTGTCGGTTCTAAATTACATTACAGGACTCAGACATTGAGGACACACTGTGCTGTGCTGAGAGCAGATAGTGTTCCTTCCTATTCAGCCCCCTAGTGTTGACATGTTGTACTACAACACCTGTTCTCTATGTATATTTAGGGCTCATTATATTTATTTGAAAGTGAAACACATACATTTAGTATTCTTCACAGACAGTATATGCTACAAGGCATAGACACTAACACAGTAAATGCAATGACAATGCCATCCTGAGTTACACAGTACAAGGAGTGTCAAGGGTTGTTTCTTTTGGGCACAACACACACATACAGCTTTCAGTGAGCACATGTCAAGTTAAGATGTCAAGTTAAGACAGCATGAGTGGCTGTTCTTATTCACACATTTGACTTCATACCTCAGTGTTGTACAGTATCTTTTACCAGAGGGTTCTGTGAAGCCAGCATGGTGAAATTAGAGCCTTATTACAAAGTAGTCAGAACCTATCCATGTGTATCTATGGCTCTGGTAACGGGAACATCGAGGTCACCAATAAGTAATCTGGTCTGGATCCACCTATCAGTGAGCCCCGGTGTGACCTCTGAACTCTGACCCTCTTGGACTGTTTCTGGTTCAGGTTCTGGTTCTGGTTGGAGTCAGAAGTTTTTGTCCCAGCCCGAGAACTCCTCGTCGGCCTTAGCCTGGTCGAAGGGGAAGCGGTCAAAGTTGATGTAGCACGGACCCTGGAGGAAACGGGGAAGAGCTCAGATCAGTGGCTGTCTGGGAAGGACGTTGACACTGGATATGACACAGTGACTAATTGGCAACTACTTACCACTCAATCCGTACCTTGCACTTGTATTTGATCTTTATAAAGTGTGAAAAGCTGTTGCACGGAAATTGTGTTCACTAAAAAAGCAACAGCTGTTGCAGAGAAATTTGGTTTGACTCGTTGCGGGGCGGTGTTATGTCGATGCATCAGAACCTCTCGCAGCAGGTTTTCTCGCAGTGGTGGGGAACTTCGTTATAGACCACAAACTGTAAACTAATCATTTACCATTTGTAAACTACTTATCAACCCGTTTATAAATCCTTAGAAGTATACCTTAAATGTAAAGAGTTACCTATTGAGCTTCACATAGATTTTAAAAAAAAGATGTGTGCTGAGGCTAGACTGACCTTGTGTATGAGTCTGATTGTAGGAGCCTCCACCTGGCCCACGCGAAGCTTGTGCCAATTCATACTACTAAACCACCTGGAGGGGAATACAGCAAAGGGGGATGAATCCTCATAAAAGAAAGGTGACTGACAGAAAAAGTTACTGTACAGTGTATAGTACAACATTTACAACAGTTCCAACACCAACAAACCCACACCAGACGGTTGGATCCTCATGGTTACCTGTGATGGCGGACATCTTTGATCCCATTCTTGGTGTTTCCCAGCCTCTGACCCGGCCGAGGTCTGTGGGCCACAACACAACACAAACCATCAATAACCAATCAAAACAAGTATGAAAAAGAGTTATAACGTCACACTATATCCTGCACCTAACACATCATCTCTAACCTGCACAGTTTACTGATGAGGGACTTGGCCCCCTCGCCCATGTAAGGGGGGAACTTGAGCAACCCATCCAAAATTTTAGGGTAGATCTTTGCGGGCTCGGAACTGGAAAATGGGGGGCTGAAAGGCAAAACAGTCCTTTGGTAAAACAGTATTTTAGATAATCCGGTGTGTGTTTGTTGGTGTTGGAACTGTTGTAAATGTTGTACTATACACTATACAGTAAATAATTCTGTCAGTCACCTTTCTTGTTGACTGAAATATCAAGCTGCTTTAACCCTTTCCGTGCTGATCTGTACAGTACCTCCCCACCAGCAGCTCATAGACCAGGATGCCCAGGGACCAGAAGTCAGCAGCGAAGTCGTGTCCCTGGTTCTGGATGATCTCTGGGGCCATGTACTCAGGAGTACCACAGAATGAGTAGGTCTTATCACCGTGAACTAACTCCTTAGCAAAACCAAAGTCCACCTACAAGTAAAAACACACACATTCAAACATGCACGAATACACACACAGAGAGTTATCTGAATGCATGAACTCTTTAGCATCGCAAGCGATTGAAGAGTTGAAGCAATGAAAGAGGGAGAGCCTGATATTATTATTAACATATCACCCACCAGTTTGACGTAGCCCTTGGCATCCAGCATCAGATTCTCAGGCTTGAGGTCTCTGTACATGATGTCCTTCTTATGGAGGTAGGCATAGGCCTCTACTACACAGGCAGTGCAGAACACAGCAATTGGCTCATCGAAGCGACCACTGCCAAACACAGAGATAAAGCAGATAAATCTTCAACCTCAGTTGTGTATATCTGAATTTATACCACGGGGGGTTCTAATACTGGATGCTGATTGGTTAAAACCGCATTCCAGACGGTGTCTATTCCACAAGTTACCACCGGCTAAATCTATGACTTTAAAATGCCTATTTACTCTTCCATCTGACTGCGCAATCCACTGTCTCATCAGCTCAGCCAGGCAATTTATAAACTTGATTTCCACTAGAAAAAGTGTTTAGACATTATCTCACATTTCTTTTCGACTAACATTTAGTTTTCAACAGCGGAGATTTGTATAAACCTTGCTGTTTGTCTCTCTGACATTTGCAACATTGTTTCCATATTAAAATTCAATCTCCAGCTGTCCCATAGTAATGAACATGTCGGGAGAAGGAACGAGACAGACAGGCAGGCAGCGTTTCAAGGCCAGTGGAAATCAGGAATAAGCTGGCATCATATTTATGGATATATACAAAGAAATGTCAATTGAAAAAAGGTAAAACGAAATGAAGGGCAGCTAGTTTGCAGTCTTTCCAGCTTCAGTTTGAAGTGATTGTGTTAGCGGTGTTGTTGGCTAGCTTCTCTGAACAACAGTTTCCTGATGAGAGAGCACATTTTCTATGCCAGGCAAAATCGCGCCTCATTAACTTATTGTTATGTATGTATCCAAATAAATGTCACTAGAAAACTGCTTAAACAAATGCAAAGGCAGCTACTGTTGTTATTCTGGCTGCACTGTTTGACGTTGTAGGCTAGCTAGCAAGCAAGGGATAACAACGTTGCCAGCCAGTATGGCAATGGAACATTTAGAACAAATGACTAGGTCACATCCATAGATATAGAACAAACAGACTGAACGACTGGGTCGCATCCATAGATATAGATCTAAAAGACTGAACTACTGGGTCACGTCTCTGGCAACCGAACCGATAGAACGAACGACGAGCCGGGTTGTGTAGCAACCATAGATTTGTGTCGGGACTATATCTTGTGGAAGGATGAAATAGTATGAATAAATTCATCAAAATAAAGTTTTAATGAAAATATGTCAATCATTATTTGAATACGTTGGTAACCCGCTGTATAAAAGTGATGCCCTTGAAGCCAGTGTTTGGAGGATATATTGGCCGGCCCTCGACTTTGTCTCGGGCCTAACAACACCCATGCCGATAAATCCTCCAAAACTCCAGCTTTTCGGGCATGATCACTTAAAAGTAGACTTAGTCAGCAATGTTTCCTCACACTTCTTTGAGCTTGGTCCAGATCTCCCCTCCTGCACAGAACTCCATAATCATGTAGATGTAGCGAGTGTCTTTGAAGGCATAATGTAGCCTGAACAGTGAGAGAGAGATAACACAGGGTTAAATATGGTACAGCATCCACAGTCCTCCTGGACCTTGAGGGCCACAGCAGTGTCTGATGGTTTTCCCTTCTCCCTTGGTACTTTAGTGATTAATGAATACCATCGATTGATAAGGGGACAAAGAGGGTTAACATGTTAACTTAGATGATGATGGTTGGACATTAAAGGTTAGAGGTCAGGGGTCATCTACCCCCACAGTCTTAATGAATACCATCAATTGACAAGGGGACAAAGAGGGTTAAAGTGTTATTGTAGATGATGATGGTTGAAGGTTAAGGGGATACCTAGTCAGTTGCACAACTGAATGCATTCAACCGAAATGTGTTTTCCACATTTAACCCAACCCCTCTGAATTAAAGAGGTGTAGTGGGCTGCCTTAATCAACATTATCGGTGCAGTTGTTGTTGGGGGTTAACTGCCTTGCTCAACGGCAGAACGGCAGATTTGTCCACGTTGCCGGCTCAGGGATTCGAAAGAGCAATCTTAACCGCTAGGCTACAGTACCTGCCACCTAGCCCCACAGTCACCTGACGATGAAGTCACTCTGGATGGCTTTGAGGATCCTCTTCTCAAACAGGACGTGCTCCTCCTGTTGCTTAGCAACAATGTGCTTCTTACTAACCCGCTTCATGGCAAAGTACTTCCCATGGTGCAGCGTGGTCACCTGGGGAAAACAACAAAAACAACAAAAACAGTTATAAACTTTGGATCTAAAATGAGCCATTTCACTTTGAATTTGGCTTTCAAGCACCTTAAAGGGGACAGTAAACTTTCATCAGTTAGTTTCAGCCACTAACTATCCCTATAAATAGCCAAACACTACAACAACACCAAACACATGTACCAGTTCAACGCGACCAAATCCTCCCACTCCGAGGGTGACAGGTTCTCCCTGGTAGCGCCCCTCCTGGTACAGCACAGGGATCAGGTCCTTCAGCCTCAGAGAGGAACTAGGACTGGACTTCTCTGGAGCATCTGGCTCCTCCAGGAACTCAGAGCTGATGGTGGACCACAGACTACAGTTAGACTGCTTGACTAGAGTGGTAAATATAGAACTAAAAGGACTAGAGTGTCTTTGTACTCACTCATCATGGAGCTCCAGGTGTTCAATGGGGATCGTCTCCTCAAACACCCTGGAGGGGGAACATAACAGACCATCAATCATTCCATAAACTAACCGATCAAGAAATCAAATTTGAATTGCTCAGACTCACTCCTTATCGATGGAGAAGCAGGTAACAGGGCCCAGAGCAGTGCAGGTTGCAGTCCTCTGGATCTCACTGTAGGTTATATACAGATCCACACATAATGAGCAGCCACACTAGCTAATACTGCACACCAAGGCCCTTTTATTGTACAACAGCAAGTTACTTTATAGCTTTACTGTAGGTACTAATGTATCCATGGTTACCGTATGAGGGCCAATTCCCCGAAATGCTCCCCTTTGCCCATCCTGCGAATCTGTTTCTGCTGCCTGTTCACCTTTTTAGTCACCTGGACCTGAGGGCAGACACACGCACACCCACTCGTTTTTGTCCTCAAGGCCAGATTCATTTGATAAGCAATTCAGCACCAGTATGACATTGAAAAGAGAGCTGTGCAAATAAAGTTAAACTGACACAGACGGGTCAAAAGGTTGAGTTTGTCAATAAACAGATCGGTTGGTAAGCACAGGTTTTGTAGACGCCAATCCTCCACTAGCGTAGTTAGTTGTTGTTCCCTATGATCATCAAACAAAGGATGTACAGAGACAGAGTGTTTTGGATCACAGTAGCCACCAAACATGTCCCCGTTACTGTACCTCTCCTTTAAGGATGATGTAGAATGTGTTGCCCTCTGCACCCTCACGCACAATGACGTCATTGTTCTGGTACTTCACCTGAAAGAAACAACACATTTTATATGGGATTTGTATGTTAATGCTCTGGAAAAACGATCTAGCATGGGAGAGGTGTGTAAAATGGCTGAGCACAAACCTCCTCCATGGAGTCAATGATCTTAGAGAGCTGAACGTCATTCAGGGTGTTCAGAGTCCGAGACCTGATAGGTAAGCATATAAGAGCAGAATTAGCAGTGTGCATGTGTGTGTGACCAAGAGAGTGTATGTAAGTCATGAGATTAAGTGTGTAAACTCACGTCTTCAAGAAGCCCATTATCTGCTCACGTTTCTTCTTGGACTTGTTGGTCATGATGGTTCTGTACGTCTGTCTCTCCATACACCACAGACTCACCACTGTCTTAGCTACGATGGGGAGTGAGGCGGACAATTTATTCATAACAACGAGCAATATTAATTTCAGCGCACACGCACAGTACAGACAGTAGGAAGGTACACGTAGTTAGTTATTGTGTACCACTCAATAGCCAAGTTCTATAGCATCTCACCTTTGACTGTGGCAGTGCGTTTGCAGTTATACAGAATAGCCAACTCTCCAAAGACATCCCCACAGGTCAGGGTTCGAAGGTTACGACCTGCTTGACTGACATAGAGCTCACCCTCTGAATGTGGAGAAGGAGGGGAGAAGGGGGACATTGAGGGGTGAGGGGTTTGAGGGGTGAGGGTTATTGTTTAATTGGGAATAATAAGCAGACATACAGTAGCAACACCGAGCAATGTTTTAGAGAAATTCACACATACCTGCAACGATGTACATACTGTCTCCTTCACTACCCTCCTTGATGACATCATTTCCTGGTTTGAAGTCGATAGCCACCAGGAGCTCCACCATCATGGTGATCTGCTCATCATCAAGGCGACTCAGGAAGTCGTTCTTCTGGATGGCCATGACGATCAGACTTGTCTCACTGCGGAAGGAGGCATCACACCACCATACAGTACTGGTGTCACATAACTCATGCATAGCCCTAGCCAATCATGCATAGCCCTAGCCAATCACCTGACGGTCTTCTTGACTTTGGTCTTCATGATCTCCAGCTGCTCCTCTGGGATTGGCTCAGGGGCCATGACAGCTGCTCGGCTCTTCCTGACCTCCGGTTCCCCTTCATTACTGCTCCTCTGAGCAGGGAACTCTGGGATATATAGACACGGCATACAGGAAATTAGGGTTAATATACATGATGTTCTATGGTTAGTGATCTGACACAAAATGGCTGCCATTCGTCACCCAGGGGGTTGCCATAGTTATGTGAATCCCCTTACCCAGGTCATGGTAATGACTGTGAAGGTCCTGCAGCAACTTCTCCTTCTCCTGCAGTCTTCTCTCTGGAGGTGACAGGAGAGCATTGTATTGGTTGGGAAAAATGTGTTTTAAGTCATGGTTGATTTCATGGCTGCAGTCTTTGTTGTGGTCAATCATGTTCATATGGTCTTGATCTAAGTTATGTTTGAGGTCATGGTAGTCATGGTCGTGATCGTACCTAGGTCCTTGTTGTGGTTCTGCAGCTCCTGGTTGATCAGGGTCTGTTTCTCCAGCTGCTGGCTCAGCTCCTCTACCTGGCCCTCCATGGCTGAAGGGAGGGGTGGAGGCATGTGAGAGGAGTCACAGGAAGGTAAACACATGAACATGAAAGCATACACATGAAATATAAGCACATTTGCACATTCATTCACACTCATAAAAGCTGCACAAAACATGCATGCACACACAAACAGTATGCCCAGTATCTGTCATTAAATTGGCACACAGTCAGTTCTTAGCGAGAGGTCTACACTGTGATCATGAATAATGGACACTAATGATGGGCTGCCAGCTAGGGGCACTGTGAATACTGTACCACCCTGGGAAGACATTTCATATAGAACCTGTTACCACTAACCCAAGCCTTGGTGGTTATTTATTGATGGTCACTACCACCTGCCAGTATTTTGTGACTCTATAATATATGTACCTCTGGTAGACTCACAGGTCAGACAATTGTTTTGGGAATCGAAGCTATCTTTAGTGTGTGTGCGCAGGCATGAATTTAAACTGGTGCATGTCTTAAAAACACATCCACTCTCTCATGGTAGCACAAAATGTTTGTGTTTTCTTGAACGTGTGTGTCTGTGCATATACATGTAGCAAACCCCTCCAATGTCAATAATCTCACTGGGCCTGGGGACACAGATCCTTGCATGTGCATGAGCATACAGGCGCGCACACACACGCACACACGCACACACACGCACACACACGCACACACACGCACACACACACACACACACACACACACACACACACACACACACACACACACACACACACACACACCTGTGAAGAAGAAATACTACCCAACTGATGTTTCCATTGACCAGTTTACAATAGCACTGATTGTGAGGGGCTTCACCATTTTGATTTCGTGGTCATTTAAAAACTGTTTTGGTCTCTGTTGACAGAGCATACATTAACATCCATGCAAACAAAGCACAAGGTTAGCCTAGCAATTAGCCTAGCACACACATCCACATCAATACAAACTGAGCCAGGGTTAGCCTAGCGCTCTCACTTCACGTGACCCCAATTACCTTTCCTTCACCCTGAACATTGGACAGGGCAGAGATTAGGCGTGGTGTTACAGATTGTAAAGTCACCCAGCAAACAACTAACAACAATATAGGAGATAAAGAGAATACATTTTCCACTCTGTAATTAAAGACAAAACTATTTCATTTCTAAATAGAATTGGTTAAATGTAAAATGCATGTCAGTTATGTTGCAACAAACTACTTGCTGATTTTCACTTCAGGCTCTTCTTACCCATGACAATTAAGGTAAGGCAATTGTCAATAATATAGCTTTCTAGGAGTACAGCCATTCTACAAAAACACTCAAATGGGACAGATTGGGATAATGACCTCCAATACCTGGGTTAACCATTGAGAAATGATTACCTCACATAAAAATCTACTGGCCCCCAAGCCAGTCACTACAATCACAACTCGGCCCATTAAAATGAAATGCATGTTACTGCAACTGAGCTCTGATTTAGCTCCTTCAGGTCTCATTTTGTGTCAAAGACATTGATTCTACAAGGGAAAAGACTTCGGTCAGACTCACCTGTAGGCTGTGTAGAGAGGTGGGGTAGGAAGGAGCGTGAGTCTGTGTAGTTGCTACAGTTCCTACATGGATCTTCATATGAGGCTCAGGACCTTCCTCCAGCACTCCGTAAATCCACTGATACGGTAAAGTATTGTAGGTCCTGTATCAGGTTGTCTCCATCTGAAGGGGTAACTTGATCCAAATGCTCCTAGGCCCCATGCAGAGTCCACTCATTTGTACAGACACAAACACACTACATTTACCTAATCCTGTATTTTTCCTCTCCCTCACTCCCCTCTTTCTGACCTCACCTAGGTCCCTCTATGCCTCTACTCTTACTGCTCTCTCTCTCTCTCTCTCTCTCTCTGTCTCTCTCTCTTTCCCTCTCTCTCTCCCGCTCTCTCTCCTTTTCTTCCTCTCCCTCTCTCTCCTTATCCGTCTGCTCGACAGCTCCAGAGTGTTGGATCATTAACCAAACCCCCGAGGCTCCTCCTATTACACCAGGTAGAGGAAGACGGGGGAACTGAGGAAGAGGAGGAAGAGGAGGAGTGATGGGTGGGGGGGTTGTTTGAGAGGGCAGAGACTCAGGAAGGTGGATGTAAAGAGAGCCAGGGAAAAAGAAGAGATGGAGGTGGGAAATTAGGGAGGGCAGAGGAGTGTGGAACAGGGGGATGAAGGAGTGGTAGGAGAAAGGGATACTCCTCATACTCCTTCAAAACACCCATGAATACACAGGTCTTGACACAGGGGAAGGGAGAGCGGTTCCCACATGAAAGAAATACTATAGTATACTATGGAATAAATACTATAGTAATTAGTGTAGTGTTTTTTTGGACTTTACTGTAGTATACTGTAGTATTTACAGGTAACTATAGTATAAATACTGTAGTTAAAGAAAACTGTAGTACTGTATACGATAATCAAATCAAATCAAAGTATATTTGTCACATGCTCCGAATACAACAGGTTTACACCTTAGAGTGAAATGCTTACTTACAGGCCCTAACCAACAGTGTGATTTTTAAGTAAAAATATGCAAATAGTCCGGGTAGCCATTTGATTACTTGTTCAGGAGTCTTATGGCTTGGGAGTAAAAACCGTTGAGAAGCCTTTTGGTCCTAGACTTGGCGCTCTGGTACCGCTTGCCATGCGGTAGTAGCATAGCTCAGTTGGTAGAGCATGGTGTTTGCAATGCCAGGGTTGTGGGTTCAATTCCCACGGGGGGCCAGCACAGGGAGAAAAATTATGAAATGAAATGTATGCATTCACTACTGTAAGTTGCTCTGGATAAGAGCGTATGCTAAATGACTAAAATGTCAAATGTAACATTCTATGGCTGGGTTTTTTTTTTTTAGGGCCTTCCTCTGACACCGCCTGGTGTAGAGGTCCAGGATGACAGGCAGCTTAGCCCCAGTGATGTACTGGGCCGTACGCATTACCCTCTGTAGTGCCTTGCGGTCGGAGGCCGAGCAGTTGCCATACCAGGCAGTGATGCAACCAGTCAGGATGCTCTTGATGTTGCAGCTGTAGAACCTTTTGAGGATCTGAGGACCCATGCCAACTCTTTTTAGTTTTCTGAGGGGGAATAGGCTTTGTCGTGCCCTCTTCACGACTGTCTTGGTGTGTTTGGACCATGATAGTTTGTTGGTGATATGGACACCAAGGATCTTGAAGCTCTCAACATGCTCCATTACAGCCCCGTCGATGAGAATGGGGGCATGCTCGGTCTTCCTTTTCTTGTAGTCCACAATCATCTCCTTTGTCTTGTTTATGTTGAGGCATAGGTTATTATTCTGGCACCCCCGGCCAGGTCTCTGACCTCCTCCCTATAGGCTGTCTCATCGTTGTCGGTGATCAGGCCTACCACTGTTGTGTCGTCGGCAAACATAATGGTGGTGTTGGAGTCGTGCCTGGCCATGCAGTTGTGGGTGAACAGGAAGTACAGGAGGGGACTGAGCATGCACCCCTGAGGGGCTCTAGTGTTGAGGATCAGCGTGGCGGATGTGTTGCTACCTACCCTCACCACGTAGGAACGGCCCGTCAGGAAGTCTACGATCCAATTGCGGAGGGAGGAATTTAGAACCAAGAACCTGAGCTTAGTGATGAGCTTTGAGGGTACTATGGTGTTGAACGCTGAGCTGTAGTCAATGAATAGCATTCTCACAATGGAGTTCCTTTTGTCCAGGTAGGAATGGGCAGTGTGGAGTACAATAGAGATTGCATCATCAGTGGATCTGTTTGGGCGGTATGCAAATTGGAGTGGGTCTAGGGTTTCTGGGATAATGGTGTTAATGTGAGCCATTACCAGCCTTTCAAAGCACTTCATGGCTACGGACGTGAGTGCAACGCGTCTGTAGTCATTTAGGCAGGTTGCCTAGTGTTCTTGGGCACAGGGACTATGGTGGTCTGCTTGAAACATGTTGGTATTATATACTCAATCAGGGACATGTTGAAAATGTCAGTGAAGACAACTGCCAGTTAGTCAGCACATGCCCGGAGCACACGTCATGGTAATCCGTCGGCCTTGTGAATGTTGACCTGTTTAAAGGTCTTACTCACGTCGGCTAGGGAGAGCCTGACTATACAGTCGTCCGGAACAGCTGATGCTCTCATACATACCTCAGTGTTGCTTGCCTTGAAGCGAGCATAGAAGTAGTTTAGCTCGTCTGGTAGGCTCGTGTCGCTGGGCAGCTCGCAGCTGTGCTTCCCTTTGTAGTCTGTAATAGTTTGCAAGCCCTGCCACATAAGACGAGCGACGGAGCCAATGTTGTACGTTTCAAACTTAACCCTGTTTTGGCACTTTGCCTGTTTGATGGTTTGTCGGAGGGCATAGCAGGATTTCTTATAAGCTTCCGGGTTAGAATCCCGCACCTTGAAAGCGGCATCTCTACCCTTTAGCTCAGTGCGAATGTTGCCTGTAATCCATGGGTTCTGGTTGGGGTATGTACGTACAGTCACTCTGGGGACGACGTCCTCGATGCACTTATTGATAAAGCTATTGACTGATGTGGTGCACTCCTCAATGCCATTGGAAGAATCCCAGAACATGTTCCAGTCTGTGCTAGCAAAACTGTCCTGTAGTTTATCATCTGCTTCATCTGACAACTTTTTTATAGAGCGAGTCACTGGTGCTTCCTGCTTTAATTTTAGCTTGTAAGCAGGAATCAGGAGGATAGAATTGTGGTCAGATTTACCAAATGGAGTGCGAGGGAGAGCTTTGTATGCGTCTCTGTTTGTGGAGTACAGGTGATCTAGAATTTTTTCCCCTCTGGTTGCGCATTTAACATGTTGATAGAAATGATGTAAAACTGATTTAAGTTTCCCTGCATTAAAGTCTACGGCCACTAAGAGCGCCACCTCTCCGCCACGGCAACCAGTAAACAGTATTCCGCGTATTGTAGTATACTGTACTATTTACTGTCTGTGTTTTTGCAGACTGTAGTATATTGTAGTACTTACAATAGTGTTTCTGAAAACATTACTGTAGTATTTACTATAGTGTTTTTTTTTATTATCTTTGACATAAAAGTGGAGGGCTTTCCCCTGTAGGTACTGTAGGTAGGACTGGGGTCTGAATGGATAGTTCAGAGCTTCTGCTCTTTTCTATGGATTATATTTGGCATGTAGGTTTCTATCTTATGGGTGGCACCAATTGCGATATGGGGGAGGGGAATAGGCAGGGTACTGTATATGCAAATGAAATGCTGCAGTATTTACTATAGTTAAAAAACTGTAGTGTTAGCCTCCTGAGTGGAGCAGCAGCCTAAGGCACTGAATTGCAGGGCTTGAGGTGTCACTACAGCCACGGGGTTGATCCCAGGATGTGTCATAGTCGGCCGTGACCGGGAGACTCATGAGTCGGCGCACAATTGGCCCAGTTAAGCGAGCAGTGTGTCAAGAAGCAGTGCGGCTTGCAGGGTTGTGTTTCGGAGGAGGCATAGCTCTCAACCTTCGCCTCTCCCCAGTCCGTACAGGAGTTACAGTGATGGGACAAGTCTGTAACTACCAATTGGCAATCATGAAAAGGGGTAAAAAGTACACACACAAAAATAGTGTGTTGTTTTTGCGGACTATAGTGTTTTTGCAGACATTACTGTAGTATTTACTATAATATTCTACAGTACACTACAATATTCAGTAAAACAAGGTTTTACTGCTAACCTACAAAGCATTACATGGGCTTGCTCCTACCTATCTTTCTGATTTGGTCCTGCCGTACATACCTACACGTACGCTACGGTCACAAGACGCAGGCCTCCTAATTGTCCCTAGAATTTCTAAGCAAACAGCTGGAGGCAGGGCTTTCTCCTATAGAGCTCCATTTTTATGGAATGGTCTGCCTACCCATGTGAGAGACGCAGCCTCGGTCTCAACCTTTAAGTCTTTACTGAAGACTCATCTCTTCAGCAGGTCCTATGATTGAGTGTAGTCTGGCCCAGGAGTGTGAAGGTGAACGGAAAGGCACTGGCGCAACGAACCGCCCTTGCTGTCTCTGCCTGGCCGGTTCCCCTCTCTCCACTGGGATTCTCTGCCTCTAACCCTATTACAGGGGCTGAGTCACTGGCTTACTGGTGCTCTTCCATGCCGTCCCTAGGAGGGGTGCGTCACTTGAGTGGGTTGAGTCACTGACGTGGTCTTCCTGTCTGGGTTGGCGCCCCCCCTTGGGTTGTGCCGTGGCGGAGATCTTTGTGGGCTATACTTGGCCTTGTCTCAGGATGGTAAGTTGGTGGTTGAAGATATCCCTCTAGTGGTGTGGGAGCTGTGCTTTGGCAAAGTGGGTGTGGTTATATCCTGCCTGTTTGGCCCTGTCTGGGGGTATCATCGGATGGGGGCACAGTGTCTCCTGATCCCTCCTGTGTCAGCCTTCAGTATTTATGCTGCAGTAGTTTATGGTTCGGGGGGCTAGGGTCAGTCTGTTATATCTGGAATATTTCTCCTGTCTTATCCGGTGTCCTGTGTGAATTTAAGTAAGCTCTCTATAATTCTCTCTTTCTTTCTTTCTTTCTTTCTTTCTTTCTTTCTTTCTTTCTTTCTTTCTCTCGGAGGACCTGAGCCCTAGGACCATGCCTCAGGACTACCTGGCATGATGACTCCTTGCTGTCCCCAGTCCACCTGGCCGTGCTGCTGCTCCAGTTTCAGCTGTTCTGCCTGCGGCTATAGGACCCTGACCTGTTCACCGGACGTGCTACCTGTCCCAGACCTGCTGTTTTCAACTCTCTAGAGACAGCAGGAGCGGTAGAGATACTCTCAATGATCGGCTATGAAAAGCCAACTGACATTTACTCCTGAGGTGCTGACCTGTTGCACCCTCGACAACTACTGTGATTACTTTTATTTGACCATGCTGGTAATTTATGAACATTTGAACTTCTTGGCCATGTTCTGTTATAATCTCCACCCGGCACAGCCAGAAGAGGACTGGCCACCCCTCAATGCCTGGTTCCTCTCTAGGTTTCTTCCTTGGTTTTGGCCTTTCTAGGGGGTTTTTCCTAGCCACTGTTATTCTACACCTGCGTTGCTTGCTGTTTGGGGTTTTAGGCTGGGTTTCCGTACAGCACTTTGAGATATCAGCTGATCTAAGAAGGGCTATATAAATACATTTGATTTGATTTGATGTTCTGCAGTAAGTACTACACATGATCGAGGGATACTATAGTATGTAGGAAGGGAGAAATTGGGATGTAGATTTTGGGGGGGACAAACAGTAGATGAGGTTCCAGGTGATCCTCCCCCGAAAATCTTTTTGAACGTTATCCTGCAATTCTACACAGTTTGGCTTTACTTACTATGCCTCTCTTGATGGGTATTTTGAGGGGTACAGTTGAAGTCGTAAGTTTACATACACTTAGATTGGAGTCATTAAAACTCATTTTCAACCACTCCACAAATTTCTTGTTAACAAACTATAGTTTTGGCAAGTAGGTTAGGACATCTACTTTGTGCATGACACAAGTAATTTCTACAACAATTGTTTACAGACAGATTATTTCACTTATATTTCACAGTATAACAATTCCAGTGTGTCAGAAGTTTACATTCACTAAATTGACTGTGCCTTTAAACAGCCTGGAAAATTCCAGAAAATGATGTCATGGCTTTAGAATCTTCTGATAGGCTAATTGACATGAATTTGAGTCAATTGGAGGTGTACCTGTGGATGTATTTCAGGGCCTACCTTCAAACTCAATGCCTCTTTGCTTGACATCATGGGAAAATCAAAAGAAATCAGCCAAGACCTCAATGCCTCTTTGCTTGACATCATGGGAAAATCAAAAGAAATCAGCCAAGACCTCAGAAAAAAAATTGTAGACCTCCACAAGTCTGTTTCATCCTTGGGAGCAATTTCCAAACACCTGAAGGTACCACGTTCATCTGTACAAACAATAGTACACAAGTATAAACACCATGGGACCACGCAGCCGTCATACCGCTCAGGAAGGAGACGCGTTCTGTCTCCGCCATAAAAAAGCCAGACTACGGTTTGCAACTGCACATGGGGACAAAGATGGTACTTTTTGGAGAATTGTCCTCTGGTCTGATGAAACAAAATTAGAACTGATTGGCCATAATGACCATCATTATGTTTGGAGGAAAAAGGGGGAGGCTTGCAAGCCGAAGAACACCATCCCAACCGTGAAGCACGGGGGTGGCAGCATCATGTTGTGGGGGTGCTTTGCTGCAGGAGGGACTGGTGCACTTCACAAAATAGATGGCATCATGAGGATGGAAAACTATGTGGATATATTGAAGCAGCATCTCAAGACATCAGTCAGGAAGTTAAAGCTTGGTCGCAAATGGGTCTTCCAAATGGACAATGACCCCAAGCATACTTCCAAAGTGGTGGCAAAATGGCTTAAGGACAACAAAGTCAGGGTATTGGGGTGGCCATCACAAAGCCCTGACATCAACCCTTTAGAAAATTTGTGGGCAGAACTGAAAAAGTGTGTGAGCAAGGAGGCCTACAAACCTGACTCAGTTACACCAGCTCTGTCAGGAGGAATGGGCCAAAATTCACACAACACATTGTGGGAAGCTTGTGGAAGGCTTCCCAAAATGTTTGACCCAAGTTAATCAATTTAAAGGCAATGCTACCAAATACTAATTTAGTGTATATAAACTTCTGACCCACTGGGAATTTGATGAATGAAATAAAAGCTGAAATAAATCATTCTCTCTACTATTATTCTGACATTTCACATTCTTAAAATAAAGTGGTGATCCTAACTGACCTAAGACAGGGAATTTTTACTAGGATTAAATGTCAGGAATTGTGAAAAACTGAGTTTAAATGTATTTGGCTAAGGTGTATGTAAACCTCCGACTTCAACTGTATATGGAGGGGTATTTTGAAAACACAATGTAAGTGGAACGATAAGTGGAACGACCTCCAACCAGTGGTGAAAAAAGTGCACAATTGTCACATTTGAGTAAAATTAAAGATATCTTATTTGAAAATGACTCAAGTAAAATTGAAAGTCACCCAGTAAAATTCTACCTGTGTAACTATAGTTAAAAGTATTTGGTTTAAAAGTAAATGTAATTGCTAAAACTTACTTAAGTATGAAAAGTCAAATTAAAAGTATAAATAATTTAAAATGTCTTATATTAAGAAAACCAGATGGCACTATTCTTGTTTTTTATTTATTTACGGATAGCCATAACTGACAACTGACTGTGTTTAGTGAGTCTGCCAGATCAGGGGCAGTAGGGAGGACCAGGGATGCTCTCTTGATAAGTGTGTGAATTGAACCATTTTCTTGACCTGTTAAGCATTAAAAATGTAACAAATACTTTTGGGTGTTAGGGACAATGTATGGAGTAAAAATTATATTATTTTCTTTAGGAATGTAGTGAAGTAAAGGTAAAAGTTGTAAAGAAGAAAAATAGTAAAGTACAGATACCCAAAAAATTATTTTTCCTTAAGTACTTTACACAAGAAATATACTTGGTGTTTGTTTAATTGGTCCACTGCTGATATAGTTCCACATCTTTTTGGCATGTCAGCAATCAAGTTTTCAAGATATATAACTTTCACAATAGAGAAATAGAGCCGGTATGATGCAAAACGCAGCCTTATGTGATGCAAAATGTATCATACCAGCTGTATTTCTGTATTTTGAAAGTTACACATCTTGAAAATTTTATTGCTGACAAGCAAAACATTTGACTATATCAACAATGGACTAATGAAACAAATATCAAAAAATAGTTTTAACTAAAATGTTTTTGAAGGAAAACTATTTCACTCATATTGTAATTAATTATAGGTAATATTTAAATAAATCTGTAAACACCGGACAGTGCTTACCGTTCTCAGCGTCCATCAAAAACAAATCCGGTGAAATGACGCCAACACATACTTGAGGAGTTACTGGCTAGCTACAAGTGGCTAGTTTAGCTAACGAACTGGCTACTGAGAAAGAGGAATGGAAATATGTTTGTTTCCAAAGTCGACCTTTAAAGCTAATTTCTTGCAATTCTACACATTTTGTCATTGCCTATGACCTGTTCTAAAGCTATCTGGGAGATCCCTGACCTCCAGGGAGTTATTATTTAATTAATAAATGATTGTCCCCCATCCCCCGTGGAAACCTATGGTGTGTAGTATATTATTCTACAGTATACCACTGTACAGTTTACTATACAATTCTATAGTAAGCACTGTAGTATTCTATAGTAAATTGTAGTGTTTTTTCATGTGGGCTAAGACAGATATTAATACCCACATTGTATCAGCACTAAAATGTGCCAGAGCAGGTTTTAAAGATGGGAGTAATAGAAAAGTAAGAGTCAAAGTTACAGCACATTACAAAAAACCCCACAAGTGACTTTCAACCACCAGTTTCAACCAGCAGAAATGTGCGTTTATCGTACAATAAACAGATTAGATTTATGCCGAGAGGAAAACAAGAGGTGGAAAAATCTCCCCCTACTTTATCAGGTGCTGTTTTTCCACACAAAGCCAATGTGCAGCCATTGGATCTTTTCCAGCCCAGCATCATTAAAGTAATCTAAACGAGGCTGAAGGGTTCACATTGTGGGTGGGGATTTTTATTGTCTTAAGTTAATTATTGATACCCATTTGATGTAGATATTGGGGGGGGGGGGACGGACGACAAACAGTAGATGAGGTTCCAGGTGGTCCTCAATTTCTACATGGAACTACATTAATGACCGGAGTATGGCGGCAAGATGAGAGGTTTAGACCTGGAGCACCAACAATAACTGTTATTAGTTTTACCACCGAGACCGACACAGTGGTACAATAAAGACAACCAAACAAACTAAGGTGAATTACTGCTCTGATTTGAGATAATTACAGCAGTGTTTAAGATAAAGTCAGATGTCTAGGAAATTAATCATTAACATCCTCTTGACCTGGGAAAGACCCTTATGACTGAATACCGACAGAAACAACAACTGTTTGTGTTTTTATTAGGGAATACAGATCAAATATTTAAATTAGTGGAACGGTAACAACAGAAAAGGACAATGGAAGGTCACAAAAAAGTTACAATAGATTATTATTGCCATCACATTATCGTTGCAGTGCAGCAGGTATAGTGGTCAGTCAGTGTATGTTGGGCCTTCCTCCCAAGGTCCAGGCAGTCTTATGCCAGCGGATGTTATTACTGAGTAATAACACAAGTATGTATAAGAGTTAATAGGGTGGTGATGGGAGAGGCGGGTACTGCTGGTGATCGTCATGGCAGCATCATAAAAACAACATCACATCATCTTCCTGTTTAACCGTAACTGCTTTAGTCAGTGACTCAGTGCAAGATAGACAAACAGACATAGTTTATCCATTGTCATGACACGCATTGTGCAATATTACCGATAACTGTTACATAACCACAAGACATTCTGTATAACATAGTCCATAATCATAAAACAGATTTACTCAAACTTTTACAATTGTGTGCAAATTTCAAACAAGTCAAAGCGGGAGACAATCGTCCAAAACTAAGAAATAAAGTCAAATGTGAGCTTTCCCTAGGTTTAAACCACTGAGTTGTCACAAACCCTGGTACCCACACTGAAATAAATAGTTTAGTCCTTGGGAAAGGTCAGAGCTTACACGGCATCTCAGAGCTTTGCGTTTGCATCCTCCATTGAAAAAAATACTGCAAATCAAATAAACAACCAAAAATCACAATAATTATCAAACATAGGCTGGATTTAAAATAGCATAGCGGTACTGGTCCAAATTAAACAATCAGGGGTTTTACACTTGTATTTGTAAACCAAGAGAGGACAGCCAGCAGACATTTCTGATAGCAATTTGCTCTCCTTTACTTTAGCATGTCTAGCCTAATGTGTACACTACTTTATAGACAAATAAAGATATAGATGTTCTGGGTCATATCATGCACATAAATGTATACAGGACTAAGCTATGTTGTGGAATGTGTGGGAAACCCCAGATTGTTTTGAAATGGAATTGTGAAAAACTTCATCATAGATTTCACAACTTGGGTTTGGATGTTGCAACAAAGTCAAAAACAATCTACAACACTTTTGATGATAAAAATATGACTTTGTCAAACACACTGTCCGGGCTGAGATACGACCAACGCTAAGGCAAGTCTTAGACAGCTTGCATTTTATACATTCTCCGATATAGCCTTTACACAGATACGTAATACATACCGTGTATATATTATAACAACATTCCTTCATGTTCAAAATATTTTATCTGTTCTCTTTGTGGTGGAATCAGATGAGGTCAAAATTCAATTTCAGTTCAGACAAATCTGGATGTGAATCAAAATTCCAATTCAATGAAAAAAATCCTAATTGAAAATAAATTGCACTTCAACTTAACTGGAATTTCAATTATCTCCTACATTGAAATTTACTTGACCAACATCATAAAGAATTATTAACTGCAGTACGTTATACAAAGACATTTCCATGTATTTTCTTGTGTATCTAACCACTATTACAATCACATAACCATATATATGAGAATAAAACCCAAGTAGCTTAAAAACAAGATTAAAAGATTAACTTTCCATTCAAGTTTTTCCAGTATTTGTGTGTTGTGCGATAAGCTAAGTATATTCTTCAAACATAATCAGTTGCTTTAGTCATAATTAAACATCAGTTCAAGGGGAAATATTTTAAATGATCGTTTCCCTTTCTTGTCTTTTTGAAGACTGAATGTGATTGATCTATTCATGTCCTTGTTTACATCGTCTGAGCCAATGTGATTTATTATGACATAGGAAATAGTAAGGGTGAAATTCAAAAAGTCAAATAGGGGGTGCTTATATTTGTCTTGTTTCACACATGTACAAGTGTGTAACCTGTACAGTGTGTGGTGAAATGGATGTGTCATTTTGCATAGCCCACTCACCCTGAGACACCCTCGGAGAGTAGGGTGACGGCTTGTGTGCCAGATTAATTTCAACAGTAAGTAATTTGAAACACTAAACTTATGAAGTGTTACTGGTTTTAAGACCAGATATCCTCATTCTGTGTGTAGTAATATAAGGCATCAGTCTGTAAGTCCCTACCTACATGATGTCAGAGTGTCTATTGCATTAAGCTCTGTCTGATTGGTCGACGGATAAGCACCTGAGATGAAAAAGAAGAGAGGGTGGTTGTGCCGGTGAGGTTAATCGGTCAGTCCCAGAACAATCAGGACCTAATCACATGACCAGGGTGTCTGAGGTCAATCCAGAAGCTCTTCCTTGATGCTGCAGGCCCCTTTCAGGTCCCCAGGGTGATCGAAGGCTGCCTGAATGAACTGTCCGAACAGGCGGTCCATGTAGCCCTCCCCACGCGGGTAAAGGCCCTCCAGGTAGCCTATATGTCCGCCGTGGGACGTCACCAACAGCGCTACGTTAGGCAGGCGCTTGGCTAGGGCCACCGGGAGAGCTGAAGAGAGAGAAGAAGAGAGAGAAGAAGAGAAAGGGAGTGAGACAGAAGGAGGAAAATTTCAGTTTGAAGTATTAAGATGAAGACCAACAATTGATCACACACACAGTACCAGTCAAAAGTTTGGACACAGCCTACTCATTCAAGGGTTTTTCTTAATTTGTACTACTTTCTACATTGTAGAATAATAGTGAAGATATCAAAACTATGAAATAACACATATGGAATCATCATGTAGTAACCAAAAAAAAGTGTTAAACAAATCAAAATGTATATTTGAGATTCTTCAAAGTTGCCACACTTTGCATTGATGACAGCTTTGCACTCTTGGCATTCTCTCAACCAGCTTCACCTGGAATGATTTTCCAACAGCCTTGAAGGAGTTGCCACATATGCTGAGGAGTTGCCGGCATATGCTTTTCCTTCACTCTGCGGTCCAACTCATCCCAAACCATCTCAATTAGGTTGAGGTTGGGTGATTATTGAGGCCAGGTCATCTGATGCAGCACTCCATCACTCTCCTTCTTGGTGAAATAGCCCTTACACAGCCTGGAGTTGTGTTGGGTCATTGTCCTGTTGGAAAACAAATGATAGTCCCACTGAGCGCAAAGCAGATGGGATGGCGTATCGCTGCAGAATGCCGTGGTAGCCATGATGGTTAAGTGTGCCTTGAATTCTAAATAAATCACAAACAGTGTCACCAGCAAAGCACCCCTACACCTCCTCCTCCATGCTTCACGGTGGGAACCATACATGCGGAGATCATCCGTTCACCTACTCTGCGTCTCACAAAGACACGGTGGTTGGAACCAAAAATCTCAAATTTGGACTCCAGACCAAAGCACAGAATTCCACCGGTCTAATGTCCATTGCTCGTGTTTCTTGGCCCAAGTAAGTTTCTTCTTATTGGTGTCTTTTAGTAGTGGCTTCTTTGCAGCAATTCGACCATGAAGGCCTTATTCACGCAGCCTCCTCTGAACAGTTGATGTTGAGATGTGTCTGTTACTTGAACACTGTGAAGCATTTATTTGGGCTGCAATCTGAGGTGCAGTTAACTCTAATGAACTTATCCTCTGCAGCAGAGGTAATCTGGTCTTCCTTTCCTGTGGCGGTCCTCATGAGAGCCGTTTCATCATAGCACTTTTTGCGACTGCACTTGAAAAAACTTTGAAAGTTCTTGAAATGTTCCAGATTGACTGACCTTCATGTCTTCAAGTAATGATGGGCTGTTTCTCTTTGCTTATTTGAGCTGTTCTTGACATCATTTCTATACCATAAGCCGCCATACATCCAACCGGCCTCACAACCGCAGACCACGTGTATGGCGTTGTGTGGGTGAGCGGTTTGCTGATATCAACGTTGTGAACAGAGTGCCCCATGGTGGAGGGGGGGTTATGGTATGGGCAGACATAAGGTACGGACAACAAACACAATTGCATTTTATCAATGGCAATTTGAATGCACAGAAATACCGTGATGAGATCCTGAGGCCCATTGTGAGGCCCATTTCATTTAAGGTACATTTACATTTAAGTCATTTAGCAGACGCTCTTATCCAGATCGACTTACAAATTATCTGTGACTAACAGATGCATATCTGTATTCTCAGACATGCGAAATCCATCAATTAGGGCCTAATGAATTTCTATCAATTGTCTGATGTCCCCATATGAACTGTAAAATATTATAAATTGTTGAATGTTGTGTTTATATATTTGTTCAGTATATACACTACATGACCAAAAGTATGCGGACACTTGCTCATTCAGTCACAAGAGCATTAGTGAGGTCGGGCACTGGTGTTGGGCGATTAGGCCTGGCTCGCAATCGGAATTCCAATTCATCCCAAAGGTGTTCGATGGGGTTGAGGTCAGGGCTCTGTGCAGGCCAGTCAAGTTCTTTCACACTGATCTTGACAAATCATTTCTGTATGGAACTCGCTTTGTGCACAGGAAAACTCATTTCATGAAGCTCCCAACGAACAGCTCATGCTGACATTGCTTCCAGAGGCAGTTTGAAACTTTGCAGTGAGTGTTGTAACCGAGGACAGATGGTTTTTACAGGCTACACGCTTCAGCACTTGGCGGTCCCGTTCTGTGAAAATAACAGCACTTACAGTTGACCGGGGCAGCTCTAGCAGGGCAGAAATTTGACAAACTGACTTATTGGAAAGGTGGCATCCTATGACAGTGCCACGTTGAAAGTCACTGAGCTCTTCAGTTAGGCCATTCTACTGCCAATGTTTGTCTATGGAGATTGCATGGCTGTGTTCTCGATTTTATACACCCGTCAGCAACGGGTGTGGCTGAAATAGCCAAATCCACTAACTTGAAGGGGTGTCCACATACTTTGTATATATGATAAACGTTGAGGGCTGCTTCCAAAATCTAAATAAGAACCATCTATACCCCAGGCCCTATCCCGTCTTCCTCTGACCCAGGCAGTACCCACCATGTTTGGGGGAGAAGGGGTCATCGGCCGCATTGAGGCAGAGAATGGGCACTGTCGTCCTGGGAAGCTTGTAGTTTGGGCTGGCCTCTTGGTAGTAGTCCAGACAGGACTTATAGCCAAACATGACCGACGTGTAGCGCTCGTCAAACTCCCGGATAGTACGTGCCTGAGAGGGTAAACACACAGGAGCGTAGGGAGAGTTAGATCACAAAAAGGGCACCAGCGCACAACTAATACACTCATTCTACACACAACGATATGGAACCTCAGATAAACCATATGAAACTGGTTCTTACCTTTAGTACATGGTCCACATCCACCACAGTCTCCAACATCTTCCTGTGTCTGAGAGAACGCGAGAGACAGACATATTTGGGTTGCAATCACACCAAGGCTAGTAATGACAGGTCTTGTTCCATTTTGAAAGGCCAATAACCATGGCAACAACATTCACAGCAACACGTACATGGATACCACAACAATTAAACAACAAATCAGTCTTACCTGTTAATGGCTTGGCACAGGTTGCTGGCGAGGTGTCGGTTGAAGATCAGGCGGTTGATTGGTTGTTCCAGCGAGGCACAGGACTCCAGCGTGTCCCAGCTGACAGACATTGTGAGGCCGGCAACAAGCCCTGCCTCACTACCCTTACGAGCCAGGTAGTTCAACAAGAGCATGCTGGGATACAGTCGGGAATAGGAGGGGTGAGGGAGAAGACAGGAGAGGAGCGGTAGAGAAAGACAAGAGAAGGATAGAAGATGGGAGAAAGAAGAGTGTATAGAGAGGGAGAAAAAAATATATTAGCCACAAAATGCACTATGAACAGACTTAAGCAGTTATAACTATGTATTTTTCTTTTTTTCTAAGCACTTACCCTCCCAGAGACACGCCAGTGCCCAGCAGAGGGGCTTGTGGGAAGAGTTCCCTGACATGGAGAACCACCCGCTCCAGGTCCGAGGTGTCTGCCGCACAGAAGGTCACTGGGGTCTGGGGGAGAGGGGTAGGTTACTGGGGCAGGACTGGGATCATCAGAGTTTACTGGGAGAGAAGACACGGGCTGACATGTGGATGAGACTACTAGGCTCAAGCGCTGCACAGACCATATGTTACATTATTGATGTTTGTATGCAATGTAAGCTTTGAACAGTAGTATAATGTCATATCAAACTGCTTGCAAAATTGCATTGTGGCAGACCCTGGTGGAATATGCATGATAGTGCACTTAAAAGTCATTCCCTAAATTTACCAGTAGTTCTTCTCCTCCAAACCCTCTATTGTTGAAGACCACACATCTGGGAAAACAGAGAGAAAGATCTCATCTCAGATTCCAAACCTCAGCACAGTGACAAAGAGCCCCATGTCAGTGTTTCTCAACTCCAGATGACAGTCAAGCTACCATACTGCACTGTAAAACCAATCTAGTCCAATCCAAAACCAACAAGAACCTATTTCAGATTAAACCAACGGATTCCATATAGCATGACAGGTAAAGTGAAAGGTCATGGCCTCAGGCTGACCTGTATCCGCGGCGAGTGGCTTGGCTGACGGCGTGGAGGACGTAGGTCTGACGACTGTTCCCTGTGAGGCCCGGCAGGATGAGCACTGTGGGACGAGAGTAGCATTCTGGGTAGGCAGCGCTGTCCCCGTTATCTACCCAGTCCAGAGAGATCTGACCTCCGTCAGCTGTCCTGATCAACTCACTGAGGATAGTGGAGGAGAACGGAGGGTTAGTCTTTTAACCGAATACCGTTTCAAATGGTATACAGTAGGTTGGCCCAATATGCAGATGACTAGAGAGGTTATAGGTAGAGAGGAGGGAAGAAAGTTGTGGGTTCTGGGTTGTTTTACTTCCTGTAGTCGACCTGGGGGCTGGACTTGATGAGCACTCTGACCAGTGTCTGCAGCCGGCCGCCCCAGCACCAGGGAGTAGGGCTGAAGGGCTCAGCCACCACGGGACAGTGCCTCTGTAGGAACACACGGAATGCATCGCTACACACCAGGACCGGTGTCTGAGGGTGAGAGAGAGAGGACATGGGTATGTGAGCATGTGTGTGTTTAAGCATAAGGGACTAAAAGGTGTGCACAGGCATACGTGTGGGTGTGAGAGAGACAGAGGGAGAATGAAAGAGAAGATGGAATTGGATGAAAACAGAGTGGAATAAGCAGAGGCAACCAAACAGACAATGACACACTGTGGGACATATATTCTGCGAGCTGTAGTTGTTGGGCAATGGAACAAAATCTACATATGAGTAAAAGGTGATAACAATGCTGTGGAACAGTGGATGATAGCATATCTTACAGGGTGCAGGCCTAATTTATATCCCATAGGCCTATCAAGTCCAAGATCTATACAATATTGGGTGCTAACTTATTTGGTTCCTACAACCTGCTCTAAAAACTAAGGTGAGGGATGGACATAATGCAAGTGCCTGCAGATAGAGGTATGAAGCACTCAAGAGTAAAATACTAGAGGTTAAATGAGACGGAGCTCAGAGGCACATGCCCTCAAAGCCAGGAGACAGTACCCCGAAGGCAGCTAGTCTCTGGCCGAGCGACTGACCTGGCCCTCACGGCCCCAGAGGTAGTACAGGGCAGCTGTGATGGTGGCGAGGACCACCGTGCAGGGTCTGTAGATGTTCTCCAAACACACTTTCCATAGGTCGGAGTGAGACAGCAGCATAACAGTGCTGTGATGACACACGGATGCAAACTCACACTCGTCAGGGGGGATTTGCGGAGGCAGGATGTCAACGTACAGAGGTCCGAGGGCGTTTAGAATCTTACTAGCTACAGAGTGCCTATTAATAAAAAGAGTTAAGCCTAGTAAAAAAAATATCAAAGTGAAACGTTGTCACAGCAGTTACAGAACAAAAACGTACTGTTTCTTATCAATGAGATGCCCTTCACGTTACAAAGTAACCGGGTCCGCGTTTTAGCAGCTTGTGACAGAAGGTCAACAATGTTTCAAGCGTCAATCAAAAGTGGGGAAGTTAGGTGGAGATTCTCAAAACACTGATAGTCTACTGACCGCAAAAAAATGTTGAAAAAAAGTAGCAACTCTGGCCTGTTTTGGCAAGATGATCCTGGGGGAAAACCTCGTTGGTATAGCCCACATCCACAGAAACTCGCTCAAAACGCCCAGTAAACGCAAATCGTGGACGAATACACAAAACAAAAACATTAAACGTTAACAGTAACATACAATCAGTCGGCGTCACTCTAACAGTTACATAGCCTAGCTAGCTAATGTCACTAGGGCACCCTCCAAGTAATATAGCTGTCCGTAAACCTGCCTTGACAAGAAACATCTAAAGATGCGCCTTTCGGGTGTTATCTTCTCCTCTATTCGTGTCAAACGTGGTAATTCTGCAACGAATTCGTTTTTATTTGTATTGAATCAATCCGTCGAATAAAAAGCAACAACTCAGTTCCGGGTCGGCACCGTTATTTTATACCTCTGCCCTAGTCGACTCATCCGTTCTTCTTCTTTGGCATTACGTTGCAGCACAGCAGTTAGCCAGCTAATGCAATATCTCCAACTGTTGGGCTGGGGTGGGATGGGGATTGCGAGACAGACCTTTTCTCAATTAGACTACTCAACTACTGTGCTTTCTTTCCTCAGTCCTCTCTTGCCTCCTTTTGAAAAAGGTCAAAGATAATTGAGGAGAGGAGGCGATTGGGACGAGAGTTTGGAAATGGCAGCGAGTAGTGAGGATGAAATGGAGAAAGAGTTGGTTGCTGCTGTGCTGGACTGAGAACAATATGGGTGTCTGTTGATGGTATGGAGCGGTAGGATGAGGTTCAAGGACGTGAATGGTCAGTAGTGGAAAGGCAGGAAGAAGAGATCATGACACAGAAAGCAGTGGAGCGTCTAGTAAAGAAAGCATAAGGGCCAAGGTAGGAAGCAGGGGCGAAAATCTGATATCAACTTTGGGGGGGACAATTACATGAAATTTTCTCAAGAGCAATTCCTGAGGGGGACACCAAAAGTAGTGCTGTAACACATAGCCTACTTTGTAATATGGTAAATGTATATTGAGGAACCAAAGAAATAAGGTGTTTGCCGTACTCCTAACTACCGGTACCCAAAACTACACAACTACTCACAACAGCAATACCATTGCCTTTAACAAATCTTAGTTCAGTCACCAGTTTAAGTTGAGAGTGGGGGTATCCATGGCATTTTCCAATTATGTTCCTATTTTACAAGTAAAAAAAATGGAGAACCTTTCATAATGTTGCCAAACAAAGACTCAACAAACTTACCTGAGACTCCCTGTCTCTGCCAGTCTGTCCCTGCATATCTGTCCCCAACTCTGCTGTCTGTGTGCCATCTGTTGCCTGCTCTGCCTAATGACATTATTGTGAAACATTTCCATTAGAATTTCATTTCACACATTATAGCTAACATAGGGACGGGGCCGTGAACCCAGGTCACTGGGTTGCATTGTGTCAATAGGGTTAACCCACTTGGTGGGAATTATAACATGGCTCATTACTGGATCGCAACAATATTAATTCATTTGTTCTGTTTGCTTTTTATGGCAACACAATGACGTTGTCCAACACAATAGTTTCAAAGTGATGTGCCCATCAAAGCTGAGACTTCAGGTTACAGACCTAATCCATCAGTAAATGACCAAATCCATTGTGCGGTGTTTGTTTTGAATGCCTGCCAAGTCATGACCACCAGTGAGGATCTTACAGAGACACTGAGGTCACTTCAAGTAGAAATCTCAGACATAGGTGAGATTTCAGAAACACACACACACACACACACACACACACACACACACACACACACACACACACACACACACTGACTCTTGTATACAGATGTAGGATCTTAATTTGAGCCAGTTTGCTACAGCAGGAAATGTTAATTATTATGTGGATTATAATTAATGCACATTTTTGCAGAGGTTGATACATTTTACATAAGGCAAATCAAGTCTGAAATTTCAACATGGAAATTACAAACTTTAGAAGACTTTTTACAACTCAAATACACTACAAGTTTGCATTTCCTGCTGTGCAGGAACATTCTCAGCAGCAAAAGAGTGATAAAATTAAGATCCTACATCTATATGACCCTGTGCCCTCCAGACATCCCCCAGGTGGTTCTGTTGACCCATGTGGACCAGGTGTGTCATGCCGTCCAAGAGGATGTGAAGTTTGTCTACTCCAGCCGGATCCTACAGGAGAAGGTAGGCCTACTTCAAAAGTTGAAGATTAGGTGTAGTTTAATGTGTTGTAAAACCATTATATCTGCAATCCATCTTCTATCTTGTGTTTTGCTGTGCCACAGATGCAGAAGGCAGCCGAGGTGGTGGGTTTGCCAGTGTCCTATGTGCTTCCAGTTAAGAACTACTCCAGTGAACTGTCTGTGAGCTGCAACACTGACATCCTGCTGCTGAGTGTAGTTCATCACATTCTCCAAGCTGTTGATGACACATTTGAGGATTACTGCCCTCCAACCCCTGCAGATGCCAGTCCAGTGACTGTTTAATGTTCGATAAGTAACTGGGTAGGAAGGTGTCATGCTGTAATGCATGTGTCATTAGCAGTGTTGGGAGTAGTTACTTGAAAAAGTAATATTACATAATATTACATGAAAGTAACATGTTATATTACTTGCTTAGTATTACTTTCGCAAATAAATCTCAAAACCTCAGTTTGTTTAACTTTCTGAGCCTCAGAGGGAGTGAGGTAAGCCACACACGCTCTACAAAAGATGGGTTCATCTAATTCATTTTTTTTATCCTTCAACCCGATCAGGAACATCTTGGTCACAACTATTTCCTAAGTGGTGTAGTCTGATCTATTCACTGATGTATTTATGTTTGCATTGAAGATTATACCAGAGTATAGGTAGCTTCTCACACAACACTACCTCTTTATGCACTGTGAGATGCACAGGAGGTTGGTGGCACCTTAATTGGGGAGGACGGGCTTGTGGTAATGGCTGGAGCGGAGTAAGTGCAATGGTATCAAACACATGGTTCCATGCGTTTGATGCCATTTCATTCGTTCCGTTCCAGCCATTATAATGAGGAGTCCTCCCCTCCGCAGCCTCCACTGGTGAGATGTAGGCTAAGCACTGTTGTTTTCATCCATTTACAAATCAAGAAAATATCGCCCTACTTTTCTGTAAATTCAACCATCTAAATCAATAATTCCATGTGTCCTCCTTTGGCTTGATAGAAAACAAGTGGTACAAATTGATAATCCCCAAACTGCAGCCATATTCCAGCGCACTGATCATAAAATTGAAGGTCTGTCTAAACAATGCACAATGGTAATTTATAATCTATATGCATAGGCAATAGGCATACATACAAACTACGAGTAGACAAGGCTATTTGCTGAATCATTTCATGAAGATGGATAATTTGGAACAGGGAAATAATTTTAACCTGTTAGGGCTAGGGGGCAGTATTGACACGGCTGGATAAAAAACGTACCCGATTTAATCTGGTTCCTACTCCTACTCCTGCCCAGTAACTAGAATATGCATATAATTATTGGCTTTGGATAGAAAACACTCCAAAGTTTCTAAAACTGTTTGAATGGTGTCTGTGAGTATAACAGAACTCAAATGGCAGGTCAAAACCTGAGAGATTCCTTTACAGGAAGTGGCCTGTCTGACCATTTATTGTCTTTCTTTGACATCTCATTCCATTACAAAGGATCTCTGCGGTAACGTGACACTTCCCACGGCTCCAATAGGCTCTCAGAGCCCGGGAAAAACCTGAATGTCGTCATTCCAGCCCCAGGCTGAAACACATTATCGCCTTTCTCAAGTGGCCGATCAAGGGACTGTGGGCTTAGGCGCGTGCACTGGCCGCCCCCGTCTTTGTTTTTTCCTCTGTTTACCGAAAAGGAGATTCCCGGTCGGAATATTATCGCTTTTTTTACGAGATAAATTGCATAAAAATTGATTTTAAACAGCGGTTGACATGCTTCGAAGTACGGTAATGGAATATTTAGAATTTTTTTTGTCACGAATTGCGCCATGCGCACGACCCTGATTTACCATTTCGGATAGTTTCTGGAACGCACTAACAAAACGCCGCTATTTGGATATAACGATGGATTATTTGGGACCAAACCAACATTTGTTATTGAAGTAGAAGTCCTGGGAGTGCATTCTGACGAAGACAACAAAGGTAATAACATTTTTGTTATAGTAAATCTGATTTTGGTGAAGGCTAAACTTGCCGGGTGTCTAAATAGCTAGCCCGTGATGGCTGGGCTATGTACTTAGAATATTGCAAAATGTGCTTTCACCAAAAAGCTATTTTAAAATCGGACATATCGAGTGCATAGAGGAGTTCTGTATCTATAATTCTTAAAATAATTGTTATGCTTTTTGTGAACGTTTATTGTGAGTAATTTAGTAAATTGTTAGTAAATTCCCCGGAAGTTTAGTGTATGCTAGTTCTGAACGTCACATGCTAATGTAAAAAGCTGTTTTTTTATATAAATATGAACTTGATTGAACAAAACATGCATGTATTGTATAACATAATGTCCTAGGGGTGTCATCTGATGAAGATCATCAAAGGTTAGTGCTGCATTTAGCTGTCTTCTGGGTTTTTGTGACATATGCTAGCTTGAAAAATGGGTGTCTGATTATTTCTGGCTGGGTACTCTGCTGACATAATCTAATGTTTTGCTTTCGTTGTAAAGTCTTTTTGAAATCGGACAGTGTGGTTAGATTAACGAGAGTCTTGTCTTTAAATAGCTGTAAAATAGTCATATGTTTGAGAAATTGAAGTAATAGGATTTTTAAGGTATTTGAAAATCGCGCCACTGGATTACACTGGCTGTTGCGTAGGTGGGACGAATTCGTCCCGCCTAGCCCAGAGAGATTTTTAAGAGAGTCTGCTGTCAGATACATTCCCTCGTATTGGGAAAGTTAAACAAATGAAGAAGAAAAAATATAGAAAAATTGGAATTGCCTATTTATGTCATCCATTGAAATGGATGTTGTGCACAACCTAGCCTATTATATAAGCAAAACCTCTATTTCCTTTTCATTCACAATATGCCGCCAGTGCGACCATTGCATAGAGCGCACACTTGCCACGAATCGGTGAAGCCCTCTACTGGCTTTGCTATCACAGAAGCGATCAATGGCAAAGATCAGAGGTGCGCCCTCTATCAATTTTTATGGACAGCTGTCGTGACAATTCTCCAAATAGGTTTCTCCGCTCGCCGGAGGACCCAATGAGGAAACAAGTCCAGATCGGATCATGGGAACGGTGGGGAAATCTTTTCTGGAAAAGTAATGCTTTACTTCCCCAACATCGGTCATTAGAAGATGTTTGTAATGTCTATGTATGTCTTTAAAGATGATTGTAAATGGTACTGTGAGCTTTCTCATGGATTTAAATGGGGTTCATAGGTTGGTTATTTTTCAACATACTGTCTGTCTTTCACTATTGTTATTTTTTTCCGCTCTGTTTCAAATGTCATAAACTCAATTTTTGTCGAAACCTCCTAATGCCTCTTAGGTTATTTTAAACAACTTGCCATTGGAGTACAGTCAACATAATAGTCATTGCATTATACAAATGTAGAACAAACTAGTGTTTTGTACTTAACAGCTAGCCATCAACATGCTTCTGATCATTGACAATATGAAAATGTAAAAAAATATGTATTTCAATAAAATATCTACTTGTTCCAAAGATATTCATAGGTTTTACACACAAGAGTAAAAATTACTGAATGTTTTATTATTTCCACTTCATAAACTGAAGACAATTTTATTTTAAATGGACCACAGTCCTGAGTCGACCCCAGTCCTGGGGATAAGTCTGGACTCCTCTTACGTCGTGGGATCCCAGCCACTATCTCTGATTCGATACCAGACTCGTCCTTTCCCTGCAGGATCTTGCAGAACCCTTCAAAAGAGAACACAGATCAGTAAGAGTAAGCGGGTTGACAGGTTTTTTTTTTTACAGGACTTGTTTTATTGTAGGCTGTGTAGTAACACAGTTGGGGCTACTATACATGGAGCAATACCATTTAACAGTATGACCCTTCAATAAAGTGGCCACTTTGACATTTAGGTTTCCAATGATGGACCACAATGGCGTGTACTATTAGCCCGTACCAGTGGTGATTTTAGCATGTAAATCTTGCTGGGGCAAAAAATAAACGGGTGGAATGCATGCTAGCAAAGCCACAACACAACACCAAACAATACATTAATTGCACTGTAACGGTGACAAACGGTGCCCACAAACTGTTAGGACTGCTTTTTGTAGGCCCTAACATATTACCACTGCTACACCTGGCTATCAGCAGAGCCTTGTCTGGCAGCGAAACAGTTCATTCAGCCTCATTTACTGCCTTTAAAAAAACATAGCTGATATGGCTGACTTGCTTAAACAAATGTGGTTTCTAATGACAATTGAGATGTACTAACTATGGCATAAGTGGACGACAAGTGGATAAGAGGCAATCCGTAAATAGATTAAGACAATGAGTGACCTAGGACGGACGTAAAGTTAGTCAATATAACCATTTCTTTAGCACTTTTGAAATGTACAGCGACAGAATTCAGAACATGGGCCGTTCTTATAGTGCTCTCCCTGTTCACCAAGTTAGAACCGTAGGATAAATAAAGGGGGCATATCAGCAGATAATGAAAGCTCTTACAATATTTGATGATTACATTTCTCTAAAGCAGGTTATAGGCAGTAGAACATTAGGCAAAATTAAGAGGGGTAAATAGACCAAATTATTAGGGTGAGGCACATGGGCTACTAACCTCTTACTACACAACATACACTTAGTATTACTTTCTTAGCTACAGTATACATATCTCCCTGGCATATTACATCATTTATGAAGCAGCATACAATACATTTTTGGACTCACATTGTTGTGCTCGGCTCACTTGAACAGGAAAGTGGCGCGGCTGTCCAAGTTAAGTTGTTTTGAACGCGGCACAAATCATGCTTCATTGACAGCATGGCCAATGTTGAATGTTTATCATTTTAAACTAGGAAAAGAGCCCTTTAATCCCAGATTTGGGACCACACAGCCACTGATTCCTTCCAAACCACTCGTTGAATTTGCCATTTGCAACTTGTTGTGTAATGTTTATGTCCAATGGCCGATGAGCACTGATATGTTTTATCTATAATTTCTCTTCATTATTTCTCTTCATATGACAAGGATTAAAAATAATTTGCCAGTAGATTGTTGACTTGATTCATGATGATGACTGCTAGCTAAGATTGTGAAAGCATGATGTTGAACTGATCAGTCCAATCAAAGCTACTGTAGATATAACGTGATTTGACGTGATTTTATCTGTGGCCAATGAACTTGAGCCTTCTTGGATGGGCACTTCTATGGCAGCAGCCGAAGGGCTCTAATTTTCAAGGTCTGCTCTTACACTTGGCAGTGATGTAAAGTTCCCATGAGTGACAGAATACTGAGACAATCACGGTGCAACGTTCTGTATTTTCTGCTGTCTTGCCCCACCACCACCACAGAAAGCACTGAGCTAGGCTGAAACACCTGCATTTTGGAGCTGCCATACTCAAGAAAACAAAAAAGATATGTTTGTATGTGGCTTTATTAACTCAATGATATATTATTTTTTATATTGTTTCTAAACTAATATGTGACAAGTGTTAATGCCAAAATAACATGCAAAACAGGCAAGCCCCCCCAAAAATGTTTTGCTAAAAATGTGGGGCTCAAACCCCTGACTGACAGATCGCCACTGGCCTACTTACCATTCTCGTCCCAGTCTGTGTTCCATTATTTGGCAACCAGCCAGTAGGGAGTGTTGTTTGCCCAGGATCTTGACGGCATGACTCCCCAGCACCTGTCCTGTGAAATGGTTTATTTACCGTACATTCCTGGGTGTGTTAGTGCAGGACATCCTCATTGGTGGATACATGTGCGCAAAGACGAAACGTTTTTGTAGCTTGTTGTAGAGCAGGCAGTCCTTGTTATATTAGTTGGGTGTGTGCGGCACCTGTATGTCTGTGCATGTCTGAAAAAGAGATAAGATACGGCCTCACCGGTCTTGTAAAGGAGGAAGTCCTCATAGACAGAGAAGGCTGCCTCCACTGGAAATTCCAGACTGTTCATTTCAGAAAATTCGGTTAGGGTTAAGGTAAGGGTCAATTTAAGGTTTTGTCTAGTCGGTTTACGCATCAGCAGTGTCCTAATAGTCTCTCCAGCCTCTACCGCGCCGTTCTATTAGAGGTCAGACATGATCTGCTGTTCCTTGGAGAGAACGCAGTATGTCTACTTTCCTACAGGGGGCGACAGAGTGGTCAGATCCAACACACTGAGGAGGTAAACAGAGGCCAAAAACATAGCGGAAGGCTATTGATCTACTTCATGGGAAATTATGCAAGGTTATGATAATGTGACAGACCAGATTTTGATTGGAAGTCATTTAGATACACTCGTACAACATTGTTTAAGTCTGAGGTGCTATTTAACAGTAGTACACAGTGAGGTCTCTTACCGAAGCTTGTGTCCTTCATGTAGGAGGGGTATCCAGGGTTGCACTGGGTCACACAGTTAGGGGTGTTCCCCTCACATTTACAGGGAGGACGGGTGCTGTTCACATGATGCTCACAGGGAGCGATGCTGTAAGGTCTGCAACCTGTACGAGACAAACACACACAGTAACTAGGATGTAAGGACATAATTTAATCCTATAGAAGCCAAACATAGTCCATTCTATTGCATCCATATTGGAGGCTTCACAATGACAGTGCCAGAGTCATCCAGAACTCACCTACAGTGAGCTCCAAAAGTATTGGGACAGTGGCACATTTTTGTTGTTGTTTTGGCTCTGTACTCCAGCACTTTGGATTTGAAATGATAAAATGACTGAGGTTAAAGTGCACACCGTCAGCTTTAATTTGAGGGTGTTTTCATCCATATCAGGTGAACCGTTTAGAAATTACAGAACATTTTCTACAAAGTCCCCCCCCCCCCCCATTTTATGGGACCAAATGTATTGGGACAAATTCACGTATGTTGGAGAAAGTCACAGATGCACAAATATCATAACCCCACTCTCCCCCAATTACTAAACCTGCCCTGTTATTGTAATGGTGAGAGGTTAGCATGTCCTGGGGTATGATATTCGTGCATCTAATTTAGTGCGGATCCCAATTAGTCGACTAGTCAATTGTTTGGTCGTTAGGCTGTTGGTCGACCAGTAACAAATAAATACACACACACACACACACACACACACACACACACACACACACACACACACACACTACCGGTCAAAAGTTTTAGAACACCTACTCATTCAAGGGTTTTTCTTTATTTAGACTATTTTCTAATAAATGAAAAAACACATATGGAATCATGTAGTAACCAAAAAAAGGGTTAAACAAAATCAAAATATATGCATATTTGAGATTCTTCAAATAGCCACCTTTTGCCTTGATGACAGCTTTGCACACTCTTGGCATTCTCTCAACCAGCTTCACCTGGAATGCTTTTTCAACAGTCTTGAAGGCGTTCCCATGCTTTTCCTTCACTCTGCGGTCCGACTCATCCCAAACCATCTCAATTTGGTTAAGGTCGGGGGATTATGGATGCCAGGTCATCTGATGCAGCACTCCATCACTCTCCTTCTTGGTAAAATAGCCCTTACACAGCCTGGAGGTGTGTTAGGTCATTGTCCTGTTGAAAAACAAATGATAGTCCCACTAAGCCCAAACCAGATGGAATGGCACATCGCTGCAGAATGCTGTGGTAGGCCATGCTGGTTAAGTGTGCCTTGAAATCTAAATAAATCAGACAGTGTCATCAGCAAAGCATCCCTACACCATAACACCTCCTCCTCCATTTTTTACAGTGGGAAATACACATGAGATCATCTGTTCACCCACACCGCGTCTCACACACGCATGGCCGTAGGTACCAATCACTGTCGACTCGGGCTGAACCTGATTTTTAATTCAAATTTTCTTTATGGGGGCGTGTTTGTTAACAATACCACTGAAAATATAAAAAAAGAAGGTTCAAGCGTCTTCGACAGAGGGGATCAAGCTGATTCTATACCATTTTACAGAGGCAAGTTCATGAAGGAAGGCTTGCGCATTAAAGTTTTTAGGAAGCTGGCCTTCTAGGCAGGAACTCTGCCTAGAAGGCCAACTTCCCGGAGTCGCCTCTTCACTGTTGACGTTGAGACTGGTGTTTTGCAGGTAGTATTTAATGAAGCTGCCAGTTGAGGACTTGTGAGGTGTCTGTTTCTCAAACTAGACACTAATATACTTGTCCTGTTGCTCAGTTGTGCACTGGGGCTTCCCACTCCTCTTTCTATTCTGGTTGGAGACAGTTTGCACTGTTCTGTGAAGGGAGTAGTACACAGCGTTGTATGAGATCTTCAGTTTCTTGCCAATTTCTCGCATGGAATAGCCTTAATTTCTCAGAACAAGTATAGACTGACAAGTTTCAGAAGAGAGTTCTTTGTTTCTGGTCATTTTGAGCCTTTAATCAAACCCACAAATGCTGATGCTCCAGATACTCAACTAGTCTAAAGAAGGACAGTTTTATTTCTTCTTTAATCAGCACCACAGTTTTCAGCTGTGCTAACATAATGCAAAAGGGTTTTCTAATGATCAATTAACCTTTTTTAAAATGATAAATTTGGATTAGCTAACACAACATGCCATTGGAATACAGGAGTGGTGGCTGCTGATAATGGGCCTCTGTATGCCTATGTAGATATTCCATAAAAAATCTGCTGTTTCCAGCTAGTCATTTACAACATTAACAATGTCTACACAAAATTTCTGATCAATTTGATGTTATTTTAATGGACATAAGCTAATTTTTTCTTTCATAAACAAGGACATTTCAAATTGACCCCAAACTTTTGAACGGTATTGTTGGTTGCCGTTGTGTCTGTATATGGAAAAATACCAGTTTAAAAATGTTCACCAATCGTTTGGTCGAAAGAACACGCGACTTTCGGTCGACCAAGGTTTATTTTGTCAGGGACGGCCCTAATCGAACTTTCTCACTCATCATTATTCACAATTCATTCAGGACTATCATTAATCATGGTAGCATCCACATGCACCTTGCGCTCAACGAAAGTGACCAGACAGTACATAATTTACCATTCATTTCTATTGGGCACGAACAGCAAATGTTTACAAGTTTGTAGAGTCACAAACTTGGTGTAATCATCGCATGCTAGGAATATGGAACCAAAAACTAAACTTTTGACTACTTTAATACAAATATAAGTTCATTTGTTTCAATAGAAAACTAGAGAAATAGAGAAAGTGTAAGGGGCACTTACTTTTTCACACATGGGAATTGGGCGTTGCATAGCTAATTTACCAAATAGTGCTATCTTCTGTATACCAACCCTACCATGTCACAACAACTGATTGGCTCAAATGCATTAAGAAGGAAATACATTTTTAAAAATGTACTTTTAACAAGGTACAGCTGTTAATTGAAATGCATTCCAGGTGACTACCTCATGAAGGTGGTTGAGAGAATGCCAAGAGTGTGCAAAGCTGTCATCAAGGCAAAGGGTGGCTACTTTGAAGAATCTCAAATATAAAATATATTTTGATTTGTTTAACACTGTTTTGGTTACTACATGATTCCATGTGTTATTTCACAGTTTGATGTCTTCACTATTATTCTACGATGTAGAAAATAGTAAAAATAAAGAAAAAACCTTGAATGACTGGTACTGTACATGAAGATTCAACTTGAACTACAGAGTAAGTCTATCTTCAAACCAAAATGAAAACCATTGAGTTGCTTCTTCTTTCCCGTGTGGCTCAGTTGGTAGAGCATGGTGTTTGCAACGCCAGGGTTGTGGGTTGGGGCGATTCCCACGGGGGACCAGTACGGGAAGAAAAATGTATGAAATGTATGCATTCACTACTGTAAGTCGCTCTGGATAAGAGTGTCTGCTAAATGACTAAAATGTAAATGTAAAATGTTTTACGCATCCATTTGTCTGATTGCAAGGCACCCTTATAGTCTTCAATAATCAACAATGTAGATGTTAACTCTCTTGCTCTCTCCCTTTCAAGATCATTCAGTACCTCCATCCATCTCTCTTCAGGCGCTACACTCTAAAAATAAAAGGTTTCTGGAGTATTCTTTAGAGGTTCTCCAAATTGAAACTGTGGGGGAACCCCAATAAGTTCTTTGAAGAATCCTTTAGAAGGGTTGTTCAAAGAACCCCTTTTAATGGATCCTCGAAGTACCTTTTGGTGTACATTTTCTAGCTATCCCCATCCCCGATTTATTGTTATTAAGAATAATACGCCTACCAATACCAACAATAACACAATATTTTAGTTGTCAGTGTTTATTAAGATTTTAGTGGCAAAGCAGATTTTTTTTTTTAAATATGAGGTAAACTCCCAGCAGAGCCCCAATTCCAGTGGGTATATATTCTGGAGTGTTGATGTTCTCCGTAGCCATAGCCAGAATGATTTTGCACTGCAGGGTGATCGAACAGGTTTCCTGTTATATTCAGAGGTGTAGGGAGGGTGAAGTCTCTGAATTAAAAAAAAAAGTAATTATACAGATGATTAACAAAACATACACACGACAGTATTCATACTTGGTTTTTGTGCCAAATGTGAATGACAAAAACATGAGCTGCTCAGTATGTGTAGATAATCCTAACCACAGCTTTTCTGAAAGATATAACGTTAGCCATGGAGAACTGAAATGTTTTTGCTACTGCTCTCAACAACATTGTTGCCCTGAATTATCCAGGCGCTATCGACAAAGATCAGTAGGAAAAAGTTGTGATGGACTAATTTCTGCACACGGTCAGTGTGAACCGGAGTGACTTGACACAACATGGGCCAAACAAGCTGTACAAACAAAATGGAGTAGTTGCATTTCTTCAGCCCCAACCCTCAGCTGTTAACCAAAACAGTGACTGGGGCTGTTTAGTTATTGTTTGAAATGCATATTGCCCCTTTAAAAATGTGTGTGAGCGAGAGAGATTCATTTGATCGACACCAGGGGTCAACAACCGGTAGGTTAACTAGGTCTATGCAGTATGCTGCTGTTGTGTTTTTGCCAATCACACTATTCTAAAACCAAAGCACACTCACATCGAAGACAAATTCAAATCTCACTGGCGATACTAACCTTTGGCCCTGACCACATTTAAGTCCACCCTTATAAATCAGTGAAATAAATAAGTTTAGTTTCCCAGGTGAACAAGTGGGATGCACTGTTGAGTGCTACATCCCGAGGGGTTTGTGCTGAATGTACGGAGATTGTGACAGCCGGTTAAATGGCATCCCTTGAGAGGGCAAGAACAAGATGTATGTCAGGAGAAGTACAGTATTATCATAAGGAGACTTATACCTGAAAACGGAGGCGGAATGGAGGGAAAAAGAGAGGCAGAGGTCTAAGAGAGAGGAACAGGGTGAGCTTGAGTCGGTTAAAAATGGCGGGAAAAAGGGAGATGGTTTGTTAAAGAAGAATGGTAGAAAATGTAAGCAAAGTAAGTTGAAGACAGGAGGAGAAATGGAAGTGAATGAGGGAAAAGTATCGGCGGTGTAGGTGTGGTGAAGTTCTCGGAGCCCGAGGCTCGCACCGAGGGTCAGGATAAAGATGAATCTGTGACAGTAGGAGTGAAGTTTTGGGAAAAAGTGGACCCTTGCCTTTTGGCTGATCCATTTGAGGTTTCAGGGTGGGTGAAACCAGAGTTGGGTGCTGTGGAATCAGTGAGGGTAACCAGAAGTGGTCTTGTGTTAATCGTTTGTTTCTGCTGGTCAGAGGGAGCAGGCGTTCCGTGTTACACAAATGGGTGCAAGAGATGTGAAGGGCACCATTGAAAGGAGTGATTACTGGGGTAGAGGTAAATGTGAAAGTTGACCAACTGAAGGGGAAGATTCCCGGTGTTTGATGCTCGTCATTTGGTGCGACACAAACAGAGTGGCGTGAGTGGAGAAACAGAAGAGTCATTGTCTGTTTTTTTTAGTTTTGATGAGTCTATGCCTGACAAATTGATGTTAGGATATACAAGTTACCCTGTACAAGCTTTTATGCCAAATACATTAAGTTGTTACATGTGTCAAGCTTATGGGCGTGTGGCACCAGTGTGTAGGAGGGAAGTTCCTAGATGTGAGAAGTGTACAGAAGGGCATGAGACAAAGGAATGTGTAGCATTGGGGAAAGTAGTGGTATTCGTTAATTGCAGGGGTGCCCATGGGGCTGGGGATCAGAAATGTCCCGTGCAAGAAAGGCAGGTTGAGGTTTCCAGGGTTAGAGTAGTGCAGAAGTTGTCATATGCTGAGGCAGTGAAGAAAATAGAGGAAGATGGGTCAAGGGGGTGGGATCCTGAGGAGTGGTGTGAGTAGCAGATATGTACCAGTACAGAGGGATAAACCAACAAGTGATATGTTTCAGTAAGATTTGGATTTTTGGCATTTAAGCAATTGTTATCAACTGTACTGCATGGATGGAACGTAAGTCGCAGAAAATAGAGGTTGTGGTGGCAGCTGCAGAGAGGTATTTGGGTGTGCGAGACTTTACATCAGAAGAGGATGGTGGAATCCTCATCTCTCCCAAGTGGACATTCTCTCTTTCTCCCCTGACCCATCTGTCTATCTCCTCATTTGAATTCCATGCTGTCACAGTTACCAGCCCTTTCAAGCTTAACATCCTTATCATCCTTATCATTTATCATTTATCGCCCTCCAGGTTCCCTTGGAGAGTTCATCAATGAGCTTGACGCCTTGATAAGTTCCTTTCCTGAGGATGGCTCACCTCTCACAGTTCTGGGTGACTTTAACCTCCCCACGTCTACCTTTGACTCATTCCTCTCTGCCTCCTTCTTTCCACTCCTCTCCTCTTTTGACCTCACCCTCTCACCTTCCCCCCCTACTCACAAGGCAGGCAATACGCTTGACCTCATCTTTACTAGATGCTGTTCTTCCACTAATCTCATTGCAACTCCCCTCCAAATCTCCGACCACTACCTTGTATCCTTTTCCCTCTTGCTCTCATCCAACACTTCTCACTCTGCCCCTACTCGGATGGTATTGTGCCGTCCCAACCTTCGCTCTCTCTCTCCCGCTACTCTCTCCTCTTCCATCCTATCATCTCTTCCCTCTGCTCAAACCTTCTCCAACCTATCTCCTGATTCTGCCTCCTCAACCCCTCCCTCTCCTCCCTTTCTGCATCCTTTGATTTTCTCTGTCCCCTATCCTCCAGGCCGGCTCGGTCCTCCCCTCCTGCTCCGTGGCTCGACGACTCACTACGAGCTCACAGAACAAGGCTCCGGGCAGCCGAGCGGAAATGGAGGAAAACTCGCCTCCCTGCGGACCTGGCATCCTTTCACTCTCTCCTCTCTACATTCTCCTCTTCTGTCTCTGCTGCTAAAGCCACTTTCTACCACTCTAAATTCCAAGCATCTGCCTCTAACCCTAGGAAGCTCTTTGCTACCTTCTCCTCCCTCCTGAATCCTCCTCCCCCTCCCCCCCCCCCTCCTCCCTCTCTGCGGATGACTTCGTCAACCATTTTGAAAAGAAGGTTGACGATATCCGATCCTCGTTTGCTAAGTCAAACGACACCGCTGGTCCTGCTCACACTGCCCTACCCTGTGCTTTGACCTCTTTCTCCCCTCTCTCTCCAGATGAAATCTCGCGTCTTGTGACGGCCGGCCGCCCAACAACCTGCCCACTTGACCCTATCCCCTCCTCTCTTCTCCAGACCATTTCCGGAGACCTTCTCCCCTTCCTCACCTCGCTCATCAACTCATCCTTGACCGCTGGCTACGTCCCTTCCGTCTTCAAGAGAGCGAGAGTTGCACCCCTTCTGAAAAAACCTACACTCGATCCCTCCGATGTCAACAACTACAGACCAGTATCCCTTCTTTCTTTTCTCTCCAAAACTCTTGAACGTGCCGTCCTTGGCCAGCTCTCCTGCTATCTCTCTCAGAATGACCTTCTTGATCCTAATCAGTCAGGTTTCAAGACTGGGCATTCAACTGAGACTGCTCTTCTCTGTGTCACGGAGGCTCTCCGCACTGCTAAAGCTAACTCTCTCCCCTCTGCTCTCATCCTTCTAGACCTATCTGCTGCCTTTGATACTGTGAACCATCAGATCCTCCTCTCCACCCTCTCCGAGTTGGGCATCTCCGGCGCGGCCCACGCTTGGATTGCGTCCTACCTGACAGGTCGCTCCTACCAGGTGGCGTGGCGAGAATCTGTCTCCGCACTATGCGCTCTCACCACTGGTGTCCCCCAGGGCTCTGTTCTAGGCCCTCTCCTATTCTCGCTATACACCAAGTCACTTGGCTCTGTCATATCCTCACATGGTCTCTCCTATCATTGCTATGCAGACAACACACAATTAATCTTCTCCTTTCCCCCTTCTGATAACCAGGTGGCGAATCGCATCTCTGCATGTCTGTCAGACATATCAGTGTGGATGACGGATCACCAGCTCAAGCTGAACCTCGGCAAGACGGAGCTGCTCTTCCTCCTGGGGAAGGACTGCCCGTTCCATGATCTCGCCATCACGGTTGACAACTCCCTTGTGTCCTCCTCCCAGAGTGCTAAGAACCTTGGCGTGATCCTGGACAACACCCTGTCGTTCTCCACTAACATCAAGGCGGTGACCCGATCCTGTAGGTTCATGCTCTACAACATTCGCAGAGTACGACCCTGCCTCACACAGGAAGCGGCGCAGGTCCTAATCCAGGCACTTGTCATCTCCCGTCTGGATTACTGCAACTCGCTGTTGGCTGGGCTCCCTGCCTGTGCCATTAAACCCCTACAACTCATCCAGAACGCCGCAGCCCGTCTGGTGTTCAACCTTCCCAAGTTCTCTCACGTCACCCCGCTCCTCCGCTCTCTCCACTGGCTTCCAGTTGAAGCTCGCATCCGCTACAAGACCATGGTGATTGCCTACGGAGCTGTGAAGGGAACGGCACCTCCATACCTTCAGGCTCTGATCAGGCCCTACACCCAAACAAGGGCACTGCGTTCATCCACCACTGGCCTGCTGGCCCCCCTACCTCTGAGGAAGCACAGTTCCCGCTCAGCCCAGTCAAAACTGTTCGCTGCTCTGGCACCCCAATGGTGGAACAAGCTCCCTCACGACGCCAGGACAGCGGAGTCAATCACCACCTTCCGGAGACACCTGAAACCCCACCTCTTTAAGGAATACCTAGGATAGGATAAAGTAATCCTTCTAACCCCCCCCCCCCCTTAAAAGATTTAGATGCACTATTGTAAAGTGGTTGTTCCACTGGATATCATAAGGTGAATGCACCATTTTGTAAGTCGCTCTGGATAAGAGCGTCTGCTAAATGACTTAAATGTAATGTAAATGTAAGAGTTACAAAGTGTGTTAGGTGGTTGTGTCCCATCCTTTCAGGCTGTTGGCCTGAAGTAGGACAAAATATATTTAAATAGTGGAGTAGGGTATTTATTATTTTTATATATTTTTTTGAGAGTGGTGTATTTGTTGTATTTTTTATTTGATTAATTAATGAAAAGTATAAGGGAAGTATACTCCAGTCTAGTGGGTGGCGGTAATGCAACATTTATTGGATGCCAACTGCCGTTAAACCTCATCAAAGAAGAAAAATAAGTTTCGTTTCATAGCCAGTGCTTTGGGACGGACATTTTCCACAACTATCTTGCGCTCTAGTCTACTTTGAGCCACGAAGGCAACATTTGTGAAGCCAGCCTAAAAGGAATTGGCAACGTTTTTTCGAGATTATTATTCCTCAATGGCCTCCATCGTGCCTTCATTGGATTTGGAAAGAGAAATGCAGCTGATGAAGCTTTTTCCAGAACCTATCCGGCTTCACATGCTCTACAAGGGAACCCACCATGGATTTCAATTGACAACCATATTCTCCAAATTCGACAAAGTTGGAAGATATATACTTTTGGTGTATTTAAAGTCAGGGTCGGTAAGAGGGGGCTACCTAAGCAAACCTCCTAAAGCGAAACAAGAGGATGGAGATGCATTTCTCTTTGCGCTAAAACCGCATAGTGCATCCAAATATTCACCACAGGATTGTTCTAATGCAGTAGTTTGTAGGTCAGACATGTTATCATTTGGTGGGTGCCTAACATTGTATATGATTCATGACACTTCCCTGAAGTTAGACATTGCGTCTAATGAGTATTACACACGAACTGAGTGGGCTGAAGGAAAACATACAGCATTTGTGGAGGTGGAATTGCATCGTGTTCAAGGTGAGTCTGACGCTCAAACTCTAGGGGCATTCTACCTTCTCCATAGAGTTCTCAGCCGATATATTTGGTTCGCCCACGACTGCCTCATGTTAACTGCAATCCCGATGCTGTGTTTGACGTTTCTAAATCATAAATCATTGTTTGCGATATGTCTTTCGTAACATATATTAAAAAAAAGTACACTTACTGTAGCAGTGCCCAAATCCGTACAGATGGGTGCCTCCATCTGACTAAACTACACTTCTGATACACTTCGAGTTAGTTATCAAAGATAAGGTCCTTATGCTTCCAATACCATGCCGCAAACAACGTGTTACACGGAACCCAAACCGGCTGTGCGCCATCGTGCATAAATATTTTGTCCCCCCACACCAAACGCGATCACGACAAGCAGGTTAAAATATCAAAACAAACTCTGAACCAATGACATTAATTTGGGGACAGGTCGAAAAGCATTAAACATTTATGGCAATATAGCTAGTTAGCTTGCACTTACTAACTAATTTGTCCTATTTAGCTAGCTTGCTGTTGCTGGCTAATTTGTCCTGGGATATAAACATTAGGTTGTTATTTTACCTGAAATGCACAAGGTCCTCTACTCCGACAATTAATCCACACATAAAACGGTCAACCGAATCGTTTCTAGTCATCTCTCCTCCTTCCAGGCTTTTTCATCTTTGAACTTATATGGTGATTGGCATCTAAACTTTCATAGTATTACCACGACAGCCGGCAATAGTTGGTCTTTCAATCACCCACCTGGGTATAACCAATGAGATGGCACGTGGGTACCTGCTTCTATAAACCAATGAGATGGGAGAGGCAGGACTTGCAGCGCGTTCTGCGTCAGAAATAGAAAGGACTTCTATTTTAGCCCTTGGCAACAAGCGAGCAGTGTGGGTGCAATAATTGAATAACGTGGATTTCAAAATTTATTTTGCAACGCTTGCGCACGCTACGTGTCCGGTCTGGTCAGCATGTAAAATAGAAGTCATTCCTATTTCTGACGCAGATCGTGCCGCAAGTCCTGCCTCTCCCATCTCCTCATTGGAAGGAGGAGAGATGACTAGAGGAGAGGTGACTAGAAACGACTCGGTTGACCGTTTTTATGTGTGGATTAATTGTCGGAGTAGAGGACCTTGTGCATTTCAGGTAAAATAACAACCACATTTTTTTATCCCAGGACAAATTAGCCAGCAACAGCAAGCTAGCTAAATAGGACAAATTAGCTAGCAAGTGCAAGCTAACTAGCTAAATTGCCATAAATGTTTAATGCTTTTCGACCTGTCCCCAAATTAATGTCATTGGTTCAGAGTTTGTTTTGATATTTTAACCTGCGTGTCGTGATCGCGTTTGGTGTAGGGGGACAAAATAAATGTATGCACGATGGCGCACGCGCACACCTGGTTTGGGTTCCGTGTTCAGATTGAGCGTCGGGGATCTTAAAAACCACCCCCTACTGAAGATGCCATCCTCCAATGACCCATATGTGTAATGTAATGGAACTTAGTCATGATCAAGGGCTAGGTACGTCGGTGATCACTGTTATTTTGTTCTCAGCCAAATCAAATCAAATTTATTTATATAGCCCTTCGTACATCAGCTGATATCTCAAAGTGCTGTACAGAAACCCAGCCTAAAACCCCAAACAGCAAGCAATGCATGTGAAAGAAGCACGGTGGCTAGGAAAAACTCCCTAGGAAAAACTCCCTAGAAAGGCAAAAACCTAGGAAGAAACCTAGAGAGGAACCAGGCTATGAGGGGTGGCCAGTCCTCTTCTGGCTGTGCCGGGTGGATATTATAACAGAACATGGTCAAGATGTTAAAATGTTCATAAATGACCAGCATGGTCAAATAATAATAATCATAGTAGTTGTCGAGGGTGCAACAAACACGTCCGGTGAACAGGTCAGGGTTCCATAGCCGAGGGCAGAACAGTTGAAACTGGAGCAGCAGCATGGCCAGGTGGACTGGGGACAGCAAGGAGTCATCATGCCAGGTAGTCCTGAGGCATGGTCCTAGGGCTCAGGTCCTCGGAGAGAAAGACAGAAAGAGAGAATCAGAGAGAGCATATTTAAATTCACACAGGACACCGGATAAGACAAGAGAAATACTCCAGATGTAAGAGACTGACCCTAACCCCCCGACACATAAACTACTGCAGCATAAATACTGGAGGCTGAGACAGGAGAGATCAGAAGACACTGTGGCCCCATCCGATGATGCCCCCGGACAGGGCCAAACAGGCAGGATATAACCCCACCCACTTTGCCAAAGCACAGCCCCCACACCACTAGAGGGATGTCTACAACCACCAACTTACCGTCCTAGGACAAGGCTGAGTAAAGCCCACAAAGATCTCCGCCATGGCACAACCCAGGGGGGGGGGGGGCGCCAACCCAGACAGGAAGACCACGTCAGTGACTCAACCCACTCAAGTGACACACCCATCCCATGGACGGCATGGAAGAACACCAGTAGGCCAGTGACTCAGCCCCTGTAATAGGGTTAGAGGCAGAGAATCCCAGTGGAAAGAGGGGAACCGGCAAGGCAGAGACAGCAAGGGCGGTTCGTTGCTCCAGCCTTTCCGTTCACCTTCACACTCCTGGGCCAGACTATACTTAATCATAGGACCTACTGAAGAGATAAGTCTTCAGTAAAGACTTAAAGGTTGAGACTGAGTCTGCGTCTCTCACATGGGTAGGCAGACCATTCCATAAAAATGGAGCTCTATAGGAGAAAGCCCTACCTCCAGCCGTTTGCTTAGAAATTCTAGGGACAATTAGGAGGCCTGCGTCTTGTGACCGTAGCGTACGTGTAGGTATGTACGGCAGGACCAAATCGGAAAGATAGGTAGGAGCAAGCCCATGTAATGCTTTGTAGGTTAGCAGTAAAACCTTGAAATCAGCCCTTGCCTTAACAGGAAGCCAGTGTAGGGAGGCTAGCACTGGAGTAATATGATCAAATTTTTTGGTTCTAGTCAGGATTCTAGCAGCCGTATTTAGCACTAACTGAAGTTTGTTTAGTGCTTTATCCGGGTTGCCGGAAAGTAGAGCATTGCAGTAGTCCAGCCTAGAAGTAACAAAAGCATGGATTAATTTTTCTGCGTCACTTTTGGACAGAAAGTTTCTGATTTTTGCAATGTTACGTAGCTGGAAAAAAGCTGTCCTTGAAACAGTCTTGATATGTTCGTCAAAAGAGAGATCAGGGTCCAGAGTAACGCCGAGGTCCTTCACAGTTTTATTTGAGACGACTGTACAACCATCCAGATTAATTGTCAGATTCAACAGAAGATCTCTTTGTTTCTTGGGACCTAGAACAAGCATCTCTGTTTTGTCTGAGTTTAAAAGTAGAAATTTTGCAGCCATCCACTTCTTTATGTCTGAAACACAGGCTTCTAGCGAGGGCAATTTTGGGGCTTCACCATGTTTCATTGAAATGTACAGCTGTGTGTCGTCCGCATAGCAGTGAAATTTAACATTATGTTTTCGAATGACATCCCCAAGAGGTAAAATATATAGTGAAAACAATAGTGGTCCTAAAATGGAACCTTGAGGAACACCGAAATTTACAATTGATTTGTCAGAGGACAAACCATTCACAGAGACAAACTGATATCTTTCCGACAGATAAGATCTAAACCAGGCCAGAACTTGTCCATGTAGACCAATTTGGGTTTCCAATCTCTCCAAAAGAATGTGGTGATCGATGGTATCAAAAGCGGCACTAAGATCTAGGAGCACGAGGACAGATGCAGAGCCTCGGTCTGACGTCATTAAAAGGTCATTTACCACCTTCACAAGTGCAGTCTCAGTGCTATGATGGGGTCTAAAACCAGACTGAAGCGTTTCGTATACATTGTTTGTCTTCAGGAAGGCAGTGAGTTGCTGTGCAACAGCTTTTTCAAAAATTTTTTAGAGGAATGGAAGATTCGATATAGGCCGATAGTTTTTTATAATTTCTGGGTCAAGATTCGGCTTTTTCAAGAGAGGCTTTATTACTGCCACTTTTAGTGAGCTTGGTACACATCCGGTGGATAGAGAGCCATTTATTATGTTCAACATAGGAGGGCCAAGTACAGGAAGCAGCTCTTTCAGTAGTTTAGTTGGAATAGGGTCCAGTATGCAGCTTGAGGGTTTGGAGGTCATGATTATTTTCATCATTGTGTCAAGAGATATAGTACTAGCCAGCACTACTTCAATCCCCCTACCCCAATGTTTTTAATTTAATGAGTTTATAAAGGGAATTTTGAAGGTAACCGATGGCTTAATTATTGCCAGTAACTACTGTACTGTACATGGTCTATGATGTCGCTGATGTAGCCTACTGTTCACTGTCCTAAGATGCTGGGAGTGTGCTGCTTACCGGCCCTTGGAGGATCCTGGCATGGACTGAGAAGTAGGCTATGCATATCATTGTTTCTAATATTTTAGAGAACAAGATTGATATGGTCATTTATACAGTCAACTTATTAGCAAGGTCACATTTTCAATGACCAAATATTTTCCCACCAAAATCAAGAAATTGGTTGTAGCCTTCTTGCTATAACAAGGCAAACCCATCTGATGACTAAACAATATTTCATGATATTTATAACTTCTCTCAAACTCATGTCACTAGGGACAGGGATGCTCTGAAGGAGAATCTGGTCTCCTTCAAACCAGCCTGCCAGTCTCTGAAGCGGGTCAGGGTTCTGCTGCTGGGTCCTGCTGGGTCAGGAAAATCCAGCTTTATTAACTCTGTCAGATCTGTGATGTATGGGCGAGTTGTTCTGCTGCCCAATATTGGCATTTCTGCTGAGGGCTTTACCAAGAGGGTAGGCCTATTAGTATATCTATCATCCAAGTCCCATTTCTTCATCTGTTTTCGTTATCATGTTATGACAACCTATTTTTACACCTAATGACAGCTTGAGTAACCTACAAATCATTTCAAGCTTTTGTTGATAATGAAAATCTACCTTTTTATACAAGACCAATCCATTTATATTAGGCTACAGGCTGTAGATGTTGTGATCTACTGCACATCTGATTTGACCGTTCCTGCTCCCCTTCCTGCAGCTCAAATGCTATGACATCCGGTCAGAGAGAGGGGAGAAGCCCACAGCACTGACCCTGTGTGATGTGTTGGCTCTGGGGGACGGCGAGACGACTGGCCTGACCCTCCCAGACGCACTGGCTGTCATCAACGGCCACGCCCCCAAGGGACACAAGGTATACATACATACATACATACATACATACATAATACATACATACATACATACATACATACATACATATATGGCCCAATACACATGTTATATTCACACTCCAGACATCGTTATCTTGGAAATGTGTATTTTCATTCATTTTTGTTGATCCGTCTGCCTTTTATGTGCAAGTGATCATAGCAATAGAATGAATAGAACAGGCTTGGAACCTCTGACCCTGGCAATTGAATGGGGACGCCCATTCTATTCATTATATTTCTATGCACGTGATTCCCAGTTTCAAAGTGAAGCCCCCATTGATGCCAAGTGTGCCGGCTACAGACCTGAGCCATCGATGAATGATAAAATCCATTGTGCGGTGTTTGTGCTGGATGCCTGCCAAGTGTTAGCCTACAGTGAGGGCCAGCAAACTACAATGAGGAGATTCCATTCTGAGCTGTCAGACCTTGGTGAGAAGTCAATTATAAAACTAGGTCATTTTTCAATGGCTTAAATATGGAATACAGGGTTTGGTTACAATTGATTGAGTTTGTTAGAAGTTTACAGACCTCATACATTAACCTAAAATGATTTAGCGGTGTCTATCATTCCTATTCATTTGGGATTGAGACACATTTCTGCCTCTACCATAGAGGTAGATGGAGATCACATCTGTGTATCTGTGCCATTATGGCATCTGTGACCGCATGGGCAGAGCCATTGAGGCCCTCTCCATTTTAAAGTAGTCAATTTCCTTTTTCTTTTGTGTTTGAAAAAAGCGTAAAGCTAATTTGGTGATTTACCGCTACCTGCAGTGCTGGAGACCCAAACCAAATCTTGTCATTTAATTTATTGTGGCCACTGGATGGCAATGATATAGCTTGAAATCATTTTCAAGAAAAATACAATGCTCTGATCATTGGCTGCTCGCTCCCAACCAAAGGATTCCCCACCCAGTGGACTACTTTAAAATGGTGGAAGCCATCGATGGCAATGTCTATGCTAAAATGTGTAATGTCCTTCATATATCTATGGGCTCTACACAAAATAGTTTTGATGCCCATAGAACGGCAACTCTCTCTGTCTCTCTCTGTCCCCACCAGACATCCCCCAGGTGGTTCTGTTGACCCATGTGGACCAAGTGTGCCATGCCGTCCAAGAGGATGTGAAGTTTGTTTACACCGGCCGCATCCTATTGGAGAAGGTTGTGTGTGTGTGTGTGTGTGTGTGTGTGTGTGTGTGTGTGTGTGTGTGTGTGTGTGTGTGTGTGTGTGTGTGTGTGTGTGTGTGTGTGTGTGTGTGTGTGTGTGTGTGTGTGTGTGTGTGTGTGTGTGTTCTAAAGGTTAGAACTGGTCTAGCAATTTCTGCTTCTTCCAACAGATGCAGAAAGCAGCAGAGGTGGTGGGGTTGTCTGTGTCCCATGTGTTTCCGGTGAAGAACTACTCCAGCGAGTTGTCTGTGAGCTGCAACACTGACATCCTGCTGCTGAATGCAGTTCATCACATTCTTCAAGCCGTGGATGACACGTTTGAAGATTACTGCCCACCATCTCCCTCTCCTTTATCTACTGGTCCCCAGCATTCCACCTCAACTCCAGTCACTGTTTAGAATGTGTTCCAAGTAGGCTAGTGTGTGTGGCCAGTCAATGTCAAAAATGAGTAACACCTTTTTCACATTTTTACCTCACTGACATGGTGCAAATGCATCACTCAACACCATATGTATTTGGAGTGTGAAGCGAACATTTAAAATGTGGCTCTATATTCAAACATTTTAATTTGAGATCAAATGTTTCATGTGTCCTCTTTTATTTGAGGGTATTTTCATATCTCTTTTACCATTTATAAATGAAAGCACTTTTATGTATATCGTCCCTCCATTTTGAAGTCCTATGTATTTGACCAAATTCACTTAATTAAGAAATGTTAAGAAACACTCAAAAAATGCCTCCAGTCATCATTCACCATTCAGTTCCTATTGGACAAAACGTTTGCATCGAAGGAATTTGTAGCATCACAAGCTTGATGTCATTTCGTGCTAGGAATATGGGACCAAATACTGAACTTTTGACTATTTTAATGCATTATTATTGAAATCGTCACAATGCTTATGACTTCTAATAATTTGACAAAGGAGAGTGATGGAGTGCTGCGTCAGATGACCTGACCTCAACCCAATTGAGATGATTTAAAATGAGTTGGACTGCAGAGTGAAGGAAATGCAGGCAACACGTGCTCAGCATATGTGGGATCTCATTCAAGACTGTTGGAAAAGCATTCCAGGTCAAGCTGGTTGAGAGAACGCAAAGCTGTCATCAAGGCAAAGGGCGGCTACTTTGAAAAATATCAAATATATATTTTTTGTTACATTATTTCATAGTTGTGATGTCTTCTATTATTCTACAATGTAAAAAAAAAAAAAAAAAACCTGGAACGAATAGGTGTCTAAACTTTTGACTGGTACTGTATGTATGAAAATATCTTAAAATAAAAGGTGACATTCTGTACTGTCACCTCATATGAAACATTTTTATTTCAAATACAAAATGCTGGAGCAGAGACAAATTTAAAAATGTAGCTTCTCTGTCCAAATACATATGGTGTTGAGTGTACAAAACATTTGGAACTCCTTCCTAATATTGAGTTGCACCTCCCCTTTTGCTCTCAGAACAGCCTCAATTCGTCGGGGCATGGACTCTACAAGTTGTCAAAAGCGTTCCACGTGGATGCTGGTCCATGTTGACTCCAATGCTTCCCACAGTTGTGTCAAGTTGGCTGGATGTCCTTTGGCTGGTGGACCATTCTTAAAAACACACAGGAAACTGTTGAGCATGAAAACTCAGCAGCGTTGCTGTTCTTGATAGAAACCGGTGCGCCTGGCATCTAATATTTTATCTTGCCCATTCACCCTCAATGGCACACATACACAATCCTTCTTTAACCCGTCTCCTCCCATTCATCTACACTGATTGAAGTGGATTTAGCAAGTGACATCAATAAGGGATCTTAGCTTTCACCTGGATTCCTAATGTTTTGTATACTGTCTGCTTAATCTTACATTTTTCCCTTTTCAAAATGTAAACATTATATTATGATAATTGCTTTATCTAATTAGTGCAATATAATGCTGGGTTTTTCTTCCTCAGTCATACTGTAATTGGTAGTGGGATCAATTGGGTGAGGACAGGTAATAGCTCCACCAACTGTTTGGGTTAAGGGTCAAATCAGGATTTGATGCCCTAATTTGTATTTCCTGTGTTAATAACATGAACAACATTAAATTGTTGTGTTTTCTATACTTTTTGTGACTGCTTATCAATGAAGAAATACCCAAGTTGAATATTGCACCAGTCAATATAGAGAAAGTAGAGAAAATGACGACTAAAGCAGAATTCAACAACAAGCAGTTTATGAGTAGCTTTTAAATATTACAATCATAAAAGGCCGGTTTCACATACACAGATTAAGCCTAGTAAAAAGCATGGTAAATCTAGAATCTCCATTGCAATAGCCTTTAGTCCAGGACTAGGCTTAAACTGAGTCTGGGAAACCAACCCTAAGAGCATAGAATGAATCTAAAACGGATCAGTTATGAAACCCAAACATCCATACTGAGGATTATGCAGGACACCCTCGCTTTGAATTAGGAGGCAGGGTGGTGGATAGGCCATCGAGAGCAGCCTCTGAACACATCCTTAAAATATTTCTCTAAAGCCGGGGTATCCCCGCCACTATCTCTGATTCGATGCCACACTCATCCTTTCCCCGCAGGATCTTGAAGAACCCTTCAAAGAGAATCAATACAGACGAGTCAAACATTAGGCCGACGGTATCAGAGCACACCATTATACAGCATGTCACACCAACAGTATTACACATGAAGATATTGAAATGTCCATCTATGCAAAGCAAAATAAGAATATTGAGTCACAATGGCTTCTGCTGTTAGCCACCCTCACCATTGTCACCCCAGTCTGTGTTCCAGGAGTTGGCAACCAGCCAGTAGGGGGTGTCATTCTCCTTTCCCCAGCCCAGGATCTTGATGGCATGACCCCCCAGCATCTGTCCAGTCACATGCTGGTACACACCTGGCAACATAGGACAGGGATAAAGTGACCCCTTGGGAGTGTACAATCTGTCAGAGCATGTCAGATCTGTGAGTGCATGCATAGTCTATGGAGTGGGTGTTTGTGCTTGCGCCTCTGTGTGGATTTGTGTGAGAGAAAAAGAGTCTCACCTGTCTTGTAAAGGAGGAAGTCCTCATAGACAGAGAAGGCTGCCTCCACTGGGCCGTTCTTATAGAGCTCAGACATGATCTGCTGTTCCTTCGAGGGAACGCTGTACGTCTGCTTTCCTACAGGGGGCGACAGAGTGGTCAACACGCTGAGGAGGTACACAGTTGAGAAGTGGTGTAAAGTACTTAAGTAAAAATACTTTAAAGTACTACTTAAGTAGTTTTTTAGCGGGTATATATATGCATTACTATTTATATTTTTGGCAACTTTTACTTTACTACATTCCTAAAGAAAGCAATGTACTTTTTACTCCATACATTTTCCCTGACACCCAAAAGTACTTTGTTACATTTTTAATGCTTATCAGGACATGAAAATGGTCCAATTCACACACTTGTTAAGATACCATCCTTGGTCATCCCTACTGCCTCTGATCTGGCAGACTCACTAAACCCAAACGCTTCATTTGTAAATAATGTCTGAGTGTTGGACTGTGCCCCAGGTGATCTGTAAATTTAAAAAACAAAATAATGCTGCCATCTGGTTTGCTTAATATAAGGAACATGAAATTATTTATACTTATATTTTTGAAACTTAAGTATATTTCAGCAATTACATTTTCTTTTGATACTTAAGTATATTTAAGACAAAATACTTTAAAACTTTTACTCAAGTAATATTTTACTGGGTGACTCACTTATTTGAGTCATTTTCTATTAAGGTATCTTTACTTTTACTCAAGTATGACAATTGGTTACTTTTTCCACCACTGCAGTTGAGGCCAAGAACATAGCTGAAGGTAAGGTTATGATAATGTGACAGATCAGATTTAGCTACACTCGAACAACATTGTTTAAGTCTGAGGTGCTATTTAACAGTAGTACACAGTGAGGTCTCTTACCGAAGCGTTTGTCCTTCACGTAGGAGGGGGTGTATCCAGCGTTGCACTCAGACACACACTTAGGGGTGTCCCCCTCACCTATGCAGGGGGGGCGGGTTCCGTTCACGTGATGCTCACACGGAGCGATGCTATAAGGTCTGCAGCCTGTACGAGATACACACAGTCACTAAGGATGTCATTTTATCCTCTAGAAAGACAAAAATAGTCCACTGCTGACATTTATATTGCATCCATATTGTAGGTGTCACAATGCCAGTGCCATCCAGAACTCACCTATATTGGAGCCGTAAAGCCCCCCTGTAACCAGCCCAGAGTCAGCCCAGTAGTCCCAGGCAGCTGATGGGAAGCCCCCCATACACCTACACACACACCTCAGTCAGGCCATGTGAGCTTGCTTACAATGTCATGAGCTATCACATACACTGCTATTGGCTGTAATATACACTGTGTGTACAAAACATTAAGAACACGTACTCTTTCCATGACAGACTGAACAGGTCAATTCAGGTGAAAGCTATGATCCCTTATTGATGTCACTTGTTAAATCCACTTCAATCAGTGTAGATGAAGGGGAGGAGACACGTTAAAGAAGGATTTTTAAGCTTTGAGACAATTGACACATGGATTGTGTATGTATTCCATTCAGAGGGTGAATGGGCAAGAGAAGATTTAAGTGCCTTTGAACAAACGGTATGGTAGTAGGTGCCAGGCGCACCAGATTGAGCGTGTCAAGAACTGCAACGCTGCAGTTTCCTGTGTGTATCAAGAATGGTCCACCACCCAAAGGCCATTCGACCAAATTGACACAACTTTGGGAAGCACTGCAGTCAACATGGGCCAGCATCTCAGTGGAATGCTTGCGACACCTTGTAGAGTACATGCCCCAACGAATTGAGGCTGAGGGCAAAAGGAGAGGCTGCAACTCAATTTTAGAAATGTTTCCTTAATGTTTTGTACACTCAGTATATAATAAGCATAGGCTAAACCTGCTATACTTAAAGCCAAACACACACTCACCCCATGCCACAGGCATCACAGCATGACAACAGGTCCTCAGCTGAGATCTCCACGGAGACCTTGCCATTGCTATGGATACAATACCTGTCGGAGATGGCCTCAGCTGCCCCAAAGGCCTGTGGGTCGAAAATGCATGGGAGAGAAAGTTTAGGAGGCACAGCTACTCAGTCATAGCTACTAGGCTTTCAAATGAGTTATTCTCCTCTATCGCCGTCTCCTATCGCACTAACACAGCGGTTAGGCCCCTTTTAAAGGCTACTATTCTCCTCCTTACTCCTCTTTTTCCCTAATATCTTCCTCCATTCCTCTCTCCATCCATCCACCGTCTTACCCAGCAGGAGCCACAGGATCCCTGGTCTCTGATCTCTTTGATGGTGGGACAGTTGGGCCACTGCAGCCGTGCGTCAAAGCTGTCTGGCAGACTCATGTCCTCATCAGACTGCACCCTGTGGAGGGAGAAGAGGAACAAGCTTGGGCTTTGATAACTTATGTTGGCCTGCATGTGTAGGGTGGCATTAATTGGGTCCATTTCGGTCCATCCATACAGACAAACACACACTCACAGCTCTGGCAGCCTGGGTCCCTTCAGCAGGGTTCCACACAAACTCTTCACATAACTGATGTCAACGTTGTGGAAGTTCTGGCCAGCCTGGGGAGATGTAAAAAGAAAAAAAAAGAGGAAAGGAAAAGGAAAGAGTCAAGAGGGAGATAGGAGTGAGAGAATATGGAGAGATGAAGATCGGTGGAAAGATTTCAAAGAGAACATTTACATAGACTGGGTTGATTCATTATATTTGAATGAGTTAGATTATTATCTTTTATAACATTCTCATCTGCTATAACAGGAAGACCTGGTAGGACTTACCGCCCATGTGGTGTCTGCGTTGTTGATGTACTGAACCATCTCAGGAGACAGTAGAGGAAGGCGGGGCTTAGCCCAGCTAACAGACAGGGCCGAGAGAAGACACAGGAGGGCCAGACGACACATTCTGGAGGTGGACAGGAGACAACATGACTTAACTTTTGTATTTCAAACCATGATGTAGGCTACTTTCTGTCTACTGAGTGTAAGAATAGAGTTTGAGGTTGCAGCTCAGCACCTGTCACAAGGCAGCCTCCTCCCAGTAGACCACTAGAGCTGCAGAGGTGGAAGTGAGAATGAAAATGTACCTTGAGTTACATGGTTACTTATTAACAAGAGCTTTAAATCAGTGGCCTTACTGCAGGCTATTTAAGCAATAAGGACTGAAGGAGCAGCTGCATTTGGGGCCCTTTTTTTATATTTCGAGGAGGGGGAATTAAAAAAAATATGTATATATATATATTTTTTAATCAGCTTACTGCATTTCACCACATTTTGCCATGGTGCACAGAGAAAAATGCTGTTTTCTAGCTCATCTCATGCTTTTGTTCACCCATGAGGGTGAGAGAAAATGTTGCAGTTTTAGAGCAAATGTCCTTCAATTCTAAACATTTTGCTAGATACAGCCCTTAGTGTCACGTATACTCCCTCTCCGACCTCTACGTCATCAGGCTGCTGATTATCCCGCACACCTGTCACCATCGTCTCGCGCTCCTGCGCCTTATGATGCTCACCTGGGCTCCATCACCTCCTTGATTATCTTCCCTATATCTGTCACTCCCCTTGGTTCATTCCTCAGGTGTTATTGACTCTGTTTCATGTAAGTGTGTTTGTGGTTCGTGTTGATTGTTTATTTTATTAAAAACACTCACTCCATGAACTAGCTTCCCGATTGTCAGCGCACATCGTTACACTTAGCCTTGATATATTGGCCATATACCACAAACCCCTGAGGAGCCTTATTGCTATTATACACTGGTTACCAACGTCAATAGAACAGTAAACAAGTTTTTTTGCTTCATACCCAAGGTAGATTGTTTGATATACACACACGGCTAAAATGCTGTTTCAGCCAATCAGCATCCAGGACCCAAACCCAAAAGTTGCTGGTTCGAATATACACAGTATTTATTAGTAATAATACACTTGACAAATACTACAGTATAAACTGTATTATTCCTCTGACGTAAAATGAACACTCTTTAAAACATTAACATGTCACTATTGCAAACACTAAAGTTGATAATAGCACAATCAATTCAATTCAGAAACCCTCCCTCTTCTTTCAGTGATAGGCTCTGGCAAATAAACTATGGCTCGTTCTTTCATACCAAGACAAGTCTACCTCACAAATACTGGCACCTAGAGAGAAATACGCAGTTAAAATAACAAACCAGAACAAAACCTTATAGCTACCTGTATGGTTTGTGTGGTAGATGATCCTCAAACAGTTAATCAGTCAGTCTGTCAGTTCTTCTCTTATTCTGAATCTCTGCAGACTCTCCTGTTTTAAAGGAGCCTGGATTACTGTCACATGATCAGTCCAGTCTTTTGCCCTGGCATAAATGTCACATGATTGTGGCGAAGGCTATTTCCAAATGTTGATAACAAGTGCCCTGAAAGTTATTGTAAAATGTTTTCCTTGGATTGATACCATTTATGAAAGTCAAAGTTAATGAGCAACAGGTACTCTTATGTCTGCAACAATGTTACAAAACTGTAAGAAAAAAGCATTCCCTTTCTTCCATTCAGTTTGAGTTATGAAATGTTTGAAATAGAATGTACAGTCTTACATAAATGAAAATCACTGTTTTAGCGGTCTTTTCCCTCAGGACTTTGAACTAGCATGACTTGAGCTCGTCTTAAATAAGTGTACCATTTTACTGTCTGTAAACTATAAAACTATCATCCATTGTCTTGTCAGCAAAGTCAATGTCCAAAAAAACAGGGTTAATTTACAAAGGACCAACATTGATCTTTGTGACACTGATGAGGCAGAAAAGAAAACATTCATAAACACTTTATTTGGAGTCTTTTATTATTTGTTCAATTATGTACAAATGAAAACCTCACATTATATAGAAATATTCATATCTTCTTTGGTTGTGTACAAGGATACACCACACTACTGTAGCCTTCCTACTCACCAAAGCTCTGTGTTAAGGACACTTGGCAGCCTGCTACTATGTGCTCTGCTGCAGTCCCTCTTCTACCAGTCTCTGTATCAAAAATCAAATCAAATGTTATTTGCCACATGAGCCAAATACAATTCACCTTACAGTGAAATGCTTGCTTACAAGCCCTTAACCAGCAATGCAGTTTTAAGAAAAATAAGTGTTAGAAAGTATTTCCTAAAATAAAGTCAAGAGATTCTTAAAATTAGCCACCCTTTGCCTTGATGACAAATCAAACAACTACCTTATACACACAAATACACACAAATGTAAAGGGATGAATAAGAATATGTACATATAAATACATGGATGAGCAATGGCGTGCGGCATAGGTAAGATGCAGTAGATGGTATAGAATGCAGTATATACATATGAGATGAGTAATGTAGGATAATGTAAACATTATTAAAGTGGCGTTATTTAAAGTGACTAGTGATACCTTTATTAAGTCCATTTATTTAAGTGGCCAGAGATTTGAGTCTGTATGTTGGCAGCAGCCTCTCTATGTTAGTGATGGCTGTTTAACAGTCTGACGGCCTTGAGATAGAAGCTGTTTTTCAGTCTCTCGGTCCCAGCTTTGATGCACCTGTACTGACCTCGCCTTCTGGATGATAGTGGGGTGAACAGGCAGTGGCTCGGGTGGTTGTTGTCCTTGATGATCTTTTTGGCCTTCCTGTGACATCGGGTGCTGTAGGTGTCCTGGAGGGCAGGTAGTTTGCCCCCGGTGATGCGTTGGGCAGACCGTACTACCCTCTGGAGAGCATTGCGGTTGAGGGCGGTGCAATTGCCGTACCAGGCGGTGATACAGCCCGACAGGATGCTCTCGATTGTGCATCTGTAAAAGTTTGTCAGTGTTTTAGATGACAAGCCAAATTTCTTCAGCCTCCTGAGGTTGAAGAGGCGCTGTTGTGCCTTCTTCACCACGCTGTCTGTGTGGGTGGACCATTTCAGTTTGTCCGTGATGTATACGGCGAGGAACTTAAAACTTTCCACCTTCTCCACTACTGTCCCGTCGATGTGGATGGTGGGTGCTCCCTCTGCTGTTTCCTGAAGTCCACGATCATCTCCTTTGTTTTGTTGACGTTGAGTGAGAGGTTATTTTCCTGACACCACTCTCCGAGGGCCCTCACCTCCTCCCTATAGGCTGTCTCGTCGTTGTTGGTAAACAGGCCTACCACTGTAGTATCGTCTGCAAACTTGATGATTGAGGTGGAAGCATGTATGGCCACGCAGTCATGGGTGAACAGGGAGTATAGGAGAGGGCTGAGAACGCAGCCTTGTGGGGCCCCAGTGTTGAGGATCAGCGGGGTGGAGATGTTGTTTCCTACCTTCACCACCTGGGGGCAGCCCGTCAGAAAGTCCAGGACCCAGTTGCACAGGGCAAGGTCGAGACCCAGGGTAGTGTACAGTGTGATGGCAATTGCATCGTCAGTGGATCTACAGTGGACCTATTCTCTCAACCAACTTTATGAGGTAGTCACCTGGAATGCATTTCAATTAATAGGTGTGCTTTGTTAAAAGTTCATTTGTGGAATTTCTTTCCTTCTTAATGCGTTTGAGCCAATCAGTTGTGTTGTGACAAGGTAAGGGTGGTATACAGAAGATGGCCCTATTTGGTAAAAGACCAAGTCCATATTAAGGCAAGAACAGCTCAAATAAGCAAAGAGAAATGACAGTCCATCATTACTTTAAGACATGAAGGTCAGTCAAACCAAAACATTTTTGGAACTTTGAACGTTTCTTCAAGTGAAGTCGCAAAAACCATCACGCGCTATGATGAAACTGGCTCTCATGAGGACCGCCACAGGAAAGGAAGACCCCGAGTTACCTCTGCTGCAGAGGATAAGTTCATTAGAGTTATTAACTGCACCTCAGATTGCAGCCAAAATAAATGCTTCACGGAGTTCAAGTAACAGACACATCTCAACATCAACTGTTCAGAGGAGACTGTGGGAATCAGGCCTTCATGGTCAAATTGCTGCAAAGAAACCATTACTAAAGGACACAAATAATAAGTAGAGACTTGCTTGGGCCAAGAAACACAAACAAGGGACATTAGAATGGTGGAAATCTGTCATTTGGTCTGATGAGACCAAATTTGAGATTTTTGGTTTCAACCGCCATGTCTTTGTGACACGCAGAGTAGGTGAACGGATGATCTCCACATGTGTGGTTTCCACCGTGAAGCATGGAGGAGGAGGTCTGATTCTGTGCGGGTGCTTTGCTGGTGACACTGTCTGTGATTTTATTGAGAATTCAAGGCACACTTAATCAGCATGGCTACCACAGCAGTCTTCAGTGATACGACATCACATCTGGTTTGCGCTTAGTGGGACTATCATTTGTTTTTCAACAGGACAGTGACCCAACACACCTCCAGGCTGTGTAAGGGCTATTTGACCAAGAAGAAGAGTGATGGAGTGCAGCATCAAATGACCTGGACTCCACAATCACCCGACCTCAACCCAATTGAGATGGTTTGGGATGAGTTAGACCACAGAGTGAAGGAAAAGCAGCAAACAAGTGCTCAGCATCAGGGATGCAAACTGGTGAGGGCCCAAAAAGGTGACACTTTTCTTGCACCGAAACATGCAAAAAAATCCCTGTTAGGGGGGAAATGCCGATTTTAACTAATTAAACAACAAAGAATATGATCTACATGCTCAGTCTGTGTGTAAAATAAAAAATAACGTTCACTGAGTAAAAAATGTAATAATCCCCCCCCACTCACACACAAGTGTTACTGTCAAGTGCAACACAACAAAAAACCATGTTTTTGGGCTACACAACATTATTACATTGTACACTTTCTGCCTGTGGACATCTATTCTACAATGTGCCAGCAGAGCAAGATATCCTTTGTTGGCATAATTGATCTCTTTCAGGCAGATGGTACACCTGGCATACCCCTTTTATCTGCTGTATTGAAAAAGTAAGAAATAGGGAAAGTGTGTGGTGTTCCTTTCACCTTTATAGTGGCATCCAGCTTAAGCCAGGCCCAGCTCCAGCTACACTTCATCACTGAATCCACTTGTTTAACAAGCAACGCCTCATTTTCACCTAATTCTCTCTTTGTGAAAATTAACCACATACTGTAGAGGTTAAACATTAGTTCACAGATAGTAGTTAGTTTGCTAGCAAGTTAACTAGTCAACATTTCACAAAGATTGCCAGGGTCCAGTAAGCAACTAACGCGTTATAACGGTAAGGAGTCGTACACCAGTTAATACTACGGCGAATTGGTTAGCTCACTAATGTTAGCTCATCTGATGTTGTAACGTTAGCTAATTTTCACACTATAAACTCAATTATTTGATCAGTTAAGATGGCTAATGTTGCTCAACATTTCTCTGGTTAGCTAACGGAGAATTTGATCCAGCTAGCAAGATAACGTTACTCAACGCTAACAATACTTGTTCCACCACACTTTCTCCCTCACCTCAACCTATCCAAATGCCAGTTGTTTTTCGGTTACAGCTCATGAGGCGCTGATGCTGTAACTAGCAAATTGGTTGTCTCTTCTCTCTTCAGTAGCGTGCTGCATTCTGTTGTTATGTGAATGATTGGCTGAGCCTTGGATACAGCCAGTATTGCTCCAAATGCGAATCACACGTTCGCTTACAGCCAGTAGTGTGATCCTAAGCCAAGCCCATCCGCCCAAACTTTTCTCATTAGATCTACACGAATCATGTAGGTCATCTATTTTCGATTCAAAACGACGAATTTTTCCGAAAGGTGACTAGTTTGCATCCCTGCTGCATATGTGGGAACTCCTTCAAGGCTGTTGGAAAAGTATTCCAGGTGAAGCTGGTTGAGAGAATGCCAAGAGTGTGTAAAGCTGTCATCAAGGCAAAGGGTGGCTACTTTGAACAATCTCAAATATAAAATATATTTTGATTTGTTAAATACTTTTTTGGTTACAACATGATTCCATATGATATGTGTTATTTCATAGTGTTGAGTAGTGTCAGGAGTCTTATGGCTTGGGGGTAAGCCTTTTGGACCTAGACTTGGAACACCGGTACCTCTTGCCGTGCAGTAGCAGAAAGAACAGTCTATGACTAGGGTGGATAGAGTCGTTGGCAATTTTTAGGGCCTTCCTCTGACTACGCCTGGTATAGAGGTCCTGGATGGCAGGAAGCTTGGCCCAGTGATGTACTGGGCCGTACGCACTACCCTCTGTAGTGCCTTTCGGTCAGAGGCCGAGCAGTTACCATACCAGGCGGTGATGCAACCAGTCAGGATGCTCTCGATGGTGCAGCTGTATAACTTTTTGAGGATCTGAAAACCCATGCCAAATCTTTTCAGTCTCCTGAAGGGGAACAGGCGTTGTCGTGCCCTCTTCACGGCTGTCTTGGTGTGTTTGGACCATGATAGCTTGTTGGTGATGTGGAGTACAGGAGGGGACTGAGCACGCACCCCTGAGGGGCCCCCGTGTTGAGGATCAGTGTGGCAGATGTGTTCTTACCTACCCTTACCACCTGGGGGTGGCCCGTCAGGAAGTCCAGGATCCAGTTGCAGAGGGGTGTTTACTCCCAGGGTCCTTAGCTTAGTGATGAGCTTTGAGGGCACTATAGTGTTGAACGCTGAGCTGTAGTTAATGAATAGCATTCTCACATAGGTGTTCCTTTTGTCCAGGTGGGAAAGGGCCGTGTGGAGTGCAATAGAGATTGTGCATCTGTGGATCTGTTGGGCCGGTATGCAAATTGTAGTGGGTCTAGGGTTTATGGTATAATGGTGTTGATGTGAGCCATGACCAGCCTTTCAAAGCACTTCATGGCTACAGAAGTGAGTGCTACGGGTCGGTAGTCATTTAGGCAGGTTACCTTAGTGTTCTTGCGCATAAGGACTATGGTGGTCTGCTTGAAACATGTTGGTATTACAGAGGTTGAAAATGTCAGTGAAGACACTTGCATGTTGGTCAGCGCATGCTCGGAGTACACGTCTGGCCCTGCGGCCTTGTGAATGTTGACCTGTTTAAAGGTCTTACTCACATCGGCTACGGTGAGCGTGATCACACAGTCGTCCGAAACAGCTGGTGCTCTCATGCATGCTTCACTGTTGCTTTCCTCAAAGCGCTCATAGAAGTCACTTAGCTCGTCTGTTAGGCTCGTGTCACTGTATCATCTTACACTGGGCATGTCTCAAAAGACAAATCTGGCTTCCTCTCCTTGTCCCCTTTACTTTGTCCACAATGAGAAAGACACGGACATATAGATGAAAGCTAAGCTAGGCTTCTGTCATATTGTTTCATATTTGCTATTACGTCTTTTCAGATCAGTGCAGTTGAGGTAGAGAATACGAGGGGAGGAGGCAACTTTAGACTATTGAGATGTGCCCAGTTTACTATGATTGAATGTGACAACAGTGTCAATATGTAGCTATACTGTACATAAACATAGTACAGCCATCTTAGTTCTTTCTATGGAGATAGACAGACACTTATAAAACACATCAAACAGAACCATTGTGTTGTCATTACAATTGCTATTGACTGACATGAGATAAAAAAAATAACATTACAAACTAAGACAAAAAAAACTGACTACAATAGTATGTTTGTTCATCTCAATGTCCTGTATGTGTGTGTGAGCTGTGTGCTTTACGTTTGTGTGATGTGTCTAAGACTTTACTCAAACCTATTCACATTTTAAATGAAAGTTTCATTTGATAATACCAATCCATTATAGCTCTATTGGTATTCTCATTTTCAAAACATGTTGAAAAAAAATGTATGAACAGACCCAGGGCTGTGGTTACAAAATAACTAAAATCTACATAAAAATAAATCAAAACACTAAATTAGGAAAAGAGATGTGCCAGATACCGTGTGTATCTGACGTGAGTATGACAAGTGTAACGGAACGTAAGACTACTGCAAATCACTATCAAACACAATAAGACAACCCTGCTACCAGTGACTCCCACAGTACAGGCCTCTACGGACCATCACAGGTGAGTTAAACAGGACAGGTGAATGGGAGGGTAAGATTCCTCCAGGGGAGAGGGAGAACCAGGCCTCAGGAGAGGGGAGCATCTCAGTCATGCACCCCATGCAGGGTGAGGGTTAGTAGGGGTTGAGTGGGCTCAATGGCCCTGCATGTCTGCGGCGCCTGGAGGTTGTCCAGCTGTAGTGCTCAGGTACCAGCAGCTGAGGGCGGTGAGGATCATGGCAGCGGAGAACTATATGGGGGAGAGTCCTCTCCTGTATTGCACCCAGGATACACAGGGTTTTTGTCCCGGGACGCATCTGTCAGGGACACCCTCTGAAACAGGGCTCTTTCCGAAGGTTGATAACAAGTGCCCTGAAAGTTACTGGCCAGGTCACAGTTGTAAATGAGAACTTGTTCTCATTTGGCCTACCTGGTTATATAAAGCTGAAATACATTTTTTTTTTTATTAAAAGCTGTCAAATGATACAATTTATTTAAGTCAAAGTTAATGAGCATCAGGTACTCACTGGAATTATGTCTGCATTGAACCAATGTTAGAAAACTAAGAAAAAAGGCATTCACCTTATTCCATTGAATTTGAGTTATGAAATGTTTGAAGTAAAATATACAGGCTTAGCAGTATTTTTCCCCAGGACTTTGAACTAGCATGACTTGAACTCTACTTTAATGAATGCACAATTTTACTGTGTAAACTATAAAACTATCATCCATTGTCTTGTCAGCAAAGTCAATGTCCAAAAAAAACTGGGTTATCTTACAAAGGACCAACATTGATCTTTGTGACACTGATGAAAAATAAACATTCAGAAACACTATTGTCTTTTATTCTTTTTTCAATGATATACAAATTAAAATATAACATTACATAGCAATATTCATGTCTTCTTTGGTTGTGTACAAGGATACACCACACTACTGTAGCCTTCCTACTCACCAAAGCTCTGTGTTAAGGACACTTAGCAGCCTGCTACTATGTGCTCTGCTGCAGTCCCGCTTCTACCAGTCTCTGTATCATCTTACACTGGGCATGTCTCAAAAGACAAATGTGGCTTCCTCTCCTTGTCCCCTTTCCTTTGTCCACAATGAGAAAGACACGGACATATAGCTGTACATAAACACAGTACAATCATCTTAGTTCTTTCTATGGAGATAGACAGACACTTATAAAACACATCAAACAGAACCATTGTGTTGTCATTACAATTGCTGTTGAAAATAACATTACAAACTAAGGCAAAAGAACCGACTATAAGAAATGCACAATGGTTTTGTTGATGTTTCTTAATCTCAATGTCCTGTATGTGTGTGAGCTGTGTGCTTTAAGTTTGTGTGATGGGTCCAAGACTTTACTAAACCCTATTCACATTTCAAATTAATGTTGAAAAAAAATTGAAATACCAATCCATTAAAGCTCTATTGGAATTCTCCCTTTCAAAACATGTTGAAAAAATGTAACATACAAAAACCAGGACTGTGGTTACAAAATAACTAAAATCAACATTAAAAACAAACCAAAAAAAACAAATGAGGAAGAGAGATGTGCCAGATGCCGTGTGTATCTGACGTGAGTATGACCAGTGTGTTAGAAAATAATGTTACGGAACGTAAGACTACTGCAAATCACTATCAAACACAATAAGACAACCCTGCTACCAGTGACTCCCACAGTACAGGCCTCTACGGACCATCACAGGTGAGTTAAACAGGACAGGTGAATGGGAGGGTAAGATTCCTCCAGGGGAGAGGGAGAACCAGGCCTCAGGAGAGGGGAGCATCTCAGTCATGCACCCCATGCAGGGTGAGGGTTAGTAGGGGTTGAGTGGGCTCAATGGCCCTGCATGTCAGCAGTGCCGGGAGGTTGTCCGGCTGTAGTGCTTAGGTACTGCCAGCTGAGGGCGGCGAGGATCATGGCAGCGGAGAGGTACATGGGGGAGAGGTGGGCAGTCCGGGAGGCCAGGGTGGCTTGGGAGAGAGTCCTCTCCTGGATCACACCCAGGATAAACAGGGTTTTGTCCCGGGATGGATCTGTCAAGGACACCCTCTGTAGCATCTGGAGAGAGAGAGAAAAAGAAAGAGCGAGAGAGGTCAGAAAACTCACAAACAAAGTAAGAACACACACTCAGATGCACAATAACACAAACAAACACGTTTGAATACATGACACACCCACAGATACACACACACACACACCTCCTGGCTGTATTGGGCCATGATGCTTTGCACGGCACCCATGTTGGTGGCTTGCATCATGAGGGTGACGGCCTGACCCTTCCTGATTTTCACCACGCCCTGGAATACCTGAGGGTTGTTGTAACAGGCTGAGAGGGTCGCTATCGCCATCACCTGGACATTATTGAGACACACAGTACAGCAAAATGAAATGCTTCCTGAGGATCCTGACTCAAACAACCAGGAATGAAAAGTGAAAACGTGTTGAAATGAAATGCAACTAGCAGCTTTCTCCAGTGGGAATGTACTTTGAAATGTAACACTTCAATGGTAGCATTTACCTGTGGTATGGCGCAGAAGTTGAAGACGCTCTGGTTGCGTAGGCGTGCCAGATAGGTGATGACATCAGGGACGTGGCGCAGGGCGTCTGTCACCAGCAGGTTGAGACAGGACAGGGCTGAGGTCAGCTGGTCAGGCTCTGCCAGGTCCTCCAGACGACACGCAAACTGACTCCATGCCTACAGAGGGACATGCAACACACACATTAACTACACACACCCCATTAATGACACATGCAGTGCACACACACACACCACACACACACACACACACACACACACACACACACACACACACACACACAGTGTAGTTACCTCTTGTGGCCAGAAGGCCCTCGCCACCTGTATATCCTCCAGGTAGTCTCTGATGATGTTGGTCTTCTGGAGGAACAGGCCCATGGAGTTGGCTAGCTCTGTGTCTTTGCCCACCTCTGGGTCCTCCAGCTGGGAGGCAGAGAACAGCTGGGACAGGCCTATACCCACCAGCCCTGCCACATAGTGACAGTACTGCACGGGGGAAGGGGGTAATGTTAATACACATGTATTTAACACTCAAATCTATTACAGACTGGTGTGAAGTGAAGAAATCAGTGGGTTTAAGTGACTTTCATGTAGCATCAAGCTATTTGTCATTTGATACACATCAGGCTACCACTAGGTTATAGTGATACACATCAGGCTACCACTAGGTTATAGTGATACACATCAGGCTACCACTAGGTTATAGTGATACACATCAGGCTACCACTAGGTTATAGTGACACACATCAGGCTACCACTAGGTTATAGTGACACACATCAGGCTACCACTAGGTTACAGTGACACACATCAGGCTACCACTAGGTTACAGTGACACACATCAGGCTACCACTAGGTTATAGTGACACACATCAGGCTACCACTAGGTTATAGTGACACACATCAGGCTACCACTGGGTTATAGTGACACACATCAGGCTACCACTAGGTTATAGTGATACACATCAGGCTACCACTAGGTTATAGTGATACACATCAGGCTCCACTAGGTTACAGTGATACACATCAGGCTACCACTAGGTTATAGTGACACACATCAGGCTACCACTAGGTTATAGTGATACACATCAGGCTACCACTAGGTTATAGTGATACACATCAGGCTACCACTAGGTTATAGTGATACACATCAGGCTACCACTAGGTTATAGTGATACACATCAGGCTACCACTAGGTTATAGTGACACACATCAGGCTACCACTAGGTTATAGTGATACACATCAGGCTACCACTAGGTTATAGTGACACACATCAGGCTACCACTAGGTTATAGTGATACACATCAGGCTACCACTAGGTTATAGTTACACACATCAGGCTACCACTAGGTTATAGTGACACACATCAGGCTACCATTAGGTTATAGTGATACACATCAGGCTACCACTAGGTTATAGTGATACACATCAGGCTACCACTAGGTTATAGTGACACACATCAGGCTACCACTAGGTTATAGTGATACACATCAGGCTACCACTAGGTTATAGTGATACACATCAGGCTACCACTAGGTTACAGTGATACACATCAGGCTACCACTAGGTTATAGTGATACACATCAGGCTACCACTAGGTTATAGTGATACACATCAGGCTACCACTAGGTTATAGTGATACACATCAGGCTACCACTAGGTTATAGTGATACACATCAGGCTACCACTAGGTTATAGTGATACACATCAGGCTACCACTAGGTTATAGTGATACACATCAGGCTACCACTAGGTTATAGTGACACACATCAGGCTACCACTAGGTTATAGTGATACACATCAGGCTACCACTAGGTTACAGTGATACACATCAGGCTACCATTAGGTTATAGTGATACACATCAGGCTACCACTAGGTTATAGTGATACACATCAGGCTACCACTAGGTTATAGTAATACACATCAGGCTACCACTAGGTTATAGTTACACACATCAGGCTACCACTAGGTTATAGTGATACACATCAGGCTACCACTAGGTTATAGTGACACACATCAGGCTACCATTAGGTTATAGTGATACACATCAGGCTACCACTAGGTTATAGTGATACACATCAGGCTACCACTAGGTTACAGTGATACACATCAGGCTACCACTTAGGTTATAGTGATACACATCAGGCTACCACTAGGTTATAGTGATACACATCAGGCTACCACTAGGTTATAGTGATACACATCAGGCTACCACTAGGTTATAGTGATACACATCAGGCTACCACTAGGTTATAGTGATACACATCAGGCTACCACTGGGTTACAGTGATACACATCAGGCTACCACTAGGTTATAGTGATACACATCAGGCTACCACTAGGTTATAGTGATACACATCAGGCTACCACTGGGTTACAGTGATACACATCAGGCTACCACTAGGTTATAGTGACACACATCAGGCTACCACTGGGTTCTTTTTAAATAGGGAGCAAATCGGTTTTAGCACTTTTATTTCCATGACTGATCAAAACTTGTTTTCCAATGCTCCCTCGTCTCTGCAGCAGACATATGGTGAGCAATGTTTGGAACATCGAATCACAATTAATCACAGTATCGAATTGCAATACATATCGCATCACCACCTACGTATCGTAATAATATTGTATCGTGAAGTCCCTGGCAATTCCCAGCTCTACTAGGTTATTAACCAGCAAATGTGGAGCCGTTAGTCTAACACTTGTATAATGCTTGCCTAACACTAAGGTACCATTTACCTGGTCCCACTCCTTCATGGAGCCCACTTTCTTCTCCAGAAACTCAGCCATTCCAACTCCCATGCGGTGGCAGATATCCGAGATCACATCCTGGTATGCCTGACCCAGGTTCCTGAACTCCAAGGAAATCTGAACAGAAAAGAGATTCATTTAAATACACACACATAGCATGATGACAGATGCCCATTGTATGATGTCTGCTACATATTTCATTGTCATGACAGTGTTATGCAATCCTTATGTAAAAAAAGGCAGGCCCATTCCACCTGACTGGCATGTAGCCCTGTCAATCACCCTTCAGACCTCTGTTCATCCAACCAATCAGGGAGCTTCGATGCACTGCAAGACAACGACTCCGCTCACCTCTAGTTAGTGCATGTTTTTCCATTGCAAACGAAGAAGCAAATAGTTGTGTTGCTGACAGACTGTCACATGCTGTTCCTAACTGAAGTGTTGTCTATCCATTGACAAGTGTTGGAAATGTTATTGGGTGTAATATACACTGATTATACAAAACATTAAGAACACCTGCTCTTTCCATGACATAGACTGACAAGGTGAATCCAGGTGAAAGCTATGAACCCTTAGTGATGTTACTTTAATTCACTTCAATCAGTGTAGATGAAGAGGGGAGACAGGTTAAAGAAGGATTTTTGAGCCTTCAGACAATTAAGACATGAATTGTGTATGTGTGTCATTTAAGAGGGATAATGGGCAAGACAAAAGATTTAAGTGCCTTTGAATGGAGTATGGTAGTAGATGCCAGGCGCAGCGGTTTGAGTGTGTCAAGGTCTGCAACGCTGCTGGGTTTTTCACACTCAACAGTTCAAGAATGTGTATCAAGAATGGTCCACCACCCAAAGGACATCCAGCCATCTTGACATAACTGTGGGAAGCATTGGAGTCAACATGGGCTAGCATCCCTGTAGAACACCTAAGACACCTTGTAGAATCCATGCCCTGTCGAATCAAGGCTGTTCTGAGGGCAAAAGGGGGGAGGTGCAACTTAATATTAGAAAGGTGTTCATAATGTTTGGTATACTCAGTGTAAGTGAGTTATGGTTACCTTATCATGTAACTTAGCATGATAAGATACATTGTTGTTTGCTAGCCTTCAGCTTACGCTAGCTCTACTGTATATTTGGATTAGAGAGGAATGTTTGTAGGTACCCAGTGCATGCTATTTTCTATCAGTGTGCTTATCATTGCTATGTGTTTTTGTAGAATACCAATAGGTCTAGTCCTTATTGTATTAGCAGTATGTATTGTTGGTATGCTACCGCTGCAATGCTTATAGCCTACATACCGCTGTAGTGATTTGCGCATGTCAGTATAGAGATTCTGGAAGCATCTAGAAGGTTCCGGTTCCTTCTGGGCACCCACGCATGCGCAGTGATTATTTATGATAGTGCCACCAGAGGCCTGCTAAATAAGATTTAGCTCTAGTGTGTAAATATCCCTGTTAATACCATTGCATTCACCAATATGCTTATATTAAGGGCTCCGATTGGCGCAGAGGTGTAAGGCACTGCATCTCAGTGCAAGAGGCATCACTGCAGTCACTGGTTCTAATCCAGGCTGCATCACATCCGGACGTGATTGGGAGTCCCATAGGGTGGCGCACAATTGGCCCCGCGTTGTCCAGGTTTGGCCGGGGTAGGTTGTCATTGTAAATAAGAATTTGCTCTTAACTGACTTGCCTAGTTTATATATATATATATATATATATATATATATATATAATGTTCAGTCTCTCTACATTGCTAGTAGATTTGTATATTATTGCACATGTATTTATCTTAGTATCTTGTAATATGTCCTCATGATTGTATTGTTCCTCCCTTTTTAGAACCACGTAAAATACCTCAAATGGAAGCAGATGTGTCCACATGTGTGTGGTGGTGACAAAGTGTACAGTAATGGGCCTCAACATCATATTCTAACCCGACAACACTATAGTGGGCAGATCTAACTGAATCAGTTTGAAGTAACTAGCGGGTGAGGAGTCAGGAGCCAACCACTCAGACGAGCTTGCGATAGTTTTTACACGTTCCTAGCTCTTGACGGATTTAGAGACCAACAGATTTTTACACTTTATGTACGGTTATATAGTACGCAGTAGTGTCAGCGGTTCCACTGACCGTGGGGAAGTCCTCCAGGACCTGCCTGTCCTTCTCGTGGCTCTCAGTGAAGCACCAGTTGGCCTGGTAAAGGTACGTGTGGAAGTCATTCAGCATGGGCACCTTCTTCTCCAGGGGGATGGTCATATCATCTTCCACCGTGTCAAGGGCCCGTAGGACCAGGTAGAAGATACACACCGCATGCCTGGACAAAAAGAAGGGACAGGGGAAGAATTCATTTATTTGAGAAGGTTAGGACCTGCTCACTGAAAACCGAACTGTTACAGAGTGAGCAGGAAGGAGCTGACACCAACCCTGGGCATTCAGGAAGGAGCTGACAGACACCAATATTGAACTTTAATGTAACACTTGACATGTGATGTTTGGTATGAAGCTTAATTCATTTTACTGCCGGGACTCGTGTGTGAACTAGCTACTGTAGGTCCTCTGTGTAGGGAAACTGCATGCCATTTGAATGATGTAAAAAACCTGTAAGCAACCTTCCGGAACACACACACTTTGCTCTTAAAACCAGCTGTGTCACTTCTGTACACTGAACGGTGGGATTAGACACAATGTACAACTGGCTGCAATACAAGCAGTTTACATTGAATTCCACCACCAAAAAATCAGTTCAGTTACCGCGGGCCTACAACTTGCCTACAGCTTGTGCACTTGCAGCTATACTGTATGTTTGTCACTTGAAGTTTAGGCTATTTTACTGTCATATCAAAATATGTTTGTTTTAAGCCCTAAAGAGGTAAAGAAGTGAACTCAAGGTCAAAACTGATTACTGACCATATGTTCCAGGGTCAATAATAAAAATAACCTAAAATCCTCCAAGTTCCAATATCTCATTTTGTCTGGCATGTGCCAAAGTGCTGCCATTCAGCTGTCATGGTTCCTTACTTGGACAGGCTGGAGAGACACCTCTTACTAGGGACGTCAAAGGTTCAGGTTCCTGCACAGTCACTCCTTTTGTTTTTACACTGCTACTTGCTGTTTATTATCTATGCATAGTCACTTTACCCCTCTACCTACATGTACATATTACCTCAATTACCTCGACTAAGCTGTACCCCTGTACATTGACTCGCTACCAGTACCCCATTATTGTTATTGTGGTACTTTTTTAAAAACATTTTATTTAGTTAATATTTTTCTTAACTCTTATTTTCTTAACTGCATTGTTGGTTAAGGGCTTGCAAGTAAGAATTTCATGCTAAGGTCTACACCTGTTGTATTCGGCGCATGTGACAAATAAAAATGGATTTGATTCGAAGCTCTAGTCTAGAGCGCCCAGTGAAATGATGTTTAGGAGTATTTTTAAACTCGCTCTATGGTTAAAGTAGTAAGAAATATATGTAATTATTGTAAAAATCTATGACTGTGCTTAATTTACTATCATCCTAAATTTAAATATTCAATTAGTTTGACATGTTGAATTATTTTATATTACGCTAATTTCCCAACGGTAGACAGAACGTGTCACTGCATTACACAGACAAACATTTTCACCACACAATATTTACAGGAAATACACATCCTTTTCACCTCAGACTGGTGATGATAGTGTAAATGTTTATAGTAATCACAATTACACAAAATTGATTGCTTAAAACAGACCAATATCTTTGCTTTAGTACCAATGTTTTTGTCATATGCGCCTGTTGGTGACAGGTCTTACCCTGCGTTCATAACCAATTGGGAAGGTCGAATTTACCACATACAACTGGGAAAAATCCACTTCAGTGCCCCTCCAACTGGTAATTACTGGTGGGAAACTCGACTATCATCCCTGAGCTTCGACTTCTCCCACATGCTGACCTCTGACGTCACCTACTAAGGAAATGACCTCAATTACAGCATTTCCATCAGTTCAATGCAACAATAAACATTATTTATAAAAGGCAATCTATTAATATGGTTTTTGAACACTATAATAGGAGCATGATAGCTGTACTTTTATTTATAGTTGATGCAGTTTGTTGGTCATTAGCCAATCGCCGCTTCTCAACGAGATCAAAACATGTGAATGCATCCAACTGGTATTCATGACTTCACAACTACTAATATCTACCTTCCCACTTGGTTATGAATGCAGCATTAGAACGTGCCTGTCATTTTCCAGACCACGGTGGGAAGAAAAATGTGGGGGATCCTCCTACAAAAAAAACATCTAGGGCCTCAATACCACACGGTTTTGAGGGTCACACGATCACAGAAATGCGTGCCAAACCCTGTCACTATTTAGAAATTGATGTGAGAATATGATTTGCCGAAGTTAGCCAGTAGAAAAAGGATTACAGAAGGAAATACAACACTTTTCAACAGGTTAAGACTTTTCCTACTAGTTAACTTCAGAAAATCATTCTCACATCGATTTATAAATAGCAACAGGGGTCATTAGACTTTCAAATCCGTGTGTGGTATTAAGACTAGAGACGTTTGCAGGAAGAATTGTTTCTCATCATCGTGGTTCCATTGATTTCAATACAAATAGATGTGAGTGATTAATTTCTGATGAAAATGTTAGGACTGGCACACTGAAAACCTAACTGTTACAGAGTGAGCAGGAAAGGGCTGACACCAATATTGAACTTTAATGTAACACTTGACATGTGATGTACAGTATGGTATGAAGCTTAATACATTTTACTGCCGGGACTCGTGCCTCAACAAAGTGTGAACTAGCTACTGTAGGTCCTATGTGTATGGAAACGTCATGCGCTTTGAATGACAGCTGTAAAAACCTGTAAGCTACCATTCGGGAACACGCACAAACACACACAATTTGTACTTAAAACCAGCTATGCCACTTCTGTAAACTGAATGGTGGGAATAAAATAGACACAGTGCTGCTGCAGGGGAATATGGCTGGCTGTAATATAGTTATAAGCAGTCACATTGAATTCCTCAGCAAGCAAATCAGTTCAGTTACAGTAGTGCCCTACAGTGCCCCACTATAGCTTGTGCACTTGGCTATACATTTGCCACTTTGTAGGCTAGTTTAGACTACTTTTCTGTCATATTAAAATCAGTTTCTTTTCCTGATTTAAAATGGGTAAATAAGCGAACTCAAGGTCAAAACTGACCATTGTTCCAGGGTCAATAATAATAACCTAAAATCCTCCCAAGTTCCAATAGCCTATCACATTTTTGTCGTGTATTTGCCAAAGTGCTGACATTCAGCTGTCATGGTTCCTTGTTTACTTCGACATGCTGGAGACACACCCCTTACCTGCATGGTTGGAGAGCAAAGTTGGCAAGGTTATGCAAACTTACCGTAACTCTCCGTCTAGCGCCTGGATAACAGCGGCGAAACTGCGACTGGTCTGGTTCAGATAGAGGTAGCATGTCCGCAGGCTCGCACTCATGGATTCCTGGCAAGAGAAACAGAGAAACACGGGGTGTCGGTAAGAGCCTACTGTCCGCAAAGCGCTGGGGCGGGCGGCCCAACATCCCTCCTGCACGCCCCTCTCGCCCAGCCGTCCCCCGGAGAGAAGGGACCGTGAAGCGGGTCCAGGGCTCCGCGGGGTGACGCAGAGAGAGCGCTTGAACACCGTGAGAGAAACCGGACACTTGCAGCAAGCTCCGGCCATATGAGGAAAATGGACGCTCAGCCTTCCATGAGCAATTTAGACAACATTGTTGGCTATCCAGTTATTAATATCCGTGGTATTCATTCGCGCGCGCAGTTCAGCAGAGGACATGGGCTGTTACTCTGTAGCGGGGTGAACACTTTATGAAGTTATAGACTTTGCAGGGTGGGGTCAGTCGGTGATTTTTAAACAAGTCTCACGGCCTATACAGTCTCCAGACCAGAGTAATAAATCCATCCACATACCTCGAAGAATTTGTCCACGGGCGCACCCATTGAGCGCAGCAGTAGGCTGTGATGCAGTTTGACATCGGAGCCCCTCCCACTTCAGTCATAACACAGCAATGTTTTCTGCCAGAGTAACAGTACCCCCCCCAACAACATGTAACACACTATACGCCATGTTTGCTAAACATTGGACACAGACCTATCAATTCCCCAAAATAATGATCATGCACATTATTCACACATAACGAAACGTTTTATTGTGTAAGCCTATGTGTTTCTCTCTGCAATCGTAATTTGAATTGCGTAGACTTATTTGGCCAACCCACTGACGCATAAGAAGTTGCTTGCCTACAATTTCCTCTAACAATTTTCTCAACATTGCAAAACGCATGAACATGAGGAAATGTTGAGCTGACTGACAGATGATGCTGTACTGTCATCTAGTGGCAGACAGTAGCAAAAACAAAGTGTTTGTATTATGCCAGGGTTCGCCAACTGGCGGCCCGCGGGCTTGATTGTATTTGGTCCCCAAGCATTCTGAGCAAAATAAATAATATAAACAATATATATAAAATGATTATAATGTTGGACATAAAATACTGTAAAAACACCAGCAAATCAGCTCCAAGTGATTTTACTTTTGTAAATCTGTTCCAAAGTATTCCCACGCATAATAGAGAGATAAACAGTATGGGATCATATACAAATGTAAGCAAGGTTTGAAATGATTGTGTTTAGTTAAATATTATATCCGTTTGGGCGTCTTGCGGTCAATTTGCAGTTTACAAATGATTTGTAATTATGTTCTGGCCACTGACCATCCATTCAAGAAAAAATCGTCCAGCGGCTGAATCTAGTAGATAATCCCTGCATTATGCCCATCGTGGACTGGCAGGCTGCTCTGAACTCAGACGCACACCATCGTGCACTAGCCAGGGGAAGCCACCACGCGCTTTCACATTTTCGCATGTAACTGGACTCTTGATTCAAGAAAATCGGCCCCCTTTAATTGACACCTGAAGTGTCTTATTTCAAAGCTAGCTCTCGTCATAAAATACTCTATATTTGGCTATAACGTTATAAAAGTGTCATTCATCCATCATAAAGGGAAATGCTACTGGACATTCACAGTGGTGTAAAGTACTTACGTAAAAATATTTTAATGTCCGGGTTAGGTTTGGCCGGGGTAGGCCGTCATTGTCAATAAGAATGTGTTCTTAACTGACTTGCCTAGTTAAATAAAGGTTAAATAAAATAAATAAAGGTTTTGGGGGGTATCTGTACTTTACTATTTATATTTTTGACAACTTTTACTTTTACTTCAATACAGAACATTCTGTACTTTTTATGTACATTTTCCCTGAAACCCAAAAGTACTCGTTACATTTTGAATGCTTAGCAGGACAGAAAAAGGTCCAATTCGCACACATATCACGAGAACATCCCTGGTCATCCCTACTGCCTCTGATCTAGCAGACTCACTAAACACAAATGCTTTGTTTGTAAATGATGTCTGAGTGTTGCAGTGTGACCCTGGATATCCGTATATAAAAAAATGGTGCTGTCTGGTTTGCTTAATATAATGCATTTTTTTATTAGTCATACTTTTACTTTTGATACTTAAGTATATTTCAAACCAAATACTTTTAGATTTTTACTCAAGTACTATTTACTGGGTGACTTTTACTTGAGTCATTTTCTATTAAGGTATCTTTACCTTCAACTTTTTCCACCACTGGACATTCAACTATCATCATTCCAGGTCAAAGCGGTGTTTAAAGTGTCGGAAATCAGGCATTACCTGCGCCGCCAAACAAACAGGCGCACAGCATCTGCTGCCGGAATGAACCCACAAAGGCTATTATATAACGCAAATCCCAGCCATTAAGTCAACGGTTATCCTTCTCTCTAGCCTGAACTGCGCATCTATTATTTATTCTAGGCCTAGACAATACAAAACATTGCTGTGAGAAATAGAGTTAGAATAGGCTACCCTTCTAGTTCATTCAGGTAGTTAGTTGACTAGGTAACCTATTACTGTTACTACTGTACCATTGCTCCTGTAGAATGTGTCTACGCATTTGATGAAGCCAGAAGCATTGTTGTGTAGAAAATGCAAGTGGGCCAATGTTGACGAGATGCATGGATACAGACTGGCACTGTTAGCGCGCACATTATGTTGTGTAGGTCTATGCTATTCCAAAATGTATAAGAAACGACAATAGCGAGTCGTGCCGTAGCCTAGGTTACAGGTAGGCAATACTCGAGGGGTTTAGAGCAGATAGCTACTCACATAGTCCAACTTGGGCATCACAGTGCGACAGCCCCCCATTTTAAACTTGAACAGGTTGAATATTTCCTCCGGGTGTCCTAACGATTTTACGATATCCATGTTTTATCTTTTGACCACACGTACGCCGATGATGCTTTCTTGTATCGTGTGTTTATTCCACCCAAGTGCGCTTAAAACCTGGCAATATTTTCTCCATTCAAACGTTGAGCCGCTGAGCTATAGAGCAGCCGGCCCCCTTCCACCGAAAAAAAGTCGTCAGATCGAATGACGCCTGTGATTGGTCAGAAAATCATGGGCTCAGTGCCTGTCGACCAGTGGATGACTAGAGCGGCTGGTGTGACGTCCCGACCCGGCCGTGTTTCTCCAAACTGAGGCATCTGATTGGATGATACGTTGTTTAACCTAGCCGAGAGACCATCCGGACGGAGTGTGACAGATACTGTTGTTGTGTCACACTGTACATCACCAGTTTTAATTACCAAAAAATAGTTTGTTATTCTGAGGCCAAGTCAACAGTAACCCATGTCCTAGATTTTAGGCTCATTTATTTATTATAATTCATTTATCAACATGCCCTTTTTGTACATATGATGGGATAGTTTTCATACAGTAGACTGGCATGACCTGTGTGTATGTTTGTGAAGTTGTGCATTTGTGTGTGTGTGTGTGTGTGTGTGTCGTGTGTGTGTCTGTGTGTGTGTTCGTGTGTGTGTGTGTGTGTGTGTGTGTGTGTGTGTGTGTGTGTGTGTGTGTGTGTGTGTGTGTGTGTGTGTGTGTGTGTGTGTGTGTGTGTGTGTGTGTGTGTGTGTGTGTGTGGCGTGTGCGTGTGTGTGAATAATAAAGCTACTGTATATGAGCTGCACATTTTTACATTAGAAGAAAACACAAAACACAAAAAAGTCTTCAGATTGACACTTGTACAGTAAAGCCTATTGAACCTGTAACTGGGGCAGGAGACTGGCTGAGCTCTGCTTTTCTAAATAGCCTACAGATCAGTGAGCTACACCAGCAGATTCACTACAATTTAGTGGATCAACCTGAAATATACCTTTCACCTGAGGGCCTTGAATCCCCCTCCCTGTCTCTCTCTACTCCCCCTCTTTCTCTTCTCTCTTCTTCTTCTTCTTCTTCTTCTCTCCCTCTCTCGATTCAGTTCAATTCAAGGGGCTTTACTGGCATGTGAAAGATATGTTTACATTGCCAAGGATAGTGAAATGGATAAACAAAAGTTTGAAATAAACAATACAAAGTGAACAGTAAATATTACACACACACCACACAAGTATCAAAAGAATAAAGACATTTCACATGTCATATTATGTCTATATATGTCACACCCTGATCTGTTTCACCTGTCTTTGACCTTGTCTCCACCCACCTCCAGGTGTCGCCCATCTTTCCCATTTTGACCATTCTGCCTGCCCTGACCCTGAGCCTGCCTGCCGTTCTGTACCTTGTCACCCCACCCTGGATTACTGACCGCTGCCCACCCTGACCATGGGCCTGCCTGCGGTTCTGTACCTTGTCACCCCACACTGGATTACTGACCGCTGGCTACCCTGACCCCGAGACTGCCTGCCGTTCTGTACCTTGTCACCCCACCCTGGATTATTGACCTCTGCCTACCCTGACCCCGAGACTGCCTGCCGTTCTGTACCTTACGGACTCTGATCTGGATTATTGACCTCTGCCTACCCTGACCCCGAGACTGCCTGCCGAACTGTACCTTACGGACTCTGATCTGGATTACTGACTTCTGCCTGCACTTGACCTGTCGTTTTGCCTGCCCACTGTTATTGTAAGAAACGTTTGTTTCTTTGACACCGTCTGCATCTGGAACTTTTCCTGAAACGTGATAATATACAGTGTTGTAATGATGCGCAAATAGTTCAAGTACAAAAGGGAAAACAAATAAACCTCAATATGGGTAGTATTTACAATGGTGTTTGTTCTTCACTGGTTGCCCTTGTGGCAACAGGTCACAAGTCTCGCTGATGTTATTGCACACTGTGGTATTTCACCCAATAGATATGTGAGTTTATCAAAATTGGATTAGTTTCCAAATTATTTGTGGGTCTGTGTAATCTGGGGGAAATATGTGTCTCTAATATGGTCATATATTTGGCAGGAGGTTAGGAAGTGCAGCTCAGTTTCCACCTCATTTTGTGGACAGTGTGCACATAGCCTGTCTTCTCTTTAGAGCCAGGTCGGCCTACGGCGACCTTTCTCAATAGCAGGCTGAGCTCACTGAGTCTGTACATAGTCAAAGCTTTCCTTAAGTTTGGGTCAGTCACAGTGATCAGGTATTCTGCCACTGTGTACTCTCTGTTTAGGGCCAAATAGCATTCTCGTTTGCTGTTTTTTGTTTGTTAATTCTTTCCAATGTGTCAAGTAATGATCTTTTTGTTTTCTCATGATTTGGTTGAGTTTAATTGTGTTGCTGTCCTGGGGCTTTGTGGGGTCTGTTTGTGTTTGTAAACAGAGCCCCAGGACCAGTTTGCCTAGGTGACTCTTCTCCAGGTTCCTCTCTATGTAGGTGATGACTTTGTTATGAAAGGTTTGGGAATTGCTTCCTTTTAGGTGATTGTAGAATTTAACGTCTCTTTTATGGATTTGGATAATTAGCGGTACCAGCCTAGTTCTGCTCTGCATGCATTATTTGGTGTTTTACGTTGTACACTGAGGATATTTTTGCCGAATTCTGCATGCAGTCTCAATTTGCTGTGGAAGTTAGCTGTGGCACTGATGTTAAGGCTGAGGTATGTATAGTTTTTTTTCTCCTCTAGGGCAACGGTGTCTAGATGGAATTTGTATTTGTGGTCCTGGCAACTAGACCTTTTTTGTAACACCATTATTTTTTGTCTTACTGAGATTTACTTTCAGGGCCCAGGTCTGACATCTGTGCAGAAGATCTAGGTGCTGCTGTAGGCCCTCCTTGGCTCACTCTCTCTCTCACCTCCCCCTCTCTTTCTCTTCTCTCTTCTTATTCTTCTCTCTTGCTCTCTCTCTCTCTCCTCTCCTCTCTCTCCTCTCCTCTCTCTCAAATTCAAAACGTTTCGTCAATATTGCCAAAGCATCACTGTATACGATATACATTGTATTAAAGTAATACATAATAGTCATGTGAAATAGTGATAATAAAAGTAATTATAAAAAATAAATAAAATAAATATCTCTCTCTCATTCTCTCTCTCTCTCTCTCTCTCTCTCTCTCTCTCTCTCTCTCTCTCGTTCTCTCTCTCATTCTCTCTCTCTCTCTCTCTCTCTCTCTCTCTCTCTGTCTCTCTCTCTCTATTTCTCTCTCTTTGTGTCTCTACATTTCTTCCCCTCCTCTCTCCCTCTCCCTCTCTCTCTGTTTATCTTTTTCTCTCTCTAACTCTCCTTTTCTCTCATTCTCTCTCTCTCTCTCTCTCTCTCTCTCATTCTCTCTCTCTCTCGCTCTCTCTCTCTCTCTGTCTCTCTCTCTCTCTCTCTCTCTCTCTCGTTCTCTCTCTCTTTCTCTCTCTTTCTCTCTCTCTTTCTCTCTCTCTGTTTCTCTCTCGCTCTCTGTTTCTCTCTCTCTCTGTTTCACTGTGGAAATGTGGGTAAGTACCCGCCTTAGCCCAGTCCACCCAGGCAGTTCTGATCATGAAATATTATTTAAGTAAGACAGTGCCATGCTAAGCCTGACCAACATTTTATTCAGCATGGCTCTGAGACGACTCGTGCTGTTTTTGAGGAGGCTATCTATACAATCCATTGGAGGAGGACCTCTGTCTGTACTTTCCATTTAGAGAATAGGAACAGAAATAAACATGAAACAAATCCAGTTATAAACAGCTATTGTAGGCCTACCATCTGCAGGGATCTGCGCCCCAGAGGAACTACTTCATGTTTAAATTAGAATGAAACCTGAGGCAAGCACCACACCTGGAGCACGGATTCAACAAAGACATTTTGTGTCAAGCCCAAACGGCAGTATAGAAAAGGGTAATAGAGATATTATGAGCAATAATTACTCCTCCTCCTAAAGATTTGTTCATTTAATTCCCACACTCCCATACAGGTATTGACATGAACATAACCAGGGCTATAACAATAGGATATCATTTGCGTAATAGTCAAGTGTGAAAGAATATGATGCATCCCAGAAAATCGAAGAGGCCTATAGGCATGAACCCATACTGTGTGTCAAAAAGCTACATGTACATGTCAAGAAGTTATTTACAACCTTGGATGAACTTGCCAGACTGGATATGGGCCTAGTATGGGCCATCCATGAGATAATTTTTCTGTTGCTGAACTACTGTTTATGCATTGGCTACACACAATGATTGGCTGGTGAAAGGACTTCATCACTGCTTTGCATTTAAGGCCAACACAAGGAGGAGCATAAATACGGACTCATGCATTACATTATATGGTTAATTTTCATAAAGGAGCCTTGACAAGCAAAGGAGGATCTTCTTAGCGATCCATGGCTCTGCCTGTGCCTAATACACAAGTCTACTCAGACTCATGTGTTGGACAACAGATACTTGAAATACTGCACTATAGTCAAATACATTTGATCAGCTAACTGAAGCAGAAGTAAACTGAAATTGGTTTCAGTGTTTTCTGAGTTGCCTGAGGCAAGAAGTCAAGAAGTCAATAATACAACGGATTTTTCCCAGTAAGTAAAGAAATACTTACTATTCTTGTAACAATCGTTTATAATAATATCATTATTTTAAGTAATCATGTTCTTATCATGAGATACAGTTGAAGTCGGAAGTTTACATACACTTAGGTTGGAGTCAATAAAACTAGTTGTCACGTCCTGACCAGTATAAGGTGTTATTTGTTATTGTAGTTTGGTCAGGGCGTGGCAGGGGTGTGTTTGTTTTATGTTGTCGGGGGGTTTTGGGTATTGTTCTATGTTTTGTATTTCTATGTTCTTTCTATGTTGTGTATGTCTTTGTGTTGGCCTGATATGGCTCTCAATCAGGAACAGCTGTACAGCGTTGTTGCTGATTGGGAGCCATACTTAGGTAGCCCTTTTTCCACCTGTCTTTTGAGGGAAGTTGTTTTTGCACTGCTATGGTTAGCCTGCAATATTGTTTAGCTGTCGTTCGTTTTTTTCGTTTTCTTGTTTTGTTTAATGTTCTAATAAAAGTAAATATGAGCATTCACGTACCCGCTGCATTTTGGTCTACTCACTACGACGGCCGTGACACTAGTTTAAAACTCGTTATTCAACCACTCCACAAATTTCTTGTGAACAAACCTTAGTTTTGACAAGTCAGTTAGGACATCTACTTTATGCATGACACAAGTAATTTTTCAAACAATTGTTTACAGACAGATTATTTCACTTATAATTCACTGTATCACAATTCCAGTGGGTCAGAAGTTTATAAGCACTAAGTTGACTGTGCCTTTAAACAACTTGGAAAATTCCAGAAAATGATGGCATGGCTTTAGATGCTTCTGATAGGCTAATTGACATCATTTGAGTCAATTGGAGGTGTACCTGTAGATATAACTTCAAACTCAGTGCCTCTTTGCTTGACATCATGGGAAAATCAAAAGAAATCAGACAAGACCTCTGGAAAAAATTGTAGACCTCCACAAGTCTGGTTCATCCTTGGGAGCAATTTCCAAACACCTGAAGGTACCACATTCATCTGTACAAACAATAGTACGCAAGTATAAACACCATGGGACCATGCAGCCGTCATACCGCTCAGGAAGGAGACGCGTTCTGTCTCCAAGAGATGAACGTATTTTTGGTGCAAAATGTGCAAATCAATCAACAGCAAAGGACCTTGTGAAGATGCTGGAGGAAACAGGTACAAAAGTATCTATATCCACAGTAAAACGAGTCCTATATCGACATAATCTGAAAGGCCGCTCAGCAAGGAAGAAGCCACTGCTCCAAAACCTCCATAAAAAAAGCCAGACTATGGTTTGCAACTGCACATGGGGACAAAGATCATACTTTTTGGAGAGATGTCCTCTGGTCTGCAGAAACAAAAATATAACTGTTTGGCCATAATGACCATCGTTATGTTTGGAGGAAAAAGGGGGAGGCTTGCAAGCAGAAGAACACCATTCCAACTATGAAGCACGGGGGTGGCAGCATCATGTTGTGGGGGTGCTTTGCTGCAGGAGGGACTGGTGCACTTCACAAAATAGATGGCATCATGAGGATGGAAAACTATGTGGATATATTGAAGCAACATCTCAAGACATCAGTCAGGAAGTTAAAGCTTGGTCGCAAATGGGTCTTCCAAATGGACATTGACCCCAAGCATACTTATAAGTTGTGGCAAAATGGCTTAACAAGTCAAGGTATTGGAGTGGCCATCGCAAAGCCCTGACCTCAATCCTATAGAAAATGTATGGGCAGAACTGAAAAAGCGTGTGCGAGCAAGGAGGCCTACAAACCTGACTCAGTTACACCAGCTCTGTCAGGAGGAATGGGCCAAAATTCACCCAACGTATTGTGGGAAGCTTGTGCAAGGCTACCTGAAACGTTTGACCCAAGTTAAACAATTTAAAGGCAATGCTACCAAATACTAATTGAGTGTATGTAAACTTCTGACCCACTGGGAATGTGATGAAAGAAATAACAGCTGAAATAAGTCATTCTCTCTACTATTATTCTGACATTTCACATTCTTAAAATAAAATGGTCATCCTAACTGACCTAAGACAGGGAATTCTTACTGGGATTAAATGTCAGGAATTGTGAAAAACTGAGTTTAAATGTATAAGGCTAAGGTGTATGTAAACTTCCGACTTCAACTGTACATGTAACTGATGTATCCTCTGACATTCCGTTCAGATGAATAGGTATTTACTTTGACATGCTTTTGACTTCACTGTACATTTTATATACTTATGGCCATATACAGCAGCCTCACACAACCCTATTCACTGTGGTTTATGGGGTTTATACTAAAGAATTGTACTCATCTTTATACAAACGCTTCAAAGTTGGGAGTTGCCATGTTTTCCAGTACTTTATGTAGCTTTTTTTGTGGGTAGCTTTTTTTGTAGGTAGCTTGTTTTTGTATGTAGCTTTTGTATGTAAACATAATGATACAGTAATCACCTTACATGCTCCTCGTATCAATGTTATACACATCTCAAGCAGGAGAAGACTTGCTTTAATGCTTTTTGGACTAATTTTTTATTTCCCCTTTTAAAGAATGAAGCGTAAATGGTCTCAGTTGGATGGTGCTGGAGAGGAGCTGGGAGGGGCTGACGTTTATTTAAATGTAGAGACCGAGGACTTGATATCCAATGGCAGATCATCTTTAGACAGGCTACATCCCTGGGCCGACCCACAGAACTCTGTCAACAGGGTTTTAGAGCATATCAAGTCTGGAGATGATATCAATGACGTTTTCCTCGATGATTCAATCAACAAGAAGTTTGTGGGATTTTATAATGACATCACAGAGGAATGTGGACCAGAGGATAAGCAGCATTCATGGGCGGTTCTAGAGAAACCAGAGAACGTCATCATGTATGGACCCTACTACCCCAATTATAACAATGGACAACACAGCGAAGATCTTATCATCAAACAAACTCAAGAACTCCTTGAATCTGAGGATGTTTCTGAAGACTGGAATGTGTATCTATTCACCTTGAACAGCCCCTGTTTGGCAAGAACCATTGAACCATGTATGCTAAATCTAATGCGGAAGGCTTTTGAATGGTACACTCACCATGGGGTTAGGACTTCTATTGGCTACAGAAAGTGTTGGGGCTTCAAGGGAACCAAAGAGAATGTATTCAAAGATGTCAGTTATGCCCAGTTTGAGCTATTATTTGGAAGTCATGATTATGAAAACTACCTGAATAGGATTAAAAAAAGTCCTGGAAATAATCTAGTCCCATTATGTGAAATGATGTTCTTGACTATCAAAAGATGGCTGAGCCAGGAAAACAGGAATTTTAAATTCCATCTAGATAACACTACTCCACAAAGGGGCAGAAAAACCTATTTCAAAAAGGTCTGTGTAATTTCAGCATCAGGTTTGCAAGACGAGAGTGAAGTCTTGACACAGGAAATTATCACTATGCTTGAGGCTGTGCATCCCTCTGTTCTAGATGAAAAAGAGTGTTTAGAGGAGTACCTAGAGAAAGGGAAGGCATTTGCCCTTGATTACAGTTTCAACCCAGAAATATGTGACACAGATTGTACTAAACTGAGACTGTCATTTGAGCATTGCTGGGGAGACATGGTACAGGACAAATATGCTGATCTTCTCAGGGAGAGATTAATCGAAAACTTCAACAGGGGGGTTGTCCAGCTTTTCATCAAGGATGCCACTGCTCTTACTAAAGACTACATACAGATAGGTCAGATAAAGTTTCCAGATCAGGCTTGAGAAGTTTTCGCCGATGTCCCTTGAATTGCTCTTAGCTTCAGCAGGGATATTGGCCCTTGACTTGTTGAAACACAATGCACAACATATTCTATCTGTCTGCCTATTTGTCCTCTCATCATTTTGTTGAGGAAGAGTGATTTTCCTTTTGAATGTAATATGTATAATAACAATGATGTGTCAAAATGCTTGTCTTTATTACATTCCTCAGTACAGCTACAGGTGCACACTAAGGAAGGGCATCAAGTACAGTGTTAGTTAGTGCACATCGAGCTCATGGAGATACAGGTGCCATCTCTCACTGTGTAGTAGGGGTTCTCAAGGGTAACTTACAGTATATCACAATGGTGTATTATACAATTATACTGGAGTGAAGTCTTTACATAGAAATGTATGTTCATATTTTCATGGTCAATTACATGTGACAATGCTCCTCTATTTACCATACCAAATGCGTGTTTCCCTCCTGCAATTTACAAGCAAATTAAGGCACAACATTTTATAGTTAAAATATATGTTTTGTTAACAGTATTTGCTTCCAAATGCTTGTTTCTTGAATGAAATATTGTTTTTGTTTTCAGTAGAATAAATACCAGGGTGTAGAACCTACCCAATTACACTGAAATAAACAGACATGGAAATATCAGAGATTACTACAATTATTTTGGGAAGGATAATCTTTTAGAGTTCTTGCTTGTAGGAACATACTCTGCCCCTTTCATGGGTGGACAATTTCATTATAATCTACAGAGGGCGGTATGTGCCACTAAATCCATGTCCCATTCATCACACGCAGCATAGTAGCCAGGCTAGGTAGTTTATCAGTAAGAGATAATAGTATATTTTTTAAATCAAATAATAGTTTTGTCATACACAAGATCAAAGCAAAAGGTCACAGTAAAGATGACTAGGATGCAAATGTCATAGTAGCTAGTAATAATACATTAGGAAAAGGTGAAAATAATTGACAGCATTGTTTTTGCAGTAGGCAATCACACTATACAGAGTGATGAAGTCCATGGAGTTCATTCAACAGTGACGTCCGGCGAGTGGGTAAAAGGAAATCAAATCACTTTGAATAAACAGAGGATTGTTTTTGTCTTGTCCTATATTATCCCTCGCACATTGGAGGTTCCTGTGAGCACAGGGTAATTGAGGGAGTGCGATCAAGACCTGCTATGTGTGCTTCACTTTTTTTCGCTCTTCTTTTTGTCATTGGTTCTATAGATATGTGTTTCTGCACCTGAACAGTTCTCCTTATGTGTCTAATTCCCATCTTTCTATGCCGGCTGGTTCTGTGTGTCTGTGCTCCAGACCTGACTTAGTGCCGGAGCTCAGAAAGGAAGGTACAGTAGCTGTGCTGTGTGTAGGTTGGTGTGAGAAGTCAGCGGTGATCCTCTCTGTCTTAGGCCAGGATCAGGCTGTTCCAGGGCTCGTTCTTGGAGCCCGAGGACCCACCGTGCCCCCCAGGGGACAGCTTAAGGGGCAGGGCCCCACCCTGGGCATTTATATATGCTGGGAGGCCCGAAACCTGGAGGGAAAGGAAGACAGGTGGGCTAAGAGCTTTGTGTGTGTGTGTTTGTGTGTGTGTGTGTGTGTGTGTGGAGAGAGAGAGAGAGTTCATTGACTAACCTGTGTGTGTGTGTTGTGGTGGTGTGAGTACAGGCTGAGTGCCTCTGGTTCTGTCTTTATCTGGCGAGGCTCCTCTGAGTTACAAGGGGCACTGGGAGTGCTGCTGGGGGTGTGGCCATCCATGCCTGGAGTCCCTACAACACAGAGACCAGGGTTACTTTACACACACAGACACACACTCACACAAACAAACACACACACACACACACATTCACACACACACAAACGGACCAGGTTTGGACTTGTTGAGGTTCTTGGGTTTGCGTTTGCGTGTCTGAATCCCCTCCTTCTTCATGGCTAGGGGACGAGGAACCCCATGTAGTTTCATGTAGAGACCACAGGCGTTGCAGACAGGCTCTCCCTCTGCGTTGCGTCTCCACAGTGTGGTGGTGGTGGTGTGGCAGTTAGTGCACAACAGACCCACTCTTCGAGATGCAGACTGAAACACACAGAGAGAGTGAGAAAGAGAGAGAAAGAGAGGGAGAGAGAAAGAAAGAGTGAGAGAAACAGCAAGAGAGCGAGATATAGAGATAGAGACAGAGAGCAAGAGAGAGAGAGAAACAGAGATAAAGAGAAAGAGATATATAGAGAGAAAGAGAGAAACAGAGAGAAAGAGAGAGAGAAACAGAAAGAGAGAGATAGATAGAGACAGAGAGAGAGAGAAAGAAAGAGAGAGAGAGAAAAAGAGAGACAGACATAGAGAGAGAGACAGAGAGGGTGAATCAAATGAAATCCACCACATAAAATCAAATCAAATGTTATTTGTCACATGCGCAGAATACAACAGGCGTAGTAGACCTTACAGTGAAATGCTTCCTTACAAGCCCTTAACCAACAATGCAGTTTTAAGTAAAAAATAGATAAGTAAAAAATAAGAAATAAAAGTAACAAATAGTTAAAGAGCAGCAGTAAAATAACAATAGCGAGGCTATATACAGGGGGTACCAGTACAGAGTCAAGGTAATTGAGGTAATATGTACATGTACAGTTAAAGTCGGAAGTTTGTAGGTTAGGTTGGAGTCATTAAAACTTGTTTTTCAACCACTCCACAAATTTATTGTTAACAAACTATAGTTTTGGCAAGTCGGTTAGGACATCTACTTTGTGCATGACACAAGTAATTTTTCCAACAATTGTTTACAGACAGATTATTTCAATTATAATTCACTGTATCACAATTCTAGTGGGTCAGAAGTTTACATACACTAAGTTGACTGTGCCTTTAAACAGCTTGGAAAATTCCAGAAGATGATTTCATGGCTTTAGAAGCTTCTGATAGGCTAATTGACACCATTTGAGTCAATTGGAGGTGTACCTGTGGATATATTTCAAGGCCTACCTTCTAACTCAGTGCCTCTTTGCTTGACATCATGGGAAAATCAAAAGAAATCAGTCAAGACCTCAGAAAGAAAATGTAGACCTCCACAAGTCTGGTTCATCCTTGGGAGCAATTTCTAAACACCTGAAGGTACCATCGTTCATCTGTGCAAACAATAGTACGCAAGTATAAACACCATGGGACCACCCAGCCATCATACCGCTCAGGAAGGAGACGCGTTCTGTCTCCAAGAGATGAACGTATTTTTGGTGCAAAATGTGCAAATCAATCAACAGCAAAGGACCTTGTGAAGATGCTGGAGGAAACTGGTACAAAGTATGTATATCCACAGTAAAACGAGTCCAATATCAACATAATCTGAAAGGCCGCTCAGCAAGGAAGAAGCCACTGCTCCAAAACCTCCATAACAAAGCCAGACTATGGTTTGCAACTGCACATGGGGACAAAGATCTGCTGAAACAAAAATAGAACTGTTTGGCCATAATGACCATCGCTATGTTTGGAGGAAAAAGGGGGAGGCTTGCAAGCCGAAGAATACCCTCCCAACCATGAAGCATGGGGGTGGCAGCATCGTGTTGTGGGGGTTCTTTGCTGCAGGAGGGACTGGTGCACTTCACAAAATAGATGGCATCATGAGAATGGAAAATTATGTGGATATATTGAAGCAACATCTCAAGACATCAGTCAGAAGGTTAAAGCTTGGTCGCAAATGGGTCTTCCAAATGGACAATGACCCCAAGCATACTTCCAAAGTAGTGGCATAATGGCTTAAGGACAACAAAGTCAAGGTATTGGAGTGGCCATCACAAAGCCCTGACCTCAATCCTATAGAACATTTGTGGGCAGAACAGAAAAAGCGTGTGCAAGGAAGGAGGCCTAAAAACCTGATTTGGTTACACCAGCTCTGTCAGGAGGAATGGGCCAAAATTCACCCAATGTATTGTGGGAAGCTTGCGGAAGGCTACCTGAAACGTTTGACCCAAGTTAAACAATTTAAAGGCAATGCTACCAAATACTAATTGAGTGTATGTAAACTTCTGACCCACTGGGAATGTGATGAAAGAAATAAAAGCTGAAATAAATAATTCTCTCCACTATTATTCTGACATTTCACATTCTTAAAATAAAGTGGTGATCCTAACTGTCCTAAGACAGGGAATTTTTACTAGGGTTAAATGTCAGGAATTGTGAAAAACTGAGTTTAAATGTATTTGGCTAAGGTGTATGTAAACTTCCAACTTCAACTGTAGGTAGAGTTAAAGTAAGTATGCATAGATAATAAGCAGAGAATAGCACCAATTTACAAAAAGTCTGTATTTACACACGTACAGAATGAGAAAGAAGAGTGTGTGGGAGAGAGAAAGTGGAGTAGAAAGAATGGGAGAGAAGGAAAGAGAGAGGAATACAGAAAGAGAGACAATGCTACTGTCTTGTGTGTACTATATGTTGAAGATGAAATTTTGTCTTGTCACCTACCAGCCGTCTTTGGGGTTTGATGAGGGGTCTGTTTATACCGTTCACCTTGTGGTAAAGTCCACAGGCGTTACACAGGTAGTGGCCCGTACCATCCCGTCTCCACAGTGGGGTGGACATCGCTCCACAGTTCACACACTCACGCCCCTCAGCGAAGTCATCATACAGCTCTGTTGGAGGGAAGGAGACGAGAGAGGGGGGGGCGAGAGAGTTGAGAGAGAGAGAGAGAGGTATTGGAAAATAAATGCAAACACTGCTTACCTAAACATTACATAACAACCTAAAATCACAGAATAACATCAAACGGTTTATCCAGTCTTGAAAATCAACTCAGATGATGCTAGTGTGTGCAGAAGCAGTGACAACTCCTGACCAGAAGACGGTGCTCTCTCCTTCCTGTCCATACTAACCATAGAGCTAGATAGAAGACTAATCTTTATATCTGTGCTCTTATAGCGTCTGTGACAGCATGAGCAGCACCATTGAGGCTACAACCCATAGAATCCTCATCCAGTTGACTACTTTGACTACTTTAAAATGGCGGAAGCTTGGTGGAAGCCCTTAATGGTGCTCAACATGCTAAAACAGCCTTTTGGCCACTAGAGGCCTCTATCATTCTCTATGATACTAACACACTACACCATAGAGGTCTGGAATTGTTCCTTATCTGACAGCTCCTCCCTTGATAAAGGGCTAGGCTGGAAATAGAGATGGAATAGAGCTTCAGCTTATACAAATGGTCAATCTCTATAGAGATACTATGATGTTTGATAAATCTAACAGGGTATCTCCAGTCAGCACTTAACCACGCTGTCAGATGCAGTATCTAACTATATTGTGTATATACTTCATATAATCACACAACATTTGGCATTTGGAAAACATGAATGTATGGGTCAATTGAAATGAAACAGTGTTTAAAACTATAGATGCATTATCTGATTCAGTGGGTTGTTTCTAGGGAATGTGTGTAGGCTGATATCTGGAGGTAGAGGCAGACTTCTTTCAAGGTTGACAACAAAGCAGAGCTACAGCAGTGCAGGGAAGGGCAACCTTGGGCCGGGTAGAAGCTAGCCGACACATGGCAGAAACACAAGACAATAGACAAAAGAACTGCTCAAGAACAGATGTAGGATCTAAATTTGACCTATACTGTCACAGCAAAATAATCCTGCATCAACAGGATTTGAAAGTTTAGTCCATAATCCTGCTTGGTTGGTGGTTAGGCTGTTAGCTGCCCAAAAGTAAGTTACATGAAAAGTGTCAGTGGTGGAAAAAGTACCCAATTGTCATACTTGAGTAAAAGTATAGAAAATGACTCAAGTAAAAGTGAAAGTCACCCAGTGAAATACTACTTGAGTAAAAGTCTAAAAGTATTTGGTTTTAAATATACCTAAGTATAAAAAGTAAAAGTACATGTATAAATAATTTCAAATTGCTTATATTAAGCAAACCAGATGGCACAATTTTCTTGTTTTTTTTTAATTCATGGATAGCCAGGGGCTCACTACAACACTCAAACATAATTTACAAACAAAGCATTTGTGTTTAGTGAGTCTTCCAGATTAGAGGCAGTAGGGATGACCAGGGATGTTCTCTTGATGAATCCGTAGATTGGATCATTTTCCTGTCCTGCTAAGCATTCAAAATGTAACAAGTACTTTTAGGTATCAGGGAAAATGTATGGAGTAAAAAGTATATTATTTTCGTTAGGAATGTAGTGAAGTAAAAGTAAAAGTTGTCAAAAATATAAATAGTAAAGTATAGTACAGACAGAAAACTACATAAGTAGTACTTTAAAGTATTTTTACTTAAGTACTTTACACCACTGAAAAGTGCAATACTGTTAATATAATATAGCCATGTGTTAGTGTGGGTTTTCAGTTCATTTATGTAAATCACGAAGCTTCTGAGGATCTGGAAGATTTTCAAAAAAGAGTGATCAAATGAAGATCCTATATGCACATCCATGTGTATAAATCTCACAGAAGGTCACTAAGTATCGTTATCTCTGTGGGTCTATTGTTGAGAAATATCAGCACCAGCAGTCCGTGCTATAAGGTCAAGAGTAAAATATTTTTTGAAGTGTCTATTTCAATGTTCCATCTGAACACAATATAACCCTGTCCCATGAAGTCTTCAAAATAACAGAATGTAGCATTTACCTATTGCTGTTGGTTCATTCAATTTTCTGAAGAGCTTATCATGAGAAAAACACCTTTCAATTGGAATGGAATTCAATGGTAGTGAAAACAGTCTCCCTGGGGCAGAATCTTAACTTCAGAACAACAGATGGAACTCAAGCTTTTGGGTAAATCATGCATCGATGTCAATGAGCGTTGTGTGCGGCTCTCAATTTGCAACACTTAGTATGACCCCATGTGCTACTCTGCTTCCCCTGATGGGCCATATTTGCACCAGATAGTTTTTCCCCACTATAGACAAGAAATGTGTCTCCTGTACATCCCTCAAGAACATAACTGAAGGGCTTACCATTATGTTTAGAATTAATGTGATTTTATCATTCTAAATTGCTGATGTGTTTACATTCAAAACATAGAATAAAATCAAGCACAGGCCGTAATGATAGGCCTTTCGCTCAAATACTGCAAGTTACACTAATAAACATCTTTACTGTGATAAAGTACATGAAAAACATCCAAATATCAGATTAGATCAACTATATTAAATCCTTACACCTAGATGTATAATATATTCCAGAATGTAATGTGTAAGGATTTAATATAGTTGATCTAATCTGATATTGGGATGTTTTTCATGTATATTATATTCCAGAATGTAATGTGTAAGGATTTAATATAGTTGATCTAATCTGATATTGGGATGTTTTCATGTATAATATATTCCAGAATGTAATGTGTAAGGGTTTAATATAGCTGATCTAATCTGATATTGGGATGTTTTTCATGTATAATATATTCCAGAATGTAATGCGTAAGGATTTAATATAGCTGATCTAATCTGATATTGGGATTTTTTTCATGTGCTTTATCACAGGAAAATTGAGTCTTGGGGAGTTTTCCTCTCTTCCTCCCTCTCACTCAGTCCACCTCTGGAACATTAGCGACTTTCACTCTCTCTTCCACAGTAGAGCCCTGATAAACTCAGTCTAAAGTAATGGGTTTGGATTGAAGTACAACAGCACCCAGAGAGGTGAGAGGGTTGCATTAAATCGATGTGTTATCTGAAAAACTGAAGTATCTACACTGGAAATCTCATATGATAGCAGTTTGTTTTGATATGATCATGGTACCTTGCAATGTTATTGTTCCTGTGTTGAAATCTAAATCCAGGTTTGGTTTCTACTTCTATCCGTGGTTGGCTGTGTAGGAAAGATTTGCCAATGGGAGTGATTGTAAAAATGTGGATTGGACCAAAGACATTATCTCAGCCATAGATCAGTGCACATGTGGACAGCTCCATAGAAAAAGTGATGGTCTTACTAGATCACATAAGGTCCAGAGCAAGAAACCCATCACAGACTAAGTAACATATAATCAGACAAAGGTGATGATGACACAATCCAAACCAGTGCTTGTGGTCAAACTACCATCCTATTGTGATTAACTGTTGATCACTGTGTCCGGAGTTCACCAAAACTACATACTGAGGCAGATCCATGTCCCAGAGGTTCCTATTCAGAAGCAGATCCAGAATCAGCCAATTCATATGCACCAACTGTAGACGGCATCAGCATTAGCCGTAGACTACCGGCTAATGCCCTTTTGAGATGGAAAATGTTTTCCAAATATACTGAACAAAAATATATACGCAAAATGCAACAATTTAAACAATTTTACTAAGTTATAGTTCATATAAGGTAATCAGTCAATTGAAATAAATTCATTAGGCCCTAATCTATGGATTTCACATGACTGTGCAGGGGGGCAGCCATGGGTGGGCCTTGGAGGGCATAGCCCCGCCTCAGACGATCCCGAAGGTGAAGAAGCCGGATGTGGAGGTCCCGGACTAGCGTGGTTACACGTGGTCTGCGGTTGTGAGGCCAGTTGGACATACTGCCAAATGCTCTAAAACAATGTTGGAGGCGGCTTATGGTAGAGAAATGAACATTCAATTCTCTGGCAACAGCTCTGGTGGACATTACTGCAGTCAGCATGCCAATTGCACGCTCCCTCAAAACTTGAGACATCTGTGGTATTGTGTTGTGTGACAAAACGGCACATTTTTAAGTGCCCAGCACAAGGTGCACCAGTGTAATGATCATGCTGTTTAATCATTTTCTTGATATGCCACACCTGTCAGGTGGATGGATTATCTTGGTAAAAGATAAATGCTAACAAACAGGGATGTACCAATTTGTGCACTCAGTTTTAGAGAAATAATATTTTGGTGCGTATGGAACATTTCTGGGATTTTTTATTTCAGCTCGTGAAACATGGGACCAACACTTTACATGTTGCGTTTATATTTTTGTTCAGTGTATAGTAATATTCTATACATCTAACATCCAGTACACTCTTAGAAAAAAAAGTAGCTATTTGGAGTCTAAAAGGGTTATTTGACTGTTCCCATAGGAGAACCCCTTAAAAAAAACGTTTTGGTTCCATGTAGAACCCTTTCCAGAGAGGGTTCTACATGGATCCTGAAATGATTCAATATGGAAGCAAAAAGGTTTCTTCTATGGGGACGGACAAAGAACCCTTTTGGAAGAGTTTAGATCAGTAATGAATGTAGGTCTATGCTGTGTACTCCCACCACCAGACCAGTAAGCAGTGGTTTTTACTTGGACTTTATTTGACATGTAAATATTGCCTAGTTTCTGACACACATTGTAACCAGAGCGATTTCCATTCCAGTTGCAATGTGTGGAATTCAGTCTTATCATTCAGTGTGAACTAAAGTCCCCGAACCACCTGCACCAATCATACTGAACTCGTCAGGAGGGAGAAACAACCTTCATTTTATCTAGGATCACATTATCCCGATTAAAGTAGGCTTATGAATATCTTATAACTAAATGTTCGTTTTGGGCAGTCAATGATTGTGAATAAACTGGCCTCAACCTGCACTCTAAATTAAAAATGGTAATGGTGGAATTATTTTCTTCTGATATTTTATCTTTAAGTTGAATCGTGTTTCATATTTGTTATTTGAACCTTTTTGATTCTCTCTGTGATGAACAGGAGGCGTTCTGTCCATGGTTTTCCCCGTGAGCTTCGCCTCTCCCTTCAGTTTTCATTTGTGATGACAGGGTTATATCCATTCTTAAATAGAATCATCTGCACCACAAGAGTGATATATAATTATACCATTATTGTATTCCCAATAACATGAGACGTTAAGCTTTGTAGGCCTAAATGCAGTTGTGTCATCGTGCGTAGCAGGCGTTTTAAGATTATGAACATGAGACCAAACTAAAACGATTTGATATTTCTGATTGATGTACCATGCATAATGTAGGAGACATCCATTCATCTTGTGGTCTGCTATTGAAATTCTTATCGGTTGAATTGCGATATCAGTTTAGGTAGAATTTAAAGTGCATTAGGTTTTCATTTTGAGTCGTTTGTGGCAGATGACTGAAATAAAATAAATGTATCTTAGGCTACATTCACAAAAATGATGTCAAATTCATATACATTTAATTTAAACAAAGTGGTAGGCTAAATAGGGATCATAGTTTTGGAATGTATTCACTTATTATCCGAAGTGAATGACTTCTAAATTTGCAATCTCTAATTTATGTTGATAATAACTGGGTGGAATTAGTCTGCTTTGATTTATAATGTAATAACATTTCCCCTTGCTTCTTTTAAAATGTTACATTTGACAGAAGGGAGTAAATACAGACGAACGCGTCTGTGAATGATAAATAAGCTATCAGACAGAAGGGAGTAAATAAATAACAATTGTTCTGAGAAACGCGGGTATTGTCAAAATAAGATTTTAATTACTTGAATATTTGTAGTTCTACAAATGTGGATTTTTTTTAAAGGTCCAATGCAGCCGTTTTTATCTCAATATCAAATCATTTCTGGGTAACAATGAAGTACCTTACTGTGATTGTTTTCAATTTAAATGGTTAAAAAAAAAAGAAGCAAAGAACAATTTCTCAAGCAAGAATTTTGCGAGGACTGTCTGGGCGTGGTTTGAGTGGGGAGGGGGAAACAGAAAATGTGCTGTTATTGGCAGAGATGTTTGGAAATCTCTTTCTTATTGGTCTATTAACTAATTTACCACATGGTGATATCACCATGGAAGGCCAAACTTCCACCAAAACAGGCTGAAATGTCAGGCTCTTTTCTAACAGCTCTTACAATAACAGGGAATTATCATAATTTTCACAATATTATTTAAATCTCATAGTGTGGAGATATATATAAAACACTTGATCATTTATTAATGGTAAAGACTCATACTATAGCCTATATCCTAAACTATTTCTTACACCTGCCCTAGGTAGGCTAGTCTATTTCCAGCTTCTTAAATGGTTTATTATACAGTTAAACTGTGTTATGATTGTTTTTTTTCTTTCATTTCCTTGGTTTGACAAGGCAAAAATTGCCATTACTTGACCATTAAAATGCTTTGCTCAGTCTGAGACCTAAAACCTACAATTAACAGGAATAAAACATATTTTCTTCAACAAAAAAATCCATAAAATGCAATATCTTGGGCTGGCTATGCAGTTAGATTTTTTTTCAATGCATGCCCCAATGTGCAATATTGTCGAGCCCTAGGCCTATCTCTATCTACCCCGTAGGCCTATTAGTATTCTTTAATATCACAAATGACAAATGATAATAAATGATAGAAATATCGTAGGATAGGCTACTCATACGATATAACCCTCCCAACGTGTTCAAGCAATGCATTGACTCTGTTTATTTCAAACCACTGATTACAGTTATCATGACTAAGGCTGTAATGAGACCTATACAAGTGTTTCGGTGATATAGAGTTGTATTATTTGGATGGCTTTCATTTGATGGAAACCATGTTAAATGAATAACATTATGTCCGGAAGACTTGGAAAGATATACATGTTCAAAGTTGGATACAAATGTGGAGATATATAGCCTATATTGTTATGCGCAGTTTAACGAACGGTTGTTGAGTGTTGACCTTTGGATAGGCCTAATAACCTACTGAATCAAGTATGACGTTTACCAATAGCTTTAATTCTAGTAATGAAACAACTGAAATATAGGCCTACTCTTGGCAATATCTTCATCTGAATTTGAAAGCTATTTTTTTAGCAAAACATTTGTAGATAATGGAAAACCTGACACGAAAATGTTAATGGTGGATATTTCTGACCATGTTTTCACCAGTCTTACCTAGGTTGGGGTGCCGTGTCTGGCCCCCGGACTGCAGGCTATGCAGGACGGAGCTGTCGAATGGAGACGTGGCCCACGTCCCGCCCATGTTTGGGCTCATATAGGCCGGGTACGGACTGTGGTAGGACCCGCCGAGGCTTCGCGTCCCGTAATGATCCCTCCCGTTGGTGGAGATGTTGAGCGGACTAGTAAACGTGTTCGTCTCCCGAGCTACGGCGACCCCGGATGAGAGAGTTGGGCTGGTGGAGAAGGCGAACCGCGGGGAAACCGGAGGGTGGTGCGCATTGCCGGTGTTGTAGGAGGGCACCGACTCGGAACCCGGCTGCGCCCAGGCCGGGTGGCCTGACACGGGGTTGCTCTGCTGCGAGGACCCGTGTGTCTGGAGGTAAGGCAGCGTGGGGATCATGGGGGTGACCCGGGTCGTGGGCACGTACACCGGTGAGGTTGTGGGGGAGGCATTGTGGAGGAAACTGGGCTCGTACGACGAGGGTCCGTGGTTGGTTGTCATGGTTATGCCCTGGTACATATCTGCTCCTCTGGGGTGACCATCAGCGTTGATAGTTGGTTATGATAGCAGCTGTGTCCACAGGCTCCTCGCTAACGTGTGAATGATTGCTGGTAATCCAACAGAAATTCTCTCCAACTTCTTCTGTAAACGGACTCTTGTCATGTAGTCAAACATAGGCTACCATTTCAAATCGTTTTTTTCCTTCTTCGCCGAATAGACTATAGCCTAGTGTAGGCTACAATAAAATAATCATCATCTCTCCGGAGAGGAGAGGAGTGGGAAGCCGAGGCACAGTAATGGACAAGATTCCTGCTCTCATGTTATCATCTCTCTCGCGCGCTCTCTCTCTCTCTCTCCCGCTACCTTTCTCTCTCTCTCGACCCACCCTTCACGGTGACTACTGAAGCCTACTCTACCCCAGCTAGTGTTTGAATTGTTTCCTGAAGAAGATCATACGATTAAAGAGATTGTCTTTGTAAATACCAGAAGATCAACGGCATATTTCTCAGATGAGATTAAATATGTAATCCAAAACAATAAAATACAAGTAGGCCTACAATGTAACATACGTAGGCCTATAATTTTTTGTGAAGCAACTGAGAAATAATATATTTTTAGGTTTTCCACCTATTTATTTCCCCTTTAGCAAAGTCAATGTGGCAGTTCATGTATGATCATTTTTGCTCAGACTATCACCTTCAGGTTTTCATTGATTGCCACAATTTGTCAAATTATGGAACAAATAACACAGTGTATCTTAAAAAACGTATCGAATGATGTAAACATTTTATGAAAAAAGGTTTTCTTTTGTGAACGTTTTCTTCGTGCCTATTACAAATCAACTCGTTGCGCGTGATTGTATTTGTATGACTCTCACATTTCAAAATGGTTTATGACATTTACCGCCCAAGAAAGTAAAAACAAAAACATGAGATAGAAATAAAACATGTTCTTTAATTTGATTGAATGAGCCTGGACATTCAATAATATGTTTCACTTGCTGAATGATTACGATGAAGACCTTTATTATTGTAAATTGTGGTGTTAGCCAGTCAATAATAATAATTATAACAACAACAACAATAGGGCTTACCAAATAATAACACTATTATTAATAATAGCAATACAATAAACAACACAAATAAAACAAAACAATTAGTCCTAATAATAACACAAATAATAATCCATCAATAAAATAGCATAAACATAACGTTAAATATAATGCTCTTTTTTTTTGGACCTAACGAATGTTTCTACCATTGTTAGAGATGATGGAGACTGAGTGCTGGGTCGGTTGGTAACCTATACAGTCACGGTCCGGCCCGATGGTCGACGCCAGACAAGTCTTTAGTCCTCCGCGTCGGATGTGTCGAGCGTTGTTGTTCTCTCGTAGACAGATTTATACCTGTCATCAACACTTGTGAATGTAAACACACGAGGCCACTTCATTGTCCCGCTCTTCCCCTTGACAGTCATACTTTGAATTATGTGGTTCAACACACTATGCGTGCTGCCAAGTCAATGCCTGCACTTGTGTGTGTGCGTGTGTGTAGCTCAGGAGCAACGTTTTGTCGGTTAAGTCAGGCTAATTTCTGTCAAATTTCGTTTCATATTTGGTTATACATAAACATGAATTACTTCAAAGTATTTCTTAAACGAATATAAATTGATATTCACAACAAAAAAACATATATTATGGCTGTGTGTTAACTAAATGTAAATTAATTAATAATGACCAATGAAAAAAAAAAATACGGTAATAATAGGGATTGATAGCTAAAAGGCCTGTTGGAGTGTGTGTGTGTGTGTGTGTGTGTGTGTGTGTGTGTGTGTGTGTGTGTGTGTGTGTGTGTGTGTGTGTGTGTGTGTGTGTGTGTGTGTGTGTGTGTGTGTGTGTGTGTGTGTGTGTGTGTGTGCATACAGTTAGAACATAGCCTATGCGTTGGTGTGTGTATGTGTGTGTATGTGTGTGTATGTGTGTGATATGCATATGCTCGAATACTCCAGTTTCAGTCTTTCAATGTCACTATAACATAAACTGAGATAAGGTGGCAATGTGTAGTGGGAGTCGCATGACTTCAGTGTGTGTATATATGACTTCAGAAAGTATTCACCCCTTGACTTTTTACACATTTTGTTGTGTTACAGCCTGAATTGGATTAAACTGAGATTTTGTGTTACTTGCCTACACACAATACCCCATAATGTCAAAGTGGAATTGTGAAAAGCTGAAATGTTTTGAGTCAATAAGTATTCAACCCCTTTGCTTTGGCAAGCCTACATAAGTTCAGGAGTAAAAATGTGCTTAACCTGTACAGGATCGATGTCCCCCGGACGGTTGAGCTAACGTGCGCTAATGTGATTAGCATGACGTTGTAATAAGTTACATGGACTCCCTCTGTGTGTGGTAATAGTGTTTAACATGATTTTTGAATGACTTCCTCATCTCTGTACCCAACACATACAATTATCTGTAAGGTCCCTCAGTCAAGCAGTGAATTTCCAACAGATTCAACCACAAAGACAAGTGGAGGTTTTTAATGCCTCGCAGAGAAGGGCACCTATTGGTAGATGGGTAAAAAACTAAACACAAAAGAATAATGTGCAAATATTGTACAGTCCAGGTGTGCAAAGCGATTAGAGGCTTACCCAGAAAGACTCACAGTTGTAATCGATGCCAATGGTGAGATATTTCTGTATTTCATTTTCAATACATTTATAAACATTTATAAAAACAGGTTTTCACTTTGTCATTATGGGGTATTGTGCATAAGTGGGTGAACACATTTTTGTTCTTCTATCCATTTTGAATTCAGACTGTAACACAACTAAATGTGGAATAAGTCAAGGGGTATGAAGGTACTGTATGTGTGTGTGTGTGGGTGTGTGTGTATGTGTGTGTGTGTGCATGTGCTTGCGTGTATGTTACTCTGGTCCTGTCTATTGTGCCATCAGGTCGGTGGCCAAACAGGATGCTCTTGGCCGTCGTTGAGGCTACAGTGAGGGGTGACCAGACTTTGTGGATCAGCGAAAATAACAAGACACCACCCTCTGTATCTCACAGGGCTTCCTACGCCTCTCCCCAGGGGCCCTCTCCCCAGGGGCCCTGTTCACCCGTAAGCCTGGTTCTGGTGAGGGCTGACTTCGTCCTGCCTGCCTGGCCTGCTGCCTGAGCACACTCAAAACAATGCTGGGTTTGTTTGGTTGACCAAACTGCTGGCTTGCAGGCCTTGGGTCACTTAGTTGGGTTGTTTTCTTTAAAAACTGCTGGGTTATTGATGCTGGGTGCTGGGTTATTGCTGCTGGGTGCTGGGTTATTGGTGCTGGGTGCTGGGTTATTGGTGCTGGGTGCTGGGTTATTGATGCTGGGTGCTGGGTTATTGATGCTGGGTGCTGGGTTATTGATGCTGGGTTATTGATGCTGGGTGCTGGGTTATTGATGCTGGGTGCTGGGTTATTGATGCTGGGTTATTGATGCTGGGTGCTGGGTTATTGGTGATGGGTTATTGGTGCTGGGTGCTGGGTTATTGGTGCTGGGTGCTGGGTTATTGGTGCTGGGTGCTGGGTTATTGATGCTGGGTGCTGGGTTATTGATGCTGGGTGCTGGGTTATTGATGCTGGGTGCTGGGTTATTGGTGATGGGTTATTGGTGCTGGGTGCTGGGTTATTGATGCTGGGTTATTGATGCTGGGTGCTGGGTTATTGGTGATGGGTTATTGATGCTGGGTGCTCGGTTATTGGTGATGGGTTATTGGTGCTGGGTGCTGGGTTATTGGTGCTGGGTGCTGGGTTATTGGTGATGGGTTATTGATGCTGGGTGCTCGGTTATTGATGCTGGGTTATTGATGCTGGGTGCTGGGTTATTGGTGCTGGGTGCTGGGTTATTGGTGATGGGTTATTGATTCTGGGTGCTGGGTTATTGATGCTGGGTTATTGATGCTGGGTGCTGGGTTATTGGTGCTGGGTGCTGGGTTATTGGTGATGGGTTATTGATGCTGGGTGCTGGGTTATTGGTGCTGGGTGCTGGGTTATTGGTGCTGGGTGCTGGGTTATTGGTGATGGGTTATTGATTCTGGGTGCTGGGTTATTGGTGCTGGGTGCTGGGTTATTGGTGCTGGGTGCTGGGTTATTGGTGATGGGTGCTGGGTTATTGGTGCTGGGTGCTGGGTTATTGGTGATGGGTTATTGATTCTGGGTGCTGGGTTATTGGTGCTGGGTGCTGGGTTATTGGTGCTGGGTGCTGGGTTATTGATGCTGGGTGCTGGGTTATTGGTGCTGGGTGCTGGGTTATTGGTGATGGGTTATTGATTCTGGGTGCTGGGTTATTGATGCTGGGTGCTGGGTTATTGGTGCTGGGTGCTGGGTTATTGGTGATGGGTTATTGAGTTATGACCCAGCAGGTCTGATCAGAAGACAGGAGGCATAGTTTAGTAGGCACGTGGCTTTTAGGTAGTTATTTCTAGCCACCGATTAGAGTAAATGTCATTCCTGTTCATCTGTTCCGTTGTATAGTTTTCATATGTTAAGGTTGAACATTTACATTTTTGTAGCTTCAATAAGGTTTATAGAACTGTAGAAATTCCCCAAAAGCCTATGTAAATCCCATTGTTGGGATACGATAAGGAGGTATACCTTATTATGTAATAAGGGGATATACCTTATTATAATATCTAATAAATAATCATAAAGGTGCAATATGCAGAAATCACTACGCTACTTCCTGGTTGCTAAAATTCGAATAGTTCACCTAATTTCAGTTTATGTGACAAAACAAGCAATGTATAATGTAGAAAATCATTGTACCATCTAAACCGCTGTGAAATATATTTTCAATAACAAAAGATATTGCATTTTCAGCTTTTTGAAGCTAGTGAACAAAACCGAATGTAAAATATGCAAAAACAACATTTAACCTATGTTTGGGTAATCCCAACAACCCAACTTGTTAGGTTATTTACACAACCCAACTGGCTGGGTCAAATAACCCAGCGTGCGTTCTGTTCAATATTTACCCAGCGCTGAGTTACCAAATAACCCAAATTGGTTTGTTTTTAACTTAGTATTTTTTAGAGTACAGAATGTTTCCACATCTAAACAGCCATACCTGTTTGATGTACACTGCTACAGAAGGAATAACTTTTCTCTAAAATGTCCAACTTTCTCCCTCTCTACCTTTTTCTCTCTGTCTCCCTTCTCCTATCTGTTTGTGTAGACAACAGGGTGTGCCCAGCGCAGCCAGCCCACTCCTGTCCAGTCCAGCCCGGCCAGCCCAGGGCAGCCCATTACAGTACTGATTCTCCTGTTCTTGGCCCCTGGAGAGTCAAGGCAAATAGCCCAGTATTGCTGCATTGGAAAGGAACAGGGCATCATCAATGTGTAACTGGCGGGCTGATAAAGCAGCTAATAACTAAGCCTGCAGCTATTAACCCAAAGAGCCTAGCTACGTGGGGAAACACTCTGTGACGTGTATCCCTGATGAGTCATGAACTTGCCTGGGGTATATACAGTAGGAGGGGATCTATGAGGGAATCTATAGGGAAGCGGGACAAGGTGTTTTGTGGCAATTTTAGCTGATGTGTAGGTTTGACACTGCATTACACGATCGGTTCTGACTGACATTTCATTGATTACTCTGTATGGAAATGAACATATTGGTTTGAATATACTTGAATGTCTCTTGTGCATGTGTGTACAATAGGTGTAGCTGTCTGAGTTGTGTACTTGTACATGCCTTGGCTGTAATATCACTGACAGAATGTGACGGAGAGCAGATCTCACAGAGACTGGATCTGAGACAGAGGCCAGATCTCACAGAAGCTGGATCTGAGACGGAGACCAGATCTCACAGAGGCTGGATCTGAGACGGAGGCCAGATCTCACAGAGGCTGGATCTGAGATGGAGACCAGATCTCACAGAGGCTGGATCTGAGACGGAGGCCAGATCTCTATGTATGTCTACTGCAGTGTGTGTGTATGAATTAGGTGTTGGGTGAAGGACCAGATAGAGATGTTGGTGTGTGTGGGGGGGGGACAGACGGAGCTGGAGGGAACTGTTATGTGGGAGGTGTATTTTATGTGTGTGTGTGTGTGTGTGTGTGTGTGTGTGTGTGTGTGTGTGTGTGTGTGTGTGTGTGTGTGTGTGTGTGTGTGTGTGTGTGTGTGTGTGTGTTTGTGTGCGTGTGTGCGTGCGTGGGTGCGTGCGTGTGTGTGTGCGTGCGTGTGTGTGTCATAGGCAGCCTCGCTGTGTGGAGAAGAAACTGCTTTCTGTATCCATAAGTATCCAGATATCCATGTCCTTTGAAATGTTTGAATCATTCTCAACTATAATGTGATTTGTGGATTCAAATAAAGTATTTTATGTGTGTGTGTGTGTGTCAGGGGCGGAAATCCCGGGAGGGACGGGGGGGACACGACCCCCCCATCCTGGGAAAAATATGATTTGTCCCCCCCAATATATCACTGAAACATAACTATGTAATTTAAATAATATTAATAATACGCAATGAAAGCAATTGTGCTGATTATAGACACTTAATAGCGCGTTTTTAAGTTTCAAAAGATTGCGACCCCCCCACCCTTTGCCTCACAATGGTTTGATCCACTGCCAGTTCCTTAGCTTGCTAGGTAACAGAGAGTTTGTATCTACTGTCTGAAAGGCACTCAATGCACGTAACTGACGTGAGGTTAATCCAGTCAATCGCGCACACACACACACACTAGCTGAATATGCAGAGCTAGCGCGCAAATATTAACTATTAAGCTAGCTAGTACCTATTCCATTTATGTGGCGTCGTCAAAGATGGAATCAGCATGCAGATGATGTAAGTTAGTGCTTCAAAGTCCCTGTGATAAGGTTAGCGATAAACTCAAATCCAAACTGAACAGAACTACACTCTCTTCTACCATTGTCTTAAATATATTTAATGGTCTCGCTGCAAAAGCTAAATTGTCGCAAGTGAACTTTTATTTATTTATTTTATTTCACCTTTATTTAACCCGGGTAGTAAAGATTATAGCAAACACCACTGAAACTGAATTGGTGCTCGCTAGCTTTGCAAATTCAGCTATTGTTGGAAGCCAGCCAATATGAAACACACTATAAAAATTACAAAAGGTTGCAGCATATGTTGTGTAAATGGTGAACTCATACAGCTGTCAACTCTTGTCATTTTAATCCGTTTCACATTTGCTAGCTACCTTTTAGATCGAAGCCCAAATAGAATGATTGAATATGATAGAAGCCCATCTCCTACTGTAAATAACCTACAGTGTGTAGCCAGCCAGCCAGGTAGAAAAATGGCAGAAAAATAAAAGACGGACATCAGAGTATTTTTCAATACACCAAAACGCATAGTAAGAACCCTAGTAGCCTAATATCTCAAAGACTAGTTGATAAAATGTTCATAAGAAAGAAATGAAATTCTAATGGAAATGTTTCACAATGATGTCATTAGGCAGAGCAGGCAACAGATGGCACACAGACAGCAGAGTTGGGGACAGATATGCAGGGACAGACTGGCAGAGACAGGGAGTCTCAGGTAAGTTTGTTGAGTCTTTGTTTGGCAACATTATGAAAGGTTCTCAATTTTTTTAACTTGTAAAATAGGAACATAATTGGAAAATGCCATGGATACCCCCACTCTCAACTTAAACTGGTGACTGAACTAAGATTTGTTAAAGGCAATGGTATTGCTGTTGTGATTAGTTGTGTAGTTTTGGGTACCGGTAGTTAGGAGTACGGCAAACACCTTATTTCTTTGGTTCCTCAATATACATTTACCATATTACAATGTAGGCTATGTGTTACAGCACTACTTTTGGTGTCCCCCTCAGGAATTGCTCTTGAGAAAATGTCATGTAATTGTCCCCTCCAAAGTTGATATCAGATTTTCGCCAATGGTGTGTGTGTGTGTGTGTGTGTGTGTGTGTGTGTGTGTGTGTGTGTGTGTGTGTGTGTGTGTGTGTGTGTGTGTGTGTGTGTGTGTGTGTGTGTCTCCATCCAGTCTCGAATGAGTGCAGACTCCAGGAAAGCCTGTCCCCGTCTGGGCTGGGGCAGAGACCTTGTCACTGGGGGGGTCAGTGGCACACTGCAGCCCTTCTTCCTCTGGATAGACCCCCGGCGGATCCCCCTGGCTCCAGGAAGAACACTTCAAATGAGGGAGCAGGAAGAGCCGGGCAAGGGAACTCTGTAACAGAGGACCTGGAGCAGAGGCCATGTGTAAGAGCACTGACCTTTGCCTGCAGGACTGGAAGTAATGCATGTTGCCCAATGTCTGTGATGAAACCATGGTTTGGTTGCCCTGCCTCGTCAAATTTGAGCATCCTAAACTTTATTGAACTCATCTGTTCTTTGCTGAGCATATTTACCTTTTTTTGATTAGCCTCATTGATTTGAGTGTTTATGTGTGGGTGTGTGACCAACGGTAATTAATGTCACGTTACAGCGAGGTTGTTTGTGGTGAGGACCCTTCACTCACACCACTCTTTCTCTGGGCTTATCTTAACACAGGGCTATCTCTTCACATCAATTGGCCAATGATGACCGGAGAGGACAGGTACTTGTGTCTGCCAACATATATAAAAATAATATTTTGAGTGGGCCTTTAATCAATGCCAATACAGATACCTAGCTAGGTTGTATCAATGTGTCCTATATTGTTCTGTCTCTCTGCCTCTCTCTCTCTCTCTCTCTGTCTCTCTCTCCCCCTTCTATCTCTCTCTCGTGCTCTTTCTCCCCCTCTCTCACTCTGCCTCCCATTTTTTCAATATTTTTCTCTCTTACTCCTATCCTAATACATTGGAGTTGTATTGGACAAATAAAACATCAGATTGGTCACTATGATGCGTGGGTGTGTATGAGTGAGCGTGAGCGTGAGCGGGTGTGTGTTATTTTTAGGTATCTGTGTTGTGTTTTGTGGATTAGCTTTGTTTGTTCAATTTGGGCTAGGGAATCGGGAGGGAGAGACATAGGTCTGCGCTTACTCTGTTATCCTGGAGTTTGTCTTTGACTAAATAATTAACTTAGTCCTCCAGCTGTAGCTTCTCATGTGTGACAAATTGTGCTGAATAGGAGTTTAGTCACACCATTATAAGTGCTATGTAAACACACTTCAAACACTGGATAATTCATTACAATACTGCACTGCTGAATTCTGTAAGAGTTCTTTTCCCCATTGGAATAATCTCCCTTGTTTTAAAGCTTTTTATACAGCACAATAATTCATTTTATAATGCTGTCTTTGATGTGAGTAATAGTTGAAATACCACTTTGCCTGTTTATGATACAATACCATGATGTGCCTCATGATCACTTTCACCGCACCCTGCTGGGCCAACCCACCATTCACATGGTGGCCAATCGTATGGATCTAGCTGCTGATTGACAGCCCATCACAGCCACTCCATAAACCCATGTATCGAGGGGAGTTGCCCTGCCTTCTGCGTATGTGTGTGGTTTATCGAAGGTGTATTTTTAGTGGTTGAGGCGCAGGGATCCCAGGCAGACCCCAGGACCTCTCCCAGTGATAAGCAATGGCCAAAGTCCGCTAGCCTGGGCCTGGAGAGTGAACAGTACACACACACACACACACACACACACACACACACACACACACACACACACACACACACACACACACACACACACACACACACACACACACACACACACACACACACACACACACACACACACACACACACACACACACTCTCTCTCTCACAGGGTATACCAGATAAGATCCTGATAGTGTAGGCCTCAGTGGCGACACTGCGAGGTAGGCAGCGAGGACAGAAGTGTGTGTATGTGTGTTGGGTGTAGAGAGAGGTAAAGTAGGGGTAGGAGTGGGATGGGGTTAGGTGGAGGTGAGGTTGACGAAGGCACAACAATCGATTCACGACAATGAGACGGTGGGTTCATGTAGGGTTCAGATACCAGGTTAAAGACAAAGAGATGAGTAAGAGAAGGAGAGAGTGGTAGAGATACACAGAGAGAGGTTGTGTACTTTTATGGTAGTCACTGTTGTTTTTGTTGAACATATTTGCTTTGGCAATGCAAGCCCTCTCACTTTTCATGACACTTCATTAATAAAGTTTATTGAATGAAAAGCTGTTCACCCCTGTCACTTATAGTGCTGTTCCTCCTAATGTCGAAACAGTGAAAAAGACAACAAAAACAGAACGAGGAAGTGAGAGGAGAGAAGTGTACGTCACAATAAGAGAGGGAAGATTCCTGTTTTGAAAGGATGAGCGTATACAGGACAGAGAGAGAGACGGAGAGAGCGAGTGAGAGATAGACATTGAGTGATAGAAAGAAATAGAGAGCAATAGAGAAGGTGAGGCACAGAGACGGAGTAGGAGAGAAGAGATGGAAGCCACAGGAGGAGCAGTGGAAACAATAGGGCTCCATACTGCTCTTTCTTATCTGTCTGGGGCCTTATCCAGAGGGCTGGCTCTGTTAGTGTAACCTCCCTCCATCCCCCTCTCCTTGCGGGCCACTGGACACCCTTATCAGGCCAGGGCTGACGTCAGGCAGGGGCTAGGGAGCAAGGGGGATGGGGGTGGGGGTGGGGGGGAGCAGGGGAGACAGGGGGGGCCGGAGACGGACCCTGATAGTGGGAGAGAGACAGCCTCCTCTGGGCTGTGGGAACCAGGAGGCTGGCCCTCCCCGACCCACTGACCCTGCACGTCCACCACATACAACACACACACCAGTACCAGGGTATGGGCTGGCCCAGTGTATGTCTGTCAGTAGAGCCAGTACCAGGGTATGGGCTGGCCCAGTGTATGTCTGTCAGTAGAGCCAGTACCAGGGTATGGGCTGGTCCTGTGTGTCTGTCAATAGAGCCAGTACCAGGGTATGGGCTGGTCCAGTGTGTCTATCAATAAAGTCAGTACCAGGGTATGGGCTGGTCCAGTGTGTCTGTCAATAAAGTCAGTACCAGGGTATGGGCTGGTCCAGTGTGTGTCTGTCAATAGAGCCAGTACCAGAGCGTGTTGGTGTGTGCTTGTGTGTTTTTGTCTGTGTTCAGGAGTAATCCCAGCTCCAGACATATCCTGGTGTGTGTGCCTGTGCATCCTAAAACCAGCCCCATAATCCAGATAATGACAGAAATTCTTATGACTGTCATTTTCCAAGTTAGGACCTTTGAACATTACTGAACTAACCACGTACAAAAATATACAAGCTCACTGCATAGAAAAATCCTTTGAACATGTCACTTTGAGTTCTATGCTCTCCCTCTGAACCTCTCAACACACACTCGCTGCAGTGTTATCAAAAATCCCACACATACGATAAGAAAAAGCAATGATGAATACTTTTATTACATAACTAGTAATGTCTTAACTATTAAACACGTCATCATTTAGAGTGATAAAAAAGAAAGGGTACTTATTCTGTCAGGGCTCAGCCCATGCATCTCCGTAAAAACCTGTGTGGCCTGGGCCATGGGCCGTGGAGGTGCGGTTCTGCCTGGAGTCTGGGCTAGCTAGCTCACCCTGACAGCACAGACATACTGTCACACCCTGACAGCACAGACATACTGTTACACCCTGACAGCACAGACATACTGTCACACCCTGACAGCACAGACATACTGTCACATACCTGTTCTTGTGCTTGTCTCCACCCCCCTCCAGGTGTCGCCTATCTTCCCCATTATCCCGTGTATTTATACCTGTGTTTTCTGTCTGTCTGTGCCAGTTCGTCTTGTTGCCAAGTCAACCAGCGTTTTTCTCTTAGGTCCAGTTTTTTCCCACTCTCTGTTTTTCTCGTCCTCCTGGTTCTGACCCTTGCCTGTCCTGACTCTGAGTCCGCCTGCCTGACCATTCTGCCTGCCCCTGACCTCGAGCCTGCCTGCCGCCCTGTACCGTTATAGACTCTGCCCTGGTTATGAACTCTTGCCTGTCCCCGACCTGTCTTTTGCCTACCCCTTGGACTATAATAAATATCAGAGCTCAAACCATCTGCCTCCCGTGTCTGCATCTGGGTCTCGCCTTGTGTCGTTATACACACGTAAATTATACTGGGATATAAATCGCTGGAGACGGCTGGGTTAAGGAGGTACTTAGCCCTGAGCTGGGGCATGGCTATTGTCACGTTAGAAATGTTGAAGAACGGAGAGAGACTGTGTGTGTGTTTGTTGGGAGAGGGGTTAACAGGTGCAAGTTGCAAAGAGAGACGGGTAGTGGGGGGTTAAGGTGAAAGTGGCAAAATCTCTCATTACTTGCAGGTGCAATCCTCCCCAAATACACACTTTCACACAAGGAGGTGCTTGCAATTAACAACTTATGCACTGTCCTTAATCTTTTCAGTGACTATCTCACAAGTCCTAATCACCTGAACACTGAAACAGTCTTCCACAAAGCCTCACAGTATTTTCTATCTCCCATCATTACACTCCTTTCTCCTCAGTCAAAGGAGTGAGAACATCAATCTCTCAGTCTCTCCATATATTCAGGCCCAGCTCCGTCCGGGTCTTCGGGTCCGGGAGATGTTTTCGGAGATGGATCTGTCGGATGAGCGAACGGAGACAATGTTATCTGTGTGTTGTCCTCGATAAGGGGGAAGATTTGTAACGGTTGCCCTGGTACTGTATCAGTCCCTCTGACCTTTCAGACAAACAGGGAGGAGGAAGAGAAGTGTGGCCTTGAACAGCTAGCTGGAGAGAGGGAGAGAATATAGAGAGGGGGAGGCAGAAGGAGGGAGGGGAGGTCAAAATACAGAGTAAAAGAGAGGGAGGCAGCAATTGATAAAGAAACAGAAAGGGGGTGGAGGTGGAAAGAGGTAACAGGGAGGCAGAGAAAGAGAGGGGGAGAGAGGGAAGGAGTTGTGTCTCAGAGCTGCTCATTTCCCCTTCTCCACCTACACCTTGTTCTCTCTCTCTCTCTTTGTCAGCGGCCACCGCGGCCTTGGGTGTAAATAATTGTAGAAGAAGTGAGAGAAAGAGAGGAGGGAACCATAGGAGAGGAAGCAAGGGGGGAGAGAAGATGTGAACTGGAGGAGCAGAATAGCCTCCTTTCCTTCTCTTGTTCTCTCTTGTTCTGTTTCTGAAATTTTTCTAGGCGTTGGGCCTCAATTTCTACTGTATCTGTTGCGACGACAAGCAACAGACATCTAAAGGATCAGTTTAGATGTGACAGGGCTTACATAGTATTGTATTTACACTTGCATTGCTTTTGTCTCCTTTTGCCCGAAATCCTCAAGTAGATGTTTATAAACTCTACTTGGTATGTGTGGCATACGTATGTATTACAAGAATAAAGATTAGTCACCTCTGAAACAGGAATCCACCACCCTCTAAGACCCTCTTTCTGCCTGTTGAAGTGCCCCCTCAATGCACTCTGTGTGATAGGATAAGCACGGGCCTCATTAGGCTTTTTAATTGGCCGGTTTATTTAGAGTGGGCTGTCTGTGGTCAGATTCCGGACCCGCCTGGCCTCGCGCCAAACTAAAGTAAACTGACATTACGCAGGCCAACTAACAGATCACAGAGAACAACATCCAAACATCATAACCACTATAACAAAGGTGTGTGTGCGAGTGTGTGTGGTGCATGGTGTCTCTCTGAAATGTATAGTGGATTATGTAACATTGTCAAAGACATTCCTCTCTGAATGTGTCTTCTGGGCTACGAGGTGACTTGCAATATGTAATGTGTGTGTGTTTTAGCGCTCCGTGTGTGCCTGTGGGGCTGTGGCGTCTATAGCTTGCGGGGGATCCATCATAGCTTATCATTGTAAGTAAACATGACAGGCTGGACAAAACATCTTGTAATCCGGCAGACCTGCTATCTACCCACAAAGCATATCTGTGATGGTGGAGTGATGTGGCGCTAGGATTGACTAGCCAGAGTCTGAGTGTGTGAGCTGGGGTACACACAAACACACACACAAACACAGACACACAAACACAAGGAGATGACAGACATACACATGTATACACACATGTAGACACTCAGACAAACAGTAAGTACACACTTAAGTTACCTGTAAATCCTGACCTACTACCTTTACATTACATGGAAAGATGAATTATTGTACTGCAGTAAATTCAGAACCCAGTGATAATTCGTTTTCTCTGCAGGGATTTATGACTGTGATTTACTAGCCAGTGGTTGACAAGTCTGTAGTTTCACACATGAATTCAGATGTACAGGACTTTCTCTTCTGGAAAGTGAACGTGGAGACAGGCCCTTTTTTTATGGGGGATGAGGTTACGCATCATTAGTGACATACGGCGGTTTGGTAGCTTTAGATCATTCCCATTAGCCAGCTAGCTAGCGGGATCCTGAGGATGTCTGTACGGTTAGGGCCATCAGAGTTTAGAGGCTTTATATGTCACATTGGAAAAGATGGTATTTTCAGAACCAGCTAATGAAAAAAAATCTTTGACCTGTAGGCAACTTAGTCCAGTCAAATATGAAACACACTGAACAACACCGTAGGCACACCACAGGTGTGTGTACATGTGTGTGTGTATCCTGGGGTCAGAGTCTGTGTGTCATCTGCTTGTTACAACACCATTGATAAGCCGGGTAAACAGCATGGCACTGATTGCTTCACCACCGTCATGTGACCAAGAACACAGAGAGACACGTGGAGACGCCCTGACACACATACAGAGACAATGGGTGTGTGAGGGTGTGTGTATCTACCTATGGGTGCCTATTTTGTCTCTGTGTTTGGCTGGATATTTTCAAGTGCAGACGGGGAATTGCCATTTATCACGGCAAAATACAAGACATGACTCAGCAAATAATACTAGAAGCGGAACCGAGAGTTAAACAAGTCACAACAGTCCACAATTCCGCCTCATATTGATGTTTTGTATTTGAGAGGGGGGGGAACTGTCACAACAGTTCCTACAATATTTCTCACTCACCTGTGGTAGACTTCAATCTGAACTACACTCTGGAAGGAATTTGTACAGCGTAGAATTCAATATCCATTTAATATATTCATATTGCTTACTTCCTGGGTCAAAGGTCACATGCTGCAATGCTTCAGCTGATTGGCAGATTGACGTTTGGGGTCGTGTCACATGACAGGATACAGTAGGCTTGTATCTGTATCTGTTATGATTAGGCATCTCTCTATCTATCTCTCTCTTTTACCATGCACTCCGTCTATGCCATCCCTCTCTTCACTCGCCTCTCTTTCCCACCTTGTTCTTCTCTCTCTCTATACATCTATGTGGGTAGTCTGACTGTCTGGGGAGGGGGGGGGGTCATTGACCCCCTGCTGACCCAGGAGATGCCCCTCTTTATCAGTCAGAGGCACATCAGACAGGACGCTCCCAGACCACCGGGGGAGACAGACCACTATGGTCAATCACAGACTACCTCTCACACTACTCTGGTCCACCACAGATTATGGCCCACCACAAACCACTGTGGCTCCCTACAGACCACGAAGGCCCACCACCCACCATGAGGGCTTCCACATGTGTCACTCAGGCCTGTGCTTCCACTATGTTTTATCTGATCTATTCAAGCCATTTGTCCCTCCCTCTCTTTCTAGCTCTAATGCCATATTTACTAGCAGTGTGTTCTCGCTTTCTCACTGAGGGTCTACAACGTTCTACTCTCTTTCTCACTGAGGGTCTACAATACTGTATATTAGACTTATTATCTCACTCCATCTCTCTCTCACATCTCATTACCTCTGACCACACCCCTAGTAAATCTGTCACAGTATGTATGTTTATGTTGATAAGTGGGGCCACACAAACAGTCTTAATAGAAACCCTTGTCATTGGTTCTCCCTCATCCCCTCTTGACTAGGGTAGCATGTTACCTAGGAGAAGTACAAGAAACAAACTAATTATATGTATCAGTATACCATTTTTTCATAGATTTATTTCACACAAACATAATTTCACAGCAATGACAACATACTGATTGTAAGCATATTATGAAATATGCATAGACTAAATCATTTTACTACAATCTCTACTGGCAATGAGGTTATGAGTATGAATGATTATGGTAACATTGTGACCTCAGTCCTCTTTGTGACATGTCTTTTTGGTCTGTTTAGGTTTTTTGGCCTCTTGTTGCCACAATGTACTTGAAGTTATCAGGTGGCTGTAGTCTAAGCTCTGTGAGTGTGACGTCTGAGGAAAATTATTTTAAAGATTTTCAAGGTTAACATTTCTGTCTGTCTTCCCTGGGTCAGACCTTGGTGTCTATAACATAAGGCTTTGCATAAAGGTCATTTTCAGAATTGAGACTTAGATGTCAGGGGTACTTTTCCACTGTCTCAAAACCATGTACAGCAGCACAGAGGCTTTGAAGTCGTCCTCTCTTCCCATCCTTCTCTCCATCATTTATCTCTCTCCGGCTATCCTTTATTGAAGAAATGTGATGGTTTCATAATAAAATCCCCAAAGAACATAATGTGCCTTTATATTATCACATGCCTCTATCAATCAACTATCATTCCAGATGATAAAAGAACGTTGTTTTCAGTTCTGAAAAGATGCTACGTTTGCCCTTTTGTCCCCCTGTCTCCCCTTACTCAATTCCACTCCTCTCTTGCAACATAAATTCCTGTGTGTGTATGTATGGCTTTGATCTCATACTGTATTCCCTCGAAGCAATAATCCTAAAACGCTAGCTCTGTAATGGTACCAAGCTGTTTGTGAGCCCTGGTGGGATGGTACCGTAAAATTCAAATATCAGAGTCCACAACAGGACCAGCTGTATGTATACTGTTCTTATGACCCGTGTATAGACATGTGTAGACTAAGGAGGCAGAGAGAGATTATAGGGGAGATGGGCTTGGACTATTGAACGGAATACAGATGTAGAATCTTAATTTCATCACTCTTTTGTTGATGAGATTTTTTCTACACGGCAGGAAATGAAAAATTTTAGTGTATTCAAGGTTTGAAAAGGATTGTACATTTGTCATTTCCACTTAAAAATGTCAGACTTGATTTGCCCTAAGGTAAAATGTATCATATACATTAATTACAGTCCACATAATAATTCACATTTCCTGTTGTTGCAGGATTCTTTCATGCTTTAGCAAATTGGGTCAAATTAAGATCCTACATCTGTACTGGAGGGGCCACATCTTGAAGGCATTACTCAGCAAAGAGTCAAAAGTTTACCAGAGCTCATCCTTGTCTTTTTAGTACTGTTTGCTTACAATGCAGATTGGATATGTTCTGGTCTGGCTTTCTCTCTCTCGTTCTCCCTCCTTCTCTTCTTTATCTCCATGCAGACAAACTATGGTTCCATTGCCCATAAGGTGCTCAATGTTTGGAGACATGATACAAACAGCAAGAGAGAGAGCATTTCAAGAGTTAATTTCTTAATTAAACTTTGACATGGTGGCAGGGAGAGAGAGGTTTTGGGGGTGTGGTGTGTGTGTGTGTGTGGGTGGGTGGAGGGGGTGGGTTTATTGTAGGGTGTGGACAGGCAAGGGAGGTAGGGGGGTATGGTATGACTTTTGAAGAGAAAGTGCGATGCTTCCCAGAGCCCTAGGGTCTTGCCAACACAAACCCTGCTCCCTACCACGATCCCCCACAATCCTCCGCTGCAGTCAGGGGGCTGGCCGTCTGAGCGGCAAGGGGAAGGGACACACCGGCGCCATGGCGATTCCTTAGACAGCTTATCTCCCCCCCACCCCCCTCTGTGATAGTGCTGTCAAAATAACTGCCAAGATACATAGCAGTCAGGAACTGGTTAAAACCTGCATGGCCCAATCGGCCAGCCGACTGTCTGTCTCCGTCTCTCTCCAGACTTTGAGGGCTCTGAGACCCAGGTTCCACAAACACAGGGAATCTCTGTCTCAAGGCTACTCTCTCACTGACTGTGGCCTAGGTCTCTCTCTCTCTCTCTCTCTCTCTCTCTCTCTCTCTCTCTCTCTCTCTCTCTCTCTCTCTCTCTCATGAAGACACTGCTGCTGTGGCAATGATTTCAAACTCAGAGATTGAAGTGATTTAGGAGTTTGTCATTGTTTGACTTTTGCTAAATTGGGATGAGATTTAGATAAACTAGATCAGGGATTCATCATGAAGGGCTGCAGTGGCTCGCAGGTCTGCATGCCCACATCCATACCCACACAGGCAGTCAGAGCCGGCCATAGCCTTTTGGAAATGTTATTGAGGGGCCCCCCCCCACCTTGCAAGCAAAATATTTTAACGGCCCCCCTCTTGACAGCGGAGAGAAAAAATTTACGATAATTTCCTGTAATTCTACACATTTTGCCATGGCACGTAAAGAAGATTTTGTAACTCATTTCGTGTAATTCTAATCATTTTGCCATGGGGCGGAGAGAAAAATGTCAAGTTTCACAGCTTTTTTCCTGCACTTCTACAAATGTTGGTTGTAGCGCTGGTAAATTGACACCGCTCTGATATCCAATAGTCTTTACCGGCTGTATGTAATAACACTTAAGATTTTCTGGGACAACAATGTAATAAATAATACATTAAAAAAAACTAAATAGTGCAAAGTTTCCTAAGGACTAGAAGCAAGGCAACCCTCTCTGTCGGCCCCATTTTCTCTTGCTGAGAGTGACTAACAAATTCAGTGGACCCCACAAAGTTCGGTAATTCGATCATGATTACTACAAGTTTAGATAGCTGGCTAGACTAACTTACCAATCTAAAAAAATGTAGCTGACATGGGCTAATTGTGTGACTGTCAGTGATTGACATAACAAGATAAAAACTGCTGATGCACAAACACATTTTGAAATCACACCATGTGTATTATACTATTATAACTCTGAACAATAAGTTGAGACACCAACTAAGTTCCCCAAAAAATGATATATATATATATATATATAATATATATATATATATATATATATATATATATATATATATATATACAGTACCAGTCAAAAGTTTGGACACACCTACTCATTCAAAGGTTTTTCTTTATTTGTACTATTTTCTACATAGTAGATTAATAGTTAAGACATCACAACTACGAAATAACACATATGGAATCCTGTAGTAACCAAAAAAGTGTTAAACAAATCAAAGCCACCCTTTGCCTTGATGACAGTTGTTGAAATTCTCTCAACCAGCCTCATGAGGTAGTCACCTGTAATACATTTCAATTAACAGTTGTGCCTTGTTAAAAGTTAATGCGTTTGAGCCAGCCAGTGGTGTTGTGAAAAGGTAGGGGTGGTATACAGAAGATAGACCAAGCCCATATTATGGCAAGAGCAACTCAAATAAGCAAAGAGAAACAACAGTCCATTGTTACTTTAGGACATGAAGGTCAGTCAAATGTCAAGAACTTTGAAAGTTTCATCAAGTGTAGTTGCAAAAACCATCAAGCGCTATGATGAAACTCTAGGAAGACCCAGAGTTACCTCTGCTGCATAGGATAAGTTCACTAGAGTTACCAGCCTCAGAAATTGCAGCCCAAATAAATGCTCCACAGAGTTCAAATAGAAGACACACCTCAACATAAACTGTTCAGAGGAGACTGCGTGAATCAGGCCTTCATGGTCGAATTGCTTTCAAGAAACCGCTACTAAAGGGCACCAATAAGAATAAGAGACTTGCATGGGCCAAGAAACACAAGCAATGGACATTAGACCGGTGGAAATCTGTCCTTTGGTCTGATGAGTCCAAATTTGAGATTTTTGGTTGCATCCGCCATGTCTTTGTGAGACGCAGAGTACTGTAGGTGAACAGATGATCTACGCATGTGTGGTTCCCACTGTGAAGCATGGAGGAGGAGGTGTGATGGTGTGGGGGAGCTTTGCTTGTGACACTGTCAGTGATTTACTTAGAATTCAAGGAACACTTAACCAGCATGGCTACCACAGCATTCTGCAGCAATACGCCATCCCATCTGGTTTGCGCTTAGTGGGACTATCATTTCTTTTTCAACAGGACAATGACCCAACAGACCTCCAGGCTGTGTAAGGGCTATTTGACCAAGAAGGAGAATCATGGAGTGCTGCATCAGGTGAGCTGGCCTCCATAAGCACCTGACCTCACCCGAATTGAGATGGATTGGGATGAGATGGACCACAGAGTGAAGGAAAAGCAGCCAACAAGTGCTCAGAATATGTGGGAACTCCTTCAAGACTGTTGGAAAAGCATTCCCGGGTGCAGCTTGTTGAGAGAATGCCAAGAGTGTGCAAAGCTGTCATCAAGGCAAAGGGTGGCTACTTTGAAGAATCTCAAATATAAAATCTATTTTGATTTGTTTAACACTTTTTTGGTTACTACATGATTCCATATGGGTTATTTCATAGTTGTGATGTCTTCACTATTATTCTACATTGTAGAAAATAGTCCAAATAAAGAAAAACCCTGGAATGAGTAGGTGTGTCCAAACTTTTGACTGGTACTGTATATATGTATTATTATTATTTGTTTAATTGTTGGGGGTGTGGGTGGTTCGGTCTTAAATGGGGACTTGCAACCTGAAGGCTGCCAGTTGCCCATCCCTGGGCTAGATATTCAAGGTCTTTAAAATCAACAATCCAATGTAAAATCATGGAGCTCAGTGTCATCAAAAGCCGGGTCAAACTTCATATTACATCAACTGTGCCACTTTCTGTTTGTGAATAACAGCAAGGGGACATTTATAATGACTGAATTCATGAGCTCATCAAGCGCCATGCCTTTTGATTTCAGCCGAGTAGCAATTGCTGTGATTAGACCGCCATCTAGCGGTGAAATCTGAAAAGGAGACAAAGAATTTACCCGAATCCTTCGCTGGGTAAAGTGGATCATATGCGTTTTTCAATGTTCAAACATGTTAGTTATGTCACTAGCACTGTCAAAAGATAAGATGAGAAATTGTACAATAAGCAGCACTACCAAAACGTAAATTCCCTGACCGGGAATCGAACCCGGGCCGCGGCGGTGAGAGCGCCGAATCCTAACCACTAGACCACCAGGGAAAGATACTAAGAGATGCAACTTTAGATTACTTAAACAAAATATAAAAAACACACTTCATTACCAAAAGTATGTGGACATTGGTTCGTCAAACATCTCATTCCAAAATCATTGGCATTAATATGAAGTTGGTCCCCGTTTACTGCTATAAACGTCTCCACTCTTCTGGGAAGGCTTTCCACTAGATGTTGGAACATTGCTGCGGGGACTTGCTTCCATTCAGCTACAAGAGCATTAGTGAGGTCGGGCACTGATGTTAGGCCCGGCTTGCAGTCGGCATTCCAATTCTTCCCAAAAGTGTTCAGTGCAGTTGAGGTCAGGTCTCTGTGCAGGCCAGTCAAGTTCTTCCACACCGATCTCGACAAATCATTTCTGTATGGACCTCGCTTTGTCCACGGCGGCGTTGTCATGGTGAAACAGGAAAGGGGCTTCCCAAAACTGTTGCCACAAAATTGGAAGCACAGAATCTAGAATATCACTGTATAGACCCTTTTCCAGTACACGACACACTGACGTCACTCACTGATGTGCGCGCCTTGGCGGCAGTAAGAAAGCCATCGCCATCTGCACCCATTCAGCATACGTTTACAATTATGTTTTGATTCTTGCTTGAACAGTCGCTAAGATGATATTTGGTTGTGATCTTTGCAAAATAACTATTTTGGATAAAGCAATTGTTAGCTAGAATGCTAACGCTCATTGATATAGACTGTAGCAAAAGCTAGCCAAAGAGCCATTTTACTGGTTGAAATGTAAGTGTTTTTTTTAAGTACAATGCAGTTGATTTGCAATAATGACACAAACATTATATTAAGCAGGACATTCATACTAGCCTTAAAATCCAATTATAATCCAAAAGTAGTGTGAAATGCACTCATAAGCAACATGTAAATAGAGGCTTTTTTTGCTGCCGTTCTATAAGAACCCCCCTTGTTCTGCCACCAACTAGCGTGCACCGCCCTAGTGAGGCAATATTTGTAAGCACAGAAAGGGGTCTATGCTGTAGCGTTAAGATTTCCCTACACTGGAACTAAGGGACCTAGCCTAAACCATGAAAAACAGATTCAGACCATTATTCCTCCTCCACCAAACTTTACAGTTGGCACTATGCATTTGGGCATCCGCCAAACCCAGATCCATCTGTCAGACTACCAGATGGGGAAATGCTCCAGAGTCCAATGGCTGTAGCTTTACACCACTCCAGCAGAGGCTTGGCATTGCACATGGTGATCTTAGGCATGTGTGTGGTTGCTCAGTCATGGAAACCCATTTCATGAAGCTCCCAATGAACAGTTATTGTGCTGACGTTGCTTTCAGAGGCAGTTTAGAACTCGGCAATGAGTGGGCATGGTTGTGTGTTCGATTTCATACACCTGTCAGCAACGGGAGTGGCTGAAATAGCCAAATCTATTCATTTGAAGGGGTGTCCATATACTTTTCCCCATGTAGTTTAGTTCTGGAGTTGGCTATTTTAAATGCAGATATGCCTGTGTGCCCATTTTATACTTTAAATGCCAAACATCGGTCAAATACTATTAGTATTATTTACTATGTATCTGATTTTTTTTGAACAGCGGTCGTTGCAAATCAAACAGCTAGATTGTTCATGCACGAGAGGGGGCTGAGCACGCGTAAACGGCAATTGTTTGAAAATTGTCAACTGGACCAGAGAGGAATAGAACAGGCCTCGGCAATTCCAGTCCTCAGGGACCTGATTGTCGTCACACTTTTGCCCCTGCCCCAGCTAACACACCTGACTCCAATAATCAACTAATCATGATCTTCAGTTAAAAGGTGTGTTTGCTAGGGATGGGGTAAAAGTCTGACACCAGTCAGGCCCCAGAGGACTGGAATTGCCCAGGCCTGCTCTAGAAGGTCATGCTCCAGGAAATTGAGGAATCCGGGAGAAAGATAGCGTGCTTGTTTGAAATGGAAAAGCGTCGCGGTAGATATTGATAAAGAAGTACATCAAGACGAAGCAGCTGCTTTACAAGTGGGATGCACTGTTGAACACTACATCCCGAGGGGTTTGTGCTGATTGTACGGAGATTGTGACAGCCGGTTAAATGGCGTCCCTTGAGAAGGCAAGAACAAGATGTATGTCAGGAGAAGTACAGTATTATCATAAGGAGACTTATACTTGGAATACGGAGGACTAATGGAGGGAAAAAGAGAGGCAGAGGAGGTCTGAAAGAGAGAGGGAGGAAGAGGGTGAGCTTGAGTCGGTTAAAAATGGTGGAAAAAAGGGAGATGGTTTGTTAAAGAATAATGGTAGAAAATGTATGCAGTGAGTTGAAGACAGGAGGAGAAATGGAAGTGAATGAGGGAGAAGTATCGGAGGTGGTAGGCGTGGTGAAGCTCTCAGAGCCCGAGGCTTGCACCGAGGGTCAGGATAAAGATGAGTCTGTGACAGTAGGAGTGAAGTTTTTGGAAAAAGTTGACCCTTTTGAGGTTTCAGGGTGGGTTAAAACAGAGTTGGGTGCTGTGGAATTGGTGAGAGTAACCAGAAGTGGTCTTGTGATAATTGTTTGTGTTCTGCTGGTCAGAGGGAACAGGTGTTAAACGAATGGGAGAAAGAGATGTGAATGGTTTTGCTCTCAAGAAAAGGGCGCCATTGAAAGGATTGATTACTCGGGTAGCGGTAAATGTGAAAGCTGGCCAACTTTAGAGGAAGATTCCCGGTGTTTGTGATGCTCGTCGATTGGCGCAACCCAGACAGGGTGGCATGAGTGGTGAAACAGAAGAGTCATTGTCTGTTTTTTTTAGTTTTGATGAGTCTTTGTCCGAAAAAGTGATGTTAGGATATATAAATTATCCTGTACGAGCTTTTGTGCCGACTACATTACGTTGTTACAGGTGTCAATCTTATGGGCATGTGGCAGCAGTGTGTAGGTGGGAGGTTCCTAAGTGTGAGAAGTGTACAGAAGGGCATGAGACAAAGGAATGTGTAGCATTGGGGAAAGCAGTGGTATGTGTTTATTGTAGGGGTGCCCATGGGGCTGGGGATCAGAAATGTCCCGTGCAAGAAAGACAGGTTGAGGTTTCCAGAGTTAGAGTAGTGCAGAAGTTGTTTATATGCTGAGGCAGTGAAGAAAGTAGAGGTAGATGGGTCAAGGGGGAGAGATTCTGAGAGGAGTGGTGTGAGTAGCAGATCTGTACCAGTACAGAGGGATAAACCAACAAGTGATATATGTTTCAGTAAGATTAGATTTTTGTCATTTATAGTAATGGTTATCAACTGTACTGCATGGATGGAACATAAGTTGCAGAAAATAGAGGTTGTGGTGGCAGCAAGACTTTACATCAGAATAGTTACAGGGTGTGTTAAGTAGTGGTGTTGATGATTATGATAAGTGTACAATATTATGTATTGGATCCTTAAAAAATACAACTTTTACATTACCCAGCAGTTTACCTATAAAATGTGCTGATGTTGAAGTAGACATACTCGGTATTCATATCACAAAAGATATAAATAAGCTCTCCACAATTAATTTCAATAGAAAACTTGTAAAAATAGACAAGATCCTGCAACCATGGAGAGGTAAATACATGTCTATTTATGGAAAAATTGCCCTGATTAACTCCTTAGTCATATCTCAGTTTACTCACTTACTTATGGCGCTGCCTACCCCTGAGGATTAGTTTTTAAAATCATTTGAGCAAAAAATATTTAGCTTTATCTGGGACGCTAAACCAGACAAAATAAAACGTGCCTATCTATATAATGAATATGAATTGGGTGGGTTGAGATTATTAAATATAAAAGCACTAAACCTCTAAAAGCTTCACTTATTCAAAAGTTGTACTTGAACCCTAAATGGTTCTCAAGTAGATTACTAAGAAAAGCTCATCCATTGTTTAAAAATTGCCTTTTTGCCTTTGTGCAGATTGCCATGTCTCATTTTCTATTCATTGAAAATTATACTTTTTTCAAAGTATCTATCTTTTTCAAACAAGCATTGCAGAGGTGGCTACAATTTCATCCCCCTGAAAAGATAGAACAAATATTATGGCTAAACTCAAATGTGCTGGTTGATAAAATACCTGTACTTATGGGAAAGATGTTTGAAAAGGGGATTTTGTTCTTAAATGATATTGTAAATTGGCATAGTAGAGTTATGTCCTTCATGGAGTTATCAGAATTGTACGGAAAGGTCTGCTCAATCCAAGAGTACAACCAATTGATTACAGCATTGCCCCAAAAATAGAGGAGGCGGGTGGCAGCGGGAGGAGGTAGGGAACTGGTCTGTCTGCCCAATATAAAGGATCAAATCTGGCGGAGGAATAAAATATAGCATTTATAGGAAAGTATACCAGTTTCATATGAGGACCAGGATGTTGACAACTGTGCCATACAGATTGCAAAATAATTAGGAAGAGATTTTTGATGTACCAATTTCATGTTAGAGGGTGTATGAGTTGATATATAAAACGCAAGATTCAAGACTTTGTGCTTTTCAGCTAAAATTATTATATAGAATTCTTGCCACCAACAAAATGTTGAATATTTGGGGCATAAAGTCATCAAAGCTCTGCAGATTTTGTTGTGAGGATACAGAATCAATAGACCATTTATTTTGGTATTGCCCTCAGGTAGCCTGTTTCTGGTCTCAGGCTCAGGAATGGCTGAAAATGCATAGCATTGATCTAAAATTGACCCTAGAAATAGTACTGTTAGGAGATCTGGAGAGACCGGGTCAGTCAATTACTAATACTCTTAGTAAAAGTATTTGTCTTCATCTCGCAATCTGTGGATTCTATTCGATTAGATAGATTGAAATTGTACGTTAACATCACAGCATAGTTGAAAGATATGTGTTGCGTAGAAACCCGAAGTGGGTGGCTAGCAGAGATAGATGGGATGGGCTGAAGGTTGGTATGTGGAATTGGAGACAAGTGGGAGTGGAGTTGCTGTGTGAGAGATAGAACACACAAGAACACACACATACATGTAATAGTGCCAGATATGCCCACAAACATATACAGTTGGCATTGCTGTTATGATTTTACTTGTCCTTGATGTCCTTTCTTTTCCTTTTTTTTTGCATTGTTGTTTGCTGTTTTCTTTTGTCTTTTCCTTTTTTCTCTTTAGTTCATTATCTTGGTTGTTGGTGCATTGGGGGGTTCTTGGGGTGGAGAATGGAATTAATTTAAAAAAAAAATCTTTTTTTTCTTCCTGGGGGGGACTGTGGGATGGGTCTCGAATGGTTGAGGGACAGTTATTGGGGAACTGTGGGGGGGGGATCTTGGAGGGTTCGGGTTCACGTTTTTTTGGCCTGGTGGTAGATTGGTCAACATGCCTTTGAGCAGGGCATTGACCCTGGATTCTTCTGTGTGTCACTCTGAATGGGAATCTGTTGGATGACTGGTATGATGTACACTGCTCAAAAAAATAAAGGGAACACTTAAACAACACAATCTAACTCCAAGTCAATCACACTTCTGTGAAATCAAACTGTCCACTTAGGAAGCAACACTGATTGACAATAAATTTCACATGCTGTTGTGCAAATGGAATAGACAACAGGTGGAAATTATAGGCAATTAGCAAGACACCCCCAATAAAGGAGTGGTTCGGCAGGTGGTGACCACAGACCACTTCTCAGTTCTTATGCTTCCTGGCTGATGTTTTGGTCACTTTTGAATGCTGGCGGTGCTTTCACTCTAGTGGTAGCATGAGATGGCGTCTACAACCCACACAAGTGGCTCAGGTAGTGCAGCTCATCCAGGATGGCACATCAATGCGAGCTGTGGCAAGAAGGTTTGCTGTGTCTGTCAGCGTAGTGTCCAGAGCATGGAGGCGCTACCAGGAGACAGGCCAGTACATCAGGAGACGTGGAGGAGGCCGTAGGAGGGCAACAACCCAGCAGCAGGACTGCTACCTCCGCCTTTGTGCAAGGAGGAGCAGGAGGAGCACTGCCAGAGCCCTGCAAAATGACCTCCAGCAGGCCACAAATGTGCATGTGTCTGCTCAAACGGTCAGAAACAGACTCCATGAGGGTGGTATGAGGGCCCGACGTCTACAGGTGGGGGTTGTGCTTACAGCCCAACACCGTGCAGGACGTTTGGCATTTGCCAGAGAACACCAAGATTGGCAAATTCGCCACTGGCGCCCTGTGCTCTTCACAGATGAAGCAGGTTCACACTGAGCACATGTGACAGACGTGACAGAGTCTGGAGACGCCATGGAGAACGTTCTGCTGCCTGCAACATCCTCCAGCATGACCGGTTTGGCGGTGGGTCAGTCATGGTGTGGGGTGGCATTTCTTTGGGGGGCCGCAAAGCCCTCCATGTGCTCGCCAGAGGTAGCCTGACTGCCATTAGGTACCGAGATGAGATCCTCAGACCCCTTGTGAGACCATATGCTGGTGCGTTTGGCCCTGGGTTCCTCCTGATGCAAACAATGTTAGACCTCATGTGGCTGGAGTGTGTCAGCAGTTCCTGCAAGAGGAAGGCATTGATGCTATGGACTGGCCCGCCCGTTCCCCAGACCTGAATCCAATTGAGCACATCTGGGACATCATGTCTCGCTCCATCCACCAACGCCACGTTGCACCACAGACTGTCCAGGAGTTGGCGGATGCTTTAGTCCAGGTCTGGGAGGAGATCCCTCAGGGGACCATCTGCCACCTCATCAGGAGCATGCCCAGGCGTTGTAGGGAGGTCATACAGGCACGTGGAGGCCACACACACTACTGAGCCTCATTTTGACTTGTTTTAAGGACATTACATCAAAGTTGGATCAGCCTGTAGTGTGGTTTTCCACTTTAATTTTGAGTGTGACTCCAAATCCAGACCTCCATGGGTTGATAAATTGGATTTCCATTGATTATTTTTGTGTGATTTTGTTGTCAGCACATTCAACTATGTAAAGAAAAAAGTATTTAATAATATTATTTCATTCATTCAGATCTAGGATGTGTTATTTTAGTGTTCCCGTTATTTTTTGGAGCAGTATAGATGTTGAGCGGCTTCACTGCGGGTAATTGTATGTTTTTAGAATATTCAATAAATAAAAAATAAATACATGTAAAAAGTAGTGGTGTCCCATCCTTTCAGGCTGTAGGCCTAAATAGATTAAAATAGTGGAGTATGATATTTATTATAATTTGAGTGTAGTGTTAGATGATTGGGTAATTGCTGTTTTTTTGTTGATAAAAAAAATATGCAAAGTATAAGGGAGGTATACTCCAGTCTAGTAGGTGGCGATAATACAACATTTATTGGATGCCAACCGCCGTTAAACCTCATCGAAGAGAGGAGTTGGTGAAGGGAGAGGTTTTATACCCCCCAACGAAAAAAAAAGCTGTCCACGAAGATAAGACCACGAGGTGAGGAATTTGTGTTTGGAGGTCAATTTAGAGTGCCGAATTTGGTCAACCAAAAATGTAATTTCAAATTTTCTACGTGAGCCTTATTTGGTATAAGTTATGGTTCGGTTGTTACTAATGCGCTGACATAAGTGGACGCACGTGGCATTTCGGTAAATATGGAGAAGGGGGAAAAAAAGCGACTGTCGGACTTGTGCCAGTTTAACACAAGTATCTGCCCTCTTACTGGTTAGACTGGTCCCACCTGCCTCCCTTCTTTTGAGGACGTGCGTTTCCTTTGTTATAGAACATATGTCAGGACTGGTCGTATTTGCGTTTAGAATATATGAATATGCCTGGGTGCACTTAACTAGTTTGGATAATATATTTTAATGGTTTTATGCATGCATGTACACTATTTGCAAGTCGTAACTAACGGTAAAAAAAGTAAACATTGTCAACCACGCTACTACATCCATTAAAAACATTTTTTTTATCCGCCTTTGTCACGATAAACACACTCTGGCTGTAATGACATCAGCTGTCAGTGTTGTCTTGTGTGGACCTTGTCCCCTCTCCAGTTTTTTGCAGGTAACATACGTTCATGCAGACAACAGACTCCGGTTGCATCCATAGTCATCGGGAAATCGGTTTTGCTGCACCACTGCAAGGAACACGTTAAGCAAGAAAAGCAGGATGCAGAAAGGTGGGTAACGTTAAGTAGCTAGCTTTAGACTGTATGAACTATCTTGACTAACTACATAACTAGCTCTCATTATAAACTCAACAAGCTAGTTAACGGTTAATTGAAAGGTAGATTAGAGCTACATTTGCTAGCTCATATTTTTTTTGTCGTAATGCTGTGTAATTGTTGTCTCTAACGTTAGATCCCTTTTGTCTACCGATATCGAAAGGCTCAATGTTGTCTGTTTAATTTCTGCTGCACCTGTTAGACATCGATATGCAGTTATTGTAAAGTCCCTAACGTTAACTAGTTTTGTCCGGTGTAGGCCGTCATTGTAAATAATAATTTGTTCTTAACTGACTTGCCTAGTTAAATAACATTAAAAAAAGTTTAAGGTTTTCAGAGATTCCCTGGTTGCCTTCTCTGTTAATCTAATCTGTTCTTCTTCGATGAGTTTTAACGGCAGTTGGTATCCAATAAATGTTGCATTACCGCCACCCACTAGACTGGAGTACAACTCCCTTATACTTTGCCCCCCCCAAAAGTAAATCAACAAATACCCCATCACCTAACCCTACACTTAAAAACTCCACTACCCTACTCCACTATTTCAATCGATCTAGTCCTACCTCAGTCCAACAGCCTGAAAGGACAGACACCCCCACTCAACACACCCTATAACTCTTTTGACGTCAAGTCTCCTACACCCAAATACCTCTCTGCAGTTGCCACCACAACCTCAATTTTCTGCGACCTAAGTTCCATCCCTGCAGTACAGTTGCTAACCATTGCTATACCCACTAAAAATCCATTCTTACTGTAGCATACGACAACTTCTGCACTACTCTAACCCTGGAAACCCCAACCTGCCTCTCTCGTACGGGACGCCATGGGCACGCCTACAATTAACACATACCACTACTTTCCCCAATGCTACACATTGCTTTGTCTCATGCCCTTCTGTACACTTCTCACACCTCGGAACCTCCCTCCTACACACTGCTGCCACATGCCCATGAGCTTGACACCTGTAACAATGAAATGTATTCTGCACAAAAGCTTGTATGGAATAACATATACAGTACCAGTCAAAGTTTGGACACTCCTACTCATTCCAGGGTTTTTCTCAATTTTTTACTATTTTCTACATTGTAGAATAATAGTGAAGACATCAAACTATGAAATAACACATATGGAATCATGTAGTAACCGAAAAAGTGTTAAACAAATCAAAATATATTTGAGATTCTTCAAAGTAGCCACCCTTTGCCTTGATGACAGCTTTGCAGTCAAAAAGACTCAACATCAAAACTCTAAGAAACAGACAATGACTCTTCTGTTTCTCCACTCACGCCACTCTGTCTGTGTCGCACCAAACGACGAGCATCAAACACCGGGAATCTTCCCCTTCAGTTGGTCAACTTTCACATTTACCTCTACCCCAGTAATCACTCCTTTTTTCTTGAGAGCAAAACAATTTACATCTCTTGTCCCTATTTGTTTAACACGGAACGCCTGCTCCCTCTGACCAGCAGAAACAAACAATTATCACAAGACCACTTCTGGTTACTTTCACCGATTCCACAGCACCCAACTCTGGTTTCACCCACCCCGAAACCTCAAATGGATCAGCCAAAAGGCAAGGGTCCACTTCACTCCTATTGTCACAGACTCATCTTTATCTCAAATCAAATTGTATTGGTCACATACACATGGTTAGCAGATGTTAATGCGAGTGTAGCGAAATGCTTGTGACCAATGCTCGGTGCAAGCCTTGGGCTCCGAGAACTACACTACACCTACCACCTCTGATACTTTGCCCTCACTCACTTCAATTTTTCCTCCTGTCTTTGATCCGTTGTACAGCTCACTCTGCTTACACTTTCAGCCATTTCTTCTTTAATAAACAATCTCCCTTTTTTTTCCGCCATTTTTTTTTACAGGTTCAAGCTCACCCTCTTCCTCCCTCTCTCTGACCTCCTGTCTTTCTTTTCCCCTCCATTCCTCCTCCGTAATCCAAGTATATGTCTCCTTATGATAATACTGCATTTCTACTGACGTGCATCTTGTTCTTGCCCTCTCAAGGGATGCCATTTTTCCATCAACCCCTCAACCTGATTTTCTCAGTTGCTATTCTGTTAACGTTACATGCCACTCCTTACCTTTGACATAAGGAGTGGATTGTTGGCTACAGAGACCGGTAACCAGACTAATTCAGAGATGCCCGTTTTAGTAATGCAGTTGCTCAGAGTAACTACAAGCCATTTGCCAAGGTTGTAATTGTGAGCTGTTGCAGTGATTCACCCTAGTTAATTTATTTTTTACCTTTTATTTAATTAGGCAAGTCAGTTAAGAACAAATTCTTATTTTCAATGACGGCCTAGGAACAGTGGGTTAACTGCCTTTTTTCAGGAGCAGAACGGCAGATGTTTTACCATGTCAGCTCGGGGATTCGATTTTGCAACCTTTCGGTTACTAGTCCAACGCTCTAACCACTAGGCTACCTGCCGTCCCATACCTCAACTTCTCCATGGAATAGAACGCAGACCCATTTTTGAAATAAACCTCTGACTCCTTCTAGTCACTACTCAGGCGATGCTTCAAAAAATGTCCATTCTTAAACCCTTATGTACTTGTGTTTGTACGCTGAACTCCATACTTGATAAGTATTTGGATATGTAGGCCGACGTAATCAGAGATTCAATTGGCACATGCGCTCATTTGCCAAATGCTCATTCGATATGCTTTCAGCACTCTACACTTAAGCTGATGGACCTGTGGCATTAGCTATCACTCAGCTTGTTCTAACAGTCTGGTGGAGCCGTTGGCTTGCTATTTGGTACACTGCTGCAGCCAACGCAGTTACTCAGCTAATTCCCTTCGTTCATTTCCCTCCTCCCTCAGGATAAGGAAGAGGAAAGGAGCAGAGAAGGGATAGTCTTCCCGTTCTGCTCAGTGTGTATGTGTTGGGGTGCATGAAGCTGTAGACCACTGCACTGATGGAGAAGAGGGAGAGGAAGCCTGGCTACTTTGCCAGGTAAGTGAAAGTTGTTTCTGTGTTTAGGCCCAAGTCTTTTAGTGTTGTGTTTTTCCAGACGGCCTGTGTTACCAGGACGAGGCAACTACCTTTCCCTTCACTGTGTGCACAGCGTGGCAGCACTGATTGACCTCCCATTATGCCATTGTTTATCACGTTGTGTTCAATTACATTTTTATTAGTCGCAAACACATTTAGCAGATGTTATTGCGGGTGTAGAGAAATGTTTGTGTTCCTAGCTCCAACAGTGCAGTTATATCGAGCAATTCATAACAGTACACACATCTAAAAGTAAAATAATTGAATTTGCTTATTTGAGCTGTTCTAAAAAATATATATAATAATATTATTATATATATTTTTTTTTACACCCTTTTTTCTCCCCAATTTCGTGGTATCCAATTGGTAGTTAGTCTTGTCTCATCGCTGCATCTCCTGTACGGACTCAGGAGAGGCGAAGGTCGAGAGCCATGCGTCCTCCGAAACACAACCCAACCAAGCCGCACTGCTTTTTGACACAACGCACATCCACCCCGGAAGCCAGCCGCACCAATGTGTCGGAGGAAACACGGTACACCTGGTCACCGTGCACTGCGCCCGGCCCGCCACAGGAGTCGCTAGTGCGCGATGAGACAAGGATATCCCTGCCGGCCAAACCCTCCCTAACCCGGACGACGCTGGGCTAATTGTGCGTCGCCCCATGAGTCTCCCGGTTGCGGCCGGCTGCAGCAGAGCCTGGGCTCGAACCCAGAATCTCTGGTGGCACAGCTAGCACTGTGATGCAGTTCCTTAGAGCACTACGCCACCCGGGAGGCCATTTGAGCTGTTCTTGCCATAATATGGACTTGGTATTTTACCAAATAGGGCTATTTTCTGTATTCTACCTTGTCACAACACAACTGATTGGCTCAAATGCATTAAGAAGGAAAGAAATTCCACAAATGAACTTTTAACAAGGCACACCTGTTAATTGAAATGCATTCCAGGTGACTACCTCATGAATCTGGTTGAGCGAATTCCAAGAGTGTCATCAAGGCAAAGGGTGGCTACTTTGAAGAATCTCAAATATAAAATATATTTTGATTTGTTTAACACTGTTTTGGTTACTACATGATTCCATATGTGTTATTTCATAATTTTGATGTCTTCACTATTATTCTACAATGTAGAAAATAGTAAAAATAAAAACCCTTGAATGAGTATGTGTGTCCAAACCTTTGACTGGTACTGTGTGTGTGTGTGTGTGTGTATATATGTATATATATATATATATATATATATATATATATATATATATATATATATATATATATATATATATACTATTATTCTACAATGTAGAAAATAATATATATATATACTATTATTCTACAATGTAGAAAATAATATATATATATACTATTATTCTACAATGTAGAAAATAATATATATATATATTATTTTCTACATTGTAGAATAATAGTATATATATATATTATTTTCTACATTGTAGAATAATAGTATATATATATATATATACTATTATTCTACAATGTAGAAAATAGTATATATATACTATTATTCTACAATGTAGAAAATAATATATATATATACTATTATTCTACAATGTAGAAAATAATATATATATATACTATTATTCTACAATGTAGAAAATAATATATATATATATTATTTTCTACATTGTAGAATAATAGTATATATATATATTATTTTCTACATTGTAGAATAATAGTATATATATATATATATACTATTATTCTACAATGTAGAAAATAGTATATATATACTATTATTCTACAATGTAGAAAATAATATATATATATATTATTTTCTACATTGTAGAATAATAGTATATATATATATTATTTTCTACATTGTAGAATAATAGTGAAGACATCAATATATATATATGACAGACAGCAACAGTGGAATAGGATGGCATTGACTACAAAACTCTGTGTACATATGAAATTAGTAAAACACTATGTAAACATTTAAAGTGACCAGTGATCACATGTCTATGTACATAGGGCAGCAGCCTTTAAGGTGCAGGGTTGAGTAACCGGGTGGTAGCTGGCTAGTGCCAGTGACCAAGTTCAGTGCAGGGTACTGAGTTGACACCGGCTAGTGATGGCTATTTAACAGTCTGATGGCCTTGAGATAAAAGCTGTTTTTCGGTCTCAACTTTGATGCACCTGTATTGACCTCTCCTTGTGAGAGCTAGAAGCACGTGCCATCTTGCGCACTGTCTACATGTTCTCTGTCTGCGTACTCTGACAGATGTTGTGAACACCGAGTAGTGCTCTGTTGCCATCTGGCCCTCATTATCCTGGGTACACCTGATACTTGCACTGATGCGGTGGAGTCATCTGTCAACGCTCACACACAGATTAGCGGACTGGGATGCTGTGCACATTCAAATTGGATTTCTGCATCGTGGTGAAATATGACACTGATGGTTGGCTTGGAGTAGCCCCCATACACACAGTTGAAGTCGGAGGTTTACATACACTTAGGTTGGAGTCATTAACTCGTTTTTCAACCCCTCCACAAAGTTCTTGTTAACAAACTATAGTTTTGGCAAGTCGGTTAGGACATCTACTTTGTGCATGACACAAGTAATTTTTCCAACAATTGTTTACAGACAGATAATTTCAGTTATTATTCACTGTATCACAATTCCAATGGGTCAGAAGTTGACTGTGCCTTTAAACAGCTTGGAAAATTCCAGAAAATTATGTAATGGCTTTAGAAGCTTCTGATAGGCTAATTGACATCATTTGGGTCAATTGGAGGTGTACCTGTGGATGTATTTCAAAGCCTACCTTCAAACTCAGTGCCTCTTTGCTTGACATCATGGGAAAATCAAAAGAAATCAGCCAAGACCTCAGGGAAAAAAATGTGTAGACCTCCACAAGTCTGATTCATCCTTGGGAGCGATTTCCAAACGCCTGAAGGTACCACGTTCATCTGTACAAACAATAGTACGCAAGTATGAACACCATGGGACCACGCAGCCATTATACCGCTCAGGAAGTAGACCCGTTCTGTCTCCTAGAGATGAACGTACTTTGGTGTGATAAGTGCAAATCAATCCCAGAACAACAGCAAAAGGACCTTGTGAAGATGCTGGAGGAAACGGGTACGAATGTATCTATATCCACAGTAAAACGAGTCCTATATCGACAAACCTGAAAGGCCGCTCAGCAAGGAAGCAGCCACTGCTCTAAAACCGCCATTAAAAAAAGCCAGGCTACGGTTTGCAACTGCACATGGGGACGAAGATCGTACTTTTCAGAGAAATGTCCTCTGGTCTGATGAAACAAAAACAGAACTGTTAGGCCATAATGACCATCGTTATGTTTGGAGGAAAAAGGGGGAGGCTTGCAAGCCGAAGAACACCATCCAAACTGTGAAGCACGGGGGTGGCAGCATCATGTTGTCGGTGTGCTTTGCTGCAGGAGGGACTGGTGCACTTCACAAAATAGATGGCAAGGGACATTGTGGATATATTGAAGCAACATCTCAAGACATCAGTCAGGAAGTTAAAGCTTGGTCGCAAATGGGTCTTCCAAATGGACAATGACCCCAAGCGTACTTCCAAAGTTGTAGCAAAATGGCTTAAGGACAACAAAGTCAAGGTATTGGAGTGGCCATCACAAAGCCCTGACCCCAATCTATAGAAAATTTGTGGGCAGAACTGAGAAAGCGTGTGTGAGCAAGGAGGCCTAAAAACCTGACTCAGTTACACCAGCTCTGTCAGGAGGAATGGGCCAAAATTCACCCAACGTATTGTGGGAAGCTTGTGGAAGGCTACCTGAAACGTTTGACCCAAGTTAAACAATTTAAAGACAATGCTACCAAATACTAATTGAGTGTACGTAAACTTCTGACCCACTGGGAATGTGATGAAAGAAATTAAAGCTGAAATAAATTATTCTCGCTACTATCATTCTGACATTTCACATTCTTAAAATGAAGTGGTGATCCTAACTGACCTAAGACGGAATTTTTACTCAGATTAAATGTCAGGAATTGTGAAACTGGGTTTAAATGTGTTTTCCTAACGTGTATGTATACTTCTGACTTCAACTGTACATGCATACACACGCAGACTACGTACATAGTCTCAAGTGCAGGCTGACAACACGTTGATAGGTGCACTCGTTACATCCCTCTGCTGTGTCTCGGAGATGCATCCCATACCTTTCAGGCTAGAGCTTGGCTAATAACCTCAGTATTGCATGGAGAGGAGACCGTATAGCCCGAGGAGCGGGAACATGGAGGGAGGAAGGACCTCTTGTTTCTTTTGGCCTCTTATTCCTTTTGACCACACCGCCTCAGCTAGCATCTCCTGCTCTCCCTCTCTTCCTGTCCACTGAGCAGGGTGCAAAGGCCATTCAGGATTGCGGAGTGCTTGCGAACGTAAGACGCTGTGAAATGGCTGCCTGTTATCTTCTTTGGGATAGGGGGCAGTGTTTTCACGGCCGGATAAAAAAACGTACCCGATTTAAGCTGGTTACTACTCCTGCCCAGAAACTAGGATATGGATATAATTAGTAGATTTGGATAGAAAACACTCCAAAGTTTCTAAAACGGTTTGAATGGTGTCTGAGTATAACAGAACTCGTATGGCAGGCCAAAACCTGGGAAGATTCCATGCAGGAAGTGCCCTGTCTGACCATTTGTTGTCCTTCTGTTACATCTCTATCGAAATTACAGCATCTGTACTGTAACGTGACACTTTCTAAGGCTTCCATTGGCTCTCTAAAGCCGCCAGAAAGTGGAATGGGGTGTCTGCTGTCTCTGGGCAAAGTATAGGAGTAGAGTTTAAGTGGTCAGCCTGGGGACAGTGAGACTGGAGATGCGCGGTCACGAGAACTCGCCATGTTTTTCTTTCTCTCTTTGAATAAACACAACGTTACCAGGTTGGAATATTATCGCTATTTTACCTCGAAAAATTGCATAAAAATTGATTTTAAACAGCGTTTGACATGCTTCTAAGTACGGTAATGGAATATTTTGAATTATTTTGTCACGAAATGCGCTCGCGCGTTACCCTTCGGATAGTGACCTGAACGCACGAACAAAACGGAGGTATTTGGATATAACTATGGATTATTTGGAACCAAAACAACATTTGTTGTTGAAGTAGAATTCCTGGGAGTGCATTTTGACGAAGAACAGCAAAGGTACTCCAATTTTTCTAATAGTAATTCTGAGTTTAGGTTGCCCCAAACTTGGTGGGTGTCAAATTAACTAGCCTGTGATGGCCGAGCTATGTACTCAGAATATTGCAAAATGTGCTTTCGCCGAAAAGCTATTTTAAAATCGAACATAGCGATTGCATAAATGAGTTCTGTATCTATAATTCTTAAAATAATTATGTATTTTGTCAACGTTTACTCATGAGTAATTTAGTCAATTCACCGGAAGTTTTCGGTGGGTATGCTAGTTCTGAACATCACATGCTAATGTAAAATGCTGTTTTTTGATATAAATATGAACTTGATTGAACAAAACATACATGTATTGTATAACATAATGTCCTAGGATTGTCGTCTGATGAAGATCATCAAAGGTTAGTGCTGCATTTAGCTGTCGTTTGGGTTTATGTGACATATATGCTTGCTTGGAAAATGTCTGTGATTATTTGTGGCTATGTACTCTCCTGACATAATCTAATGTTTTGCTTTCGCTGTAAAGCCTTTTTGAAATCGGACAATGTGGTTAGATTAACGAGAGTCTTATCTTTAAAATGGTGTAAAATAGTTGATTGTTTGAGAAAATTGAATTGTGGTATTTTAGTTGGTTTTGTATTTCGCGCCGTGCGATGCCGTTGGCTAGGGGTTCCGCTAGCGGAACGTCTGTCCTCAACAGGTTAAGCCACCAAATTTTGTCATATGGCCTCCAGGACTTGGACAGTCACAGGATGCCCCAAAAGCCGGTCCCGGTTGATTTAACATTATTACTATTCTTTATAAAGCTTTTTTTTTTATCCCTGTAAGTAGCTGAAGCATGAGGAATCTAGTAGTAATTATGGAAGCATGGGAACCTGGCTCTGTCTGTCCTGTTGCTGTTGTTTTTGGAAGAGTTGTTTGTTTTGCGTTATCTGTGGCTGTGCTTGAGTGGGGGTACACAGGCAGGCCAAGCTTTTTTTCTGTAACCAGGATAGCGAAAAAGCAAGAGTGAGACAAAATAGTAGAGCGCCAAATGAAATCTATATATTCCGCTTGTGGAAATGTCCCTGTGTGAAACAGAATGGCAGTGTGGCATGTGCTGGTGAAATCCTGAAACGTTTACTAGATGTCGGTTGCTCTGCAGTATCTGTAATTGCAGAGAAGCTATAAAAGACCAGCGCTGCATCCGTTTGTCTCATGTCTCCAAACGTATTGATCCACTGCCCAGTGCTCCTCCATTAGAGATGCTCTCTATCTCTCAGCTTCTTCATTTTCACACATCCTTTGTCTGTACAGCATTGGTTTTCCTTGAAGGGAAGTCAACATATCTCCTCTCTCTCTTTCTATACTGGGCCTACACTGCCTGGGCCTTGTTTACAACCTGTTTCAGTCGGTCCCATAGGCCTAGCACTATCCCTGTGTACACTGGGTGACTAGCTTCCCCTGTTAATGAACCTAGGCGGGGGTGGGAGACGCCATGACGTCATTGCCTGACCTATCAATGATTAATCAGGGAAAAGGGGAGCAGAGAGAGGACGGTGGGGAGGAAGGTAGGGAGAGAAGGTGAGCAAGCAAATTAAATCAAATGTTTATAAGCCTGAGTAAACAGATTGACCTCTTTCTCCATAACCTCAGGCTGAAGAGACGGAGACAGCTCAAGCAGAGCCAATCAGGGAAGTCAGTGGCTGAGCAGAACCGGGCGGATTCGTCCGCAAAGATGCCCGTCATCTCCTGCCCAGACCCTGCTTTTTCTGAACCCCTGGAGAGGATAAAACCTAACCTGCCTGGAGGCTCAGGTAAAACTTTGTCATGAAGTTGGCCTGATGGGGGGGAAGTTTATGACCCCCATAAATACCTTTCCCCTTTTCTCTCTCCCTACTCTACAGAGTGACTCTTGGAAAGTCCTTTGTTAACATAGAGAGAGTCTTATAACATCAAAAGGGTGGGGAAAGGAACCATATTTCGGTAATCCAACCAGCTGAAAATATGTGTTGGTTCTTATAGAATATAATGCCAGATCAGTTGTCATCTGAGACACTATTACTAATGAAAGGATGACATAAACTGTATCTTGAAAAGTCTACACATTATAATTATCAGATTCACATGGAATTGTTGTGCAATTTAAATGTTTAAATATGAAACTATTTGTGAAAAGATGAAATGTAATTTAGCTTCTTAATGAGAGTACGGTTTGTCATAGAGCAAACTCTGCCAACTCTGTGGCCCCGCCCATGTGAACAGGCACTGGGTGTAAACTATGAAACACGGCCCTCTCTCCCAATCCAATATAAGCCCCTTGACGAGAATGTAACTTTCTGTTCCGAGGACGTTAGGGCGACGGTCCTGCGTTAAAAGGGCTCAGATAATAACCTGTTCCAAGGACATGTGGACTTGAGGTCCCCACGTTGAAAGGACAAAGACCACCTACAGAACTAAGCCAACCTTAGAGAACCTTGCATCGAATTTCAATGTGAAGGTGACCACCTACAAGCCGGAAGGATGAATTTCGACGATACCAGCCAGAATATAGCATGAGCTTAACCTGATATGGATAGGGGGCAGTATTTTCACGGCCGGATGAAAAAACATAGCCGATTTTTTTTTTTTTTTTAAACTGGTTACTACTCTTGCCCAGAAACGAGAATATGCATATTATTAGCAGATTTGGATAGAAAACACTCTGAAGTTTCTAAAACTGTTTGAATGGTGTCTGTGAGTATAACAGAACTCATATGGCAGGCAAAAACCTGAGAAAAATGTAACCAGGAAGTGTAGGATCTGAGAAATGTAGTTCTTCTTTCTAGTCCCTTTCGAAACTACAGAATCTGTGCTGTCACATTGCACTTTCTAAGGCTTCCATTGGCTGTCTAAAGCCTTCGGAAAGTGTTTTGAGCATTCCCCTGTCACTGGGCAGGATATAGTAGCTCAGTTTCTGAGTGGACTGCCTGGGGACAAAGAGATTGGATATGCGCGTTCCCGTGAGCACACTGTTTTTTCTTTTCCTCCTTGAATGAATACACTATTGTCCGGTTGGAATATTATCGCAATTTTACGTTAAAAATACCATAAAAATTGATTTTAAATAGCGTTTGACATGCTTCTAAGTACGGTAATGGAACATTTTGACTTTTTGTCTCAATGCGTTTGCGCGTTACCTTTTGGATAGTGACCTGAACGCACCAACAAAACGAAGGTATTTGGACATAACTATGGATTATTTTGAACAGAAACAACATTTCATAGAGAATCAGACAAACATGTAGCCTACACTCTTTGCATACTCAAGCCTGTCTCAAAATATAACACTGCCCCTTTAAATCTATCCTGGAGGATGGATGGCCACCCTTGGTAGCCTGTAAAATATTGCAGCATTACAACTACAACCAAATACTTTTTAGTCTTTTTATAAAATAATTAAGGGTGTAAAAAATGTGTCTAGGATGATTCAAAACACTGGAACTGTTACGACAGTCAAAATTCATACAACCACTGCATATATACAGTTGAAGTCGGAAATTTACATACACATAGGTTGGAGTCATTAAAACTCGTTTTTCAACCACTCCACAAATTTCTTGTCAACAGCCTATGGTTTTGGCAAGTCTGTTAGGAAATCTACTTTGTGCATGACACAAGTAATTTTTCCAACAATTGTTTACAGACAGATTATTTAACTTATAATTCACTGTATCACAATTCCAGTGGGTCAGAAGTTTACATACACTAAGTTGACTGTGCCTTTAACCTCTCTTGGGTAGGGGGCAGTATTTTCACGTCCGGATGAAAAGCGTGCCCAAAGTAAACTGCCTGTTACTCAGGCCCAGAAGTTAGGATATTCATATAGATTTGGATAGTAAACACTCTAAAGTTTCTAAAACTGTTAAAATTATGTCTGTGAGTATAACAGAACTGATGTGGCAGGCGAAACCCCGAGGACAAACCATCCCCCCCAAAAAATAAAATTCTGCTGACCACTGTTTTCAATGGCTGTCACTTTTATTATAAGGCGAAATCCTCCCAGATGGCAGTTCCTAGGGCTTCCACTAGATGTCAACAGTGTTTAGAAAGAGTTTCATGCTGGTTTTTGGAAAAATTAGCCAGAAATTGTAGTTTTTCTAGGTGGCTCCCATTTTGGCTGTAGTGTTTCCAAGCGTGAGGAAGAGAGCGAGTCCTTTGGTATTTTTCTCCGGTAAAGACACTAACGATTCTCCGTCTTAAATTGTATTGTTTATTTACGTATTAGGGTACCTAAGGTTTGATTATAAATGTTGTTTGACTTGTTTGGAAAAGTTTATTAGTAACGTTTGGGATTCATTTTGTATGCATTTTGATGGAGGGAAACTGGGTGGATTATTGACTGAAGCGCGCCAGCTAAACTGAGTTTTTATGGATAATAAAGAAGGACATTATCGAACAAAAGGACCATTTGTGATGTAACTGGAACCTTTTGGAGTGCCAACAGAAGATCATCAAAGGTAAGGCATTTATTATATCGCTATTTCTGACTTTTGTGGCGCACTGCCTGTTTGAAATATGTTTTTCATGCTTTTGTATGCGGGGCGTTGTCCTCAGATAATCGCATGGTGTGCTTTCGCCGTAAAGCCTTTTTGAAATCTGACACATCGGCTGGATTAACAAGAAGTTAAGCTTTATTTTGATGTATTACACTTGTGATTTTATGAAAGTTAAATATTTATAATACTGTAGTTTGAATTTTGCGCTCTGCAATTTCACCGGATGTTGGCCAGGTGGGACTCTACCATCCCACCTGCCCATAAGAAGTTAAACAGCTTGGAAAATTCCAGAAAATGATGTCAAGGCTTTAGAAGCTTCTGATAGGCTAATTGACATCATTTGAGTCAATTGGAGCTGTACCTGTGGATGTATTTCAAGGCCTACCTTCAAACTCAGTGTCTCTTTGCTTGACATCATGGGAAAATCAAAAGAAATCAGCCAAGAACTCAGGAAAAAAAAAAATTGTAGACCTCCACAAGTCTGATTCATCCTTGGGAGCAATTTCCAAACGCCTGAAGGTACCACGTTCATCTGTACAAACAATAGTACGCAAGTATAAACACCATGGGACCACATAGCCGTCATACTGCTCAGGAAGGAGATGCGTTCTGTCTCCTAGAGATGAACTTACTTTGGTGAAAAAAGTGCAAATCATCGCAAAGGACCATGTGAAGATGCTGGAGGAAACAGGTACGAAAGTATCTATATTCGCAGTAAAACGAGTCCTGTATCCACACAACCTGAAAGGCCGCTTAGCAAGGAAGAAGCCACTGCTCCAAAACCGCCATAAAAAAGCCAGACTACGGTTTGCAACTGCACATGGGGACAAAGATTGTACTTTTAGGAGAAATGTCCTCTGGTCTGATGAAACAAAAATATAACTGTTTGGCCATAATGACCATCGTTATGTTTGGAGGAAAAAGGGGGAGGCTTGCAAGCCGAAGAACACCATCCCAACCGTGAAGCACGGGGGTGGCAGCATCATGTTGTGGGGGTGCTTTGCTGCAGGAGGGACTGGTGCACTTCTCAAAATAGATGGCATCATGAGGATGGAAGATTATGTGGATATATTGAAGCAACATCTCAAGACATCAGTCAGGAAGTTAAAGCTTGGTCGCAAATGGGTCTTCCAAATGGACAATGACCCCAAACATTCTTCCAAAGTTGTGGCAAAATGGCTTAAGGACGACAACAGTCAAGGTATTGGAGTGGCCGTCACAAAGCCCTGAACTCAATCCTATAGAACATTTTGTGGGCAGAACAGAGAAAGCGTGTGCGAGCAAGGAGGCCTACAAACCGGACTCAGTTACACCAGCTCTGTCACGAGGAATGGGCCAAAATTCACCCAACTTATTGTGGGAAGCTTGTGGAAGGCTACGTTAAACGTTTGACCCAAGTTAAACAGTTTAAAGGCAATGCTACCAAATACTAATTGAGTGTATGTAAACTTCTGACCCACTGGGAATGTGATAAAAGAAATAAAAGATTAAATCATTTTCTCTACTATTATTCTGACATTTCACATTCTTAAAATAAAGTGGTGGGAATTTTTACTAGGATTAAATGTCAGGAATTGTGAAACTGAGTTTAAATGTATTTGGCTAAGGTGTATGTAAACTTCCGACCTCCAACTGTATGTATTTTATTAGCAGTGAGGCTGATGCAACCGATCAGACCGTTTAGCTTAAAATGTCGATACAGGTTTATTCCTTCATATTTTAAACTCAGTAATGCGCACATGGCTGTAGGCTACATGCAAATGTTCCAAAATGCAATTAGCGGTTAAACGCTGTTCTCAGAAGCGCACCACTTGCGCAAGCGGTTTCACACGACAGAGATGAAAATATCCTTTAGAAATGTAAGAAAGGGGGAGATCTGAAGATGCATCAACTAGCATGGGATACTAATATGACTAGGATTGTGTCTTTGGCTGCTAGACGGCAAAGTTGATTTGAAAACTAAAATAATTAGTATAATGCTGGTTTCAATGGTATATGAAGGGTTTATAAAATAATTCCCTCAACATTTCTATGGTTGTATTTTGGCTAGGCTACTTTGAAAAATGTAAGACATGCTTCATAAAATGAAAACATTCAGGTTTTAAACATTTTGTTTGTGGTTAAAAAAATTTAACTGCTGACCATCTCAGATTCAAGGTGGGTGATGTGCGGTGCGCAACAGGCACTGTCCTCTCCGGTCTTGTGACCATTTGATCTGAACAAGCCAGTGTCTCGTATGTTGACAGAATCAAACCTTTAGACATCAATGTTAATTATCCTTCATTTTATTTGTCAAACGTTACTGGAGTTTAGCCTATACAATGCATTGGGAAAGTATTCAGACCCCTTCACCTTTTACACACTTTTTGTTACGTTACAGCCTTATTCTAAAATGGATTAAATAAAAACATGTCTTCATCAATATACACACACACTACCCCATAATGACAAAGTGAGAACAGGTTTTGAAAATGTTTGCATATTTTATTAAAAATAAAACATATTTAAATAAGTATTCAATCTCTTTGCTGTGGGACTTAAAATTGAGCTCAAGTGCATCCTGTTTCCATTGATCATCCTTGTTGTTTCTACAACTTGATTGGAGTCCACCTGTTGTAAATTCAATTAATTGGACATGATTTGGAAAGGCACACACCTGTCTATATAAGGTCCCACAGTTGACAGAGATTGTCAAAGCAATAACTAAGCCATGAGGTCGAAGGAATTGTCTGTAGAGCTCCGAGACAGCATTCTGTCGTGGCACAGATCTGGGGAAGGGTACCAAAACATTTCTGCAGCATGGAAGGTCCCGAAGAACAGTGGCCTCTATCATCCTTAAATGGAAGAAGTTTGGAAGACTCTTCCTAGAGCTGGCCGCCCGGCCAAACTGAGCACTCGGGGGAGAAGGGCCTTGGTCAGGGTGGTGACCAAGAACCCTAAGGTCACTGACAGAGCTCCAGGGTTCCTCTGTGGAGATGGGAGAATCTTCCAGAAGGACAACCATCTCTGCAGCACTCCACCAATCAGGCCTTTATGGTAAAGTGGCCAGACGGAAGCCACTCTAAAGTAAAAGGTACATGACAGCCCGCTTGGAGTTTGCCAAAAGGCACCTTGAGTGGCCCGGACTTCAACCCAATCGAACATCTCTGGAGAGACCTGAAAATGGCTTTGCAGCGACGCTTCCCATCCAACCTGACAGAGCTTGAGTCGATCTGCAGAGAAGAATGGGAGAAACTCCCCAATACAGGTGTGCCACGCTTGCAGCGTCAAAGCCAAGAAGACTCGAGGCTAATCGCTGCCAAAGGTGCTTCAACAAAGTACTAAGTAAAGGGTCTGAATGCATATGTAAATATGATATTTCAGTTATTTTTTGTTGGATAAATTAGCTGTTTTTGTGTGTTGGGGGGGGGGTGTAGTCAATTTTAAATAAGGCTGTAACGTAACAAAATGTGGAAAAAGTGAAGGGGTCTGAATACTTTCCAAATGCACTGTATTTATGTAATTAAGAGTCTCATTAATGTTTGACTACATTTACTTCACCTTCCTCATGTCATCGGTTTGGACATGAGGCTGTAGCCAATATGCATATCACCTACACTTTGACATGAAGGCCTTTTTCATTTGTGTACATGAAAAATAGATTTTAATATTACGCCAATGTTGATCCAATTCTGATCGGAGTAATTGTTTGATATAGTTTTTCGGACAATTTACTGTAAATCTATTTTTGTCAGAACAATTTTTTTTTTCTTGTCCCAGATGAGCGTTGATGTTGAGGTCTGTAGTCTGTAAAGCTTAGAGACCTTTCATTAACCCCGTGTTAATCTACTAGCCACAGTACTGTGAGTACCAGGCCAGCTGTGTAAACTGCTGTCAGTAATTTAATTAAACCCGGTAATTTTTCTCTCCAGCCCAGTGTGGGCATCTAGACAAAAGAACCCACATAACCCTGACAGACAACTCACTGAAGGACAGACAGAGCTCTGTGTTATTGCTGTGTCTGTCCGTCCTCTCCAGGCCTGGTTATAAAGGATTCAAGCTAAGGTCTTTTACCGTGTGCAGCCTTTTAATTTAGAGGTTGTTGCATATTGGCTTTACAAACAGCAATGTAATTCAATCAGAACAGATATCCCCATAATCCTAGGTATGCAGTTACTGACCAATGAGTCTGTTCAGTCCTATACTGCATTCACTCAGAGCTACAACAGGACACAGAAAGAAAACAAACATATCTTATGACTATTTCTCGATCTGATAAAGCTACCAGTCACTATGCAGTAGTGAATAAGTGACAGCTCTGTACCAAAGGTGATCTCTGAATGTACAGTGACCCACGGCTGGACTCCTCACAGCTGTACAATGCTGAGTCATCCCTCCACTGTTTCTGTAGGAGCTGGAGTAGAGGACATAGTGGGAGGATGTTTTTAATAAACTGGCTCAGGCAATTAGTGAGCGATTCCAATATAGCTCAATTTTAAAGCACTATTGTGTTTGTGCATGCATGCTTTTGTTTCTGATTGAGCTGCTCTAAGGCGGTCATCTCTCTATACTGTGTCAGTGACCTGTGGCTGTCTTTCAGATGGCAGCAGCAACAGGAGCAGCCAGGCCAAGCGACAGAAGAGGCCCCCCGGGACAGTGGAGTATACCGTTAGTACAGGCTGCCTCGGTGATGCCTCACTAACTCCACTCTCTCACACTACAACTCCCATAAACCCATGGGGTTCTGACTTCAAAGACATTGCTTAGGAAAGCAATGTGGACAATAAACCTCAAACATTTTCTTCAGAAAATACAGGGGTGTATTCATTACATCTAGCAATGGAAACCATTTTCCATTTTTAAGAACCAAATGGAAGCAAACTGAGCGAACGGAACAGAGGGACCTACCTGAATTTGTCCAATAGAAACTCAATTTCATTGCAAAATGTTTTCCGTTTTGGAGTAAACGGTTTGTTGCAAAATGTTTTGCGACAAAATCGGCTTAATGAAGACACCCCAGTTGTATGCTTTGCAAGATTTCTGCAGATTTTAGTCTCAGGCTCCATTTTGTTTTGGGTAGATTGATACTTTTGGTAATCAAAAATAACCAAGGATTTAACTTCATGTCACAGGTGGGACTCCAGGAATCTCTAAGCAGCATTGCTCTGAAGTTTAACATCACCCCGAATAAACTGGTGCAGCTCAACCGTCTCTTCTGCCGCAGTATCTATCCTGGACAGGTGATGTTTCAGCACATTATACACCACTTCATGCTGTAAATCCTGGCTAACATGCCTGTATTTCACCCTTGCAGAAGCTGTTTGTTCCTGACGTGGGCCAATCGGGTGCTGACTCTCAGTCTGTGGATTCTTCTGACCCCGCCTTCCCCAGTGGCCTATCAGAGAAGGTGTTACAGGTAAGTCAGTTCTCCTTTTTAAGATTACTTTAGTATGGGTTATCTTTGATCCTGGTTCTGTGCTTGTCCCTGCTGCCTGGCGATATGTTTCAGGATGGAGACTCCAGCGGCAGGTCAGTAAGACCATTACGACGCGTGCTGTCACCCCCGTCCGAGGACGAGAGCCCCGCCACGGCTAAGTTCATTAAGATGAGCTGCAAGTACTTCACTGATGGAATGGTAAGTGGCCAAACCGTAGGCCATTTTGCATTAAAGACCACCACAGCAGACTCAAACGGATGTATTTTGTCTCCCAGGGTGTGGTGGGAGGGGTGATGATCGTGACGCCCAACAACATCATGTTTGACCCTCACAAGTCGGACCCCCTGGTGATCGAGCACGGCTGTGAGGAGTACGGCCTGCTCTGCCCCATGGAGGAGGTGGTGTCTGTGGCCCTCTACAACGACATCTCCCGCATGAAGCTCAAGGACGCGTTGCCGTTGTAAGAACCCACCCTGCCATCTTGAGAAGCTCTTTCACACTCTGTCCATCTTTCACTCCCTATCTAAACTAGCCCTTTTTGCTCTTTCTTGATCTTATCTTAACCTTGCTTTTCTTACTGACTCTTCAAGCGTCACACTTTTTCTTCTTGTTATTTCTACCTCTTTCTGCGCTCCTCTCTCTCTCACTTGTTCTTTCTCCTCCCTCTCTGAGGTGGAAAGTTGAACTGCTTTCCGGTACCAGATTTTAGGGGCAGACAACTCGGATTCGTTTTTGTCTTTAGTTTTTGAATAATCATATTTTATTTTGAACTGGTTCATTGTCTCGGTTACTATTATTTGTAGTATTATTATTTTGCCTTTTGAAATCCCTTTTTATTTTTGTTCTGTTTTTCAGTTGCATTTTCTTTCTGTTCATTTATGTTTTCCATTTCTTTTGTTTTATTTAATTATTTTTATTCTCCCATCCTGCTTTGTGGTGTGCCCCCTGACACTCTACAGAGACCCACCCCAGGATCTGTGTCCTCTGTACAGGCCCGGGGAGTGGGAGGAGCTGCCCTCGGAGCGCGACCTCAACCCCTTTAGCCGTTACGAGGCGCTGGACCCCAAACGACCCATCGTCCTGGACGACATCAACTCTGCCCTGTCAGAGACTGGTATGACTGGGAGATAACACACAATGACTTGTATTGGATCAGGATGAATCATGGCAAATTAAAATGAATCATTATACACGTCAAGTTAAAAAACAAATTAGCTCGTGCATAACAATAATTTGAGCAATATTTTGATCCATGTGGTCATTTTAATAAAACAGCATGGTTTCTTATATCCCAGATATAGCGAGAGCAGAGTGTGATCCAGCAGACAAGTCTCCATCAGACGAGGGTTTCACAGAGCTGGAGCTTCCCTTGAACGGGAGTGCTGAGGAACCGAAGAGCGGATCCAGACCACCTGCCACTGCTACAAGCCCGGACCAGCAAGGAGAGCCTCCAGGTTCTAATACCCCTAAACGGGCAAAGTCCCAGGACCAGTCCCCTTCTGACTCAGTCCCACTGACCTCGCAGAGAGGGGAGGATGAAGGACTGGTACAGAACAGATCCATTGAGGACACGACAGAATCACTGCCCATGTCATCAAAGACTGAGAAAGACGGTGAACTCTTGAAGGAGACGCCTGCTAGCCTAGCCACAGGCCAAGGCCAAGACGACAACTCTACAGGGCAACTAGTGAACAGTGTTAGCATTAGCGAACCATCAGAATCAGCAATGGACCAAAACAGGAAGCTGAGCTTCAGTGAGACCGCTGAGGCTCCGGGAAAATGTATTTCTTGGGAACCCAGCCCTGCAGGCGAGCTGCAGAACGGACCAATGGTAGAGGAGGGGCTGAGTGAGGAAGAGGAGCGGAAGAGGAGCAACAAAGCGGAGGTGAAGTCATGGCTGCTGGAGCGGATGCAGGCGCCCATCCAAAGTTAGTGTTCACAAACACTTCAAGCATTTTGTGTGGTTTCTTGTATTGCGTTGTTTCAAATTTTTCAAAATTCTCTCTGCAGACACGCTTCTGTCAACGGAGGAGAAGAGTAAGATCCCTCCCATGTTCCTTTGCCTCAAGGTGGGCAAGCCCATGAGGAAGTCCTTCGTCATTAGCCGGTCATCCAGCCCCGCTCACACGAGAGGAAAGCAGTCGGAGTACTGGTTTGCTGTACCCCAGGAGAGGTGAGAGGTCAACCAATGAGACCACAGCCAGAGCCTCGATGACAACTGGTGTGTTCACAATTTTATAAACTTTCAATAAATGTTCTGAAACATAAAAGTGTGATGTGTTTCAGGGTGGACCACCTATATGCGTTTTTTGTCCAATGGTCTCCTGACGTGTACGGGAAGGTGGCCAGGGAGCAGGGCTTCGTGGTCGTGGAGAAGGATGAGCTCAACATGATCGATAACTTCTTCAGTGACCCCGGGACCCCTCACAGCTGGGAGGTGAGTTCACACGGCATGACCCCTCGCATGAGTGTATTTTGACTGTGATGTTAAGTTAACATTGTGGTCAAGTATTTTGTGGGTGTGTGTGTGTGGACCAAGCTGTGTTCAATGTTTGGACTATGAGTTTTATCGGTTAAGTATGTTTTGTCTGTACTGTTAAGGTATCTAACAGTACATGGTTGTGTTCGTAGATCATCACCATCAACGAGGCGACGCGCAGGCAGACTTCTGGCAGTTACGAAGGGGAGGAGCCTTTGGGGGATCTACTGCCCATGCTCAGTGACCCTAGCACTCTGCTACAGGACACACACATAGAGAAGGTACACACACGCCATGATTCACAAAACACTTTCAATCAAGAAAACAAACATGTGACTTCACCTACACAACCTATGCAGAAATGCACATCGACACACACTTCCCAGAATCTGTTTTTCTCTCTCCCCACAGCTTGTGTGTCGGCTGCCGGCGCGGGTGCAGGGGTATCCATGGAGACTGGCTTACAGCACGGCAGAACACGGGACCAGCCTAAAGACCCTGTACAGGAGCCTATTGGATGTGGACAGCCCTGTGCTACTGGTTATCAAAGACATGGACAACCAGGTACACACACACTGACAATGGTGCCCAATTTGTATTGGACTCTTGAGTTTTTTTTTATTCTCCCCCCCCATTAGTTGTTTGGGGGATACTCTACCCATCCCTTCAGAGTAAGTGAGCACTGCTATGGCACGGGAGAGACCTTCCTCTTCAGCTTCTGCCCTGAGATCAAGGTCAGACGTAGTCATATTTATACTCTGTGTGTTATCCTTATACCTATGTTCAAGTTTAATGCTTTATATGAGCTGGATGCCATTGCTTTGCTCCCTGACTTCCAATGTGTTGCTTTTCCTTTGCTCAGATGTACCGCTGGACTGGGGAGAACTCCTACTTTGTTAAAGGCAACATAGATTCTCTTCAGATGGGAGGAGGAGGGTGAGTGTATTTGAATATATGTGATTGAGCAATGTGAGGAAGCGTGCAACTGGCATGCTGACTGCAGGAATGTCCACCAGACTGTTGGCAGATAATTCAATGTTCATTTCATTACCATAAGCCACCTCCGTTGTTTTCGAGAATTTGGCAGTACGTTCAACCGGCCAGCATACCACATGTTTAGCGTCGTGTGGGCGAGCGGTTTGCAGTGACCCATGGTAGCGGTGGGGTTACGGTATGTGCAGGCGTAAGCTACGGTAAACAAACACAAGTGCAATTTAAATGCACAGAGATACCATGACGAGATCCTCAGGCCCATTGTCATGCCGTTCATCCGCTGCCATCACATGTTTTGACGTATACAACAGCAAGGTTCCAGTTCCTGTCAATATCCAGCAACTTCGCACAGCCATGGAAGAGGAGTGGGACAACATTCCACAGGCCACAATCAATAGCCTGATCAACTCTATGTGAAGGAGATGCTGCATGAGGCAAATGGGGCAAAACCAGATACTGACTGGTTTTCTGATCCACGCCCCTACCTTTAAAAACAAGAAAATGCATGTGACTAACAGATACGTATGTTTTCCCAGTCATGTGCAATCCAGCGATTAGGGCCTAATCAGTTTATTTCAATTGACTGATTTCCTTATATGAATTGTAATTCAGTAAAATCTTTGGAATTGTTGCGTTTATTTTTGTTCAGTGTATATACAAAACACAGAATCTCGTTTTTGACTGCACTGGGCCTTATAAGAATGACAACAAATGACAGCTTATATACACAAAAGCTGGTGATCAGGTTATGAAATGGCTTGACAGATGTTTTGATGTCTGTATCACCTGAAATAGCTAGCCTATTAAATTATAGGCTGTGGCTACGAAGTTTTTGCCCCCGCCCCTACGAAACCTCTTTCTGAAAGCTAAGGATCCGGATCATGTTCTGCGCATGTGTTATTTTATGCACACTATGTAGCTACTGCTCACCCTCCACCTCCCTTTACTCACCCTCTTTTGAACCATGACGATGTAGCCCATCTCTGCCTCATATTTCTGTACGCAGCGTTGTACCCTCGCTGTCACGCTTTGCTTGACAAAAAGCCACGTAAGCATCTTTGTGTGACCTGCTCTCTGTTGAAGTCAACTTGTAGTTGCCATGTCGTTATGAGTTAGTTTTTCCCTGTCTCTCTCCCTAGAGGTCAGATAGGGCTGTGGGTGGACGCTGACCTGTACCACGGCACCACCTCCAGCTGTGCCACCTTCCACAACCAGCCCCTCTCCCCCCAGAAGGACTTCATCATCCACAGTGTGGAGGTCTGGGCCTTCGAGTAGCCTCCCTCCACCTCCAGTCTCCGCCAAACCTCACCCACACTGGTGGGAACCCAGACCAAGCTTCAACGCCCACCCCTTTACCAGAATGGGGAGCTGACGATTTGAGATGGTGTATGTCATGGTTTATGCCAGCCGGTTTGATGTGGTTGGAATCTGGTTTGTCCTGAGTGTGGCGGAGGTGTGAAAATCTGTGGTTGGTGTATTTCCCTCTCTCTCTATTTGCTGCCTTAAGGTTCTCGCATGCTTCCTAGTCGAAATGTGGCGCGTCGGTTCACTCATTTATTATGACAGGATTTTGTGACGTTTTTGTTCGTTTTGGTGTTTGGCAGGGTTTTTTCCAGCTGTTCACACACATTTTTTTTTTTTCTTGAGACAAGTTAAGTGATTGGTCAAAAGTAGGGATTCTTCAATGAAGTGTTTGTCATTCAACGAGAGATGACTAGTTTTCATGCAAATTTATTCACTTAAAATACTGCACCAAACATCTTAGCTAGATGTAAAATTGCAAAAAACTAAAAATAACTACACTTTTGTTAATTTCTCTGATTTATTCAAACTATTTTGAGGAAGTGTATACTGACTATGTTGCTACGGCGTCTCAAGAGGGACAAAACGTAATATTGCTGCTTTTTTTCTCGAATTTCAAGCAGTCATTTAAGGGAGTATGTGAGGCACAGATGTTCGTCTAGCTGAGTTCTGCTACTAGCAAACCGAATCTAGCATGCAGGCACCTTTTTTATACCTACCATGCCACAGCTATCCCAGCATGCAGCCTGCCTGCAGAACTCAACTTCTACCCACTCGGAGGGGAGAAGTAGAGTGACTCAAGTTCCTGGAGGATCAGAGGCGATTCTGCTGCAGTTGTCCTTGCTAACGAAATCCGTCATAGGTGACTATAAAACACAATATTAAAACAATTCATTGTGAGATTTTTGTATTAGGGAAGTGTCTAGTAGTGGGTACAATGCCCATCAAAAGGGAATAAGGCATCTGGTGAAGTGAATAAACAACCATCAATTCTCTACAAACGGAGCCAATCAGATTGCTCCTTTTTGTTATCAACCAGAATAATCTTATTTCCCTGAGATATTAAGAACTGATGTGAAAAGAGGAAGCAGGTGAAAGGGAAGAAGTTTTAGCTAGTGCTTTTGAGCCTCATTTCTCTAACAAGCACACATCTGCCCCAAACCCACTTTAAATATAGGAGTAATTGTTTACAAAGAGAAGAGGTTTGCATTCACTGAAGGTTGTATTGTTCTCATGTCTACAGTCCTATATAGACTGAATGAGAATGTTGCATTTCATTACCCTCGCTTTCCAAAACAACTGCCCACTAAGGAAACATACAGTGCATTCGGAAAGTATTCAGTCCCCTTCACTTTATCCACATTTTGTTATGTTACAGCCTTGTTCTAAAATGTATTAAATTGTTTTTCCCCTCAATCTACACTCTACCCCATAATGACAAGGCAAAAACGGGTTTAGACATTTTTGCAAATGTCTATATATATATATATATATATAAAAAAAAAAAAAAACACTGAACTATGTCATTTACGTAAGACTTCAGATCCTTTACTCAGTACTTTGCTGAAGCACCTTTGGCAGCGACTACAGCCTCAAGTCTTCTTGGGTATGACGCTACAAGCTTGGCACACCTGTGTTTGGGGTGTTTCTCCCATTCTTCTCTGCAGATCCTCTCAAGCTCTGCCAGGTTGGATGGGGAGCATCGCTGCATAGCTATTTTCAGGTCTCTCCAGAGATGTTCAAGTCCGGGCTCATTGTCCTGTTGGAAGTTGAACCTTTGCCCCAGTCTGAGGTCCTGAGCACTATGGAGCAGGTTTTCATCAAGTTCTTTCTGTACTTTGCATTCAGGCCAAAGAGTTCAATCTTGGTTTCACCAGACCAGAGAATCTTGTTTCTCATGGTCTGAGAATCCTTTGGGTGCCTTTTGGCAAATTTCAAGCGGGCTGTCATGTGCTTCCGTCTGTCCACTACCATAAAGGCCTGATTGGTAGAGTGCTGCAGAGATGGTTGTGTTTCTGGAAGGTTCTCCCATCTCCACAGAGGAACTCCAGAGCTCTGTTAGTGACCATCACATTCTTGGTCACCTCCCTGACCAAGGCCCTTCAGTTTGGCTGGGCAGCCAGCTCTAGGAAGAGTATTGGTGGTTCCAAACTTCTTCTATTTAAGAATGGAGGCCACTGTGTTCTTGGGGATCTTCAATGCTGCATAAATGTTTTGTTACCCTTCCTCAGATTTGTGCCTCAACACAATCCTGTCTCGGAGCTCTACGGACAATTCCTTCAACCTCATGGCTTTGTTTTTGCTCTGACATGCAGGTGTGTGCCTTTCCAAAGGGTCTGAATGCTTAAGGTATTTCAGTTTTTTTTATTTGTAATACATTTCCAAACATTTCTGAATCTGTTTTCGCTTTGTCATTATGGGGTGTTGTGGGTGTGTAGATGAGGAAAAAGATTAATTGAATCAATTTTAGAATAAGGCTGTAATGTAACTAAATGTGGAAAAAGGGAAGGGGTCTGAATACTTTCAGAATGCACTGTAAAGAGGGAGGTTTTGTAATGAACAAATGTTTTATTATACTTTTGTATCTGTTTTGTTTGTTTCATCACCTTTTATAATTTTCTGTACACTTAGTTTTTTTTAAAGATGAATGCATTTTGAAATGTGTTCACCTTTTATAGAATTGTATGTTTTTTGTTTTGCGTTTCAATTTTCTGTTTTGTTTTAAAGGAAGTCCCATCATCGGCCACAAGGTTGATAAATCCCAAGCAGGAAATTGATTGAAGGTTCTCAAGGCAGTATTAGTCTGTCACATCTCTGACCAACTGTACCTCCTCTTTCTTTTATATGCGTTTCTGTAAGTTGGGTGAGTTGCTACTGAGTGTGAGGGTTTAGTCCATTGAGACAAGGGGAGTAGGGAGGGATGTTGTTTTGCACTGCAGGCTTGTAAGACAGTTCAATAACTCAAGGTGATTGGTCTTGTCTGTGGAATTAACATCAATCACTATTGTCACTTTCTAACACTACAACGGGGAAGGATGGGTCACCACTGGTATTTTATTTGGGAAAGAAAGGGATATAACTTCTTTTTTTTCTCAACATGTTCTGTTGATCTCGTGCAACTGAGTGTTCCTTTTTATTTTCCAAACCGATGTTGATAAAGGGAGTGTTCATTTCTGTCTCAAGTAGGTACCGTAAGATGACTAGGCCTACTGCATGATATGACAATACTGTAACTGATGAACCTGTTCCTGCTCGTATGAAATTCCCCTTCCTGCGTTCCCACTGTTCACAATCCTTACAGGTATGTTTTATGTATTTTTGTCATATAGATGTTGCGTGTTCTTCTCATTGTGAATGTTTCCAGTGTTTATTTCCTGTGAATCCAAAACCATAGTATCATATGTGAATACCACCAAGGATGTATTTATTCTATTGTTGCCACGTTTAAAACGAAATAAACAAATAATAGCATTCCATGCTGAGATCCCCCCCCCCCCCCTGCTTACTTGTCCAAGGTTGGCTTGCTTACTTACTGTCTTATGTGGGCTACATAGGCAAATGCAACTTGTGTAATTATCCCATAAGCTAGTAAGTAAAGCTGACTCAATTTTGAAAAGTAGTTTAGGATTTACCTGAGTAAATCGCTCAACATCTAGGGGGCGTACGGTCATGACTAGAAGGGATCCAGCATTTGGCAAATTAACGTCAGAAGTAGAAATGTAGCATTTTAGCTAACCCTTTTCCTGACCTTAACCTAATTATCCTAACCTGCTACGAAAAGTCAAATCTGACATTAATTTGACAAAAGATGGATCCCTTCTAGCCATAACCAGGGCATTTGCACTTAACTTGCGGGCAGGGACCAATTAATGCAGGCGTTTACCGGGGCTGAAGTCGCTGGGCCTAGGCCAGTGGGAAGAAAAAAATAATCATAGAAGGAAATGTATACTGTATATATAATACTGTTAGGTTCTAATATCGCTGAGTAAAAACAACGGACATTATGAAAGCTTAACCAAGTTTATTCTTCCCAGAGGATCAATACAGCTGCATTAGACAAAAACATTTTCACACAAGCACTGATATTTAATCGTTCCTCATAGGCTGAGTCTCCTCCTACCCATCTGTACAAACATGGTTCTTTACTGCTAGACAGGACACTAGTGATACGGGCCATAAACTTGTATTTCTCCCTTAAGGTGACACTGACCTGACCTCAACCCCCCTCAATCACTAATCCATGGCTCTCCCCTTATCAATGCCTGCCACATGTAATCACTCCCCTGCACTCAACACATTCCAAGCTTTATTGCACACACTATATACCTTCCTCCTATAACCATTAACTTCTGATGTAGACCCTCTAAACTGCAGCACTCCATCAATGACATGAATAAGTATATTTTCATATTCTCAGAACCCAACAATATGTAGTGTTTTTCTTCTTTCTTTTTTTTTTACTGCAACCGCCAACCACTGAGGGACTCAGTGCTCAATGAGTGGGTGATTCCACTCTGCTAATCATCAGATGAGGGGAGGAGGAAGGGGACCCACGTGGGAAACTGGGGAGCCCTGCCTTGATTGGGTAACTGATTCATTAAAAAAAAAATGCATTCTAAATAATTGTAACTGGTCAATTGTGTGAGCCGGGCTGGGCACAAGCCTGTAGCGGACTCAATACTTTTTTCAAGCACAGGGGCCCGCTCTCAATGTTAAAAAATATATCAGAGAGCATAATTTAGCCACAGAGGATCAATAGTTTATAAAAAATAACTGGATTAAGTTTAATCAAGCACATACAGGTATCTGCCAAAATAAAGGAAACACCAACCGTGTCTTAAAAGGGTGTTGGGCCACCACGAGCTGCCAGAATAGCTTCAATGCACCTTGGCATAGATTAAGTGGGCCAGAAAAATGCACCCCCACACCATAACGTATACTTTATCCCTTGTTTACTCAAGGGTTTTCTTTATTTTGGCAGTTACCGGTATGGCTGCGGTTTGGGCAGCATGCACACAAATATACCCCTTGTTGCATTGTGGCCATAGACACATAGCCATGGGAAGTAGGTGTGCTAAGGGTGCTGCAGCACCCCCTGAAAAATCTTTAAAAAATATAACTTTGTAAATATTGTGTCACAAAAGTAATGCACTGGGCCTTTACTAGTATAAACGGACCGATAATACTGAAAAAATATTTCAGTTGAACAGTTTTTCCCGACACATTGGGGCAGCTGGCTTCCGGGTTAAGCGAGCGGGTGTTAAGAAGCGCGGCTTGGCGGGTCATGTTTCGGATGACGCATGACTCGACCTTCGCCTCTCCCGAGCTCGTTGGGGAGTTGCAGCAATGAAACAAGTTCGTAATCATAAAATTAGGGAGAAAAAAATGGGTAAAAATAAAAAGTTGCCAAGGCACAACATCCACATCAAGTTAAATATGTTTCTTGATCAAATAACATGGAAAACGACTTTGTGCAGTATTAATTTAACCATACTTACAAACCACAATGTAAAATGTATATTACGGTATTGTACAGAGGCTAGTCATCTAGGTTTGTACCTGTAGATTTTCCATCACCATAAAGATAATGACCTATACAGTAATTTAGTACATTGAGACAGCAAGTGGTTTGTGATGATGTGGCTCAGTTGGTAGAGCATTTATGCTAAGGTTGTGGGTTCGATTCCCACAGGGGACCGGTATGAAAATGTACTCCTAATGAATAGACCATTTCAGTTTCCACATACAAAGAAATCACATTTTATTTGTCACATGAGCAGAATACAACGGGTGTAGACCTTACCGTGAAATGCTTACTTAGAAGCACTTAACCAACAATGCAGTTCAATAAATAGTTAATAAAATATTTACTAAATAAACTAAAGTAAAAAAAATATTGAATCAAAAAGTAACAAGAAATGTACATCTCAATAACGAGGCTATATACAGGGGGTACCGGTACCGAGTCAGTGTGTGGGTACAGGTCATTTGCAAATAAGTTGCATTTAGAAAGTATTTCAAGAAACTGGAAAACATATCAAGCAAGTATTTTTACATTCCACAAGTATTTTCAGATTAACTGTTTTGTACAGATAATTATCAGACTCATGTTACAAATGATGGTAATCACAAATACATTTTAGTTTACAAAACTGAGTTAAATGTATTTGGCTAAGGTGTATGTAAACTTCCAACTTCAACTGTATCAGAGATAGTTTGCGCCACACATTGGAGAACCCCTTCCATATCAGCTGGATGACATGCTGGTATTTCTATATAGCCAACAGAATGAGCTACACAACCTAGACCCCTTACAGTACCTGATCGCTTTTACAATTGATACTCCTCCAAACAACAGATGTCACAGCACATGCCCTGCAGAAGACAGAAGTCACGTCACAAACCCCTCCAGATGTCAGAAGTCAGTCACGCCACAACCCCTCCGGACGTTAGATTTCACGCCACATCCCCTCCAAACGTCAGAGTTCATTCCACAACCCCTCCAGATGTGAATGGTCACACCACAATCTCTCCAGAAGACAAAGATCAAGCCACAATCCCACCAGAGGGTGTGCAAAGGTCACTCCAGAACCCCTCCAGACATCAGAGGTCACGCCACAACTCCTCCAGGCAGAGTTCAGGCCACAACCCCTCCAGAAGATCGCAGTCTTGCCACAACCCCTCCAGATGTTAAAGGTCAATCCAAAACCCCTCTGGATGTCAGAGGTCACTCCACAACACCTCCAGACATTGAAGTTCACACCACAATAATATGATCATGTGTTGGATGCTGCGAGAGAAGTGCTGTCAAACACTCTAGAGGAAAAAGGAGAAGCCGGCGACTAGAAAAGTTTTGAAGTTACTGCAGGCATCCCCACAAAACCAGGCAGAGATTCAGAATTTCTGATATTTCCAGCTATATATCAGAGGGTTGGATGAGGTTGGACTCAGGAAGATAATGAGATTCATGACGGGTGCTGATGTAATGTGTCAGAGGGAAAAGTCTAGTTCACCACTTAGGATGGTCTGTTGAGACGCCATGTCACACACACTATAGTGCTTGTCCAGCAGCACCAGCCCCACCACAGCTTAGCCACCCGATGCAGCCTCCATGAGAGGAGTCAGACCTGTCTAAAAGAGAGAACATATGGGTCAATGACATACTGCAACCCACAGACACCACACTGTCTAACACCAAACCTCATTTCTGATGTCTTTGACTCTAGCCCAGATAACATGACCTGCCAAGTTCAGCTGATGGTGGCTGCTCTCACCTTGGAGCGGTGCTCCATGTTGGCAGGCCAGGGTCAGTGCTGCGTTGCGCTTGGTCTCGATGGGAGTGTGGATGTCTGAGCCCATGTCCAGCAGCAGCTTGACCACAAGGACGTGACCGTTCATGGCAGCCAGCATCAGCAGAGAGGTACCCAATGTACTTCTAGTCCTGACAGGAAACAAACACACAGTGAGAGAGGAACAGACAGGGCGAGGGGGAAAAGTGGACAGGGATGATGATAATACACATAGTTCAGAGTGGGGGAAAATCTTTGACTGACAGGGATGGTTGTGTGTTTGAGGTTGACAAACTGTCGTATCTGGAGTTGATTTCAGCACCAGCATTCAGGAGGATCTTGATGTTGATGCAGCCCCCTGAGGCGGCCAGGCTGAGAGGAATAATCTGAAACGCTACACTGCTCCTTGTTGGCCCCACGCAGCAGCAACACTTTTACCACCCGGAAGGAATGGACCACAGGTTATTATTGGGGAATTTCCACTAGTGTGAACTGATGTTCAGGGAAGAATGTGTTTTAGTGAATCGCAACACCTCTTGTCTTCCTACAGAGCAGGCCAGGGAGTGAGGTGCGTTTTTGATTCTCTCAGACTGGGCTTTGATGTCCTCTCCTTTATCCAGTAGGATCTGCACCACGGCAATGTGATCCGCTGTAGCAGCCAGGATTAGAGGAGTGAAACCAGGGGACCGAGAGATTACTCTCCAACACCTACATACAGTGACGGAAAAAAGTATTTGATCCCCTGCTGATTTTGTACGTTTGCCCACTGACAAAGAAATGATCAGTCTGTAATTTTAATGGTAGGTTTATTTGAACAGTAAGAGACAGAATAACAAAAAAATCCATAAAAACGCATGTCAAAAATGTTATAAAATGATTTGCATTTTAATGAGGGAAATAAGTATTTGACCCCTCTGCAAAACATGACTTAGTACTTGGTGGCAAAACCCTTGTTGGCAATCAGAGGTCAGACATTTCTTGTAGTTGGCCACTAGGTTTGCACACATCTCAGGAGGGATTTTGTCCCACTCCTCTTTGCAGATCTTCTCCAAGTCATTAAGGTTTCGAGGCTGACGTTTGGCAACTCGAACCTTCAGCTCCCTCCACAGATTTTCTATGGGATTGAGGTCTGGAGACTGGCTAGGCTATTCCAGGACCTTAATGTGCTTCTTCTTGAGCCACTCCTTTGTTGCCTTGGCCGTGTGTTTTGGGTCATTGTCATGCTGGAATACCCATCCACGACCCATTTTCAATGCCCTGGCTGAGGGAAGGAGGTTCTCTCCCAAAATTTGACGGTACATGGCCCCATCCATTGTCCCTTTGATGCGGTGAAGTTGTCCTGTCCCCTTAGCAGAAAAACACCCCCAAAGTATAATGTTTCCACCTCCATGTTTGACGTGGGGATGGTGTTCTTGGGGTCATAAGCAGCATTCCTCCTCCTCCAAACACGGCGAGTTGAGTTGATGCCAAAGAGCTCCATTTTGGTCTCATCTGACCACAACACTTTCACCCAGTTGTCCTCTGAATCATTCAGATGTTCATTGGCAAACTTCAGGCGGGCATGTATATGTGCTTTCTTGAGCAGGGGGACCTTGCGGGCGCTGCAGGATTTCAGTCCTTCACGGCGTAGTGTGTTACCAATTGTTTTCTTGGTGGCTATGGTCCCAGCTGCCTTGAGATCATTGACAAGATCCTCCCGTGTAGTTCTGGGCTGATTCCTCACCGTTCTCATGATCATTGCAACTCCACAATGTGAGATTTTGCATGGAGCCCCAGGCCGAGGGAGATTGACAGTTCTTTTGTGTTTCTTCCAGTTGCGAATAATCGCACCAACTGTTGTCACCTTCTCACCAAGCTGCTTGGCGATGGTCTTGTAGCCCATTCCAGCCTTGTGTAGCTCTACAATCTTGTCCCTGACATCCTTGGAGAGCTCTTTGGTCTTGGCCATGGTGGAGAGTTTGGAATCTGATTGATTGCTTCTGTGGACAAGAGTGTGCTCCTAATCTCAGCTCGTTACCTATATAAAAGACACCTGGGAGCCAGAAATATTTCTGATTGAGAGGGGGTCAAATACTTATTTCCCTCATTTAAAATGCAAATCAATTTATAACATTTTTGACATGTGTTTTTCTGGATGTTTTTGTTATTCTGTATCTCACTGTTCAAATAAACCTACCATTAAAATTATAGATAATTTCTTTGTCAGTGGGCAAACGTACAAATTCAGCAGGGGATCAAATACTTTTTCCCTCACTGTACACAGACTTCCACTTCTACACACTTCTACACTATGAGTCTGTCGGGGGCCTGAGTGAGGCCTGTCAACTATTGCCCCAACACCTACTGCTGGCTCACCATCAGCCTCTGTAGGTCAGGGCAGGTGCTGTTGGGGTAGTCAACTGTACTAAAGTCTAGAATGCTGAGTGGCTAAGGTAAGAAGTCTACAGAGGTAGGGGCTGCCCCGGGTCACCCTTCAGGCCTTTGGCCTTCATGTACTCTGGTGAACTTCTCCTTGAGGATCTTCTTCTGCAGCTCAGCCTTCTCTATGGCTGAGATCCTTTTGCTCAACTCATTCAGCTTGCTCTCCGTCTCTTCCACAATGCACTCCAGGGGCTGGTACAAGTAGAAAATGGGAAGCAGATCTGTGTCTGGACCGTCTGCAGCAAGTGGGTTACCCTGGAAGGGGCTCAGCCTCTGCTTGGGGCTGTCTGAGACAGCTAGACAACACAACCAGTTAGCTACAAGGTTGCACCATACAATATTACAGCAATCATTATAATGCTTTGATGCCTTGTGCACTCAACTGGTGTCTAGTTGTCTTCTTGGTCAGGGAATTAACAAAGTTAGACCTGTATTTACTATTGGACTGACATTTTGTGATGCCAGATGGAGGTGTTGTGATGTTGGAGGGTACTCTGTTTGGCTCTTGTGGAGGCACTACCATGGCCAGGGCTTGGAATGGAAGTCGTGGAGCCTGTTTGGGTTAGGGCAAATTATTACAAAAGTATTTGGTATCAACTTATAAAAATGTGATGTTAATACAAATAGATGTCTGTAGTAGTACAGTAGTTGTTTGTTTATTGGTTAACCAGCAGTCACTACCTGAGAGGTGTCATGGGAGGGGGATGACAGCTGAGATGCAGTAGGTTTGGCACGGTGACCGAAAGGATGTTGTTGTTGGGGTAGTCAAGGAGGTAGGAAACCACGATGGTGTGACCACCCTTAGTATCCTCTTCGCTCTCCTTTCCTTCCTTGTCCTCCTCGTCGCTGCTGGACGATTCTAAGATCTTGCTCATGTCCATCTTCCAACTGTCATGGACCACCTTGATTTTGAGGAAATAACATCCAACCCTGGGATTAGCCAGATCAATTCAGTTAAATAAGACATTTGATTTCTCCATAAGAATGCCCATTCAGTTCTTGAACTAAGTGGAATTGTGAGTGTAGAGCTCCCTAAGTGAGCCATCCTTATCTTTCCTCGACGAGAACTCGGGCTTAGAGATGCTGTCCATGTTCACTTCCTTTCTGGCCACGTTGTGACAAAAAAAAAAAACAACACACAAAAATATGTAAATGCATGTGCATTCAGCAAAACATTTGACCCAATTGTGAGAAGACTGTAAGTAAAAAAAAACATGCACATTTACATTTCCCTATAATATGTATGACAGGGCAAAAACCAAACCATATATAATATTTGTAAACTAAACCCGATGGGCCCTGGTAAAAAAATAATGTACTATAAAGAGAATATGGTGCCATTCGGGAAGCACACCCACATTTATCCTGTTGGGGATAGGGGGCAGTATTTGCACGGCCGGATAAAAAACGTACCCGATTTAATCTGGTTATTACTAATGCCCAGAAAGTAGAATATGCATATAATTGTTTGATTTGGATAGAAAACACCCTATAGTTTCTAAAACTGTTTGAATGGTGTCTGTGAGTATAACAGAACTCATATGGCAGGCAGCAACCTGAGAAGATTCTGTACAGGAAGTGACCATTTCTTGGCCTTCTACACTCTCTTAATTGAAAACAAAGGATCTCTGCTGTAACGTGACACTTTGTAAGGCTCCCATAGGCTCTCAGAAGGCGCCAGAACGTTGAATGATGACTCTGCTGTCCCAGGCTGAAAAACAGTAGCGCATTTGGTAAGTGGTCGATCTGAGAACAATGAGACGGGGGCGCGCGTGCACGTGAAGAGTCCATTTTAGATTTTGAGTCTTTGAACGGAAAGGACGTCTCCCGGTCGGAATATTATCGCTTTTTTACGAGAAAAATCGCATAAAAATTGATTTTAAACATCGTTTGACATGCTTCGAAGTACGGTAATGGAATATTTTGAATTTTTTTGTCACGATACGCGTCCGTGCGTCACCGTTCGGATAGTGTCTTGAACGCAAGAACAAAACAGAGGATATTTGAACATAACTATGGATTATTTTGAACCAAAACAACATTTGTGGATGAAGTAGAAGTCCTGGGAGTGCATTCTGACGAAGAACAGCAAAGGTAATCCAATTTTTCTTATAGTAAATCTGAGTTTGGTGAGTGCCAAACTTGGTGGGTGTCAAAATAGCTAGCCCGTGATGGCGAGCTATCTACTCAGAATATTGCAAAATGTGCTTTTGCCGAAAAGCTATTTTAAAATCGGACACCGCGATTGCATAAAGGAGTTCTGTATCTATAATTCTTAAAATAATTTATGTATTTTGTGAACGTTTATCGTGAGTAATTTAGTAAATCCACCAGAAGTTTGCGGTGGGTATGCTAGTTCTGAACGTCACATGCTAATGTAAAAAGCTGGTTTTTGATATAAATATGAACTTGATTGAACAAAACATGCATGTATTGTATAACATACTGTCCTAGGAGTGTCATCTGATGAAGATCATCAAAGGTTAGTGCTGCATTTAGCTGTGGTTTGGGTTTATGTGACATTATATGCTAGCTTGAAAAATGGGTGTCTGATTATTTCTGGCTGGGTTCTCTGCTGACATAATCTAATGTTTTGCTTTCGTTGTAAAGCCTTTTTGAAATCGGACAGTGTGGTTAGATTAACGAGAGTCTTGTCTTTAAAATGGTGTAAAATAGTCATATGTTTGAGAAATTGAAGTAATAGCATTTCTAAGGTATTTGAATATCGCACCACGGGATTCCACTGGCTGTTGAGTAGGTGGGACGATTTCGTCCCACATACCCTAGAGGAAATGTGTGAACAACTCGTGCAAAAAAGGCTGTGTATTGACATGAACTGTGTTTCGCAGAGATGAGGCCAGGCTATAAGGTTAGAGAGAGGTCTCACCAGGTCAGCCCCTGTCTGCAGCAGCATGTCAGCCACGTCTGTGTCCATTCTCTCAGGCGTACGTCAGCGCTGTGTCTCCCGTCGCATGGACATTGGCTCCTGAGTACAAGAACACAGGTGTAAATTCCACCCAGAGTGAAAATTCCACTCAATAATGAGCTTTGATGGTCAATATGGTGGTAAAATCTCAAAACAGAATTACTAACTAGTTTAATTCAGAGAGAGAGAGAGACCATACCTTGTGCCAGAAATAGCACCACCATGTCCTCTTGCTCCTCTCATGCAGCCTCTATGAGTGGAGTGTATCCCTCATCATTGTCCTTCTCCAGGTTGGCGCCCCTCTCAATCAGCAGGGCAGCCACCTCGGTCTGTCCCCTTCAGGGGGCCAACGTCAGGATAACAGAGTTCACCCCTAGTCCTGGTGCTAGCTGGACTGTGTTACAGATGAGCTAGCATGTAAGCCCGTAAGAACAAATACAATTCGATAGCTTCGTTGGGAGTAGTGGGTGGAGGCAGATTGTTCTCTGCCATTGCAAGGCATGAAATGTCAAAAACAGTTTCATGACAATGGTATGGACCTCTGAAGGCATTCCTCTCTACAAGCCTGTATTTGTTGTTGAGAGAGTCCTTTCAGGTGATCCCTGGCCCCATACAGCTGTGGAAGGCTGTACAGAAGCGCCCTGCGGAGCTACAGTGTATCTGCAGGGGCGGATTCTGTGAGTGTTCGAGGTGAACAACATGCTGCAATTCTTCCTATAAGATAAAAAACAAGAACAATAATTTGGTTAGTCACAATATTTCAATAAATATACATTTCCTGCCTTAGTTACGGATAAACTGTGATGGTTAGTTGTGAACTCAACCTATAGTTTTGACATGAGTAAAGCTCTGCAGATACTAGAATCTGAAGAATCTCAAATATAAAATATATTTTGATTTGTTTAACACTTTTTTTGATTACTACATGATTCCATGTGTTATTTCATGGTTTTGATGTCTTCACTATTATTCTACAATGTAGAAAATAGTAAAAATAAGAAATGCCCTGGAATGAGTAGGTGTGTCCAAACTTTTGACTGGTACAGTTATTCTATCATTGCCTTGCCAAACAATAGTAATGTTATGTGGCAGTACAACATTTTGTGGGTGGCTTTGCCACCCAGGCCTCTACGGTTGCCATGAAGGCATGTCTAGATCCACAACATGCTGGATAACGGGGCTCTGGTAAAGCTAGGTGGACCAATCATCTGCTTAGTGGATTCTACCGATTACTGATACATTAACAAAGAAACTACAGCGTAAATGACCTGTTTCCCAAAGAGCAAAAGGGTTTAATTAATACCCTTGCAAATGTCAATTTCCTGTATCCCTAATAATTTGTATAATGAATTATTTGCATTATTGTTTTAAAGAAAAATGGTCATCAAATTATTGTAGCTGATGCCCTATTTGGGCTTCCCAGAAAAAGATTGTCTGGGATCAGCATTGAGGGCATTCTTCTGTGACCAAGACAAAAGCTGCATTCCAAACACTTAAAAGACACACCCTCTCTCCTCAGCCCTCAAATCAAGTGGACACTTCTGATGACGTATCATGACGTTTGACGAGTTTACACTTGCAGGGCAAGGGGCGAGGGAGGAAGGAATGAATTTTAAATGGACCGCCCTTGCCCGGAACTTCGTCACTCGTTCCTCCCGCAATGATAGTTTTTTATTTTTCAGCCACTGGTAGCTTGTGAGTGCTTTATATGCGCTACAGTAAATTATGATTGCATGTCTACTTATATTAACTATATAATTTAATATCCGCCTACTGTATCATAGCTATCAAATGAATTAGCTAACTAACGTTAGCCTGCCTAGCTGGAACTTCTGAAGGAAAATGTTTCATTTTATTTCTACAATTTCCAAAAGCTAACCAAACAAAAACATCAATAGTTTTACGAAATGTTTGTGCATTAGTAGCATAATTTCTAACTTATTTACATTTGTTTATACTTACACCTCTTGACTCCATATTGATTTTGAGGTTAGGTTTTGGCGGACTTTTCTTAGCGGATGTGTAATCATCGTGAATTGAATTATGGTGCGTTTCAGGCCCTGAAGTGAACATAATTGTACACTCGCAAACTTCATTAAAAAACGAGGGCTGAGGGGCTTACTTTGCAAACTTCCATTGCTTGGCCGCGGGGATTCCCTCAAGGGCATAAGGTGAGGGTAAATGGACAAGGGTAGGTCCACGGTCCAAACACTTAAAAGACACACCCCTTTCAGGCCTCAAATTAAGTGGACACTTCTGATGATGTATCATGACGTCTGACGAGTATACACTTGCAGGGCAAGGGGCGAGGGAGGAAGGAATGATTATTAAATGGACCACCCTTGGCCGGGAATTCGTCACTCGTTCATCCCGCGATGATTGTGTTTCAGCCACCTGTTGCTTGTGGGTGCTTTATATGCGCTACAGTATATTATGAGTGTATGTCTACTTATATTAAATATATCATTATTAATATACTCCTACTGTATGATAGCTAACTAACGTTAGCTCCCTTAGTTCCTTTTTTCAAGAGCAAAAAAATTGCTTGTGTTTATCTCACCCTCCTCAACCCATTTTGCTCTAGATCTAATAAAGGCCCCTTTAACTAAATCAATGTACATTTGATCTAGTTCTATTCGAAATGTATACAAATCTGTTTCTTCCTCGGCTGAAAGGTTATCCTTTTCTAAAAGAACATTCAATTTATTCATAAGCTCATCTTCTTTCAAACATTTCTGCTTCTTTAGTTCCTTACTGCGTGTAATGGCGAAAGATCTTACCTTGAATTTAAATATTTCCCAGTTACTTCCATGCTTTGGTTCTAAATCATTTGAGTTAAATGAGTATATGTTCAAGTTATTTGTGCTCTTGTTAAAGACTGGATCATTTAGGAGTGAATTATTATGTTTCCAGTATCCTCAAATGCCACTGGATTTTCAGCACATTCTAACTTCAATAATATCATTTTATGATCAGTCAAAGGAGCATGTTTATGATTTACTTATTGTACATACAGTAAAAGTTGGGGAGAAATGAGAAAGAGATCAATTCTGGATCTGACTGTCATTAACCTGTTACACCAGGTGCATTCATTTAAGTTTGTATTAAAAGAAGCGCCATGTATCGATCACTGTCAGTTTACTGCAAAATGATGTGATGTCACTAATCTGAGCTCTTTGAGATGTTCACCTAGAATAGCTATCAGATGTTTCATTAAAGTCTCCAGCTATTATGAGCCATACCTGTTTTGCAGCACAGTAAGCGTATCAGCAAGACCCAAAAATAGTCTTATTTGATGTGTAAGTGTTGTACCCATACACATTGCATATAATAAAACAAGCATTATCTAGTTTTGAGATCAATATAACCCTTCTCCCATCTTTGGATATACAAGACACTGAAATATCACCTCTAAACTTATAAAGCAATATTATATTACCAGCTGAGTGATTAGACCGGGACTATAATAAACAGTATTTCCCTATTGTGATTTCCAAAAACTAGAATCTGAATTGCAGGAGTGAGTCTTGGAGTAGAATGAAATCTGCATTAGTGTTTACAAAATAAAGAAATAACTAAATGTTCTTTTAGTTATGTTTCGTAAACCCCTGGCATTTAGAGATACAGTATTTAGTGCATTGCATTCAAAACGTTGCATAACCTGATAAAAATAAGAAGACAAATACAGTGTAGTGATATGAATATCTGGTTAACTAGTTGAACTAGTAAGCTAGGTTTCGTCCCTCGCCCCTTGCCTGCAGTGTCAGACGTCATGACACGTCATCAGAACTTCATTTGAGGGCTGAGGGGAGAGGGTGTGTCTTTTAAGTATTTGGAATGCAGCCCGTATTTTGTCTAATGTAATACGACATCCGGGAACTTTTGGCATACTAACTATATACATACTGTGACCAATAAGCATACTAAATACTCAATGTACGTTAGTATGAGTATACGAACACAGCTCTCGTCCCCCCCCCCCCCCCCCCCCCCCCGAGTTCCAAGTTGTCTTGAAAGCGCAACTGTATACACTACAGTATCACCATGATATATGGGAGCTATACAAAGCAGACGGAACGTTAGAGCTACTACGTCATCTCAACATATCACAGATTTGTATAACTAAACCAAGATATACCACATCCTTTCGTTTCCAATGCGAACAAGTAAGGAAGTGGGCAGAGCCAAGCACGAGCTAGCGAGATCCTATTTGCCTGTTCGCTCCATATTTCCGTGAAGTGTGCGTGTAGAATAACTTAATTCGCCTTTTCACTCCTAAACAACGTGATTTTAAAAATATTTTGGCAACGGGCAAAGTCTACAAAACTTTGTCCACTCTGTTAAAAACTGATTTTAGTTTTGGGAACAGAAAACTGTATTGAGATCAAATGTTTCATCGATGAGAAAATTAGCAGAATGATTTTGGACGACATTCTCCTTCCATCTTCTCCCACAGCTGGCCACTGGGCTTCCTCTCAATACTACATTTGGTAGTGAACGGAAACGCCAAGCGGATGCTTCACATGTATACATCATGTAAAATATCTATCTGTGACATACCTGTTACAGAAGCGGTAAATCGAAAACGGCTGTCATCAGGAAATAGATCTCGGGAACCGGACCGGCTAAATGGAGAACAGCGCAGGGGACACTGTACAACAACGCGACGATAATACAGAAAGTAATTCATCCAGCGACATGGAAGACACTTGCATGTTCTGTATGATTGCTAAAAACCAAGACAAGGACACAGAAATTGTTAAACAGGTAATAATATCTCGTGGGGATGGGCTGACTCCCCCCAGAAAGACAATTTCCATAAACGTCCACATAGAGATGTGAAAATTCTTAAGACACACTAGTCATCATCTTTGTGCAAAAACATTAATTTAATTATTCAAATAATATTTTTCATCACACAGCCGAAGATATTAACATGTTATATACATCCAACAGAGTACGACAGTAGGAGTCATAATACCCATAAAACTTAGGGGTCAAACAAGGAAATGGTTCTCATTGTTTCTCCACCATTCATTTTTCCCATTGGGGATTTTAAAAACACTTAAAATAAGGGCTGTGTTTTGTGTAGGTTTACCCTGGCATGACGTTTTGATAACCATGTAAATCTCTCTAGGACAAGGTGGCTTTTATCAATATATTCACCTGTATTCACCCCCCAAAATGAAACGCTAATTAGCTGCTATAGTGGCTATGATAAAGACCTACAAATGCCATGATGATCTGGACGAGACTGCCAAATCGAGGTAAAGGTAAACATCGATTGATTAACTATCTAACGCCAGCTAAACCGTAGCAATAAATAAAATGGCTACATTTCTTTAAATGGACAATTCTGTGAACTGTCTTGTGCAAGTTTTTAATTGACACTACCTGTTAGCAAAGGTGCCAGCTAGAGATGAAGTAGGAGCTCGTAGGGATTTGTTTTACATGATAGATCTAGGGAGTTTTTCCTAGCCACTGTGCTTCTACACCTGCATTGGTTGCTGTTTGGGGTTTTAGGCTGGGTTTCTGTACAGCACTTTGTGACATCAGCTGATTTAAGAAGGGCTTTATAAATACATTTGATTGATTGATGATGTCTACTTTGATGGTAATTAGCATTTTCGAATCAGAGTAAATAGAGCCGACTATATTGATAAAAGTCACCTTGTCCAAGAGAGATTTACATGGTTATCAAAACATTGTGCTAAGGTAAGCCTACACAAAACAGACCTCATTTTAAAATGATGGAAAAAACAATTTGAGACATTTTTCTGTCTGACCGCTATGTTTTGTGGATATTATGACACCTCCACTGTGGGGCTGCCATGTTTTTGGATGACGTGATGACATCGTCACTGCTCCCTGTGCGCACTGAGTGCTAGTGCGCCCGTGATGTTGGTCAGTATCCGATTTAGTTTATGGTAATTCATCTTAACAGAACATGCAACTCTGATGCAACAGCATGCATCATTCTTACTGAATTCCGATGAGCAATTTGAAGATGTTAAAATACATAAGCGGCGGCGTCCATAAGGCTAGGGGAAGCTTTCCCCAGAAGTAAATTGAATTAAATTTCCAAAATGATATAGCCTAAATAGCTTACTTCGGTCTATACAAGAGGTTGACCGATTTATGACTTTATAAGGCCGATACCGATTATTGGAGGACCAAAAAAAGCCGATACTGATTAATTGGCCTATATATATATATATATATATATCAGTTGAAGTCGGAAGTTGCATACACCTTAGCCAAATACATTTAAACTCAGTTTTTCACAATTCCTGACATTTAATCTTAGTAAACATTCCCTGTCTTAGGTCAGTTAGGAACACCATGTTATTTTAAAAATGTGAAATGTCAGAATAATAGTAGAGAATGATTTAATTCAGCTTTTTTTCTGTGATTACATTCCCAGTGGGTCAGAAGTTTACATACACTCAATTAGTATTTGGTAGCATTGCCTTTAAATTGTTTAACTTGGGTCAAACGTTTCAGGTAGCCTTCCACAAGCTTCCCACAATAAGTTGGGTGAATTTTGGCCCATTCCTCGTGACAGAGCTGGTGTAACTGAGTCAGGTTTGTAGGCGTCCTTGCTCGCACGCTTTTTCAGTTCTGTCCACATATTTTCTATGGGATTGAGGTCACTCCAATACCTTGACTTTGTTGTCCTTAAGCCATTTTGCCACAACTTTGGAAGTATGCTTGGGGTCATTGTCCATTTGGAAGACCCATTTGCGACCAAGCTTTAACTTCCTGACTGATGTCTTGATGTTACTTCAATATATCCACATAATTTTCCTCCCTCATGATGCCATCTATTTTGTGAAGTGCACTAGTCCCTCCTGCAGCAAAGCACCCCCACAACATGATGCTGCCACCCCGATCTTTGTCCCCATGTGCAGTTGCAAACCGTAGTCTGGGTTTTTTATGGCGGTTTTGGAGCAGTGGCTTCTTCCTTGCTGAGCGGCCTTTCAGGTTATGTCAATATAGGACTCGTTTTACTGTGGCTATAGATACTTTTGTGCCTGTTTCCTCCAGCATCTTCACAAGGTCCTTTGCTGTTCTTCTGGGATAGATTTTATTCACTTTTCGCACCAAAGTACGTTCATCTCTAGGAGACAGAACGCGTCTCCTTCCTGAGCGGTATGACGGCTGCGTGGTCTCATGGTGTTTATACTTGCGTAGTATTGCTTGTACAGATGAACGTGGTACCTTCAGGCATTTGGAAATTGCTCCCAAGGATGAACCAGACTTGTGGAGGTCTACATTTCTTTTTCTGAGGTCTTGGCTGATTTCTTTTGATTTTCCCATGATGTCAAGCAAAGAGGCACTGAGTTTGAAGGTAGGCCTTGAAATACATCCACAGGTACACCTCCAATTGACTCAAATGATGTCAATTAGCCTATCACAAGCTTCTAAAGCCATGACATCCTTTTCTGGAATTTTCCAAGCTGTTTAAAGGCACAGTCAACTTAGTGTATGTAAACTTCTGACCCACTGGAATTGTGATACAGTGAATTATAAGTTAAATAATCTGTCTGTAAACAATTGTTGGAAAAATGATTTGTGTCATGCACAAAGTCGATGTATTAACCGACTTGCCAAAACTATAGTTTGTTAACAAGAAATTTGTGGATTGGTTGAAAAACAAGTTTTAATGATTCCAACCTAACTGTATGTAAACTTCCGACTTCAACTGTATGTATTTATTTATTTATTTATTTATTTGTAATAATGACCATTACAACAATACTGAATGAACAATGAACACTTATTTTAATATAATACATAAATAAAATCTGTTTAGTCTCAAATAAATAATGAAACATGCTCAATTTGGTTTAAATAATGAAAGAACAGTGTTGGAGAAGAAAGTAAAAGTGCAATATGTGCCATTAAAAAAGCTAACATTTAAGTTCCTTGATCAGAACATGAGAACATATGAAAGCTGGTGGTTCAATATTCCCAGTTCTTCAATATTCCCAGTTAAGAAGTTTTAGATTGTAGTTATTGTAGAGAAATAGTCGACGCGTCATAATTCCTGTCTACCATTTGTATTTCATATGCCTTTTGACTATTGGATGTTCTAAGAGGCACTTTAGTATTGCCAGCTTAATCTCAGGAGTTGATAGGCCCTGAAGTCATAAACAGCAATGCTTGAAGCACAGCACTAAGAGTTGCTGGCGAACGCAGTAAAGTTTGAATGAATGCTTACGAGCCTGCTGCCACCTACCATCGCTCAGTCAGACTGCTCTATCAAATATCAAATCATAGACTTAATTATAATATAATAAACACAGAAATACGAGCCTTTGGTCATTAATATGGTCAAATCCGGAAACGATCATTTAGAAAACCAAACGTATATTATTTCGATGAATACGGAACCGTTCCGTATTTTATCGAACGGGTGGCAACCCTAAGTCTAAATATTGCTGTTACATTGCACAACCTTCAGTGTTATGTCATAATTACATAAAATTCTGGCAAATTAGTTTGCAACGAGCCAGGCGGCCCAAACTGTTGCATATACCCTGACTCTGCGTGCAATGAACGCAAGAGAAGTGACACGATTTCCCTAGTTAGTATTGCCTGCTAACATGAATTTCTTTTAACTAAATATGCAGGTTTAAAAAATATACTTGTGTATTGATTTTAAGAAAGGCATTGATGTTTATTGGTTTGGTACATTCGTGCAGCGGTTGTGCTTTTTTCGCGAATGCACTTTTGTTAAATCATCCCGTTTGGCGAAGAAGGCTGTGATTTGATGATAAATTTACAGGCACCGCATTGATTTATATGCAATGCAGGACAAGCTAGTTAACTACACTTGGTTGAAGATAGAGGTCGACCGATTAATCGGAATGGCCGATTTAATTAGGGCCGATTTCAAGTTTTCATAACAATCGGTAATCGGTATTTTTGGCCACCGATTTTTAAAAAAATTAAAAAATGTTTTTTTATTTATATATATATATATAATTTTTTTATATTATCATTTTTTTTACACCTTATTTAACTAGGCAAGTCAGATTAAGAACACATTCTTATTTACAATGACGGCCTAGAAACGGGGGTTAACTGCCTTGTTCAGGGGGGATTCGTTTTTGCAACCTTCGGTTACCAGTCCAACGCTCTAACCACCTGCCTTACATTGCACTCCACAAGGATTAACAGGCTGACTACCTGTTACGCCAGGGCAGCAAGAAGCTGCTAGCTAGCATTAGACTTATAAAAAAACTATCAATCTTAACATAATCACTAGTTAACTACACATGGTTGGTGATATTACTAGTTTATCTAACGTGTCCTGCGTTGCATATAATCGATGCGGTGCCTGTTAATTTTCATTGAATCACAGCCTACTTCGACAAACGGGTGTTGATTTAACAAGCGCATTTGCGAAAAAAGTACTGTCGTTGCACCAATGTACCTAAACATCAATGCCTAACAGGAATATTTAGACTTAGCCACCCGTTAGATAAAATACGGAATGGTTCCGTATGTCACTGAAAGAAAAAAAACGTTTGTTTTCGAGATGATGGTTTCCGGATTCGACCATATTAATGACCTAAGGCTCATATTTCTGTGTGTTTATTATATTATAATTAAGTCTATGATTTGATAGAGCAGTCTGACTGAGCGGTGGTAGGCAGCAGCAGGCTCGTAAGCATTCATTCAAACAGCCCTTCGCTGTGCTTCAAGCATTGCGCTGTTTATGACTTCAACCTGGGTGGGTATAATTTGTGGAACGTTCCAACAGGAATCTATTCCAAAAACTTCGTAAATAACAAGGTTTCCAAAAAACAATGCATACAAAGTTGTATAGCGGCAGAATAAGATACCGGGTAGGGAGTGGTCTATTTCATTGCGTTTTTCACTCATCACGTTTATTCCTAAAAATGTCTGTCCTCACTCTGTTTGCCTATGGACAAACATTAAGAATAAGCTACGTGGTGAGTTGATGCCTATTTGGCAGCTAGTTAGCTAGGTTTGTATGCGTTGCTACTTTGTATGCGTTGTTGGTTGGCAACCTTTTACTTTACGTTTTTTGGAACAGATTCCTGTTGGAACGTTCCACAAATTATACCCACCCCTTCAAGCCTATCAACTCCAAAGATTAGGCTGGTGTAACCGATGTGAAATGGCTAGCTAGTTAGCCGGGTGCACGCTAATAGCGTTTCAAACGTCACTTGCTCTGAGACTTGGAGTAGTTGTTTCCCTTCCTCTGCATGGGTAACGCTGCTTTGAGGGTGGCTGTTGTCGATGTGTTCCTGGTTCAAGCCCAGGTAGGAGCGAGGAGAGGGACGGAAGCTATACTGTTACACTGGCAATACTAAAGTGCTTATAAGAACATCCAATAGTCAAAGGTATATGAAATACAAATCGTATAGAGAGAAATAGTCCTATAATAACTACAACCTAAAACTTCTTACCTGGGAATATTGAAGACTCATGTTATAAGGAACCACTAGCTTTCATATGTTCCCATGTTCTGAGCAAGGAACTTAAACATTAGCTTTCTTACATGGCACATATTGCACTTTTACTTTCTTCTCCAAAGCTTTGTTTTGCATTATTTAAACCAAATTGAACATGTTTCATTATTTATTTGAGACTAAATTGATTTTATTGATGTATTATATTAAGTTAAAATAAGTGTTCATTCAGTATTGTTGTAATTGTCATTATTACAAAAAAACAAAAAAATAATCGTCTGATTAATCGGCAGCGGCTTTTTTTGGCCCTCCAATAATCGGTATCGGCGTTGAAAATCATAATCGGGCAACTTCTAGTTGATGATATTACTAGGTTAACTAGTGATTATGTGAAGATTGATTGTTTTTTATAAGATAAGTTTAATGCTAGTTAGAAACTTACCTTGGCTCCTTGCTGCACTCGCGTAACAGGTGGTCAGCCTGCCACGCAGTTTCATCGTGGAATGCAATGTAATCGGCCATAATTGGCGTCCAAAAATTACCGATTTGTTATGAAAACTTGAAATCGGCCCTAATTATTTGGCCATGCCGATTAATTGATCGACCTCTAGTCTATAAAGAAATAAATACAATCATTCAAAATAGGCTAATACACCAGAAAGCATGATTTGTAGTAATGATGATCATTAGCTTTTTTTTTTATTACTGTGGATTGTTTTAAATCTGATTGCTTCTACAGTCGGAAGGGGAAATTTGTGCAAAGCGCACGGCAAATACCAAATAGATTATTGTTAAGTTGTGACTGTCAGTGAAAAGCAGAGAGACCCAGCCAGGCTCATCTCAATATTTAAAAATACAATCACGGGAAAAACGTTTGGAAAGCGAGAAGGCTATTGCTGTAGCTAGAAGACAATGAAAAGACTCCAATCTGTCTTTTAATTATAAAAATTCTCAACTTAATTGAGCAAAAAGTAGCCTATCGTATTGGCACCCGCGGAGAACATCTGCCATATCCCCGTTGAGTGTGCATATTGATTGTCTTTATCATTGGGTCAGTCAGTGCCACTTTTGTTTGTTTTTTGGACAATATTTTCATATTGTATTTGCGTCTCCCCTTTTAATAGGCCCAGAGTAGACTACCCTGTAATTTTTGTTGCATTAAAAAAATATTCTGCTAATGTTTCTAGTCATATAAAATGTAATAGAATTGCATGAAATGTGTTTTCCTGTGATATAGCCTAGGCCTACTCTACGCCACTACACCCTGCATTGAACAATATTTTTTTGCAAACAGTGATTGAGTTATATTATTAACCTAAATTCTGATTATCCAATCTAGTCATCACATTAGGAATAATAGGCTATTTTACATAAGTCTGAAAATGTGAGGATGCATGGAATGCTTTATTACGAAGGTACATTTTTATGGTGAAAATTAGCTTCCCCAAACTTGAAACCCATGCACAGCCTATGTTAGAATAACTGTCTACATTGACTTTTCCTCAGCCAACAAGAGTAATGAACAGCAAAATCACTATGCTATGTCAATCTACTATCCCCCATTGTAGAAAAGTTGACCTATTCTATTGATCAACTTGTCGTTTTGTGCAAGAAATAAATGGCCTTTTCCAAATCCAAGCAGACTCTGGGACAGTGTGGGACGATAGATCCCAAATTCATACAACCTGTAGGCCTAGGCTACCCCCCCCCCCCCCCCCAGAACGTTTAGCTTAAAATGTGTATATTATTTCTTCACATTATAAGCACAGCAATGCACACAAGGCAGTAGGCTATGCACGAATGTTCGTTCCATAATGCAATTAGCAGGAAAACACCATTGTGAAAAGTGCACTGCACATGCAAGCGGTTTCATGTGACAGAGATGAAAATATCTGTTAGAAAGAGCGGAGATTTAAAGATTCAAAAACTACCATGGTTTGCTAATATGACTAGGATTGTGCCTTTGGCTACTGGACAGTGAAAGAAAGTTGAAAACCAATAGAACATGAGAGAAATAGGCTTCTGGTTTTAATGCCATATGGAAGTCTTTATAAAATAATTTCCTCCACGTTTCTATGGTCAGATTTTGGCTAGGCTACTTTGATGCAGGTAAGACATGCCTCATCATATGATGTAAAACGTTCAGATTTCAACAGTTATGTAGGCCCATATGTTTTATAAATGCATACTGCCTTCTGTTCATTGCAAAGTGGTGTGTGATGCGCTGATGCCTGCCTACCGTTGCCTGTGCACTTGGCGAATGGGAGGTGCGCTTCAATTACCATTTGAGAAATAAAAATAGTACTTATTTTTAATCGTGGCCATCAAGACTGTTTTAATACACGATTGCATTTAGAATTGTTGCGCAAAGATTAGGCTTATAAAAGAATATGTTTCAATCCAGAAGCAACAGATACGCTTTTTGAGGAGATATAGCAGCAGCTCTTGTGCTCAAAGTAGGCTCTATCTGTATGCTGTGCGCGTGTGATAAATAAGATGCATAACGACTAACAAAAATACACACGCGCCAATTGAATTCCCCTAAATTATGCAAATTAACCTGTAGACCAATAAGCATGACCGGTCAAATATATTTATATTGACTAATATTTACATCAATGAAGAGGCAAAAAAGCATTATTTTACATTGGATTTTTTTTTCTTCTCGCTGACAATTCACCGGCACCAATTTTATTTATTGGTTTTTATTCTTTTGGGAGGGGCAAAAGCTATTACCGGAAACCTGACCCAAAATTTAGAACAGTGTTTAGTGGTAACTTCTTCCTACTCCATTGAAGGTCTCCATTTCTTTTGTTAATCTTCTTTACAGGATTCTGAACTAGTCTGCTTTCAGGACATTAACCCCGCTGCCCCACATCACTACCTGGTTGTGCCAAAAAAACATATAGTGAGCTGCTTCTCTCTCGTTAAGGAGCACGTAAAGCTAGGTGAGGAATGATTAATCCAATAACTAATGTTACATGAAATACTGTTCATTTTTGATATGCATATACACAGTTGAATATTCATTGATTATTTATTGGTTTATGTGGCAGTTGAGAGGATGGCTGAGATGGGGAGGGCTGTGTTGCAGGAAAATGGCATTACCAATCCAAATGACATCAGGTATAAAGTATCCTGTGTTTGCACGTGTTTGTGTAAGTGTGAAAGAGAGACCGATCACGTCAACATGTATGTTCATGCTTGTATTTGTATGTCGCTGGTCTGGTAGGTTCAGTGATCTTGTCTGTCCATCTACAGGATGGGGTTCCACAGACCTCCATATATCTCTGTACCTCACCTCCACCTCCATGTCCTCGCCCCGACAAGTGAGATCACTGACTGCATGGCACACAAGTTCACACCAGGCACAATGAGGTTCGCCACAGTGAGTGCAAATTTTGACACACTCAGAGCAGATACAGTAGGATATACACACACAGTGACATACAGTATATACTGAACAAATATATAGACGCAACATGCAACAATTTCAACAATTTTACTGAGTTACAGTTCATATAAGGAAATCAGTCAATTAAAATAAATTCATTAGGCACTAATCAATGGATTTCACATGACTGAGCAGGGGCACAGCCATGGGTGGCCCTGGCAGTGCATAGGCTCACCCACTTGGGAGCCAGGCACACCCACTGGGGAACCAGGCCCAGCCAATCAGAACGAGTCTTTCCCAACAAAAGGGCTTTATTACAGACAGAAATACTCCTCAGTTTCATTAGCTGTCCTTGTGTCAGGTCTCAGACGATCCCGCAAGTAACAAAGCCGGATGTGGAGGTCCTGGGTTGGCGTGGTTACAAGTGGTTTGCGGTTGTGAGGCTGGTTGGACGTACTGCCAAATTCTCTAAAACGACATTGGAGGAAGCTTATGATAGAGAAATGAACAAGCTTTTTGTGCGGATGGAACATGTCTGGGATCATTGATTTCAGCTCATGAAACATGGGACCAATACATGTTGTGTTTATATTTTTGTTCAGTATAGTTGCAGAACACACTTTCATATACAGGTACACATAATGTGTCTTCAATTAGTGTAAAATGTACATTTCCTGCAGGAGGATTTATTGCGCAGGACCCTGGTCAGTGGAGTGGACCCAGATCATTATCTGGTGCTTACATGCATCAGTGGGAGCGGGCTCTCTGAATGAGGTGCAGCCTGTCTGCGGGGTCAGAGATGTGAAAATGGGAGAATTTAGCGAAAAGTGCTAAACCCATACTTTTTTAATGGATAAGTTTAGCTATTTAGGGTCCTAAACTCACAATTATGAAAACATAGTATAGTCTATCAAAGAATATCAATACATTTGTATATTAAGACATCTGCTCCATTTATTTTTTTACTCTGAAGTTCACTAAATAATTAATAAACCTGATCAGTTCACTTCATAATGAATACTGTGATTTATACAAGTTAAAGGCCCAGTGCAGTCGTAAATTGGATTTTCCTGTGTTTTATATATTTCCACACTATGAGGTTGGAATAATACTGTGTAATTGTGAAAATTATGATAATGCCATTTTAGTGTAAGAGCTGTTTGAAAAGACCCCCTGAAATTTCAGCCTGTTTTGGTGAGATGGATTTTTGGCCAAACCTCTCTGCCAATAATAGCTAATGTTCAGTTTTCCCCTTTCCGATCAGAACACTCCCAGACAGTACTAGAAAAATAAAATAATAATTGAAGACAATCACAGTAAGGTACTTAACTGATTTAATATTGAGATAAAAACAGTGGCATTAGACCTTTAAGGATAGGGCCACTAGAGTTGACTGCACCAACCCAGTTTATCGACTCAGGTTGACAAAATACCAGGTAGGTTAAAGGTCCCGGACAGTCATCTTGATTTCCATATAAAATAGCCTTTTGTTTGGTTATTGTAACAGCATCAATATATACAAAATGCTTTTATAATTTAGCTAGCGAGCTAAAAGGGAATTGTCATTACTGTTTAATCAAGGCTAGCTAGCTAGTTAATTTTGGACAATTTCATAAAAAATATATATATTTACTGCCAGACTGTTCATAAACCAAATATTTAAAAAATGTATATACTGTATACAACTCCCATTTGTCATGTCTCTTCTGTTGCATTTTGCAGCAGCACTGACAGATGTGTTGACATAACAAGTTCAACTGCGTCTGAGTTTTAAATGACCCTTCCCCCCTTTTGTTCCATCCTAGCTAGCCAGTAACTAGCTAACATTGGAGTAAATCCATTCGAATTCAATCACTTTTTGACAGCATCTCTTTTGATTTTAACAAAACTTTTCATACATGTTTGCCCATGGAAGAAATGGTCAGAAAGTGACTTTTTGGATCTGAATGCCAAACATTCAGGAGATAAAGGTGCTCATACTTGATCAATTTATTAAATAGTTTGACAACCCTGTTTGTAAGCTTTCACATTATATCAATCTCAACTGTTTATCTTCTCCAGTGATGAAGACATGGATGTCTCATGGTAAGGTGGGGTAGGCAAAATAGGTCAACTTTGAACACCTTTATCTCTTGAATATTTTGGCATTCAGGTCCAAAAAGTCACTTTCTGACCATTTCTTCTTGGTAGCCTAGTGGTTAAGAGCATTTGGCCAGTAGCCGAAAGGTTGCTGGTTTGAATCTCTGAGTCGGCAAGGTGTAAAAATTCTGCCCTTGAGCAAGGCAGTTAACCCTGGATGTCAATTAAGGCAGTCCGCCGCACCTCTCTTCAGAAGGGTTGGGTTAAATGTGGAAGACATTTAAGACAGTTCAATGCATTCAGTTGTGCAACTGACTACATATCCCCTTTCCCTAAAGGAACTGGGTGCACAGAATTCACATCTGGGGAGGTGATCACATTAAATAAAAATGTGTAGCAATGTTTACTACTGGATAATAGAACCAGTGAGGAGGAGGCATAGGCTAGCTTTTAGTCAATAACATTTATTTTATAAAGCGTTTTTTACATCAGCAGTTGTCACAAAGTGCTTGAAAGATACCCAGCCTAAAACCCCAAGGAGCAAGTGTAACTGACATAAGGCTGATTGCTTAGCAAGTACCATTTCCTCCTGATTCTGCTCACACGAGGCTCGAACCCAGGAGTAAGTTTCACACATCCCCATGTGCTACATTCACCCCCCCCCCCCCCCCCCCCCCAACTTCCACTACATTGAACCCAGCGTTGTGCTGAGTTCAACTGCAGGTCCGGGTCACGGTACTATTTGTAATGGACGTCATGCTGCTTGCTTAGCAAGTACCGCTTCCTCCTGAATCAGCGCATAATGAGGATCGAAACCCAGGACCCTCTGCCTTGCCCCCACCTGACCGCCCTCCTGAAGCATCTTATCAGTCGGCACCACTGAAAAATTCAGCAGAACAAGTAGCAACACTTCAGGCTGAGGATTAAGTTTCACACATCCCCATGTGCTACACAAGCAACGTGGCCAGGAAAAACTAGCCTGATCCAAGAGACCGCCGCGCTCTCGTTCTGCTGTCTAGCAAAACATATTTATGTAAGCTTGTGAGATCCGGAATCATAGTACGAGGCTAAGGAAAAACTCCCTACAAGGGAGGAACCTAGCTGAACTAGGCTCACTCTCAGAGGAGTGGCCAGTCCCCAGGCTGTACTGGTAGTTGGTGGGCCGAAGCCTTTAAACTTGAAGTTGATCGATCCCTGTTGAGGAAGGAGCTGATTTTTTTTTTTTTTTAATGACAGTAAAACATTATGGTGACTAACATTTGTTGGCACCTTCAATTCTTAGAAAGAAGTAGAATGTGCTCAAACAACGTGAGTAGAGGTGCAATCTAAAAATGTGTAGACATCATTGGACAGGAAAAGGCACAAAGCTCACTCACCATTACAAATGCGTAGTTTTATTAGACAAGTTTAAAAGATTGACATTTTGGCCTTCAAAATAATCACAAAGGGAATGGACAAGTTCATATAGGGCATGGGGAAGACAATTAGGGAGAAAACACTCTTCAGTTGGTGGTGCTAATGAGAGAATGTGGTAGACCATTCAGGTTGGTACTCGGTGTGGTGTGCTCTGGTCAATGTTTCCACCTAGTGATGAAATACAGAAGTGAAACCAGTAAACAACAATTAGAAAACTGGACAAGCTTTTTTCAACTACAGTAGGTGTAATTGATATACAACCGTTACTATAAAATACATGTTGGATATTGAAAAAATTAACAGGGCTAAGCAAAACTAGGGATAACAACAACAAAAAACATACAAAGCTTAGGCAAAGATGTCTAACAACTGTTTTTTTTATTTTTTATAAATGCCTGGATTTTTTCAATTTCGGTAATTCTCTTAAAAAATGGGTAAAAATAATGTATACTAACCCCAGGTGTAAAATAGTAAATAACGTCTACTTCTCAAAGAGTTTTGAATTGTCAAGAGGAGTTAAACAAGGGTGTCCGCTGTCACCATATCTATTCGTTATGGCCATCTAAATGCTAGCTATTAAAATCAGATCCAATAACAACATTAGAGGATTAGAAATCCAAGGCTTAAAAACAAAAGTGTCCGTATGCCGATGAATCAAGTTTTATATTAATTCCGCAAGCTAGATCCCTGCAATGTGTCATTGAAGATCTAGATAACTTTTCTGTACTCTCTGGACTAAAACCTAATTATGATAAGTGTACAATATTACATATTGGATCTTTTACAAAACATTACATTACCCTGCAGTTTACCTATAAAATGGGCTGATGGTGAAGTAGACATACTCGGTATTCATATCACAAAATATATAAATAAGCTCCCCACAATGAATTTCAACCATGGAGAGGTAAATACCAGTCTATTTATGGAAAAATTGCCCTGATTTAACTCTTTAGTCATATCACAGTTTATTCACTTACATATGGTCCTGCCTATTCCGTTTTTCAAATCATTTGAGCAAAACATATGTAGCTTTATCTGCGCTGCTAAACCAGACAAAATAAAACGTGCCTATCTATATAATGAATATGAATTGGGTGGGTTGAGATTATTAAATATAAAAGCACTAAACCTCTCTCTAAAAGCTTCACTTATTCAAAAGTTTTATTTGAACCCTAAATGGTTCTCAAGTAGATTACTAAGAAAAGCTCATCCATTGTTTAAAAATGGCCTTTTTGCCTTTGTGCAGATTGCCATGTCTCATTTTCGATTAATTGAAAATTATACTTTTTTCAAAGTATCTATCTTTTTCAAACATGCATTGCAGAGCTAGTTACAATTTCAATTTCATCCCCCTGAAAGGATATAACAAATATTATGGCTGAACTCAAATGTGCTGGTTGATAAAATACCTGTATTTATGGGAAAGAAAAGGGTATTTTGTTCTTAAATTATATTGTAAATTGGAATGGTAGAGACCTCGTTATGTCCTTCATGGAGTTATCAGAATTGTACGGGAAGGTCTGCTCAATCCAAGAGTACAACCAATTGATTACAGCATTGCCCCAAAAATGGAGGAGTCAGGTGGCAGCGGGAGGAGGTAGGGAACTGGTCTGTCTGCCCAATATAAAGGATCAAAACTGGCGGAGGAATAAAAATATCATAAATAGGAAAGTATACCAGTTTCATTTGAGGACCAGGATGAAGACAAATGTGCCATACAGATTGCTAAATAGTTAGGAAGAGATTTTTGATGTTCCGGTTCCACAGGGTGTATGAGTTGATATATAAAACAACGCAAGATTCAAGACTTCGTGCTTTTCAGCTAAAATTATTATATAGAATTCTTGCCACCAACAAAATGTTGAATATTTGGGGTATAAAATCATTGAAGCTCTGCAGATTTTTTTGTGAGGATACAGAATCAATAGACTATTTATTTTGGTATTGCCCACAGGTAGCCTGTTTCTGGTCTCAGGTTCAGGAATGGCTGAAAATGCATAGCATTGATCTAAAATTGACCCTAGAAATAGTGCTGTTAGGAGATCTGGAGAGACCGGGTCCGTCAATTGCAAATATACTAGTACTCTTAGTAAAAGTATTTTTCTTCAACTCACAATCTGTGGATTCGATTAGATAGATTGAAATTGTACGTTAACCATCACAGCATAGTTGAAAGAAATGTGTTGATTAGAAACCCGAAGTGGGTGGCCAGCAGAGATAGATGGGATGGGCTAAGGGAAGCTGAGGGTTGGGATGTGGAATTGGAGACAAGTGGGAGTGGAGTTGCTGTGCGGGAAGTAGAGTGATGGTCAAATAAACTTTTTTTTTTTGTAAAAATAAAACATCATAAAAAGTATGTTTGAATGACACTGAGGGGCAGTGTTTTCACAACTAATGCCGGTTTGCCTGAGGCTGATGCTGTGCAGGTGTTTGTACACATGCATATACACACACTCTCAAATAAACGCAAACAAGAACACACACATACATGTAATAGTGCCAGACATGCACACAAACATATACAGTTGGCAATGCTGTTATGATGATGAGTTGTCCTTGATGTCGTTTGTTTTAAATGTCTTTTTTTTTTGCATTGTTGTTTGCTGTTTTCATCTGTCATTCCTTTTTTCTCTTTAGTTCATTCTCTTGGTTGTTGGTGCATTGGGGGGTTCTTGGGGGTGGGGAATGGAATTAATTGTATTTTTTATTTTTCTTCTTTGGGGGGCTGGGAGGGGTCTCGAATGATTGAGGGACAGCTTTGGGGAACTGTGGGGGGAGCTTGGAAGGTTCGGGTTAACAATTTTTGGCTTGGTGATAGATCTGTCAACGTGCCCTTGAGCAGGACATTGACCCTGGATGCTTCTGTGTGTCGCTCTGAATAGGAGTCTGTTGGATGACTGGTATGATGTAGTTGTTGAGCGGCTTCACTGCAAGTCTATTGTATGTTTTGGATATTCAATAAAATAACATTAAAAACATAAACATTTAACAACTGGTTTGGACAACAGTTAGTGAGCTAGTAAACTAATTATATATCGCCTTGTTGATTTGAGGATGTGTAAATGTTCTAGTGTAAATGCTGCTGGAAAAGCGGAGGCAGTGCTCCTGTTGTCTTTGTGCTGACTTGCGGTAACTCCATGGTTCTAAATCAAAACCCAGCAGCATTGCAGTTCTTGACACAAACCATTGCGCCTGGCACCAACTGCCATACCCCGTTCAAAGGCACTTAAATATTTTCTTGCCCATTCACCATCAGAATGGCGCACACACAATCCATGTCTCAATTGTCTCAAGGATTAAAATTCCTTCTTTAACCTGTCTCCTCTCCTTCATCTACACTGATTTGAAGTGGATTTAACAAGTGACATCAATAAGGGATCATAGCTTTCACTTGGATTTACCTGGTCAGTCTGTCATGGAAAGAGTAGGTGTTCATAATGTTTTGTACACTCACTGTATTTAGGTGAATCCTAGTAACTTCTAAAAGTTTACAGTGCCAAAATCTTGCCAATCCATTCATTATTCTACTAATTATGACTGAGTGTGAGACATGTTTTCCATAATGTACGTTTCATACATATACATTCCAACAAATAACACCATCACAAATAGTGTTTCACCGTTTATTGAGTACAGAGACAAATAGCAAAGTTGTCTCAGTCAGTATTTGAAGTATATAAATATAGTGTAACCTACCAATCAATATATTTCAAGTGCTGTGGAGGGCACAATCTTACAATGTTGCAGTCCAGAAATGAGAGCTTTACCATCCATGCCAAAAGCCTGGGCCTCTGATGGAGATTGTAAAACTGTCATCAATGCATGCTTCAGTCAGTATTCCCCCTTCTCTCTCAGAGCATTGGTGTACCCAGGCCCTATAGGCGTATCAAAAGGATACCACCCTGGTCCCCAATGTAGCTGACCGATATAGAGCGATATTTACATTTCGCTTACTGAAGGCTCTAACATACTTACCTGACTATCGCTCCAGCTAGCTAGCTTTCTCCAGGTTAGTTATAATATGGGCCAACAACAAGTAACGTTAGTTAGCTAGCTGCCTTCCTTCAATGCTTGGTAGCTTTACTGACAGACAAGACAGGGAGCTTACATTAACCCACGAAGCATCGAGCTAAAGCTAGATAGCTATCATATCAAACAAGTGTGTGTCTGTGTGTGTGTCTGTGTGTACACTGTCCAATAATCGTTCAAGGTTAGCCAGCTCCAGCTAACACGGCTTTACATACCAAGTTTTGACCATCACCCTTTCTCTGCCATCAGGTGAGTATGAATTTATTATCAGCAATTGTCTATATGGTGTAGGTAGCTAGATATAGCTGGTCCTTCCCTCCACTTAAAAACATCTTATGGGCAGGTGGGACGGTAGCGTCCCACCTGGCCAACATCCGGTGAAATTGCAGAGCTTGAAATTCAAACTACAGTATTATAAATATTTTACTTTCATAAAATCACAAGTGTAATACATCAAAAAAAGCTTAACTTCTTGTTAATCCAGCCGCTGTGTCAGATTTCAAAAAGGCTTTACGGCGAAAGCACACCATGCGATTATCTGAGGACAGCGCCCCGCATACAAACACATGAAAAACATATTTCAAACAGGCAGGTGCGACACGAAAGACAGAAAAGGCGATTTTTTATATCGCCATATCTTTGATGATCTTCTGTTGGCACTCCAAAAGGTCCCAGTTACATCACAAATGGTCCTTTCGTTCGATAATGTCCTTCTTTATTTCCATAAAAACTCAGTTTAGCTGGCGCGCTTCAGTCAATAATCCACCCAGTTTCCCTCCATCAAAATGCATACAAAATGAATCCCAAACATTACTAATAAACTTTTCCAAATAAGTCAAACAACGTTTATAATCAAACCTTAGGTACCCTAATACGTAAATAAACAATACAATTTAAGACGGAGAATCGTTATTGTCTTTACCGGAGAAAAATACCAAAGAACACACTCTCTTCCACGCGCTTGGAAACACTACAGCCAAAATGGGAGCCACCTATTTTTCCAAAAACCAGCCTGAAACTCTTTCTAAAGATTGACATCTAGTGGAAGCCCTAGGAACTGCAGTCTGGGAGGACTTGGCTTTATAATAAAAGTGACAGCCATTGAAATTAGTGGTAGGCTGAATTCTTTTGGGGGGGATGGTTTGTCCTCGGGTTTTCGCCTGCCATATCAGTTCTGTTATACTCACAGACATAATTTTAACAGTTTTAGAAACGTTAGAGTGTTTTCTATCCAAATCTACCAATTATATGCATACCCTAGCTTCTGGGCCTGAGTAACAGGCAGTTTACTTTGGGCACGCTTTTCATCCGGATGTGAAAATACTGCCCCCTACCCAAGAGAGGTTAATAATGGCAGAGATGAAAGGAATTCAAATGGATTGTTCACATTAAATCATTATATTATGCTCAATGGTAATTAGTGAGTGAATGTGAGTATACTCTATATCCTTAGAGCAGTAGGTGGGCATATGCATGGCCACCACTACACCTGCACCACTGGGTGCGATTGAAGCTGGCGGTGTTGACAGTGACACTACACATATAGGCAGGCACAACACTGCTGCCCTTCCCTGCCTTGCATGGTATTGCTCTGTATATACTAGAGTATAATGAGATATTTCCCTATGTTTTTCTAGAGAGGGACAGTGTGTGATTAACTAAACTGAATTTACCTTTGACTCTCTGTGTGTAGAATCTTCATTCTCCATAGAGACGTTGGATATAGTCCCTCACATCCAACACATGTTCAGTATAGAAGAAGAATATTCATAGACATGGAACTGTGAGGTAAGGAGGTGTGTGTCTTTGCGTGAGGTAAAGGGGGCAGAGTGTGTGTTTCCCGATGTGCTCTGTTAGAGGGTATGTATCTGAAAGCACTAACCTGTGTGTGTGTGTGTGTGTGTGTGTGTGTGTGTGGACGTGTTTAACTATACTATAATATACTATAATAGTAAATGAACAACTGGGGACTGGGGACTTTTTGTTAGTCCCCACAAGGTCGAATGCTATTTCTACAGGGTTTAGGGTTAAGGTTAGAATGAATGTTACGGTTAGGGTTAGGGTTAGGGTTAAGGTAACAGTAAGGGTTAGAGTTAGGGAAAATAGGATTTTGAATGGGACTGAATTATGTGTCACCACAAGGTTAGTCGTACAAGACTTGGTTTCTACATGATTCCATATGTTATTTCATAGTTTTGATGGAGGCAGACTGTGTTGTCTCTGTAGCTTCCTCTGAGGAAGAATGTCCCGGAAAACATGTCCCTTCATCTACATGAGAGAATGCCGAGAGAATGCCAAGAGTGTGCAAAGCTATCATCAAGGAGGCAAAGTGGCTACTTTGAAGAATCTCATTTTTAGTTTTGTTTAACACTTTTTTTGGTTTCTACATGATTCCATATGTTATTTCATAGTTTTGATGTCTTCACTATTATTCTACAATGAAGAAAATAGTAAAAATAAAGAAACCCTAGAATGAGTAGGTGTGTCAACTTTTGACTGGTGCTGTATGTGAATGTGTAAGTCAGGGTTGGGGTCAATTCCATTTAAATTCGTGGTGGACAACAGGTTTACTGTTGCCTCGTTTAATCTCGTTCCCAGACACTACCGCCCAAATGCACGACGAGTCTGGTGGGCCAACACATCAAACTTGGCCTTCGTTAGCCAATATATTCTCCCACCGCGTATTCATCGGGTTAATCGCCTTTATCTACAAAGTACTCATCTCCCACAACACCTTCCCCGTACACTAGCACACCACAAGCACAGAGCCACACCTAGCAGTTGTAGGATTCGCTAAAGTGGTGATGACAAATACTTTACTCAGTAGGTCACATGGAATTCTATGGTCACTCCATGTAAGGTCACCTTAGAATGGTTAGTATCCCAGGTTTATATGCGCAGTGCGCAACTGCCTGGGTATGAGGTTATGTCTGATTTGACCGTGTATTAACCATGTTGCGTGGTTAATGTGTGGCCAGAGGGAGCTGGAGTGCAGACAGCAGACAGAAGACGGTGGATGTGTTTGGGGTGGAGAAGACGGTGGACTCAGTGGAGGACATCCCAGCCACTTTACAGTATTGGCACTGCTACTGGTCTTTTTTTCTTTCTTTTTTTACATCAGCAGTTGGCACGAAGTCCTACACCAGAGAAACCCAGGACATACAGGACACTGCTCCTGTCATCTTTCTCCCTGTGTGATGTCATATCCTGTTCATGTTTAGGCACCTGGCCAGCCTAGTGCAGGTGGGCTCTCCCATCAACATGAGGCGCCTGCTGCTCGCGCCCCAAATGTATACAGGTGTGTGTACACACACACACACTATTAGGAATGTTCCCCTATTTACATGTCTGTGTGTCAGAAGTGAGGGATGATGAGCTAGTGTTTGAGAAAAAGCCTCTGGTGTGGGAGGAGGAAATGCAGCAGCACTCCCAAGTTTCTGGACAGAAAGCTGACATATTTAATAGTTCCCTACTCCCTTCCATTACCTCCTACTCTCACCTTAGCCCCTTACTCTTAAACCACTAACCCCTAAGTTTCCAACATGACCTGACGTGTGTGTTACAGGAGGAGTTGAAGGCGGAGAATTCCTCGTACCTGTGGCAGCACCCGGTGCTTCGCGCCACGATGGCCGACTTCTTGCCGTTCCTTTTACTACGAAAACCAAGCAACGTCTTCATGTTTGCCCGCGAGTACTTCTCCCCCTTCGTTTCCCACCGACCCCCGGGGGGCACCTTCAACACCTCACCTTGAGGACACACACTGTGGCTGCGTCTTAATAGGCTAGTAGCTTCCTTTCACAGGCACTTTAGTGAGGACAATACTCTTCAGGTTAGCACTAGTATGTACAGAGGCCTTCCACATCATCAAATATGAATGCTTTTATGGATGTTTTGTATTTTATAATACTGTTTTTGTTTGTATGAGCTGCACTGAAACAAATTCCAATCAACTCTATGGCAATCACGAGTTACAACTGTCAGTTGGTGTGAATAAAATAAAATGTATTATTTCATGTGTTGTATATTTCCCAGGCTTTATTTCTGTTATGAACTTCAGTAACTGCTACTTTGCTTTGACTCTGTGATCACACCATACATTTTTAAGAATAAAGTTATAAATGAAAGTAATGCCATTGTTTGGATAGCTTTGCTGTGCTGATTTCCTAGCTTTGTCATGTACTGTATACTCTTAAATCATATCAATTGATTAAATCGGACAGCTTGCAGATGTTCAATGATTCATCAATTTACATAATGCAATGCATTTACTAACACGTGTTTATTGTAACATACAAAGATCATATAACAACATACAAACGCTTAACATAAACAAACTAACATTAACAAAACAAACATGTTCAAGTCAAACAATTTTACATAAAATACAGTCCAACATTTGACACCCTTGATAAAGACTATGAAATAAACAACACAAATACAGAGCTATATCGTAAGCTCTGATTTTTTTTCATTACATTTTAATACAATTGCTCAGAGCAAGATATTTTGTTTAACAAGTAATAATTTAAAAAAGGCTTGATCCCCCTTTGTCCTGATCTTGTCCACATTCTGATTGTGCCCACATTTTCAGAAATATGTCTCATCTGTCCAATGTGTCCACATTGTGACCGCATTTCCTGGTCCCTTCCTGTAGAAAATTATTTGACAGCAATTCTTTCAAAATAATATCTATTTTATTGATGCCATAAGTCAATGGTGCCACCTGTCAATGATTTTAGAAGGCAGGATAGATCCATCCATCCACACAATGTGTGCCTGACTACCTCTGAAGGTGGTCAGGAAGATCACAATCAGACCATAATGCGTCTTTTAATCGTCCACACCTGTCTGATGGGCACAATCAGAATGTAGACAAATTGTCTCCTTGGGTGACCTGGGCAACCCTGACCTTGTACTCCACCAAAACAAACTTCTCTGGACTTCTCTGGATTTTGCTCTGGGGAAGCAATGCATCTTTTAAAACGGGAAGAAAACAACAAAGCAACTTCATACAGCATTGGCACCAACTGATTGTTGAGTATGTACACATGGAAGAAATCACAATTTCAAAAACCCATCAAACAGCTGCATTCATTAAGGTCTGGAATGAATTAATAGCCCATCTGAATCTCATCTCTAACTGATCAATTCAAGCCCTACATGTAGGCTTCTCTCTCTCAGAAGTGTACCTATTTGCTTGTCTATCCTTGTCATCTTGTTTGGATGACCCCTCTCCCCCACTGTTGCTTGTGGTTAATTGTTAATGCCATATGAATTGTAGATATTGGTTCTGTAAACTGTCTAAAATGTTATGTTTTCAATGTTGCATGTTGTTCACTTTGTTGTTAGTGTATGGAGGTGTAAAAAAAAAGAAAATTAGTTACTGCTAAAACACACAGCAACACTAACTAGCAGCAAATCTCTCTGTTGTGTTTACACGGTATCTTCTTAAAAAGGACTATAATTGAAGTTTGGTGTATTATCAAATAGTAGTGACATGTCAGGATACTGCTGAGCAAAGTGCTGCTCTGTCCTCTTCAGATGAGAAGGGATCAGTCCCAAAGATAGATACCCTAATCAATGTGGATCCCACATCTTCGCTATATATATTTTAACCTTTATTTAACTAGGCAAGTCAGTTAAGAACAAATTCTTATTTTCAATGACGGCCTAGGAACAGTGGGTTAACTGCCTTGTTCAGGGGCAGAACGACAGATATTTACCTTGGGGATTTGATCTTGCAACCTTTCGGTTACTAGTCCAACGCTCTAACCACTAGGCTACCTGCTGCTACTGTGGCTCAAGACACCAGGTCCTCCCCAATCTTTTTTTAGGCATCCATCCTTTGCCAAGTTCATTGGGAATGGTGTGGAAGAACTTGACTGGCCTGCACAGAGCCCTGACCTCAACCCCATTGAACACCTTTGGGATGAATTGGAATGCTGACTGCCAGCCTGGCCTAATCACCCCAAATCAGTGCTTGACCTCAATAATGCTTGTGGCTGAATGGAAGCAAGTACCCGCAGCAATGGTCCAACATCTAGTGGAAAGCCTTCCCAGAAGAGTGGAGGCATTTTGTAATGAGATGTTTGACTAGCAAGTGTCCACATACTTTTTGTCATGTAGTGTATGTTGTTTGAAGGTAGAGCACTTTAACTATGAGGTGATCACTTTCGTTGTTGTCACTTACAGCTGATGATGCACCAAAAAACTGTGCTTGTAGGTGTTGAATTCCCATATCTGGCGGCTGGTCATCTGTCGCTGGGTCCTTGAATAGGCCTTGTATCATCGGACTCTCTGTACTTTCCTGAACAGACACTCTTTTGGTACTTCTGGGGGTCGAAACAGCCACGTCATGTCTTTTCGTTCCAATTTGCTCTTTCCCTCGTTAAAACATCCAGTTCTTTCCACAACATTGGCACTTCTTTCATATTTGAGTAGAAGATTGCAACAGGAGCCACATACTGCTTTTGAAAACTCATCACGAAGCATGACAGGTCCCGTTATCTCTTCTAAATTCAGGGTATAGTCCGGTCGCAATAAAGACGATTTACCTTTCAAAAGGTTATGTTTGTTCCTGTTACAGTCGTATGGCATACATCAACATAATAGGGTTTTAAATCAGTAATTTCAGGGTCATCGTCACGCACTGTTGCACCTACGACACTAATCTAGTGAACACTAGTGATGACTCTTTTTGAACTGACCTAGATATCTGGCCGGTCGACCGGACCTATCTGGCTTTACGGCAGGACATACCTATCTGGCCGGCCCACCAGACGGACTTTCTGTTCTATGTTCGCTATTTCTTTGACGTTTTTGCGTCTTTAACTTTTGGTTTTGTACACCAGCTTCAAACAGCTGAAAATACAATATTTTTTCTTATGGGAAATATATTTCGCAGTGGTATAGATGGTACAATCTTCCCTGTGGCAGTTGGTAGAGCATGGTGTTTGCAACGCCAGGGTTGTGGGTTCGATTCCCACGGGGGGCCAGTACTATTTTTTTTTGGCATGAAATGTATGCATTCACTACTGTAAGTCGCTCTGGATAAGAGCGTCTGCTAAAATAACTAAAATGTTTTAAAAAAAAGTACAATGTACAATTATTATCTACACTATACTTGCTTGTTTTGTCACATTAACTGAAATTTGGCAAACTATTAGAAATTTTGCAACCGGGAAATAGCAGAGAAATGTATACATAGTGCATGTTGAACCACACTGCTAACCTTATGCCTAACCTTAAACTACTCAAAAAGAAAATGTGTAGCCAATTTTGACTTTGAGGCTGTGTAATCTGACTTTGTGGCTGTGTTTTCTAGTGCAAACCCAAGTTCTGTCTGTTCTGTACACAACACCCACTCAAGTTACATCCACTTGTTGAAAATACACCAGCAAATTCTTCTGACTGTAGGCGGCTTCGCCAGAGATACTTTTAGGAGATGGGAAACTCTTCGCCATAGAAACAATCGCATTAACGCCCACTGTATCCGTCTATTGTCGATGGGCCGCGCTGTGCATTCTGGTTACACTCAGACAAGGCGCTCTCTCCTTCAATGAGTCTATTGGAGTCAATTGGGCGCTAACACAAAAAGCCATCATGAGCATGAATTACGTAAACAAGAAGCTCAACATTACAAATATTTTCCAGGATTTGAGATAACGAACTTGTCCTCTGTTATCGTATAGATTTAAAATCGTGACAGTGCGTACTTTCAAGGAAAATAGGCAGGTTTCTCGACTCATACCCTGATTTACAGAATGGATTTCGTTACGAATAGCTAAGCAACCACATTACGCAGCATGATAACGTCAACGCGATTGGTCGACAGTCTACAGGGCGAAGCGTTAAGTTTCTCTATACATTCCGTGCTGGGACTCTTATCCCATCTTTTTCAAACATCTCTGGCTTCGCGCTAGCCTTGCTTACGCGCGACCCACGTGACTACACGACGAGGAAGTAGAGAGGCTGGTGTTTTAGCAAGTCATATCTCAGCTGTACAGTCACAGATATAACATTGTTCTATCTATACAAATCTTTGGCAAGGTAGTGAGGGATATTCTGAGTCATTTCGGTGAGCTCCCAACTGGATCCTCGTTCAAAATACTTTAAAACTCGATCTAGAACCAAGGGGAAATTGCAAATCGCCGTTGTAAAGCCCAGAAATTAACTACCTTTATGTCAGATCGTGCACGTTTAAATACATTTTTACCTGGATAAATTCTTCACCTACAAAAAAATGCATTTTCTTTAAACACACTGCAAAAATGACAGCGTGGCCCAGAATGACACACTTTCTTGTTTCTGCAGTGAGGATTCACCCTCTTTAGACAATTATTCTGTAACGTATCTGCAGGTAATCGTTTTGAGACCAAAAAAACAACAGTAGTACATGTATGTAAATCAGGGAGCCCAGTGAACGCCTCTTTCACTCATGAGATTCGGTTCCCGACGTTCATTAAAAAAAGAGCAGCTAGGTCGCGAACGACCCATCACAGTGAAATGGAAACTTATGAAAGCACTGATAATGAAGCAAAGGACACCACATCTCCAAACGAGAATGACAAAACTTGCTGTTTCTGTAATATTGCCAAGGAGCAGTCGGGATCGGACACAGAAATGCAGCTTTTTGTAAGTTTCGTCATTTGACATAGAATCGAACAATATAGCTAGCTAATGAGGTGAAAGTCTAATACTGCGTTCAAGTGCTAGCTGGAACTAGGAAACTCAAATGTCCAATTTACTACCTTGTTGTAGTTATACACGTGCCGCGTTCAACCAGTTAGCAAGTCGTACATTTCAGAGTTTCCCAGTTTCAACTAGTACGTAAACGCGGCATAAAATGCGCTCGGTAGTAGGCTACTACTACTAGCTACTAATATTGTGTGTCTTACATCATGCCAACATAAGAAGCCAAGTGTTTATTATTCTCAAATGCGTAAGGATGATGAACTGGTCTGCTTTCGTGACCTGAAACCCGGGGCACGGCATCATTACCTGGTTGTACCTAGGACACACGTCGGGAACTGCAAATCACTCCGGAAGGAGCACATACCTTTGGGTAAGGTAAAGTATTTACTTCTGGGGTGCTGACCTGTTGCACCCTCTACAACCACTGTGATTATTATTATTATTACTACTACTTGACCTTGTTGGTCATCTATGAACGCTTGAACATCTTGGCCATGTACTGTTATAATCTCAACCCGGTATATAGCCAGAAGAGGACTGGCCACCCCTCAGAGCCTGGTTCCTCTAGGTTTTCCCTAGCCCCTGTGCTACTACATCTGCATTGCTTGCTGTTTGGGGTTGTAGGCTGGGTTTCTGTATAGCACGTTGTGATATCGGCTGATGTAAAAAGGCTTTATAAATACATTTGATTGATTGTGATGTATGAAGGTGTCATGCTGTCCGTCAAATTGTAGCGTCATGTGTTAGACCAATAAATAAACTGGTCTTGGACACTTTATTCGTTTTTTATTTGTATTGAAAATGTTTTCTACTTATTATGCTGTTGTCATTTTTTATGTTTAAAAATGTACAATAAAAAATATAGAAAAATACATGTATAAAATACAAATAGAGAAGCACAAATTGGAAATAGACAGGCCTAGCCCATATATTATCCTCCGAAATGTGTACATAATCATATGGTGTCTGAATGGAGAGTATTGATAGGCAATTTACTTTTTGCAGTGGAGAAGATGGAGGAGATGGGAAGGAGTGTATTGCAGAAGAAAAAGGTGACTGACCTGGATGACATAAGGTAAAGGTCTACATTATGATTAGCCATGTCATTGAGACAGATCACATTGACCTCAGTCCTAATAATACATTAGAGTACAGGCCCATCTGTGTTGCAATTTCTGAGCATCCTAACTTGTTCCCTTGTTTTTGACTTCCATAGGATGGGGTTCCACATGCCCCCCTTCTCCTCTGTCCCTCACCTCCATCTCCACGTCATTGCTCCTGCCAGTCAGATGAGCATCAGGTCGCTCAGGCACTATGGGCCACAATCCTATTGGTTCATCACTGTGAGTGGAGCAGCAACCTATACCACTTCACTATGGGTGGTCCTTGTTTGTGTCATGTTTACAATATTCAGATCTCTGTGTGTGAAATAATTTGTCTGTGCTCTATTGTAGGTAGACAAAGTGCTCCAGCAGTTAAGGACCCAGAACCAGGTCAAATAAGAACACCTGGTTTAGCAGGACACAACAGCACTGGGCCACAACTCTTACATGGCTGACTGCATTCCCTCCCTATACTTGACATGCACTAATCTGAAGGACTGGCCTGCAAAAATATTTTTTTTTTTGTTTTTTTTAATAAAAGACAGTAAAATCACCAGGAATTCTGCAAAAAATAAAAGATGTGATCATGTCTCTCAATGTAATTCAAGGTATGAAATTGTTATTTTAAAATGCACTGAACAAAACTAAACGTATCGTATAACAATTTTAAAAAGTTTCCTGAGTTACGGTTCATATAAGGAAATAAATTCATTAGGCCCTAATCTATGGATTTCACATGACAGGGAATACAGATATACATCTGTTGGTCACAGATACCTTAAAGGTAGGGGCGTGGATCAGAAAACCAGTCTATTTGCCGTGACCACCATTTGCCTCATGCAGCGCGACAAATCGCCTTCACATAGGGTTGATCAGGCTGTTGATTGTGGAATGTTGTCCCACTAGTCTTCAATGGCAGTGCGAACTTGCTGGATATTGGCGGGAACTGGAACCCGTTGATCCACAGCATCCCAAACATGCACAGTGGGTGACATGTCTGGTGAGTATGCAGGCCATGGAAGAACTGCTTCCAGGAATTGTGTACAGATCCTTGCGACATGGGGCCGTGCATTATCATGCTGAACCATGAGGTGAAGGCAGTAGATGAATGACAATGGCCCTCAGTATCTCTGTGCATTCAAATTGCCATCGATAAAATGCAATTGTGTTCATGTCCGTGGCTAGCTTTTAAGCACCAGCTGTCAGAGCAGCTCACAGATCACTGCACCTGTACTTAGCCCATCTGTAAACAGCCCATCTATCTCATCCCCATACTGTATTTATTTTATCTTGCTCCTTTGCACCCCAGGATCTCTACTTGCACATTCATCTTCTGCACATCTACCATTCCAGTGTTTATTTGCGATATTGTAATTACTTCGCCACCATGGCCTATTTATTGCCTTAACTCCCTTATCTTACCTCATTTGCATTCACTGTATATATACACTGCTCAAAAAAATAAAGGGAACACTTAAACAACACAATGTAACTCCAAGTCAATCACACTTCTATGAAATCAAACTGTCCACTTAGGAAGCAACACTGATTGACAATACATTTCACATGCTGTTGTGCAGATGGAATAGACAACAGGTGGAAATTATAGGCAATTAGCCAGACACCCCCAATAAAGGAGTGGTTCTGCAGGTGGTGACCACAGACCACTTCTCAGTTCTTATGCTTCCTGGCTGATGTTTTGGTCACTTTTGAATGCTGGCAGTGCTTTCACTCTAGTGGTAGTATGAGACGGAGTCTACAACCCACACAAGTTGCTCAGGTAGTGCAGCTCATCCAGGATGGCACATCAATGCGAGCTGTGGCAAGAAGGTTTGCTGTGTCTGTCAGCGTAGTGTCCAGAGCATGGAGGCGCTACCAGGAGACAGGCCAGTACATCAGGAGACGTGGAGGAGGCCGTAGGAAGGCAACAACCCAGCAGCAGGACCGCTACCTCCGTCTTTGTGCAAGGAGGAGCAGGAGGAGCACTGCCAGAGCCCTGCAAAATGACCTCCAGCAGGCCACAAATGTGCATGTGTCTGCTCAAACAGTCAGAAACAGACTCCATGAGGGCCCGACGTACACAGGTGGGGTTGTGCTTATAGCCCAACACCGTGCAGGACGTTTGGCATTTGCCAGAGAACACCAAGATTGGCAAATTCGCCACTGGCGCCCTATGCTCTTCACAGATGAAAGCAGGTTCACACTGAGCACGTGACAGACGTGACAGAGTCTGGAGGCGCCGTGGAGAACGTTCTGCTGCCTGCAACATCCTCCAGCATGACCGGTTTGGCGGTGGGTCAGTCATGGTGTGGGGTGGCATTTCTTTGGGGGGCCGCACAGCCCTCCATGTGCTCGCCAGAGGTAGCCTGACTGCCATTAGGTACCGAGATAAGATCCTCAGACCCCTTGTGAGACCATATGCTGGTGCGGTTGGCCCTGGGTTCCTCCTAATGCAAACAATGCTAGACCTCAAGTGGCTGTAGTGTGTCAGCAGTTCCTGCAAGAGGAAGGCATTGATGCTATGGACTGGCCTGCCCGTTCCCCAGACCTGAATCCAATTGAGCACATCTGGGACATCATGTCTCGCTCCATCCACCAACGCCACGTTGCACCACAGACTGTCCAGGAGTTGGCGGATGCTTTAGTCCAGGTCTGGGAGGAGATGCCTCAGGAGACCATCCGCCACCTCATCAGGAGCATGCCCAGGCGTTGTAGGGAGGTTATACAGGCACGTGGAGGCCACACACACTACTGAGCCTAATTTTGACTTGTTTTAAGGACATTACATCAAAGTTGGATCAGCCTGTAGTGTGATTTTCCACTTTAATTTTGAGTGTCACTCCAAATCCAGACCTCCATGGGTTGATAAATTGGATTTCCATTGATTATTTTTGTGTGATTTTGTTGTCAGCACATTCAACTATGTAAAGACAAAAGTATTTAATAATATTATTTCATTCATTCAGATCTAGGATGTGTTATTTTAGTGTTCCCTTTATTTTTTTGAGCAGTATACTTTTTGTTATCTTTTTTCTGCTGTATTATTGACTGTATGTTTTGTTTATTCCATGTGTAACTCTGTGTTATTGTATGTGTCGAATTGCTATGCTTTATCTTGGCCAGGTCACAGTTGCAAATGAGAACTTGTTCTCAACTAGCCTACCTAATTAAATAAAGGTGAAATAAAAAATAAAAATTTGCCCACTGAAGTCGGTCACGACGCCAAACTGCAGTCAGGTCAAGACCCTGGTAAGGACCATGAGCTCACAGATGAGCTTCCCTGAGACGGTTTCTGACCGTTTGTGCAGAAATTATTTGGTTGTGCAAACCCACAGTTTCATCAGCTTTCCGGGTAGCTGGTCGCAAACAATCCCGCAGGTGAAGAAGCCGGATTTTGTGGTCCTGGGCTGGCATGGCTACATGTGGTCTGCGGTTGTGAGGCCGATTGGACGTACTCCCTAATTCTCTAAAACAACGTTGAAGCGGCTTATGGTAAAGAAATGAACATTCAATTCTCAGGCAACAGCTTTGGTGGACATTAGTGCAGACAGCATGCCAATTGCACGCTCCCTCAAAACTTGAGACATCTATGGCATTGGGTTGTGTGACAAAACTGCACATTTAGAATGGCCTTTTATTGTCCCCAGTACAAGGTGCACCTGTGTAATTTTATTTGTATTTATTTCACCTTTATTTAACCAGGTAGGCAAGTTGAGAACAAGTTCTCATTTACAATTGCGATCTGGCCAAGATAAAGCAAAGCAGTTCGACACATAATACAGAGTTACACATGGAGTAAAACAAACATACAGTCAATAATATAGTAGAAAAAGAAGTCTATATACAATGTGAGCAAATTAGGTGAGATAAGGGAGGTAAAGGCAATAAATACAATATAGCAATTAAAACACTGGAATGGTAGATTTTACAGAAGATGAGTGTGCAAAGTAGAAATACTGGGGTGCAAAGGAGCAAAATAAATAAATACAGTAGGGGAGGAGGTAGTTCTTTGGGCTATTTATAGATGGCCTATGTACAGGTGCAGTGGAACAATGAATTAATTAACAATTAATGTGGAACAACACTGTGTTTATCTCTTCTCTCAGAGAGCAGCAAAGGAAATATAACATTAAAAGGCCTTTTGTGCTCAGATTTGATAGTTTAAGCGTGATTGTTTTTCTAGGTGGAGAAACATATTGTTGCCTATCCCTGCACTAGTAGGTATGTGGTACTAGATTTTACTTTGGGATTATTTCTATGCCTTATTACATATTATTACCAATGTGGGTATCATTGCAGACAGACAGTCTAATGATGAACAATAGTTTTGATAATGAAGACGAATTATACAACACACTAATCCTAGGCATCTTGCTCTTACTTTTTTTTTCATTATCATGTACACGGTAATTTAGCCAGTCTGCCGTCCTTGTGCGTTGACTCCAATTATTTTGACCACATGGGGGCGTCAAAGCCCTATGATGACCAAAGAATGGCTTTGTAGTTGTCAGAACATTGAAAATGCCATTGATTATGCCAAAGATATTTATAACTAACCCAAGATAGTTAATCTCTCGTTTACAGTGGGAGCAAATGAAGCAGAGTGGGCAGAACAAGCAACGAGGTACGGAAGCCAAGTACGAGCTAAGCAGATCCAATAGCCTGTATTTGAATATTTCCGTTAGGAACCCCTCTGAAGTGCGCGTGTGCACAAACCCAATTCGGTCTTGCACTTCTTATAAACCACTTAATAAAAAAATACAAAAACTTTGGCAAGTCGTCCAGTTTATAACACTTAGTGCACTGTGTTCGCAACAGATTCTAGTTTTGGGAACAGAAAGGTATTGAGATCAGATGTTTAATCGATTTAGACATATTTAGAAACTTTGATTTAGAAATGAGCAGAATGTCGACCCAGTTTCACCTAATTCCATCCTTTTCCATCACCCGCGACAGGACTTCATCTCACTACCATATTTGGTGGTGAGCAAACGTTCTAAACGGATGCTTCAGTTTTATAGCCCCTGTGACGTGTCTGGATTACACCTTCTGTCTATGATTATGCTACTGTAAAATGGAGACAATGGGCTTTTTTGACTGCTAAATCTGAACCAACCGACTGAAGGCAAAAGTCGAGGAGTGAAGTCGGGGGAGGTGCATCTGCTACAGCCGAAAGTCGGACACTGATGTGGTTTAGCATGGCTCAGTGTAACATTTATTTAATTTTAATGTTTTTATTTTACCTTTATTTTACCAGGTATTTTGACTGAGAACACATTCTCATTTACAGCAACGACCTGGGGAATATTTTTTATTTATTAACCCCTCCACCACCCCGCTTCAGAGGACAAATATCTTAGTTGTTTTTACAGCTTTTTTGCTACAAATACATACATGTTACATATATATTTTACATACACATTTTACATACATGGTACTTTTATATAAAGCAATCACATAACAATAATACATTACCAAACAAAAACTCTTTAAACCCAACCCTCAGCCACTCTCAGCCCATCCCACCTATCACCATAGACCACCCTGGTTTGGTTTCCATGTGCCATATATTTTTTTATTGTGCTGTGATGTTTTACAAAATGTTTGAACCTTTCTAATCATATTTTATCCACAGATTGTGAGTTAAAATGTAAATGTTAAGATGAAAACCTTTCCTATGAGTATTATTATATTATTTATTGATTGACAATGGCTTTCCAAATCGCCCAACACTGTTATTTGTAAGGTTAATTTTAATTGCATGTTGTGATTTTTGAACCTGTGACCAGAAACATGCTACATACCAGAATAAATTATCTATTGATTCTGTCTCTTCGCAGCAACATCTATAGAGCTGAGATTGTTGTATGCCCCATATATATATAGCATTCTATTGTTGGCAAGAATTTTATATAATAATTTAAATTGAAAAACTTAGTGTTGAATCAAGTGTAGTTTTTTGTACCAGTTCATAAACCATATGCCATGGAATTGGTACATCAAAAAGCTCCTTCCACTTATTTTGCACCCTGTATGGTGCAGCTGTCAACATTTTTGTCCACAGATGAAACTGGTATATTTTTCTATTTATGCAAGTAACTTTCAGCCAATTTGTATCTTTAATATATGGCAGGCAAACAAGTTCCCTACCTTCTCCCTTTTCCACTTGCCTCCTCCATTTTTGTGGTAGTGCTGCAATCAATTGGTTGTAAATTTGGATTGAGCAGATATTCCCATATATTTTCGATAACTGCATATGTGACAGAACTCCTCCGTTTCTATTCATAATATCATTAACAAATATAATTCAAAAATGCAACTTTTTCCATAAAGAATGTTTTTTTATTAATCAGTATATTTGAATTTAACCATAACATTTGTTGTAATATTTGTTCTATCTTTTCTGGAGGATAAAACTGAAATTGTAACCAGCTTTGTATGGCTTGTTTAAGAAAGGGCGATACTTTAAGCAAAATTACATTTTCATTTAGTGGGAAATGAGAAGTTGTAATATGTATAAAAGAAAAAAAGGCAATTTTTTTTATCAAAGGATGAGTTTTTCTTAATAATCTACTAGAGAGCCATTTTGGGGTGAAGTATAATTTATGTATGAGTGAAGCTTTTAGTGAGAGATTTAGAGCTTTAATATTTAATAATTTTAGCCCTCAAAATTATATTCATTACATAAATAGGCATGTTTAGTTTTGTCTGGCTTAGCATTCCAAATACAATTAAATATTTTTTGCCCATATAATTTAAAAAACAAGTCATCTGGAGTAGGCAGTGCGATTGGCAAGTAAATAAACTGTGATAGGACCAAAGAGTATGATTTTTCCATAAATAGACAAGTATTTACCTCTTCATGGTTACAGAATCTTATCTATTTTTGCTAACTTTCTATTGAAATGAATTGTGTTTTTTTTTAGATGTGAATACCAAGTATGTCTACTTCACCATCCGCCCATTATATTGGTAAACTACACGGTAATGTAAACACAATTTATTAATGTTCCAATATGTAATATGGTAGACTTGTCATAATTTGGTTTTAATCCAGAGAGGCTAGAAAAGTGATCAAGATCTTCAATGACACAGGGATCCAGATTACGGATTTAAGAAAAAACTACAATTATCGGCATACATTGACACTTTTGTTTTAATCCCCTGGATTTCTAACCCCTTGATGTTCTTGTTCGATCTAATATAAATAGCTAGCAATAATAAATAGATACGGAGACAACGGACAACCTTGTTTTACTCCTCTTAAAAGCTCAATACGTTCTGAGAAGTAACCATTATTTATTATTTTACATCTGGGGTTGCTGTACATAACTTTAACCCAGAGAGATTCACCTACATTTAACTAATCCAGGCATTTATATAAATTATAGTCATACTTCAAACGCCTTTTCAAAATCTGCGATGAAGACCAGGCCTGGTATCTTTGATGTTTCATAATATTCAATTGTTTCAAGTAATTGTCATATATCTCCAATATATCGTCCATGTAAAAAAAACCCTGTCTGATCAGGATGAACAATATCTGGTAAAACCTTTTTTATTCTATGTGCTATGCATTTCGCCAGCATATTCACATTGCAACATTGAAGTGTTAGAGGCCTCCAGTTTTTTAATGGACTGGATCTTTATACTTACCACCTGGGTCCTGTTTTAGTAGTAATGAAATCAGACCATTTGTATAAGAGTAATTAAAGCATTCTAATAATGGATATTTGAGTACATAAAAAAAGGTCTGATATACCTCTACTGGTATACCGTCAAGCCCTGGTGTTTTTTCACACTGAAAAGACTTTATTGCCTCAAAAAGTTCCTCTGCTGTAAATTGGCCTTCACGCAGGTCTTTCTGTAAATTTGTTAATTTTACATTATTATTAGGAAAGAAATCCTTACAGTTAACATCATTCAGTGGAAATGGAGGAGACTGAAAAGAAAACATATGCTTCAAATATTTTGCTTCCTCTTTCAAAATATAATTTGATGAATCATGGATAACCATCATTTGTAACGAGTTTCTGTAAATTCTTTTTGGTAGAATTTCTATGTTGAAGATTCAAGATTTTATTTGTTGTATTTTTCACAATTTCATCAATTCGCTTTATTTTGGTAATACGTTACACTTGATCATTCTTGAATAAGTACCTCCAATTCTTTTTGTTTTTCCTCTAACCTATTTTGTGCCTCTATAGTAGTTTCCATTACTACCTGCGCTGTTACTTCCTCTATTTCCTTTATTAGTCTAATCTCTTTTAACCTAAACTGCTAATATTTTAATGAGGTATTGTATTGAATGGCCTCTAAAAGTACATTTGAAAGTGTCCCATACAATAAGGAGATCTGCTGTACTTATGTTGTACAAAAATAGTCAATTATTAATTATTTTGTCTTTGTTAAGAACAAATTGTCATCCAATAGGCTTTGATTGAATTTCCAATATCCCTGTCCACGTGGAAATTCTGTAAGAGTTATATGGAGGCCAATTAGATGGTGGTCCGATCGCATTTGGTCTCCTATTAATATTTTTATTTATTTTTGATGCCAGCAAGAACGAGACTAGGAAGTAATCAAGACGGCTAGCTTGATTAAGCCTCCTCTATGTATATCTCAATAGGTCAGGGGTTTTTCAACCTCCGTATATCCAGTAATTCTAATGTATCCATGAACTTTGTGATCTCCTTAAGTGCTTGAGGGTGATAGAGGAATTTCCTTTATGATCCATTGAGGTAATTAAAACCGTATTATAATCTCCCACCATAATGATAGATTTTCATTGCTTGTGAGCGCAAATATATACATATATACACAGTTGAAGTCAGAAGTTTACATACACTTAAGTTGAAGTCATTAAAACTCGTTTTTCAACCACTCAACAAATTTCTTGTTAACAAACTATAGTTTTGGCAAGTTGGTTAGGATATCTACTTTGTGCATGACACAAGTCATTTTTCCAACAATTGTTTACAGACAGATTATTTCACTTATAATTCACTTTATGACAATTCCAGTGGGTCAGAAGTTTACATACACTAAGTTGACTGTGCCTTTAAACAGCTTGGAAAATGCCAGAAAATTATGTCATGGCTTTAGAAGCGTCTGATAGGCTAATTGACATCATTTGAGACAATTGGAGATGTACCTGTGGATGTATTTCAAGGCCTACCTTCAAACTCAGTGCCTCTTTGCTTGACATCACTGGAAAATCAAAAGAAATCAGCCAAGACCTCAGAAAACAATTGTAGATCTCCACAAGTCTGGTTCATCCTTGGGAGCAATTTCCAAACGCCTGAAGGTACCACGTTCATCTGTACAAACAATAGTAAGCAAATATAAACCATGGGACCACGCAGCCGTCATACCGCTCAGGAAGGAGACGCATTCTGTCTCCTAGAGATGAACGTACTTTGGTGTGAAAAGTGCAAATCAATCCCAGAACAACAGCAAAGGACCTTGTGAAGATGCTGGAGGAAACAGGTACAATAGTATCTATATCCACAGTAAAGCGAGTCCTATATCAACATAACCTGAAAGGCCACTCAGCAAGTTAGAAGCCACTGCTCCAAAACCGCCATAAAAAAAGCCAGACTACGGTTTGCAACTGCACATGGAGAAATGTCCTCTGGTCAGCTGAAAGAAAAACAGAACTGTTTGGCCATAATGACCATCGTTATGTTTGGAGGATAAAGGGAGAGGCTTGCAAGCCGAAGAACACCATCCCAACCGTGAAGCACGGGGGTGGCAGCATCATGTTGTGGGGGTGCTTTGCTGCAGGAGGGACTGGTGCACTTCACAAAATAGATGGCATCATGAGGATGGAAAATTATGTGGATATATTGAAGCAACATCTCAAAACATCAGTCAGGAAGTTCTAGTTTGGTCGCAAATGGGTCTTCCAAATGGACAATAACCCCAAGCATACATCCAAAGTTCTGGCAAAATGGCTTAAGGACAACAAAGTCAAGGTATTGGAGTGGCCATCACAAAGCCCCGACCTCAATCCCATAGAAAATTTGTGGAAAGAACTGAAAAAGTGTGTGTGAGCAAGGAGGCCTACAAACCTGACTCAGTTACACCAGCTCTGTCAGGAGGAATGGGCCAAAATTCACCCAACTTACTGTTGGAAGCTTGCGGAAGGCTACCTGAAACGTTTGACGCAAGTTAAACAATTTAAAGGCAATGCTACCAAATACTAATTGAGTGTATGTAAACTTCTGACCCGCTGGGAACTTGATGAAAGAAATAAAAGCTGAAATAAATCATTCTCTCTACTATTATTCTGAAATTTCACATTCTTAAAATAAAGTGGTGATCCAAACTGACCTAAGACAGGGAATTTGTACAAAGATTAAACGTCAGGAGTTTTGAAAAACTGAGTTTAAATGTATTTGGCTAAGGTGTTTGTAAGCTTCTGACTTGGAACTGTATGTATGTATATATATATATATATATTATTCGAAAAAGTGTGGATAATCATTATTTGGCCCATATAGATTAATAGGCCAAATCTGTTTTTGGTCCAATAGCATATTTAAAATGATCCATCTTCCTTGCGGATCTGTTTTCACAATCAGATCAAAATTTGTATTAATTAGTATAATCACCCATTTTGAGTTTCTTTGCCCATGACAAATATATATTTCTCCCTCCCAGTCCTTTTTCTACCCAACCTCATCTATATTTGTAGAAAGAGTTTCCTGTAAACAATAGATATTGCATTCTTTCTCTTTTAGCCATGTAAAAATGTATCGTCTTTTTTTATGATCTGCTAAGACATTACAATTATAACTTGCTATACTTATTTCCACACTTACCAAGTTTCAGTTATACTTACCACAACAAATGTTTGTAAACTTACCATTAAAAAGCACCATGATGGTTAAGTGTCCATATAAACTCAGCAAAGAAATTAACATCCCTTTTTCAGGACCTTGTCTTTCAAAGATAATTCGTAAAAATCCAAATAACTTAACAGATCTTCATTGTAAAGGGTTCGAACACTGTTTCCCATGCTTGTTCAATGAACCATTAACAATTAATGAACATGCACCTATGGAACGGTCGTTAAGACACTAACTAATGTCACATCTGCTCCTGCGACGCCCTCTTGTGCTCATCCGGTGTCTCCTTGACCTGAAGCCACTCCCCCAGTACACTCTCTCTCCCGCTCCCTCTCTGTGTGGTTGGAGACAGGTGTGCTGGAGTCAGAGCAGATCCCCACCAGCTGCAACCCGATCCATAATCAAGACCTCTACAAATACTCAGTCCTGCCACTTCCACTCTGCCAGATCATAATCTCTGCTCAGTCAGTTTATGCTTCTAGCTTTAATTATTATTCAAGTTCCTGTTACCTTGCTGTTCCTGTTTCCCTGCCTGATACTGTTTATCCTTGCACTGCAGTTTTGCTGCTCTGACTCTGGTATCCTGTCTACTCTTCCACATCTCACCACCCTGCTACCCTGTTCTGGATTCAGCTCACCATCACTCCCTTGGAGTCTCAACCCAGCCCACTCCAACCTCAGCCTCCACATCTGGTTTCCTACAATCCACCCGAGCTTCCTCTGGCCTGCACTACATCGCTCCCTGTTTGGCACTAAATGTTTTGGTTTATTCATCCAGTTTCCTCGTCTGAGTCTGCTCCAGGGTTCCCCTGTGCTGCTCCACTTAACACAGTAGGCAATTAAGGTCAGTTATGAAAACTTAGGACACTAAAGAGGCCTTTCTACTGACTCTGAAAAACACCAAAAGAAAGATGCCCAGGCTCCCTGCTCCTCTGTGTGAACGTGCTTTAGACATGCTGCAAGGAGGCAGGAGGACTGCAGATATGGCCAGGGAAATAAATTGCAATGTCGGTACTGTGAGACGCCTAAGACAGCGCTACAGGGAGACAGCTGATTGTCCTCACAGTGGCACACCACGTGTAACAACACCTGCACAGGATCGGTACATCCGAACATCACACCTGCGGGACAGGTACAGGATGGTAACAACAACTGCCGGAGTTACACCAGGAACGCACAATCCCTCCATCAGTGCTCAGACTGTCCTCAATAGGCTGAGAGAGGCTGGACTGAGGGCTTGTAGGCCTGTTGTAAGGCAGGTCCTCACCAGACATCACTGGCAACAACGTCGCCTATGGGCACAAACCCACTGTCGCTGGACCAGACAGGACTGGCAAAAAGTGCTCTTCACTGACGAGTTGCGGTTTTGTCTCACCAGAGGTGATGGTCGGATTCACGTTTATCGTAGAAGAAATGAGCGTTACGCCGAGGCCTGTACTCTGGAGCGGGATCAAGGTGGAGGGTCTGTCATTGTCTGGGGCGGTGTGTTACAGCATCATCAGACTGAGCTTGTCATTGCAGGCAATCTCAACTCTGCGTTACAGGGAAGACAGCCTCCTCCCTCATGTGGTACCATTCTTGCATGCTCATCCTGACATGACTCTCCAGCATGACAATGCCACCAGCCATACTGCTAGTTCTGTGCGTGATTTCCTACAAGACAGGAATGTCAGTGTTCTGCCATGGCCAGCGAAGAGCCTGGATCTCAATCCCATTGAGCACGTCTGGGACCTGTTGGATCGGAGGGTGAGGGCTAGGGCCATTCCCCCCCAGAAATGGCCGAGAACTTGCAGGTGCCTTGGTGGAAGAGTGGGGTAACATCTCACAGCAAGAACTGGAAAATGTGGTGCAGTCCATGAGGAGGAGGTGCACTGCAGTACTTAATGCAGCTGGTGGCCACTCTAGGTCTGTTGTCACTAAGACCATCAGACCATCTCCCTGACTCATGCACCTTTGCGTCCTAAGGCAAACCCTTGGCTGACAATTGGCGTTGACCAGAGGGAAATATGGGCAGGCCCATGATAACAAATATTTATGAGGATGCTTAAGAGAACTAACCAAATAACATGGAAAACATTTTATTTTCCAAGATGGCGTAGCAGTCAGACGTCTTTATTCTTCATCTTGTCGTGTCCCATGTATATCTTTTTACATATTTTTTTCTTTGCATATCTTTTATATTTTTCTAAACCTGAACTTCAAAATACTCTGCTGCAACCCGCCTCACCCAATGTAGTTTGGATCTGTCTCTTCTAAAGTATTCTTATCCACCTCCGAACCGGTACTCCCCAACAGAAGCTAGCCAGCAAACTAGCTACTAGCTAATTAGTCAGCTAACCACTGCTAGCGGTCATCAGCTAACCTTTAGCTCGGAAAGCTCTCACCAGTTTTTACAACGCGTTTCAAAACAGAGCATACCGGACCTGTCTTCTCTCCATATCCCCGGATTCCTACTGCAAGCTCTGAACCTTTTTCACCTGGATCACCACAGCTAACTAGCTGCAACGCGGGTGACTATTCCTGGTTTAAAACCTGTTGAGGACAGACGTTCAGCTAGCGGAACGCCTCGCCAATATCCAATGGTAGAGCGTGGCGCGAAATACAAAAACCTCAAATGCTATAATTTCAATTTTTCAAACATACGACTATTTTACACCATTTTAAAGACAAGACTCTCGTTAATCTAACCACATTGTCCGATTTCAAAAAGGCTTTTCAGCGAAAGCAAAACATTAGATTATGTTAGGAGAGTACATAGCCAAAAACAATCACACAGCCATTTTCCAAGCAAGCATATGTCACATAAACCCAAAACACAGCTAAATGAAGCACTAACCTTTGATCTTCATCAGATAACACTCCTAGGACATTATGTTATACAATACATGCATGTTTTGTTCAATCAAGTTCATATTTATATAAAAAAAAACAGCTTTTTACATTAGCATGTGATGTTCAGAACATGCATTCCCACCGCAAACTTCCGGTGAATTTACTAAATTACTCATCATAAACGTTGACAAAATGCACAACAATTATTTTAAGAATTATAGATACAGAACTCCTTTACGCAATCGCTATGTCAGATTTTAAAATACCTTTTCGGCAAAAGCACATTTTGCAATATTCTGAGTACATAGCTCGGCCATCACGGCTAGCTATTTTGACACCCGCCAAGTTCGGGGCTCACTAAACTCAGAATTACTATTAGAAAAATTGTATTACCTTTGCTTATCTTCATCAGAATGCACTCCCAGGACTGCTACTTCCACAACAAATGTTGTTTTTGTTCCAAATAATCCATAGTTATGTCCAAATACCTCCGTTTTGTTCGTGCGTTCAGGTCACTATCCAAAGGGTAATGCGCAAGCGCATTTTGAGACCAAAAAATTCAAAATGTTCCTTTACCGTACTTAGAAGCATGTCAAACGCTGTTTAAAATCTATTTTTATGACTAACGTGAGCTGTCTAGAGCACACCGGACTGTTAGCTTAAGAGGCCCATCGGACAAATTCTTCGGCCACTAGAACAATTTGGCCTGCTTTACCACACGGAGCCCTGCTGATCCGTCTGCCGACATATGTCGTGGACGAATCAGAATTAGTTGGGTAACATAGATAATTAAGATGTTTTATTAGTATAATATGCTTATTTGAGGTACTTGTCATTAGAAAGTGTCCATTGGACTCTGGTGTCTTTTCAGTTGCACGTCTACCTTAGCTGGGGCTCAGACACTTGGGGCCCAGAGAGGGGAGAGGTCAGACTTGTCGTCATGGGAATGTGTCTTTACCTATTTCTTAAACCATGTGAAGGGATGCGTGATTAATGGGGAACCAATGCCTTGTCTCCACTATGTCTGTGAGCAAGTCACTCCCTCCTTTTCTTTATTGTGGGGAGGATTATGGCAGTAAATGGACCCTTGTATGTCCTCTCTTAGATCTCACACTTATCCTGTGATAATATATGGCCTAGAGGCTCACTCCCCCCAGTGAGCCTGTCCAGGAGTGGGGTCAAGAGGGGGTTTGCTTGAGATGGGAGTATCTAGAGTTGACAATTGATATATGCCATTGGATGAAATAGTTCTGTTCAATACCGTACCAGGGAGGGACAGTTCTAAGGAGACCAGATACTGGGCTATACCATTAATCCTGTTGACATAGAAGTTACTGTCTGTGTTTTATTGATATGTGTCATACAAAACTTAACCTTTCAACTGTTACTAAGTATCTGTGGTTTGTCAATGTACGTTGAAGGGGGTGTATCGTTGCTATAAAAGATCCCTGTAGCCATTCTGTAATCACCTCATTCAATGATTCATTCGAGAGAGTGCATTATTGGGGGTCAAGAACTTTTGCAAAAGTATCTTAAGTATTAAAGATGTAGTTTAACTCGGACTGGTGTGTTTGTAACTCTTCTCATTTGGTAATGCAGAAATTAGCCACCACACATATTCAGCACGAGGGGGCCACAACAGACTTTCTTCCGTCGCGACGTCCTTCTAAGGCCCTTCTGCTAGCCCCAGGTCTCTAGCTGCCTGAAGCCACTCGCTGGACTCCTATGATTACTTGGCTACGCATACATCTCCCTAACGTCAATATGCCTTGTCCGTTGCTGTTTTGGTTAGTATTTATTGCCTTATTTCACTGTAGAGCCTCTAGCCCTGCTCAATATGCCTTAGTGAATACTTTAATTACACCTCCAACACATTCGGTGACATCACCTGGTTTAAATGATATTCCTAGAGACAATATCTCTTTCATCGTCACACTATGCACAGGTTTACCCCACTGTATTCACATCCTACCATACCTTTGTCTGTACATTATGCCTAGAATCTTTTCTACCGCGCCCAGAAATCTGTTCCTTTTACTCTGTTCTGAACGTATTAGCCGTACAGTTCTTTTAGCCTTTAGCCGTACTCTTATCCTACTCGTCCTCTGTTCCTGTGGTGATGTAGAGGTTAATCCTGAACCTGCAGTGCCTAGCTCCACTCCTATTCCACAGGTGCTCTCATTTGTTGACTTCTGTAACCGTAAAATCCTTGGTTTCATGCATGTTAACATTCGAAGCCTTGGCATGCTCTGCCAATCCGGATGTCCTAGCCATGTCTGAATCCTGGCTCAGGAAGACTACCAAAAACCCAGAAATGTCCATCCCTAACTATAACATTTTCCGAGAAGATAGAATTGCCAAAGGGGGCGGAGTTAGCCTGCAGAGTTCTGTCTTACTATCCAGGTCTGTACCCAAACAATTCGAGCTTCTACTTTTAAAAATCCACCTTTCCAGAAACAAGTCTCTCACCGTTGCCGCTTGCTATAGGCCACCCTCTGCCCCCAGCTGTGACCTGGACACCATTTGTGAACTGATTGCCCCCCATCTATCTTCAGAGCTCGTGCTGCTAGGTGACCTAAACTGGGACATGCTTAACACCCCGGCCATCCTACAATCTAAGTGTGACGATCATCGTCGAAAGGAGTAGACCAAAGCACAGCGTGGTGAGTGCTCATGTTCAAATATTTATTTTAACTCAGAACACTAAATCAGAACAATAAACAACGGAAAACGACCGTCACGTTCTGCAGGCTATACTAAGCTGTACAAAAACAAGATCCCACACTGAAGGAGGGAAAAAGGGCTGCCTAAGTATTCCCAATCAGAGACAACAATAGACAGCTGCCTCTGATTAGGAACCATACTCGGCCAATCAAAGAAAAAGACAAGATAGAAATATAACACAGACTGCCCACCCCACACCCTGACCTAACAAAATAGAGAAATAAACCGTCTCTCTCAGGTCAGGGCGTGACACTAAGCTTGATGCCCTCAATCTCACACAAATGATCAATGAACCTACCAGGTACAACCCCAAATGTATAAACACGGGCACCCTCATAGATATCATCCTAACCAACTTGCCCTCCAAATACACCTCTGCTGTTTTCAACCAAGATCTCAGCGATCACTGACTCATTGCCTGTATCCATAATGGGTCCGCGGTCAAACGACCACCCCTCATCACTGTCAAACGCTCCCTAAAACATTTCAGCGAGCAGGCCTTTCTAATCGACCTGGCCCGGGTATCCTGGAAGGATATTGACCTCATCCCGTCAGTAGAGGATGCCTGGTCATTCTTTAAAAGTGCCTTCCTCACCATCTTAAATAAGCATGCCCCTTTCAAAACATTTAGAACCAGGAACAGATATTGCCCTTGGTTCTCTCCAGACCTGACTGCCCTTGAACAGCACAAAAACATCATGTGGCATTCTGCATTAGCATCGAATAACCCCTGTGATATGCAACTTTTCAGGGAAGTTAGGAACCAATATACACAGGCAGTTAGGAAAACTAAGGCTAGCTTTTTCAAGCAGAAATTTGCATCCTGCAGCACAAACTCAAAAAGGTTCTGGGACACTGTAAAGTCCATGGAGAATAAGAGCACCTCCTCCCAGCTGCCCACTGCACTGAGGCTAGGAAACACTGTCACCACCGATAAATCCACTATAATTGAGAATTTCAATAAGCATTTTTCTACGGCTGGTCATGCTTTCCACCTGGCTAGCCCTACCCCGGTCAACTGCCATGCACTCCCTGCAGCAACTCGCCCAAGCCTCCCCGATTTCTCCTTCACCCAAATCCAGATAGCTGATGCTGACCCCTACAAATCAGCTGGGCTAGAAAATCTGGACCCTCTCTTTCTAAAATGATCTGCCGAAATTGTTGCAACCCCTATCACTAGTCTGTTCAACCTCTCTTTCGTATCGTCTGAGATTCCCAAAGATTGGAAAGCTGCCGCGGTCATCCCCCACTTCAAAGGGGGAGTCACTCTAGACCCAAACTGCTACAGACCTATATCTATCCTACCCTGCCTTTCTAAGGTCTTCGAAAGCCAAGTTAACAAACAGATTACCGACCATTTTTGAATCCCACCGTACCTTCTCCACTATGCAATCTGGTTTCAGAGCTGGTCATGGGTGCACCTCAGCCACGCTCAAGGTCCTAAACGATATCATAACCGCCATCGATAAGAGACATTACTGTGCAGCCGTATTCATTAACCTGGCCAAGGCTGTCGACTCTGTCAATCACCACATTCTTATTGGCAGACTCAACAGCCTTGGTTTCTCAAATGATTGCCTCGCCTGGTTTACCAACTACTTCTCTGATACATTTCAGTGTGTCAAATCGGAGGGCCTGTTGTCTGGACCTCTGGCAGTCTCTATGGGGGTGCCACAGGGTTCAATTCTCGGGCCGACTCTCTTCTCTGTATACATCAATGATGTCGCTCTCGCTGCTGGTGATTCTCTGATCCACCTCTATGCAGATGACACCATTCTGTATACTTCTGGCCCTTCGTTGGACACTGTGTTAACTAACCTCCAGACGAGCTTCAATGCCATACAACTCTCCTTCCGTGGCCTCCAACTGCTCTTAAATGCAAGTAAAACTAAATGCATGCTCTTCAACCGATCACTGCCCGCCCGTCCAGCATCACTACTCTGGACGGCTCTGACTTAGAACATGTGGGTAATTACAAATACCTAGGTGTCTGGTTAGACTGTAAACTCTCCTTCCAGACTCACATTAAGCATCTCCAATCCAAAATTAAATCTAGAATCGGCTTCCGATTTCGCAACAAAGCATCCTTCACTCATGCTGCCAAACATACCCTCGTAAAGCTGACCATCCTACCGATCCTCGACTTTGGCGATGTCATTTACAAAATAGTCTCCAGCACTCTACTCAACAAATTGGATGCAGTCTATCACAGTGCCATCCGTTTTGTCACCAAAGCCCCATATACTACCCACCACTGCGACATGTACGCTCTCGTTGGCTGGCGCTCGCTTCACTCTCGTCGCCACACCCACTGGCTCCAGGTCATCTACAAGCCTCTGCTAGGTAAAGCCCCGCCTTATCTCAGCTCACTGGTCACCATAGCAGAACCCACTCGTAGCACGCGCTTCAGCAGGTATATCTCACTGGTCACCCCCAAAGCCAATTCATCCTTTGGCCACCTTTCCTTACAGTTCTCTGCTGCCAATGACTGGAACTAACTGCAAAAATCACTGAAGCTCGAGACTCATATCTCCCTCACTAGTGTTAAGCACCAGCTGTCAGAGCAGCTCACAGATCACTGCACCTGTACATAGATAATCTGTAAACAGCCCATCCAACTACCTCATCCCCATACTGTATTTATTTATCTTTCTCCTTTGCACTCCAGTATCTCTACTTGCACATTCAACTTCTGCACATCTACCATTCCTGTGTTTTAATTGCTATATTGTAATTACTTCGCCATCATGGCCTATTTATTGCCTTACCTCCCTTATCTTACCTCATTTGCACTCACTGTATATAGACTTTTTTTTCCTGCTGTATTATTGACTGTATGTTTTGTTTATTCCATGTGTAACTCTGTGTTGTATATGTCGAACTGCTATGCTTTATCTTGGCCAGGTCTCAGTTGCAAATGAGAACTTGTTCTCAACTAGCCTACCTGGTTAAATAAAGGTGATAAAAATAGTAACAGTAATAGAAATAATAAACAGCACAATCTTATAAATGCATACTCGTATTAGAAAGTCCTAGCAAGGCTATACGCATGTCAGCCCAGCCTGCTCAGGTCATTGGATTCAATTGTTCGATGTTTTATTTTTAAAGAATGAAGAGAAAATAACCTAAATGTTTATTCCACGCAAGACATTTCATGTAGTCCTCATATCATGTTGTATTCCAACAACAACAAAAATAAGGAAAAAGGAACAGATTCTAACGGCCCCTAATGACTGCAAGTAAAAATTAATCACATGATACCCTGTTGTATTGTGCGGTGGCTGTGCCAGAGCCGACCGCAAGCCAAACCCGGGCATACCCATGTTCAACTCACAACCGATTCCGACACAGCCATGGCACGACAGCCAAGAACATATACAGTACTGACGATTCAAAGCGGGTAAACCTGTTAAACCAACCCTCTCCACCCAGACACATTTAGTTTTTTTTTATTCCAGGGTCGTTGTTCTATCGGCTGCTCTATCACCTCCGCTGTTTTACACCTAGGCCTATATCATTAGGATCAATAATATAAAAGGGTAGCATAATTAGCTTATATAGAAATATATAATATACCTTTCTCTCGCTTAGAGAAGTGCTTCCATAAACCAGTTATTGTATGAATTCTACCGTTAACTTTAATCCCTTTATCCCAGTGTTAACATGTTGACAATACCTAATCCATCCATTTGCCCGTGTGTATCGGAAGAATAATAATCCTTTACATGTTTAATATTGAGATTTATTTTTTAAATGTAAAAGGGTAATAACCAATTATTTTAGGATCGTATAGGCCTTTTCCAATAGAGAACCTAGGCAGGTTTTTAATTATATAATCGTTTATCCTAGCCCTATAATAAATATTTTCATATTCATTAAGTTTTATCTTAACAGCTAATCGTTCTGATTCACATCGGCGAACAAGGGCCGCACTATATAACAGCTTTTAAGTCATAATATACCCCGACCTTTACAATTAGGTCATATCATATTAAACAAAACAAAAAACGACCTTTGTACTTCTAATGTACACTCTTCAACTTAAATAAAAATCATAAAGAAAAAAAGGTCAGCCTTACCTATCTTCGCCTTCCCCTAAATCAAAACCTGATATTACGTCCATATAGTCCAACGTTACATATTGCCTAAATTGAAAAAGGATAAGTTCATCATACCCATTCTGCATTACCATAAACCCATCCTTATTTTAAATCCACATGGTCCACGGTTCTATACGGCATGAATATAATATATATATATATTATTGACTGTATGTTTGTTTATTCCATGTGTAACTCTGTGTTGTTGTTTGTGTTGCACTGCTTTGCTTTATCTTGGCCAGGTCGCAGTTGTAAATGAGAACTTGTTCTCAACTAGCCTACCTGGTTAAATAAAGGTGAAATAAAAACATATGTATATATTTTTATTAAAAATAAATTCGTTCATGCAACAACAAAAAATAAAAAAAATAAAACGTTTTTGTGAAAAACAAAAGAATCCATATTTGTACTGTGTACTGCGGGCGGTGCAAATATGTATCAGGGGCTACTTCAATAGGAGGTAGCTATCACTCATTCTCTCTGCTCTGCCTCCTTTATTCCAATATTATTTTTAATACTTCTGCACTTTAGATCAAGTAATTCGGCTTTCATTGTTTTATTATCATACCGTAGCCTCTCGTAGTGTCTTTAAGGGAGTCCACGGTAGTTTTCAATATCTTATTTAATGCTCGTATTTCTTCCATCATTTTATTACTGTAATCCGTTCCTGTTTTTAAGGCCTCAACCTCCCCCAGTAGCCCAGGCAATAGATGCAGTTTTTTAACTGCTCGCTCATGCTTGTAAGAAATGCTCTATCTTCTGGAGACATAGTTATAATAACGTCCCCCTCCAATGTTAAATTAGGAATTTTAGACGGCGGCTTTCCTCCTGTTTCGCTCGCAGAACTCGAGGAAAGGTATTCTCTTGTTTGCTTCATTGTATCAGTTTCTTTTCAGAGCATATCAAAATGCTGATCAATAAATTGGTACAGATTCTCTTTATTATCCACAATGTTTGTTTCGTAGTTATCAGCTAATCCTCAATTTTTGTGATTAATTCATGGGACAAGCTGTGCCTACCACGCTAGCACCCTCTTTCCATGTGTTTTTAAGGATATATTCCTTGGGAATAGTTACAGGGGAGAGGATGGGGGATGAATGAGCCAATTGTAAACTAGGGATGATTAGGTGGCCATGATGGTAGGAAAGCCAGATTGGGAATTTAGCCAGGACACCAGGGTTAACACCCCTACTCTTACAATAAGTGCCATGGGATTTTAGTGACCACAGATTCAGTCGCATCCGAAAGACGGCACCCTACACAGGGCAATGTCCCCAATCACTGCCCTGGGGCAATGGGATATTTTTTTTAGAATAGAGGAAAGGGTGCCTTCTACTTGCCCTCCAACATAATTTCCAGCAGCATCTGGTCTCCCATCCAGGGACTGACCACGACCAACACTGCTTAACTTCAGAAGCAAGCCAGCTGTGGTATGCAGGGTGGTATGTTGCTGGCAAGACATGGTAATGTTGCCATTGTTTATTAAAGTGTTTTCAAAATAAACATGTCTCCAAGTCCCATATCACACACTCACAAACTTTAAATATGTGTGTACATTGTCCTATCAATCTCGGAGGAGCACCTCATATCACACTCATTTGTACATGTCCACCATATACATGTAAATCACGGCAAAGTTCTTCTTCTGTGGGTTTCATGGCAGACTACAACCCAAAAAGGTGTATTACCTCCACCAACTGGACAGTGGTGAAAAAAACAAGGTAAAAATCAAATCCAAATGTGACAGGGAAACTAACTCAATCCACCCAAAATAAACCAATAAAAAAAACACATTGACAAAACCAAGTCCCCAAAACAACCACTTCTACCCAGGGGTGGAAAAAGTACCCAATTGTCATACTTGAGTAAAAGTAAAGATACCTTAATAGAAAATGACTCAAGTAAAAATGAAAGTCACCCAGTAAAATTCTACTTGAGTAAAAGTATTTGATTTTAAAAAAAATACTTAAGTATCTAAAGTAAAAGTATAAATAATTTCAAATTCCTTATATTAATCAAAGTGAGTGGCGCAGTGGTCAAAGGCACTGCATCTCAGTGCTTGAGGCGTCACTACAGATACCCTGGTTCGATTCCAGGCTGTATTACATCCGGCCGTGATTGGGAGTCCCAAAGGGCGGCGCACAATGGGCCCAGCGTCGTCCGGGTTTGGACTGGGTAGGCGGTCATTGTAAATAATATTGTGTCTTGCCAAGTTAAATAAAGGTTAAATAAAAAACATCAAAACACAGAAAAGATAACCAAGGCCCTTTGATGGTCATCAACTCAAGGTAATAAATATTAATTATTTTCTAAATCGAGAGAAACGAGTGTTTAAATATATTTTATTATAAAGCAAACACGGAAAATACTGACGTCACATTATGCGCCCGTGGTGAGCGACGCGGGGGATTGAAATACGTAAACAACCACAGATTTGTTTGTTCTATCTGTGAAACAAGTGTCGCTGTTTTGAGGATAAGTCATTTAGCAATATGTTGAAAAGGGTACCCAAGTCAACATTAAAGTCTCTAATGAAGAAGAAAGCCCACATTCGTGTAGGCACAGCCGCAGATGCAATGGTATGTTTGAAAATGCTATCGTAGCTAGCTGTCGATACGAACAATTCCAGCCAGCGAGGCTAACGTTAAAATATTGTTTTCAAACGAATAGCTTTAAGGTACATGCAAACATAGCTAACGTTAGTTATGTAGCTTAGCTTAACCAGCTACTGTAGTAGGATAGTTAGCTATCTGTTTCATGCCGTCGGTGTCTGAAACTGAATGGCCCTCTCTTAGGCCGAGCTGAACGTGCTGCTGTTTCTGCATAGTCTCGCAGAAGAGGCGAGGACCAAAGCTTTTGAGGAGAAATCTGCGACTATCAAAGCACACCACGTCAAAGCAGTATCCAAGGTATTGGTTACTGAATAACATTGGGTGGTAGGACACAAAGGGTGCATTTCAATGGTCTAAAGCACAGGTGTCAAACTCATTCAATGGCGGGCCTGTGGGTTTTCACTCCTCCCTTGTACTTGATTGATCAATAAGGTCATTGATTAGTTAGGAACTCCCCTCATGTGGTTGTTTAGGTCTTAATTGGACACACATTGAAAGGAAGTAACAAAAACAAGCAGACAGCCCTCCATGGAATGAGTTTGACAACCCTGTTGTAAAGGGCCTCCTCTCCTTCATTATCACTGATCTTAAATCACCTTGACAGTAGCCCAATATTAGACCTCTGATTTAATTAAGGTGGGAGGGGTTTGAGGAGGAAGATGGTGGAAGTGGATGCTGAGTTTGAATTAAGCAGCGCATCGAGTAAATTTGGTGAAGAGGAATGTTCTGAATGAACAACAGTAGTATTGAAAACTGGAACAAAAAGGAAATTGGAGTAGGGGATACGTGTTTAAATGATAATGAATCGCTTCTGGTAAGGCTGCGTTTGTTGAGTAAGGCTGCGTTTGTGGGAAACCCAATTGAGGTGTTGAAAATGGTGAGTCTGTCAGAGTGACCAGGAGTGGTCTAATTTTGATGAATTGTATTTCTGAGGAACAGAGGAAGACTGCAGTGGGCCTCAAAAGAATCCCGACAACAGAAGTTTTGAACTTCGGAGTAGAGCACCCGTCAAAGGATTCATCTCAAGGGTGACGACAGATGTTCAGGTTGAATACCCAACGAGAATTCCTGGTGTGGTTGGTGCCGAGCGTCTGACCCGTTGGGCGAATGGAGAAAAAGTCTGTCGGTCCTGTTTTTTGTTGTTGATAAAGAGCAAATACCTACGCATGTGAAGCTTGGTTATGTAAGAAATGCCGTAAGAGCTTTTGTATTGTAGTGTAAGAATTTTTTGGGGGGGGAATCCTCTTTCCATCCTGCATAGTAGGTGGCGGGATCCACATTCAATTGTGATTGCCAATATACCATGAAGAATGAGGTATAAGGGCTTTCCATAGTGACTGTGTTGCCAGGTTTAGGTAAAATGACTAGCCCAATGACAACTGAAAACTAGCCCCAAAAAATGTTGCTCAGCAAGAGTTGCCACATTTAACCAATAGGCAGCTCCATATTAGCTAGCTAGTACTGTCTTTCTTACTTGCCATGATGTGTGTGTACGGCTCTCCTCCCACTTGTGGCTCAGCTGCCTGCTGCAGCCCTCTCTCAATGCACACAGACCCCCACACCCCCACCCCTACCTAGAAAGAGAAATGCCATGGTGTAATTTAGAAGTAGCTCAAAAAACATGTGACCAAAACATTTTCATAACATTGTTTTCAAAATAGCCCAATTGTGGGAAAGCGCGGACATGGCAACCCAGGTCAGATAACTCATGGTCCAATGACCGTACCTGCTAGCAGCATATGTCCGAAGCTACATCCATAATCGGTAGACGGTTCTGACTGTAAAATCGCAGTTTGCATCACCGAGCAGTGAACAAGAAAGTATTAAATCCAGCTTTTAGGATGCTACCCCCTCCCCAAATCAATATGTAATATGGATGCCAATGTCTAGCTTTGCGTGCACACATTTCCTTTATTTCCCATCTGGGGCAGCACCTGCCTGTTTTGCCGGACTTATTAGATAACAGACCGGTGTGCGAAAAACTAAACATTGGCATCCATATTAGATTTTGAGGAGTGTAGCATCTAAAAACTGGATTTAATAGAACCGTCTACCAATTATGGAATCTAGCTTTGGACTGGGGACACCTTCTGCTAGCAGGTACGGTCATTGGACCATGAGTTATCTCGAATGCAGTCGCTATGGAATGCCCTTAGACCTAGTCTCATTAAATAATGAAATCATTAATCAAACATCTAATATTGGGCTACCTTGGGATTTCAGATCAGTACAGAAGGATGTAAATGAGGCAAGGAGAGGCTATTGAAATGTTGCCATATTCTTGAATCCTTTATAGACGGGGCAAATTCCTGTGGTTGCTTTATAGACATGACAGATATCATCATAGTGAGTCATGTAGATTAATGGATATCCTACATTTGTAGATATCCTATTCCTTAAGTTAATTTGTCATAGAAGAGTTATTTTTCATGACTTTGAATGTGAAAAATAGCATCTTATCATGCTACTTTTAAAATGTCAATGATGTTTTGATCGTCTTTCCTTAGAAACTTCTGAAACGAGCCAGAGGGTGAAGTGGACAGACCTTTCTACAACATGATTCAACAACCGATTTACAAGGCATTTTTTAAAGTCACATTTGTCTGAATTATAAATTGAACCTGTATTTTGTTTTATTTTCTTTAGTTTGAATCTTTATTAGTCTTTACTTCAGTCGCTAGTCTTTATCTGTTTGCATTTCTTATGTTTTGTCTGCCATTTAGCATTTGCACAATGCAGAGTATTTTGGAACACTTTTATATGCTGTCCAATTAAATGTTGTTCTGTAAATCTATCTTTGGTGTAGTCCTAGTTGCCCCTGCCATGTTCCATCAAGCTGACCAGAGTTTGTTTCCTGTCATACTATTCCAGTTCCCTGTCAGAGAAATGTGCCTGTCAGAGAAAAGCTGCCCAGAGGTGTGTGAGTGTCCATCCATGCCCCTCTCGTGCCCCCCTGGGGTCAGTGCGGTGGCCGACAGCTGCGGGTGCTGCAAGGTCTTTTGAGAGGAGTGATATTCACCTAGTGCCTTCTATCATTTTCTCTGTTATAAAGATGTAGCATTAATGAAATGCTAGAGAGCCCTCCAAATTAAAATCTGGACCTCGCAACTAGTTCCCCTCTAATCAGGGACTGGTTTAGACCTGGGACACCAGGTGGGTGCAATTCATTATCAGGCACAAGAGCCAGCAGTACTCTGGACCTCATACAGTAAGATTTGGATACCCCTGGCCTAGAGCCTTGTCCTATCTCAGGCCTCCATCTTCTTTCCCTAACAGTTTGTCACGGTTGTCAGAGCTTCCGGCTGAATGCTTCACAGACTTCCCTAAGCATTGGCCTGCCCCCAAGACTTCTCCCAAATTCCTCACCTCTTCACGCTACATACGTGATCTGCGTGTCGAGATGTTATCTCACTCATCTTTTATCACAGGGTTTTCTGAAGCCATGGCACTTGACATGTGTGGTATGTGTTCACTTTCCTATCAAATTGCTCAAGAAGACACTTATCTGGTAGTAATCTTATAGAGCCCTTTAGGTGGTCTGCTGTAGGGATGTTAAGTTTCTTCATTGTGATAATCAGGTTTATTATGATGAGAATAACAGAGGACAAAATGTACTGTAATTATATTAATGGACAGATGCATCACATTTTTTTTTTTTATGATATGCCTCAGCTCATGCATAATCATATTTTGGTGGTTGACATGTAAAACCAACAATCTAAGCCAGTGCAGAAAACCAACAATCTAAGCCAGTGCAGAAAACCAACAATCTAAGCCAGTGCAGAAAACCAACAATCTAAGCCAGTGCAGAAAACCAACAACCTAAAGCCAGTGCAGAAAACCAACAATCTAAGCCCCCCCGCTTATCGCTCCTTCTCTTGCTTTTCCCCCCCAGAGACGAAAGAGGATGCGAGACATCCCACGCCCTCATTTGTTCTGGTTCATATAGTCAATGATTTAAGTAGACCAGACCCAGCTGCTATCATGTTGGTGTGTTTGGGAGAGCCACCCCTTAAATAGACTGGAACTGACCATTTATTTCAATGGTAAACTGCCTGTGTAAGACATCTTCATTTATCCAGGACCTTTGCCCCCCCCCCCCCCCCCCCCCTCCAACACAGCTGGGTTGATTTTGCCTCCCTCTCTAGCGATTGTTTTCTTCTGAATCTGATCTGGCGTTCCAGTGATGAAGGGGGGTTTCTGGGTGTGGAACCCCACCCCTCTGACCCCGACAGTCCCATTGTCTGCCCGTGACAGCCCCCCGGGCTACCTAGCCTTACTGTCACTGACCCACAGATTCACATGGCTCCCCTTACTGTCATCAGCTCCTGCGCGCTGCTCCAGTAAGACACTTACAGCAGAGCAGCTCATGTTCAGGGTCCAGATGCAGATGTAGGGCAAAAAAACAACATACGTGATGTTCAGTGGGAACTGGAAAGGCAAAAACATGATTTTCCCAACACTGCATGAAAACATATTTATACAGCTAGAAGAGGGAGCTCTGTTCTGTTTCATCGTAATATCAGTGTTATCTTGTCCTTAAGGGAACAACGTGAACATTTCTGTAATTTCACTGGGGAAATAAAGTAGTAATTTTCTTTAATGTAAAAATATGTGTGTATTGGAGAACCTGTTTTCAATTTGGTCTTAGACTCATCCAGCTCCAGTCTGGCAGCATCTTTGGCTTTTGTCTCAACAGATAAATCCTCTGCAACGTCAACGTCCTGAATGCTCCCGCTGATACCAATTTTGACACTTTTCCAGAAACCAGAAGTAGAACTTTAGATGAGATGTTAATCTCCCCCTCCCCTGCTGAAAAGCACATGCAAAAAAAGCACTATGGTGTCCATCTAGCTACCAACAGACAATAAATACATTGTGTTCAGACAATAAGCTCTAGGTGAACTAAACAGGATATTAGCTGATAGTCATAAAAAAATAGAGTTTCTGAGAGAGAGAGAACACTTCTATGTAAAAGACACAAAGGCAAGTCTGTCGGGTGGTTTTGGCATTGGTTTTTGGTTCCCAGGTCATAATGTAAACTGGGATCCCAAACAATTATCCCTTTGGAAGTGTGTGTGGCTTTTGCCACTTCTCTGTTCGCTATGGGTAACAGGCAATGGTTGATGCTTTCTGACACCTTCCAGTCCTGTCTCTTGTTCAGCTTCGTTTAGTTTTCTTGTCAGACGTTAGCAAATCGCTCTGTATTTGAGAGTTTGGTTTTAGTTTTCTGGTAACATTCACTTCTGAGTTAATCTGAAACACACAGTCTCAGCATAGTTTTGGGGCATGAACTTCAGGGAAAAGTCATCAAGCTTTCAGTCAGCAATGTATCGTCAGAAAGGTAGATACAAGGGGAATCCGGCCTCTTTTTGAAGTTGATATTTTTTCACTCAATCCAAGCTGCCAGGGTGACATTGACAGAGTGCCTGGTGTAAAATCTGTGAGGTGACTCACAAGTGCACTTATGCTCCTCTGTTTTAAATGAAACCAAATGCACTGACATATTTCTTACACATAGTCACCCAGTCATCCTCTTTTCATTAGGATGGGGGAAGACATGTGGCTGTGGAATGATGAAGGTATCTATGCAGATGAGGAGAATCCCAAGTAGGTGAAGCAGACTCACAACAGGACAATAAAAGTTAATAGGCCTACTTGAACGTGCTTACTTTAATATGACAACTTTTGCATTGAGAGCAGGTGTATGTGTGTGAGAAAATGAGTGTGAGTGAGACCGAGAGAGGGGGAGAAAGCAAACTCACTGCTAACCCAAAACCTTGCATTAGGTTTGAGGTGCGACTATCATGATGTTCTGAGATGTTTTCATTCCTTATGGATTCTGACGGCATGGGTGATTTCATGGAATTTTTCTTAGATTTTTCATCTGGAAAACAGATTTGTTCTCTAGCGTGCATACTGGGGTTGGGACCATTGTGGATGATGTTCTTTTAACACAATTCTGGCGAAAAAATCTTTTTCAGGTATTTTATTTACATCAAGAGATGACTTAGCTGTTGGACAAAGAACCTTAATTCCAAAGAGGGTAAAAATGCTAATTCGGGTACCATTTCTGATTTGGATTCTGCACTTCATGGATCTTATTAATGGACAATATTTCTCAAGACATCCACGACATAGACGTAAGTATCCAACCGACACATTTTGATGCGACCTGATTGAAATGCGGACACCTGTTCTACGTAATTATACGCATATTCAACTCCTCTTCATACATGCGTAAAAGCATGGACATTACTATGTGGGTGCAGTAAATTTTACTTTCAGGCAACAATGCGGTCATATATTTTCATGGTTTATATGCGTTGGCTTACTATGTGAACCACACAATACATTGTAAAGTTTGGCTGAGGGTTTGATAAACCTGGGCTGGCTCCTGTTTCTATTCTTGGAACATTAATGTGCCACGTATAGTAAGTCACTACTCAGGTTTATGAGATTGGCTGTATTCGTTGAGTACAGAGCATAATGATTTGTGATAATGTAGTTCTTCCAAAAAAGACAAGTTGTATGGGATTCAAGTTTGACCAAATTTCACATGCACGTGCTCAAGACATGTAACTGCATCCTCTCTTACGCAGGATCACATACACACACACACACGTGTGTGTGTGTGTGTGAGAGAGAGCGAGAGAGACACACACACACACAGCCATAACACCAGCTCTTCTCTCCAGGTAGCGCAGTGGTGAGCAGGTTGTGTCATGCTGGCTGCCTGACATGCTCAGCGTTAAACGGCTGCCTGTCCTGTAAGCCCCGCCTCTTCTTCCACTTGGAGCATGATGGGATGTGGGAGAGGGGGACCTGTCTGCTATCCTGCCCCAGAGGTCACTATGGGACACGCTCCCCACATGTCAACACCTGCACCAGTGAGTCGTGATGGATGAACAACACCGACACTGTTATGGAGCGTTGTGATAATAATGTCATACACAGTGTAATGCCCTGATCATGTATCCACTCTAACCAGGGTCCCTGTCTGTGTCTCAGAGTGCAGGGAGGACTGTGTTTCCTGCTTCAACAGGAACTTCTGCACTCACTGTCACCAGGGCCACTACCTGTACAGAGGGAGGTGTGAGGACAGCTGCCCCGAGGGCCTGACCCCAAACGCTGCACTAAGAGAGTGCAATGGTAAGTCTATTACACTACAGCTGAACTGTGATCTTCCTTCATAGTCATAATGTGTTCAAAGTCTGGCTAAAACTAATAAGATCCAGTATTGGTCGGCCAAGAATCTGGGCTTGGATGCATCAAAATCACACATTGTGGAAGAAGACATATAAAGTACATATTTACAGTAGGGAGAGAGATCTATATAGAAATGCGTCTCTAACGTCTATGTCCCTCCGTCCCAGATTGTCCAGTGGGCTGTGAGGTGTGTGTGACGAGGAACACCTGCACCAGGTGTAGAGCAGGACTGTACCTCCTGCATGGCCAGTGCCATCATACCTGCCCAGGGGGGTTTGAGCCTGATGGACAGCTCATGGAGTGCATTTCTCAAGGTTAGTGACTCTCTGTCCTCCCCCGTCTCTGTACATGAGCCATCCCAATAGATCATTGATCGATCACTCTACAATGCAAATTTGACTGTATATTTTGTGTATCTATCTACCCTACAATGTCATGCCCCCCATCTTTCTCTCAGTACACTGTAAGGTGGGAGAATGGGGAGACTGGGACCTCTGCTTTCGGAGAGGGAGGACCCGGGGCTACAGGAAGTTTGAGGAGGTACGAAGAAGAGAGGTCCTACGGCACCCCACCCTGTACGGCGACCCCTGCCCCAAAGTCAAAGAGTGGAGGAAATGTGTCATCAAAAGGAGACCAAGTCCAGGTATACTGGTGATCAAAGTGAAATTTTGACTTATTTCAGTTTTCCCACATCTTGCATTGTCCTCTCCCTTTCCACAGGAAGATCAGATGGCAAAGGCATTAGGCCAACAGAACATTGATGCAAGATCATTGGTGGGAGCAAAATAATAGCAAGTGGCAGATGTGATCCAAAACAGGATGGAAGGCCAGAAGGAGGACTGGATTAACTGGGTTGAAAGAGAGACCTCCATTGCCTGGACCTTAGTCGTTTCTGTAGTCAGGAACAGTGTGCAACAATGTATTCCTCTATGTTTGTGACCAGCTGTTGACCTGCCTTAGTTGAGAGACCTTGGAGTAGATAACATTATCATCTGCTCTAGAATTTCAGGTTCAACATTTTTTGGTTCATTGGAACATGTCACCCACACGATCCATTCCAGGAAAAGGTCACTAAATTGATATGGACTGAATTGAGCAGTGTTCAAAAAGTGTTATTCTAATGAGTTTTTTTGTTTCTATCATGATGGTGGCTAGCCCACTTGTTCTACAAGTGTTGCATTTCTATGTATAGCAAGTCAAATTGAAACTATTGATGCCTTTTCATGATTTAAATCATTGTTATAGGCCTACATAAAATGTTTGTGTGGGAGATTTTATAGTAAATGACAGTATATTGTCTTCACAAACATGACTGAATTACATTTTGTTACCAAAAAACATTGTTAAGTGGAAAGCCTACTCCAAAGATGTCTATAGCTAGCTAAATAAAACAAATTATATACAATATGTTGTATACATTTTCTCCTACATTAAGGCGGCAGGTAGCCTAGCGGTTGGAGCGTTCAAATCCCTAAACCGACAAAATGAAAAAGCTGTTGATGTGGTCTTGATCATGACTCAGTTCCATTACATTACACATAAATCATTGGACGAAGGCATGTTCTGTACGGGGAGTTTTGTTAAGATCTAAGACGCTCAATCTGAACAGTAACAAGCGTCGCTTGCTGTACGTTATTGGCAGCATAAGGACCTTATCTTCCATAGCAGAAAAAAATTACAAGGTTAAATTGATACACACATTGGTACAGTTAGGGTTAGTGTTCTCACACGGCCATATCTCGATGTTACAGCGCTTGTTTATGGAAAACAGACGGGAGACAAGAGTCAACCACCTGTGCCAATTAGCTATCTAGCATGCTCTGAACACCTCTGTGTAATGTATTTGTGCAACTCGGGAAGTGTCGTTTTGTCGGATGGAGACACCCATAGCTGTATGGATCTGTGCAAAACTGTAAGTGTAACTTTTTTAGTTGAAGGATACTTTCTCGCTGATGAAAGATAAGGGCCATATGTTTCAAAAGTGGTATTGCAGCGATGAAAACGTTAACACACAGTGTCGGGATTGTAGTTCACATGAGGCAGTCGTGGGCAAAGCTAATGCCTGAGAACTGTAAGAAGGCAGAATGCTGCCTAGAGTTCTCAATAGCTAGATGTGCCCTTGAGCAAGGTACTTAAACTTGATTGCTCCATGTTCGTTTCTGATAATGGCTGGCCGTGACCCCATTCTCCGAGGGTGTCTCAGGAAGTTGGGATATCAAAAAACACATTTCCATTTCACACATGCGTATAATAGCTGACACAATTGTACATGTGTGAAACAGGACAAATATAAGCGCCCACATGTTAAACTTCTGCAATAATACATGAGGCCGTGAGAAGCTGAGGACATGAGAAGCTGACAAATAAAACCACCCACACCTCATGCTGTATGATCACCCTCATCCGACGCTTGAGCTGGCAGGCAGACCACGCAACGTCATCCCGTTACGTGTATGAATACACGGAAGGAGGAGGAACGTGAGTATTTAGCTTTGTTTTGGTAGAAGATATTTTAGTGATTAGCTAGCGTTTATAGGTCGAGAACGATCAATAATTTGCGAATTATTTAAAAACATCACTGAGCGATGGTCAAACGCTATTCATGACAGGTGAGTGTGGAGGAAATTCGCTCGAGGTAGAAGACAGTTAAGCGGTGTATCACTGACAACTGTGGCCTCCGGAGCTAACAGTAACTTGAAAGCAAAGCTTGTCAACAAGAAATGGCTACTATACAGTAGCTAGCTAGTTTGATGGCGACATCATTACTATTGAAGTGTGTATTTAGTAGCTAGCTATGTTCTTTATGGTGGTTGTCCTGTTCGCTTTAGATTAGCAAGATGGCTAACGTTATAGCAACATACCCTCTCTGATTATAGCTAACCAGTGTTTTTATCTCTCTGGGAAAGGTGGGATTAAACCGACTCCTGAATCCTGTCTCTTTTCAACAATATTTTTTCCATAGAGAGGAACTTTGAGAGAATACAGAATTGACCCTGATGTCATCCCAGTAACTGCGCTTGAGAGAGTAAGTAGTTCATTTTTTTCCATCATAGTAATTAGGGCAATATGATTGACACAAAATATTCTAGCCAGCTAAGTCATCTGAAATTCACATTTTAGATATTTAGGCATATTGCTAATTGAGTCTCTCGTGACAACTTGTATGTGATCTTGTTCAACTGGGAGCTGAGATTATTGCTTAAAATTAGTCCGCAGGACTGTCTGTCTTTTCCTGTGTCTCAGCATTAGCTTAACGATCTGTCTCCCCTCTCAGTATGGCGAGCTGTGGTGAGGTAGACCACACTGTGGACTCTGTGTCCTCCTCTAAGGTGGAAGACGGAGGGGACGCCTGTACTGGTGACTCCCCCACCTCCCCTAAACCTTCCGCCAACCCCTTGCCGGAGTGTGCCATCTGCCTCCAGACCTGTGTCTACCCGGTTCGCCTGCCCTGCTGCCACGTCTTCTGCTTCCTGTGCGTTAAAGGAGCCTCCTGGCACAGCAAGCGCTGTGCTCTCTGCAGACAGGAAGTACCTGAGGACTTCCTGGAGCATCCCACCCTGCTGTCCCCAGAGGAGCTGAAGGCAGCAGCTGCAGGGGGGCGAGGAGGAGCCAGCCCGAGGAGCGCTGGGGGAGACAATGCCTGGTACTACGAGGGGAGGAATGGATGGTGGCAGTACGACGAGAGGACCGGCCGTGAGCTGGAGGATGCCTTGGCCAAGGGCAGGAAGCGTGCCGAGATGCTGATTGCTGGCTTCCTGTATGTGGCTGACCTGGAGAACATGGTGCAGTACCGCCGCAACGAGCACGGTCGCCGCCGCCGCATGAAGCGTGACGTGGTGGACATTCTTAAAAAGGGTGTAGCCGGACTCAGACTGGACCCTGACCCCGCCCCGCCAGTAGTTGCCATGGCAGCTGTTATGGTCACAACAGCGACAGTGGAGCGGTCAAGCTCTGCTGACGGGGAGGATGTGACTGGACGGTCACAGGCGGGTCGCTCAGGGGTTCTCATCCCAGCTCCTCCTGTCAGACCCCCTACAGTCCTGGGGGCCCACCCTGCCACTCCAGCCTCCATCTCCCTGGAAGACTCTCTGTCCCAGCTCCTCATCAGCCAACCAGAGGGGGAAGAAGAGAAGGATGAAGAGAAGGTAACTTCAAGCATGAGCCAGGTGCACGAGTCAGCATCTGGTAGCAGTGAGGGTGAGGATGGTGATGAGGTAGGCCAGGGGTGGGACAGGGAGAGTGGGGGACGAGAAGTAGGAGTTCGACGGAGGAGCAGATACAGACTCCTACAGCGGTGGCTCAGGGAGGTCCAGCCTGACAGACTGCCACCTGGTGGTGGGTCCTCCAGCGGAGGCCTTACTGTGCGCTCACGCAGCCCTGACGGTCAGTGCAGTGTCACTGAGGTGTGACCACAACTGGACCACTCTCTGCACTCATCCCAGTTCAGCAAAAAAAAGCATTCACTTCATGCCCATGGTGGTAGTGAAGAACCCAGGGGAAGATGGCAGATCAGCCATTTGCATTACATATACAGTTCAGTCAGCCACATAGGCTAATCAATAGTTTCTAATAATACGTCAGCCAGCAAAATATGCAACATTGCACACAATGAACTAGCCCATACTGCTCCACTGTCTGCCACTGTAACCGTTTGAGCCCATGTTATTATGGTTAACCATGCATTGGTACTAAATATTTGAAGAGAAATGGTGAAATGATAAAGGTTTGAGATTTGGTGGGGATTTAACCTTTTAAATGTAGCATCCCATCTCTAACCGGAGGCAAAAAGTAATTATATTGTTTTGTTGTACATAGTTTTTTGCTGTAAGGAATGTATTTTCTAATCTCCATTGAAAGAGTTTGTGTGTGCGTGCTTTTTTTGTCTGTGTATTGAGGTCATATTTCATCTTAATATAAAAAGTGTGTGCTTGTGTTGTGAGTGAAAGGTGATGAGAGCCTACTGGTAGTGAGGTCTTGAGTGTAGAGACGAGTGACGATTTCTATTACTTGTTCTAGTATTCTATGGAAACAGTATGGATGGGAGATGTATTGTTAGTGTTAACGAGTCTGTTTTGAAGTTTAAACCTATTATTTGAACTCTTCTGTCAACAAAAAAGTATTTTTGACTTATTTAATATGATTTAACGTATGTGTGTGGTCTCTTTAACTTTATTGTTTTTGAGAAAACAGTTAAACAATCTATTTGACATTAATTGAAAAGTAATGAGTTCAATTTTATTGGTAACTTAAAGGGAATATGACAATTATTGGAAGGTGATAGCTATTACATATGCATATGGCTTTGGGTGATACAGTATGTCCAGTGTGCATCAGTGTTGTGACTCAGCATTGTGAATTTACACCCACAAGGTTTTTTTTATTAAACATTTTTGACCAGGCGGGTCAATTTTAGACCAAAGTCTAACATCAGCTCAGTAGGTGGAAATGATGGGAAATGCTATATCAAGAGACTTCCTCATTCAGATGAAAAATGACAAAATTAAACAGGTGATGAGAGAAATGGATGGAAAAAGATGGTTAACCTGTGGTTACTTGGAGGCATGAGACAAACTCCATGACTTGTCTTTTCATAAAGTATAAAGCAGAAACCTTTGCATGACAAAGACACTACTTGTTTGGGTTTGGATTGAAACATGTGAGTTCTCTATTCCTCCTGCCTCTGACCATACAGAATGACTGAGCAGCACGAAAATGAGGGAATGGTTTTGCAAACTGAAAGTGATTGGATGAAAATTGTGCAGATGTTTCCCTGGATTCACTTGTTGTGTGGATATTGATGAGTATGTGGATAAGCTGGCCATCTATGGGGTCCATTTGGCTTGCCCCAACACCTATGCTGTCTACCACTGTGAATGTCAACCTGGGCTCATAGTAAAGAAGAGTGCATCAGGACGATGTGTGGACCTAGACACGTGTAAGATGGACAAGAAGTTGTTCTGAGGAGAAAGGGGAACGTGTCAATCTGGAGGGCACCTACATTGCCAGTGCCCCCTGGGTTCAATAACTAGGGAAAAAAATAAAAATAATAATGGGTGTACACTACCGGTCAAATGTTTTAGAACACCTACTCATTCAAGGGCTTTACTATATTTTTACAATTTCTACATTGTAGAATAATAGTGAAGACATAAACTTTGAAATAACACATATGGAATCATGTAGTAACCAAAAAAGTGTTAAACAAATCAAAATATATTTTATATTTGAGATTATTCAAATAGCCACCCATTGCCTTGATGACAGCTTTGCGCACTCTTGGTATTCTCTCAACCAGCTTCATTAGGTAGTCACCTGGAATGCATTTCAATTAACCTGTTATGGCTAGGGGGCAGTATTTTCACGGCTGGATAAAAAACGTACCCGATTTAATCTGATTATTAGTCCTGCCCAGAAACTAGAATATGCATATAATTATTAGCTTTGGATAGAAAACACTCCAAAGATTCTAAAACTGTTTGAATGGTGTCTGTGAGTATAACAGAACTCATTTGGCAGGCCAAAACGTGAGAAGATTCTGTACAGGAAGTACCCTGTCTGACCATTTCTTGAACTTCTTTGCCATCTCTATCTATTACAAAGGATCTCTGCTCCAACGTGACACTTCCTACGTCTTCTATAGGCTCTCAGAGCCCGGGAAAAACCTGAATGTCGTCATTCCAGCCCCAGGCTGAAACACATTATCGCCTTTCTCAAGTGGCCGATCAAGGGACTGTGGGCTTAGGCGCGTGCACTGGCCGCCCCCGTCTTTGTGTTTTTTCCTCTGTTTGCCGAAAAGGAGATTCCCGGTCGGAATATTATCGCTTTTTTACGAGATAAATTGCATAAAAATTGATTTTAAACAGCGGTTGACATGCTTCGAAGTACGGTAATGGAATATTTAGAATTTTTTTGTCACGAAATGCGCCATGCGAGCGACCCTGATTTACCATTTCGGATAGTTTCTGGAACGCACGAACAAAACGCCGTTATTCGGATATAACGATGGATTATTTTGGACCAAACCAACATTTGTTATTGAAGTAGCAGTCCTGGGAGTGCATTCTGACGAAGACAACAAAAGCTAATCAAACTTTTGTAATAGTAAATCTGATTTTGGTGAAGGCTAAACTTGCCGGGTGTCTAAATAGCTAGCCCGTGATGGCTGGGCTATGTACTTAGAATATTGCAAAATGTGCTTTCACCAAAAAGCTATTTTAAAATCGGACATATCGAGTGCATAGAGGAGTTCTGTATCTATAATTCTTAAAATAATTGTTATGCTTTTTATGAACGTTTATCGTGAGTAATTTAGTAAATTGTTAGTAAATTCCCCGGAAGTTTGCGGGGGGTATGCTAGTTCTGAACGTCACATGCTAATGTAAAAAGCTGTTTTTTGATATAAATATGAACTTGATTGAACAAAACATGCATGTATTGTATAACATAATGTCCTAGGTGTGTCATCTGATGAAGATCATCAAAGGTTAGTGCTGCATTTAGCTGTCTTCTGGGTTTTTGTGACATTATATGCTAGCTTGAAAAATGGGTGTCTGATTATTTCTGGCTGGGTACTCTGCTGACATAATCTAATGTTTTGCTTTCGCTGTAAAGCCTTTTTGAAATCGGACAGTGTGGTTAGATTAACGAGAGTCTTGTCTTTAAAATGCTGTGAAATAGTCATATGTTTGAAAAATGGAAGTTTTCGGATTTTAGAGGAATTTGTATTTCGCGCCACACCCATCATTGGATATTGGAGCAGGTGTTCCGCTAGCGGAACGTCTAGATGTAAGAGGTTAACAGGTGTGACTTCTTAAAAGTTAATTTGTGGAATTTCTTTCCTTAATGCGATTGAGCCAATCAGTTGTGTTGTGACAAGGTAGGGATGGTATACAGAAGATAACCCTATTTGGTAAAAGACCAAGTCCATATTATGGCAAGAACAGCTCAAATAAGCAAAGCGAAACGACAGTCCATCATTACTTTAAGACATGAAGGTCAGTAAATACGGGACATTTCAAGAACTTTGAAAGTTTCTTCAAGTGCGGCTACAAAAACCATCAGTTGATATGATGAAACTGGCTCTCATGAGGACCGCCACAGGAATGGTAGACCCAGAGTTACCTCTGCTGCAGAGGATAAGTACATTAGAGTTACCAGCCTCAGAAATTGCAGCCCAAATAAATGCTTCACAGATTTCAAGTAACAGACACATCTCAACATCAACTGTTCAGAGGAGACTGTGTGAATCAGGCCTTCATGGTCGAATTGCTGCAAAGAAACCACTACTAAAGGACACCAATAAGACGAAGGGACTTGCTTGAGCCAAGAAACATGAGCAATAGACAATAGACTGTTGGAAATTTGTCCTTTGGTCTGATGAGTCCAAATTGGAGATTTTTGGTTCCAACCACTGTGTCTTTGTGAGACGCGGTGTGGGTGAACAGATGATCTTCGCATGTGTATTTCCCACCGTAAAGCATGGAGGAGGAGGTGTTATGGTGTGGGGATGCTTTGCTGGCAACACTGTCTGTGAATTCAAGGCACACTTAACCAGCATGGCTACCACAGCATTCTGCAGTGATACGCCATCCCATCTGGGTTGGGCTTAGTGGCACTATCATTTGTTTTTCAACAGGACAATGACCCAACACACTTCCAGGTTGTGTAAGGGCTATTTTACCAAGAAGAAGAGTGATGGAGCGCTGCATCAGATGACCTGGCCTCCACGATCACCCGACCTCAACCAAACTGAGATGGTTTGGGATGAGTTGGACCGCAGAGTGAAGGAAAAGCAGCCAACAAGTGCTCAGCATATATGCGAACTCCTTCAAGACTGTTGGAAAAGCATTCCAGGGGAAGCTGGTCAAGATAATGCCAAGAGTGCGCAAAGCTGTCATCAAGGCAAAGGGTTTGAAGAAACCCAAATATAAAATACATTTAGATTTGTTTAACACTTTTTTGGTTACTACATGATTCCATATGTGTTATTTCATAGTTTTGATGTCTTCACTAGTATTCCACAATGTAGAAAATAGTAAAAATAAAGAAAAGCCCTTAAATGAGCAGGTGTTCTAAAACTTTTGACCGGTAGTGTACAGTGCCAAATTGTGAGCTGTATGGACCACAGCAGGCTACAGCTGGACAGGCTCTGCCAGGCTTTGACAGTCGGTTATCTCTGTTGAGACGTAAGTAAGTTAGCTTCCCTGAGCTATATCAGAGAACACACAAAAACACATCACCTTGCCTCTGTTGTCTATCTTCTCTCTAAAGGGACTGGTCAACGGCACCACTGATGTTCCTTAACTCTGCCTCCAGTTTGATGATCACCATGGTAACAGCAGTGAAGTGACCAGCCTACAGAGGTCAGTTTAAAACTCCATTCGACTGATCGCCCCTCAGCTGAGAAACACCACAACCAGGATCAGGATCAACCGCACAGAGATGGAGCTTGTTGTCTGATGGGACTGGACTCCACTCAGTGGACCGGTCAGCCTGACCAATGAAAACGCCCAACTGGACACCACCTGGAAAACCGCAACTGCTATGCCTTCGTCACTCTACTCAGGTACAAAGGTCTTCAGTCTTTGGCCAATGGATCTAAAACCAATCAAAAAACCAGAGTATTTACTGTATCTGTTAGTAACCCATACACAACAAGGCTGCGCCAACAGGTCATTCTCACCTTCACACACCTGCAGCCCGGTGACGGGCACCAGCACGCCTGTGTTTATTGGTCAGAGGAGAAGGGAGAGTGGTCAAGGCGGAGCTGTTCCTCAGTAGGTGGAGGCCGGTACTCTACCCTGCACCTTAGGGACTGCTGCCCTATGTATAGTTGAAGTCGGAAGTTTACATACACCTTAGCCAAATACATTTAAACTCAGTTTTTCACAATTCCTGACATTTAATCCTAGTAAAAATTCCCTGTCTTAGGTCAGTTAGGAGCACCACTTTATTTTAAGAATGTGAAATGTCAGAATAATAGTAGAGAGCATGATTTATATCAGCTTTTATTTCTTTCATCACATTCCCAGTGGGTCAGAGGTTTACATACACTCAATTAGTATTTGGTAGCATTGCCTTTAAATTGTTTAACTCCGGTCAAACGTTTCGGGTAGCCTTCCACAAGCTTCCCACAATAAGTTGGGTGAATTTTGGCCCATTCCTCGTGACAGAGCTGGTGTAACTGAGTCAGGTTTGTAGGCCTCTTTGCTCACACACGCTTTTTCAGTTCTGCCCACAAATTTTCTATGGGATTGAGGTCGGGGCTTTGTGATGGCCACTCCAATACCTTGACTTTGTTGTCCTTAAGCCATTTTGCCAGAACTTTGGATGTATGCTTGGGGTTATTGTCCATTTGGAAGACCCATTTGCGATCAAGCTTTAACTTCCTGACTGATGTCTTGAGATGTTGCTTCAAAATATCCACATAATTGTCCTTCCTCATGATGCGATCTATTTTGTGAAGTGCACCAGTCCCTCCTGCAGCAAAGCACCCCCTCAACATGATGCTGCCATCCCTGTGCTTCACGGTTGGGGATGGTGTTCTTCGGCTTGCAAGCCTCCCCCTTTTTCCTCCAAACATAACAATGGTCATTATGGCCAAACAATTCTATTTTTGTTTCATCAGACCAGAGGACATTTCTCCAAAAAGTAAGATCTTTGTTCCCATGTGCAGTTGCAGACCATAGTCTGGCTTTTTTATGGCGGTTTTGGAGCAGTGGCTTCTTCCTTGCTGAGTGGCCTTTCAGGTTATGTCGATATAGGACTCGTTTTACTGTGGATATAGATACTTTTGTACCTGTTTCCTCCAGCATCTTCACAAGGTCCTTTGCTGTTGTTCTGGGATTAATTTACACTTTTCGCACCAAAGTACGTTCATCTCTAGGAGACAGAACGCATCTCCTTCCTGAGCGGTATGACAGCTGCGTGGTCCCATGGTGTTTATACTTGCTTACTATTGTTTGTACAGATGAACGTGATACCTTCAGGCGTTTGGAAATTGCTTCCAAGGATGAACCAGACTTGTGGAGGTCTACAATTTTTTTTCTGAGGTCTTGGCTTATTTCTTTTGATTTTCCCATGATGTCAAGCAAAGAGGCACTGAGTTTGAAGGTAGGCCTTGAAATATATCCACAGGTACACCTCCAATTGACTCATATTATGTCAATTAGCCTAGCAGAAGCTTTTATAGCTTTGACATCCTTTTCTGGAATTTTCCAAGCTGTTTAAAGACACTTTCAACTTAGTGTATGTAAACTTCTGATCCACTGGAATTGTGATACAGTGAATTATAAGTGAAATAATCTGTCTGTAAACAATTGTTGGAAAAATTACTTGTGTCATGCACGAAGTAGATGTCCTAGCCGACTTGCCAAAACTGTAGTTTGTTAACAAGAAATTTGTGGAGTGGTTGAAAAACTAGTTTTAATGACTCCAACCTAAGTGTATGTAAACTTCCGACTTCAAATGTACATAGTCATTGAACACTGGTCACTTTAATAATGTTTTATGTATATTCTGTGTTCCAGTCATGGCTAATTCTATATCAATTATTTTTCATTTTTTGCTGGATTATGTGTGTACTGTTTTTTTATTGCTTGGTATTACTGCACTGTTGGACCTAGAAACACAAGCATTTCGCTGCACCTGCAATAACATCTGCAAATCTGTGTATGTGATGTCTAACTTCACCCACACAGTGTGCTCCTGTAGTCATCTCAGCAGCTTTGCCCTGCTCAAAGATAACCACCAGAGGCCACTGTCTGTGGTGATGTGGGTGGGCGCTTCCGTGGCTATGGCCTGTGTGGTCAAATCGCTATTCGTGACAGCTGCGTAATGATAGACGCCTCCAGCAACAGAACATACAGTAAATTTGGAAAGTATTCAGAACCCTTCCCTTTTTCCACATTCTGTTATGTTACAGCCTTATTCTAAAATTAATTGAATTAAACATGTTCCTCATCAATCTACACACAGTACCCCATAATTTTTTTCAAATGTATATATAACATTTTTTAAATACCTTATTTGCATAAGTATTCAGACTTTTTGCTATGAAACTTTAAATTGAGCTCAGGTGCCTCCTGTTTCCATTGATCATCCTTGAGATGTTTCCAGCTGTGGTAAATGCAATTGATTGGACATGATTTGGAAAGGCACACACCTGTCTATATAAGGTCCCACAGTTAACAGTGCATGTCAAAGTAAAAACAAAGCCATGAGGTCGAAGGAATTTCAAAGAAAGGATTACAAAAAATGTGTTGGCATATTAGAACACTAAACAATAACTAAAACAATGACAGTGTCTATGTCACGTCCTGACCAGCAGAGGGAGCAATTGTATTAGTTTTGGTCAGGACGTGGCAGGGTTTTTTGTGTGTGTTAAGTGTTGTGTTGGTGATTGGTCTCCCAATTGAAGGCAGGTGTGTTGAGTTGCCTTTGATTGGGAGTCCTATATAGTAGTGTGTGTTTTTCTTTGGGGTTGTGGGTAGTTGTTTTTGCACTGCGTTTGATAGCCTGCAAAACTGTTCTTGTCGTGAGTATAATTTATTGGTTTTTCACTGTGGATGCTCTGCGTGTTTTTTTCATTAAAGAATATGAGTATCCACATACCCGCTGTGCCTTGGTCTTCTCTCCACTATGACACATGTGACAGTCTATCATAAATGAAAGCTCCCTAAATAAATACAAGTACAAACTGAATGTCTGAGAACACAAAGTACATCATGGTGTGTGATTTGTACAGGTGTACTGGGGATTTATTGCATAATGGCATATACAGTGCACTTGGAAACTATTCAGACCCCTTGACTTTTTCCGCATTTTGTTACGTTACAGCCTTATTCAAACCCTTTACTCAGTACTTTGTTGAAGCACCTTTGGCAGAGATTACAGCCTTGAGTCTTCTTGGGTATGACGCTACATGCTTGGCACCCCTGTATTTGGGTTTCTCCCATTCTTCTCTGCAGATCCTCTCAAACTCTGTCCGGTTGGATGGGGAGCGTCACTGCACAACTATTTTTAGGTTTTTCCAGTGATGTTCGATTGGGTTCAAGTCCGGGCTCTGGCTGGACCATTCAAAGACATTCAGAGACTTGTCCTGAAGCCACTCCTGCGTTGTCTTGGCTGTGTGCTCAGGGTCGTTATCCTGTTGGAAGGTGAACCTTCGCCAAAGTCCGAGGTCCTGGGCGCTCTGGAGAAGGTTTTCATCAAGGATCTCTCTGTACCATGCTCCGTTCATCTTTCCCTCGATCCTGACAAATATCATAGTCCCGGCAGCTGAAAAACATCCCCTCAGCATGATGCTGCCACCACCATGCTTCACCGTAGAATTGGTGCCAGGTTTCCTTCAGACGTGACGCTTGGCATTCAGGCCAAAGAGTTCAATCTTGGTTTCATCAGACCAGAGAATCTGAGAGTCCTTTAGGTGCCTTTTGTGAAACTCCAAGCAGGCTGTCATGTGCCTTTTACTGAGGAGTGGCTTCCGTCTGGCAACTCTACCATAAAGGCCTGATTGGTGGAGTGCTGCAGAGATGGTTGTCCTTCTGGAAGGTTCTCTCATCTCCACGGAGGAACTGTGGAGCTCTGTCAGAGGGACCATCGGGTTCTTGGTCACCTCCCTGACCAAGGCCCTTCTCCCCCGATTGCTCAGTTTGGCCGGGCGGCCAGCTCTAGGAAGAGTCTTGGTGGTTCCAAACTTCTTCCATTTAAGAATGATGGAGGCCACTGTGTTCTTTGGGACCTTCAATGCTGCAGACAGTTTTGGGTACCCTTCCCCAGATCTGTGCCTCAACATAGGGCAAGTAAGAGGCAACAAAATAATGCATTTCCAGCCATGGTATGTAATGCAATTAGACATTTTAGATGAGAGCCATGTGAAAGACATACTGTATATAGATGTTATTATGATCACCAGGGGATACATATAGAAATTCAACACACTGGGGTCTTATGATGCCAATGTGAAAGATACATGGGGAGAGAAAAAGAGAGAGTGATGATGGAGGAGGAAAGAGGGAGACCGATAGAGGGAGAAAGGGATGTGGTTGGAGTGGGAGGGAGTGAGAGAAGGAGACAGGAAGATGAGAAAGTGAGAGAGAGCAATGAGAGACAGGAGGAAGAGAGGGGGGTGGAGAAAGAGGGAGAGTGAGAGAAGGATGGAATAAGAACGGGAGTGAGAAATCAGTGGGAGAGAGGAAGGGATGGAAAAAAACTGGGATGATGAAAGAGAGCAGGGTAAAAGAGTTCATCTTGGGTACTTATGCACTAGGCCAGACATAGCCCTGAATACATACATTCATACAGACAGACATACAGACGGACGGACAGACAGACAGAGGGAAGACAGACAGGCAGACAGAGAGGAGACAGAGAGAGAGGGAAGACTGAGGCAACAGTAATATACCTCTCCCATAACCCATCTAGTCTACACCCTATCATGTCCTCCCTCTCTCTGCATGAAATACACCGTGATACAACCCCCAGTCCTACAGGAATAGTTGGATTGTTCTTGTCTATCGAACTCCCACCACCCTGTAGTTCAAGGGCACAATTGTTTTTGTGTCTGTTATTCTTTGCAACCTTGTTTTTGCTTGGGATGGGACTGTTATTTCTTGTTTAATGCTTAGGGGCTGTGTGTTACTTACATTATGAGTTATGTTCTGTTGATGCGTTGATACATGTTTGAACTAATCCATTCTATTTTGGTCGATTTATCTATTCCATCTATTAAAACCACATTTCCATTAGGTAAGAGTTAAGTTTGCGTGCCTGTAAGTTTGCGTACGTATGTGCATGCATGCATTAGTTTGTGTGTGTGCATGTGTGTGTGTGTGTGTGGTTGTTGGTAGCCTATTTCCAGTGGTAGAACAGACATGGATGCGGTCAGATTCACAGACGTGTCTGTAGTCTCGGCCCAACAGGAACCAGCATGACCTCATTCTACTGTAACCATCATCGGCTTTACACCATTAATACTCTGATGGCATCCCACTGTGAAAACAGTACCTCTCATATGTCACCACCCGGCTATGATTTTATTTTAGGAATAAGGCCTGTTTTTATTTTGAAGCCAGAAAGGCTAGTATCAGCTACATTTATGCCTTTACTAGACTATGGGGATATTTTATACAGTGAGGGAAAAAAGTATTTGATCCCCTGCTGATTTTGTACGTTTGCCCACTGACAAAGAAATGATCAGTCTATAATTTTAACAGTGAGAGACAGAATAACAACAAAAACATCCAGAAAAACGCATGTCAAAAATGATATAAAATTATTTGCATTTTAATGAGGGAAATAAGTATTTGACCCCCTCTCAATCAGAAAGATTTCTGGCTCCCAGGTGTCTTTTATACAGGTAACGAGCTGAGATTAGGAGCACACTCTTAAAGGGAGTGCTCCTAATCTCAGCTTGTTACCTGTATAAAAGACACCTGTCCACAGAAGCAATCAATCAATCAGATTCCAAACTCTCCACCGTGGCCAAGACCAAAGAGCTCTCCAAGGATGTCAGGTACAAGATTGTAGACCTACACAAGGCTGGAATGGGCTACAAGACCATCGCCAAGCAGCTTGGTGAGAAGGTGACAACAGTTGGTGCTGTCATTGTCAGTATAGTGGAGGTGAGGAATAGAGTCAAGCGCAGGACACCGAACTGAGTAAAATAACGTAATTTACTCTAGAAAAACTCATAAGTCAAAATCCACGCAGGGATAAACAATCTTGACAATACACAACTAACACGACAAACAAGAAAACAAGAAAACAATAACGCACAAAACATCATGAGAACCAGAGGGTTTAAATAGGGAAATAATCATAATGAGATGGGAACCAGGTGTGAACAATCAAGACATAACAAATGGACAAAGAAACATGGATCGGTGGTAGCTAGAAAGCTGGTGACGATGACCGCCAAATGCCGTCCGAACAAGGAGAGGCACCAACTTCGGCGGAAGTCGTGACAGGTGCGATTATTCGCAAATGGAAGAAACACAAAATAACTGTCAATCTCCCTCGGCCTGGGGCTCCATGCAAGATCTCACCTCGTGGAGTTGCAATGATCATGAGAACGGTGAGGAATCAGCCCAGAACTACACGGGAGGATATTGTCAATGATCTCAAGGCAGCTGGGACCATAGTCACCGAGAAAACAATTGGTAACACACTACGCCGTGAAGGACTGAAGTCCTGCAGCGCCCGTAAGGTCCCCCTGCTCAAGAAAGCACATATACATGCCCGTCTGAAGTTTGCCAATGAACATCTGAATGATTCAGAGGACAACTGGGTGAAAGTGTTGTGGTCAGATGAGACCAAAATGGAGCTCTTTGGCATCAACTCAACTCGCCGTGTTTGGAGGAGGAGGAATGCTGCCTATGACCCCAAGAACACCATCCCCACCATCAAACATAGAGGTGGAAACATTATGCTTTGGGAGTGTTTTTCTGCTAAGCTTTGGTGACACCCCTGCCCAGGGCAAAGTCAATTTAAACTATACAGCATGTACCATTAGGAAATATTCATAGTACTGTATCTGGTGACTCTTTAAAACATTACTTAGAGTTGAGAGAAGTGAACATGCAACTATTTAAATGTAAAGAAACAAGTGAACTTGACTTTGGCCAAGCGAGAAGTTAACTCTCTCACAGTGAGCTAGCAACAGGCCCAATGCAGCGTGTGCAGTATACAGTATGATGCTATATGAGTTATGAGGGAATGTGTTCAGACAGGCTGTCTTGTTGGCTTCCTGACCTGTAGGATTCTGAGTAGAGCTGCAGGGTTTGAATCGGACCCTGTCAGTCTGTGTGCAACAGGCTGAAGGGACAGCTGACCCTGTTCAAGCAATTACCACGTAGGAAGATGAGACCCGAACAACCAGCAGGAGGCCTGACAACAGATTGGTCATGGTGGCCCAACACCTTATTAAGGCACTTTATGTTGGTGTTTCCTTTATTTTGTCCAGTTACCTGTTTCTCCCTCACACTTTCGCTCTGTCCTCTCTTCTATCCTTCATCAGACTAGCTTCATTTATTTCTGTCATACTCAGTCACACACTCAAATCTCTATTAATCCAATCTGCCATTTTTTTTCTCTGTTTATGCTTCCATGTTACCACTGCTACAGTGCCTTGGTTAATGTAACATGCGTGGTGGACGATAAATTTGAAATAATTATATGATGTACGAGTCCAGAACTATGTCATAGGACGAGATATTTATGAGCATAGGAGGGTGATCATTTTAATTTTATTTAACCTTTAATTTAACCAGGAAGGGCTGATTGATATTTGTAATCTCTTTTTCAAGAGCATCCTGGTCATGATAGGCAGCTCATTACACAACTACAGACAGACAACATGAAAAACTACAAGTAATCTATTAAAAAACATAGAATTCACAAGAGTATAACAAAATCATAAAACAGCAAATTAAAAACATTGACAGGTCAGGGAATCAGTCTCAAAATCCTTCATCGGTGATTTAAAATCAGGACAAGTTCTTCCAGTTTAAAAGTATTTTGTAAGGCGTTCCAAGCCGATGGTGCAGAGTACATAAAAGCCCTTTTACCAAATTCAGTTCGGACATTTGAAACAGTTAGCAGGATAAAGTCCTGGGAACGAAGAGAGTACCCACCACATTTCTGAACAATAAAAATGCCAAAATAAAATGGTAGTAAACCCAAAATGGCTTTGTAAATAAAAGTATACCAGTGACTGAGGCTAGAGTGACTAGAGGCCAGCCCACCCTGGTATACAAATTGCAGTGGTTCGTAAGGGTTTTGCAGTTTAAAATAAATATCAATGTGCCATGGTAAATGTGTCAATTGATCTCAAACACTGAGTGGAAGCATATATACAGTGAGGGAAAAAAGTATTTGATCCCCTGCTGATTTTGTAAATTTGCCCACTGACAAAGAAATGATCAGTCTATAATTTTAATGGTAGGTTTATATGAACAGTGAGAGACAGAATAACAACAAAAAAATCCAGAAAAACGCATGTCAAAAATGTTATAAAATGCTTACCACTAACCAATAGTGCAAAAAAGGTATTAGGTGAACAACAGGTAGGTAAAGAAATAAAACAACAGTAAAAAGACAGGCCATATACAGTAGCGAGGCTATAAAAGTAGCGAGGCTACATACAGACATCGGTTAGTCAGGCTGATTGAGGTAGTATGTACATGTAGATATGGTTAAAGTGACTATGCATATATGATGAACAGAGAGTAGCAGTAGCGTAAAAGAGGGGTTGGCGGGTGGTGGGTGGGGCACAATGAAGATAGCCCAGTTAGCCAATGTGCGGGAGCACTGGTTGGTCGGCCCAATTGAGGTAGTATGTACATGAATGTGTAGTTAAAGTGACTATGCATATATAATAGACAGAGAGTAGCAGCAGCGTAAAAAGAGGGGTTGGGGGGTACACAATGCAAATAGTCCGGGTAGCCATTTGATTACCTGTTCAGGAGTCTTATGGCTTGGGGGTAAAAACTGTTGAGAAGCCTTTTTGTCCTAGACTTGGCACTCTGGTACCCCTTGCCATGCGGTTGTAGAGAGAACAGTCTATGACTTGGGTGGCTGGGGTCTTTGACAATTTTTAGGGCCTTCCTCTGACACCGCCTGGTGTAGAGGTCCTGGATGGCAGGCAGCTTAGCCCCAGTGATGTACTGGGCCGTACGCGCACCCTCTGTAGTGCCTTGCGGTCAGAGGCCGAGCAATTGCCGTACCAGGTACTGATGCAACCAGTCAGGATGCTCTCGATGTTGCAGCTCAATATTAGGAAGGTGTTCCTAATGTTTAGTACAGTCAGTGTACTTCTATTCTGTGTCCACTTTGTTTTGTATTCAAGGGTCATTTCAGACTGTTCCATATTTGCAAAATAAATACAATATTTACTGTATCAAAGGCCTTTGACTTTGACAGATAAACACCTCCAATGGTCATTTATACAGTACTCTGTAGGCTACTATGAATCAAGTGCCATGAAGTTAGAATGTTTTAATCTATAGATATACTGACAGGATTAGAGAAGTTTATTTCTAAGATTTAGAATTTAGAGCAAGTTTATATCATAGTAAAAGCCCATTTAGTACCTTATACATACTAAGAGCCCAGGTTCAGTGAAAGGATGAGTTGATTCAGTTTCAGGTCTCAGTTTTGAACCTGTTATTCTTGTCTCATTCCAACCTGTCAGTCTCCCTAAAAGACTGAAGCGCTGACATCATATCTGCCTTTATCCCACAGACTAGAGAAACCAACTCTTTCTGTACTCCATCTCTCCCTCATTCTAGCTACCCCCCCTATTCATCCCTCCATCACTCACTTGTAATGGACACGACAAGATGAGCCAGTCACAGCAGGGTGCTTGTGTGTGTGTGTGTGTGTGTGTGTGTGTGTGTGTGTGTGTGTGTGTGTGTGTGTGTGTGTGTGTGTGTGTGTGTGTGTGTGTGTGTGTGCCACAGGAGGCTGCTGAAGGGAGAACGGCTCATAATAATATCTGTAATGGAGTGAATGGAATGTTATCAAACACATGGAGATTTGGTGTCTGATTCAGCCATTACTACGAGCCCGTCCTCCCCAGTTAAGGTGCCACCGGCTTCCTGTGGTGTGCGTGTGTGTCCAGACAGAGTACCCGCTCCACTTTGGACCACCGGGCATGATGACACACCCAGACCCCCTCCACAGAAACCAAATTGGATCGTCATTCATCACGCGTAAAGTGGTCGATTATAGTCCCCTCTGCCAGGCAACACACTCACTAATCCCACGAGAGCTCCCATCGCTTGTTTTGAAAGCCGAGCCCCTAGCCCGGATCTCCTTTCAAAGGGATGTTTTTGGGCCCCTTTCTATTTTGATGGGGTGGCTGAGATTCTGAAAGACCCTTAGTGGTCCTCCCAGGTTTCCTTGATCGGGTATTTGAGCTGGACACCTCAATTGGGCCGACGTTGGCACTGACAACTTGGACAGACCGACGGTGATAAGAAAGAGTAGACCGTGAGATTGGTCTTCTTTGGCGGCTGGGACCAGGTGTCAACTACAGAAAGTGGGTTAAACAAGGCGGTATGGAATGGTGGCTTGGTACGCCATAGTTTATTCACTGCCTAAGTCAGAGTAGATTTGAAAATGTCAATTTTTTTTATTTTTGTAGATGTCATACAGGAGGGATTAGTGTTTGTGGGATTGGACAAAATACATTTCGGATCGTTCCACCATTTTGGTGCCTTTGGGGAAGTGTAACTTGCTCAATAAAACTTTTGATTTCACTTAATTTGAACATTCTGTCACTGTAGCGGTGCGTGGGTAAAATCACTTGGGAAGCCAAGCCATATTACATACCTATACATTGTTTGCTTTATAACCTGTTAGTTCATATGCCTTGCGACCATGATATATAGGCCTAAGACAGAGACAATAAGAAGACACAGTGGCAGAATAAATTAAACCACACCTTTGTTTCATCACAAAACTGGAGAGCAGCCTCTGTCCAGTGAAGTCCACAAAGAATATTGCATGTAACAAACAGTTACATGGTCAAGCAAGTTAATGTTTCCGACATTTTCGGACTACTAAACAACTATTGATATAGAACCACAGAGAGTTACCGCAAGTCACAAAGAAAAAAGCGTCTGCCTCCACTGTTCCAGCACCATTTCAATTTCAACATTTCAACATCATCAAATCACCTCTGCTTAGTGTAATACAATGACAACAATTTAGTCCAATCAATGTAAGCTAAATATGATGTGGCTGTCCATGGTTCTGATTTCTGATTTCTCTCTCTGTGTGTGTGTGTGCGTGTGTGTGTGTGTGTGTGTGTGTGTGTGTGTGTGTGTGTGTGTGTGTGTGTGTGTGTGTGTGTGTGTGTGTGTGTGTGTGTGTGTGTGTGTGTGTGTGTGTGTGTGTGTGTGTGTGTTTGTGTGTGTGCATGTGTGTGTTCGTGCAAGTAGAAAAAACATGTTGACTCACCATGCTTGTAGAGAAACGCCAATGCCATCCTCCTCTGTTTCATGTTGATGAAACGGTCTATAACTCTGTCATACAGTACACGCTTTCAGTTTTTGTTGTTCTAGGCTACCTGGCTAAAATGCTTGCACTCTAACCTAACTTTCTTTCATGGGCAACAATGAGCCAGCTAGTTAACATTAGCCTACTACATCTAGCTACATAGAATCGCCGTTATAATCATTGACCGGTACGGAGAATTAAGTAAAACCACAAGTCCAAATCCCTATCTCCATCCATGGCTAATTTAGAAAAGGGCCCATTTTTGCTAGCTAGCTAGCCACCAGAGGACAACAACACAACAAGATGCATGTTTTTTCTGTCAATGGCGTTTTGCTCTTGATCTGATCAAATCAAATCTAATGTCACGATGATCTGTTTCACCTGTCCTTGTGATTGTCTCCAACCCCTCCAGGTGTCGCTTATTTTCCCCAATGTATTTATCCCTGTGTTTCCTGTTTCTCTGTGCCAGTTCGTCTTGTATGTTTCCAAGTCAACCAGCGTTTTTCCCATTCTCCTGCTTCTTGCATTCTCCTTTTTCTAGTCCTCCCGGTTTTGACCCTTGCCTGTTTCTGGACTTTGTACCCGCCTGCCTGATCATTCTGCCTGCCTTGACCACAAGCCTGTCTGCCACTCTGTATCTCCTGGACTCTGATCTGGTTTTGACCTTTTTGACTTTCCTCGGCCATTCTCTTGCCTACCCCTTTGGATTAATAAACATTGTAGGACTCCAACCATCTGCCTCCTGTGTCTGTATTTGGGTCTCGCCTTGTGCCTTGATATCAAATTTTATTAGTCACATGCGTCGAATACAACAGGTGTAGACCTTACAGTGAAATGCTTACTTACGAGCCCCTAACCAACAATGCAGTAAAAATGTTTTAATAAGAAATAAAAGTAACAAGTAATTAAAGAGCAGCAGTAAAATAACAATAGCGAGACTATATACAGGGGGCTACCATTAGGTAATATGCACATGTAGGTTGTCACGCCCTGACCTGAGAGAGTCGTTTTTCTCTGTTTGGTTAGGTCAGGGTGTGATATGGGGTGGGCATTCTATGTGTTGTATGTCTATATTGTTTTTGTATTTCTTTGTTTTGGGCCGAGTATGGTTCCTAATCAGAGGCAGCTGTCTATCGTTGTTTCTGATTAGGAATCATACTTAGGCAGCCTGTTCCCCACCTGTGTTTGTGGGTTATTGTTATTTCTGTGTGTATACGGCACAGTGCGTTACGTTTCTTGCTGCATACCTGTTTATTGTTTTTGGTTCGGCATGCTGCGCCTTGGCTCCGGCACGCTGCGCCTTGGCTCCTCTATGACAGGGAATTTGAAGACAGCACTCGTGACAGAACCACCCACCAGAAGAAGACCAAGCAGCGGAGGAAGGAGCAGCAGAAGTATTTGGAGTCATGGATGTGGGAGGAGATCCTCGATGGCAAGGGTCCATGGAGCCAGGCTGGGGAGTACCAGCGATCGAAGGAGGACCTGGAGGAAGCAAAGAGGGAACGACGGAGGTACGAGGCGTTGTATCCTCCTATTCAGGTGAGGAGGCAGCCCCAAATTATTTTGGGGGGGGCATAAGGGGAGTGTTGCTAGGTCAGGGGGGCTATACGGGGGGCTAACTTCCCGGGCTATACGGAGGGAGCCATGGAGGAAACCAGAGCCGGTCGAGGAGTCAAGAGCGGATGACGACGCTGGATTCCGGAGAAAGGGACTGGTGGAGAGTGCACGACGGAGCAAACGCACAGAGGAAGGAGCTAGGCAGCATGGAGGTATGCCCACTATGTCGCCCATAAGCACTCAGAGCCCGGTGCGGTCGATACAGGCTCCGCAACGTAGTCGTGCGACAGCTAGCCGGCAGCCAGGAAAAAGTGCGCCGGCGCAGCGTATCTGGCCTCCATTGCGGCTCCTCAGCCCAGGATATCCCACGCCTGCTCTACGCACGATACCCTGCATTCCCCAGCACAGCCCAGTTCGTCCTGTGCCAGCGCTCCGCCCTTGCCGGGCTAGAGTGAGCATTGAGCCAGGACGGGTTATGCTGGTTGTAAGTGGCAGACCTCCAGGGAGAATCCTGGGCCCAGGATATCCTACGCCTGCTCCAGGTACGGTGCGCCGCATTCCCCAGCACAGCCCAGTTCATCCGGTGTCAGCGCTCCGCCCTTGCCGGGCTATAGTCAGCATTGGGCCGGGACGGGTTGTGCCAGCCCTGAGCGCAAGACCTCCAGTGCGCCTCCAAGGCCCAGTACGTCCTGTGCCTGCTCCGTGCACTCTCCGTCCAGCGACGCTCCTCAGGCCGGAGCCTCCAGCGACGCTCCCCAGTCAGGAGCCTCCAGCGACGCTCCTCAGCCCGGAGCCTCCAGCGACGCTCCTCAGCCCGGAGCCTCCAGCGATGGGTTAAATGGGTTAAAATCTTCCTAGAAGTCACAAAGGGTGCAAGGAAGGACATGTCAAAATTCTCTATTTTGGCACTTTAGCAAGTCTTTATTCATACAAATGAATCTGATGTATTGAATTTTATATGTGCTCTATGTTAAAAGCCACCTTATTTTATATAAAAGGTTTTTAAAAGTCAATATTGGTGCACAATTTCTATTTCCAAAAAAGGGACTCATTTCATGGAATGACCCCTTTACATTGACATTTTATCCATTTAGCAGATGCTCTTATCCAGGGCGACTTACAATTAGTGCGTTCATCTTAAGATCGCAAGGTGAGACAACCACATCACGGCCGTAGTATCACAGTTGCAGTAATAACCTAATGTGGTCTGCATTCAACCCTTATGACATGTTGATCAACTTCAAGGATAATGTCATTCAATAACAGTACGTGTCCTGCATAAGTATGGATGCCAACAAGGGACATCTTACAGAGAATTGCAAACACTGTATAACTGAAAGTGTCCCTGACATGCCTGATGTTTTCAACATGCAAACACCCGCAGACTGTTAAACTTTTACAAATGAAAACATTCCAAGTAAAGACTGCACCTGTGAATACCGTAAACCGGTAAGAGTTCTCAAGTTCAGTACTTTAGTCTTTACTGTTAACCTATTACCAGGGTGGTCCTATCACTCTCCCATTCACATGTGAATGCACACACGCATGGGCACACACACACATACAAACACACAAATGTTTAAGTGGCAGTTAAATGTCTATTTCAAGGCTTTCACAGTAGCGGACTGACATGCTGTGGCTGTCACCACAGGCTTCTGCAGAGGTCCTATGAGTGAGGAGAGAGCAGTAGGGAGGGTGGGAGAGGGGACAGAGAGAGCTAGGGAGCGAGGGAGGGAGGAAGGGAGAGAGAGTGGGAGAGGGGACAGAGAGCTAGGGAGCGAGAGAGAGCTAAGGAGCGAGGGAGGGAGGGGGAGAGAGTGGGAGAGGGTTACAGAGAGAGCGAGGGAGGGAGGGAGGGAGGGAGGGAGAGAGAGAGAGAGAGAGAGAGAGAGGACAGGGCTGGAGCGTTACACACATGCCCCTCAGACACCACCAGTACCTTCATTGTCACCTCTGTTCCCCCAGGGCTTATCTCTGATGTGCCAAAAACACAGGGTGTCAAAATGCATACAACCGCAAATTGGAGCACGGGAGGGTTGGAGTATGAGTCCAAATCAAAGTATGTTAAATGGAGGATGGAGGACACAAATGCATCATCCATTTGTGTATATTTTGAAGCTTGGATCAATGCAAGCTTCAACAGAAAGTATGAAAAAAATATGACGCAAACATGTAAAAAATTACGCAAAATTTCTTGAAATCAATGGTAGCCATTATTTCAGCTGAAGCCAGAGAAAATACACTCCAACTTTGGAATGAAATATTGCCTATTCACATCTCATATGTTGCCTGACTACAATATTTAATCTTGATACGTTAATAAATACATGCTGTGTTAATTTTGGCATGTTTACCTGCCTACGTACCGTAGACAGCATGCCTGTAATAAGTCAATAGGGCTAACTGGCTAGCTACTAGTACTGTAAGCTAGCCAGATAGCCACAAAGAATTGTGAGCTAGCTACCCGCGAAGAATTGACATTTATCTTGCATAGAATTTGTTTTAGGTCATTTTTGACTGTTATATTATCTGGTTAGCTACATCATTACGATTCACATATCTAGCTGACAGTTATGAAGTAAAACGTTTGCTTTGTGTATATCTTGTTTTGTCTATTGTTGCCATTGTCCTGGCTGGGGGGGGGGGGGGGGGGGGGGGGGGTGAAGTGTGAGGTAATACAGTAGGGGGAGTGCTAGTGGGAGTCCACACTTGTTCTCACAAGAATGTACCCACAGCCAACTCAATGGTTTAGTAATTCCTCTTGGGATGGTCTAGGTTTGTGTTGCACTGTCTGTTAGAAAAGTTGGTGAGGTTTCAACTTGTGATGCAATGCATGCTGGTTTAACACGGAAAGGTAGGTCAACCAATTGAAAACAAAGTATAATATTTCTCGCACCTTATTTCTCCCCACTTGACCGCACACCAGCATTGGCAAATGTGTTGTATGGGTTTTGGTTTGAAATCGGCCGAAGAGTTTGATAAAGACACTCCCATTGGTTAGCTCCTCTTATGACTGAGGAGTAGAACAGTTACCAGCACAGTAAATCTGTGTGTGCTCATATGTCATTACTGTTCCCAAAACAGCAACAGCCACACAGACGCACACGCACGTTCCAACTTTAACTTTAACTCAGGAAGGAAAGGACAGAAGGTATATATACTGTATAATGAATCATTATGAACTTTAACGCTAACCCCTGGTGTACAAAGACAAATCATTATGAACTTTAACGCTAACCCCTGGTGTACTAAGACAAATCATTATGAACTTTAACACTAACCCCTGGTGTACTAAGACAAATCATTATGAACTTTAACGCTAACCCCTGGTGTACTAAGACAAATCATTATGAACTTTAACGCTAACCCCTGGTGTACTAAGACAAATCATTATGAACTTTAACACTAACCCCTGGTGTACTAAGACAAATCATTACGAACTTTAACGCTAACCCCTGGTGTACTAAGACAAATCATTATGAACTTTAACACTAACCCCTGGTGTACTAAGTCAAATCATTATGAACTTTAACACTAACCCCTGGTGTACTAAGACAAATCATTATGAACTTTAACGCTAACCCCTGGTGTACTAAGACAAATCATTATGAACTTTAACACTAACCCCTGGTGTACTAAGACAAATCATTACGAACTTTAACGCTAACCCCTGGTGTACTAAGACAAATCATTATGAACTTTAACACTAACCCCTGGTGTACTAAGACATATCATTATGAACTTTAACACTAACCCCTGGTGTACTGAGAGAAATCAAGTGTTTGGCTACAGCCTACGTGAGGTGTATAGATGGATCAGTGTTCAGCTGCCCCTTCCCTCTACCCAGTGATATAGATGCATTTGTTGTTGTTTTGGCTCTGTATTCCAGCACTTTACAATGACTATAAGGTTAAACTGCAGACTGTCAGCTTTAATTTGAGGGTATTTACAGACGCACAAATATCATACCCCCCAAAAATGCTAACCTCCCCTGTTATTATAATGGTGAGAGGTTAGCATGTCTTGGGGGTATGATATAAAATGCTAACCTCCCCTGTTATTATAATGGTGAGAGGTTAGCATGTCTTGGGGGTATGATGTTTGTGCGTCTGTAACTTTCTCACTCATCATTATTCACAGTTCATTCAGGATTATCCATAATCATGGTAGCATCTACATTAATGTAGAAGTGTTTAGAAACATATTATATTCTTATTTATAATAAAATAATCTGAAACAACCAAATCAAACAGCAAATGCATCCACCAAATGTGTAGAATCAGAAGTTTGTTGTAGTCATTGCGTGCTATGAATATGGGACCAAATACTAAACTTCATACTCCTTTAATACACAACACAGTACTTTTGGTTCCCTAAAATGGGGGGACTATGTACAAAAAGTGCTGTAATTTCTAAACGGTTCACCCGATATGGATAGAAATACCCTCCAGTTAAAGCTCGCAGTCTGCAGTTAAACCTCATAGAAATTGTATCATTTCAAATCCAAAGTGCTGGAGTACAGAGCCAAAACAAAAAATCACTGTCCCAATACTTTTGGAGCTCACTGTAATGTGTGTGTGTATGTGTGTGTGTGTGTGTGTGTGTGTGTGCCTGCATACCTGCAGGGTTATGCAAAAGGATTTTATGATGGGGTATATGTACCCAGGGGTTACAGTGTGATAACTTTGTGTGGCCAAAAGGCCTGTGGTGAGGTCAATGTGACCATGGCTACCATAGGCCTTTACTGTTCTGTTCCCCTCTGGGTTGGTCATGTGCCCACCACTACTCCTCCCGCTCCTACACACAAGTACTCAGCAGGGAACACAGTGTGCCGTCAGCCTGTCTGTTTCTGTCCTTCATTAGGCCATGGGCCAGGAAAGAGGGCGAGATAGGTAGCCAGAAAGGGAGAGAGAGAGGCAGGAAGAAAGGAAGAGAAAGACAGTCAGAGAGGAAGAGGGAGATGAAAGATATAGAATTAGGAAGTGAGGGGGAGAGAAAGAGAGGAATTGTGAGGGAAAGGTAGTGAGGGAAAGAGAAAGGTGTAGAGATAAGAAATAAAGAAGCTCTGATCCAGTGGGGGGCCTAAACAGGCCTAAACAGGACCTGGGATTGATGGCTGACGGGATGCCTTGTTAAGATATCCCAGTGTGGGCCCAGGGAGGTGCCAACCTGTGAGCTTCCCTCTCATTTACACACAGTCAGACACACAGGCAATGTGGGGCAGAGAGAGAGAAAGAAATACCTAGCTGGGATAAGAGAGAGAGTAAGCATGAGGATAGAGATATAGAAAATGAAAATGGAGAGATGAGGAGAGATAGAAAAAAGGGTGAACACGAAGAAAAAGAAACAAGCTGGGAGAATTGGTACAGAGATGTGAGAGAGGGGCTAAAAAGGGACTGGGAAGTGTACATATACAGTCATGGCCAAAAGTTTTGAGAATGACACAAATATTAATTTTCACCAAGTTTGCTGCTTCAGTGTCTTTAGATATTTTTGCCATATGTTACTATGGAATACTAAAGTATAATTTACAAGCATTTCATAAGTGTCAAAGGCTTTTATTGACAATTACATGAAGTTGATGCAAAGAGTCAATATTTGCAGTGTTGACCCTTCTTTTTCAAGACCTCTGCAAACCGCCCTGGCATGCTGTCAATTAACTTCTGGGCCACATCCTGACTGATGGCAGCCCATTCTTGCATAATCAATGCTTGGAGTTTGTCAGAATTTGTGGGTTTTTGTTTGTCCACCCACCTCTTGAGGATTAACCACAAGTTCTCAATGGGATTAAGGTCTGGGGAGTTTCCTGGCCATGGACCCAAAATATCGATGTTTTGTTCCCCGAGCCACTTAGTTATCACTTTTGCCTTATGGCAAGGTGCTCCATCATGCTGGAAAAGTCATTGTTCGTCACCAAACTGTTCCTGGATGGTTGGGAGAAGTTGCTCTCGGAGGATGTGTTGGTACCATTCTTTATTCATGGCTGTGTTCTTAGGCGTGAGCCACTCCCTTGGCTGAGAAGCAACCCCACACATGAATGGTCTCAGGATGCTTTACCGTTGGCATGACACAGGACTGATGGTAGCGCTCACTTTGTCTTCTCCGTACAAGCTTTTTTCCGGATGCCCCAAACAATCGGAAAGGGGATTCATCAGAGAAAATAACTTTACCCATCCTCAGCAGTCCAATCCCTGTACCTTTTGCAGAATATCAGTCTATCCCTGATGTTTTTCCTGGAGAGAAGTGGCTTCTTTGCTGCCCTTCTTGACACCAGGCCATCCTCCAAAAGTCTTCGCCTCACTGTGCATGCAGATGCACTCACACCTGCCTGCTGCCATTCCCGAGCAAGTTCTGTACTGCTGGTGCCCCGATCCCACAGCTGAATCAACTTTAGGCGACGGTCCTGGCGCTTACTGGACTTTCTTGGGCGCCCTGAAGCCTTTTTCACAACAATTGAACCGCTCTCCTTGAAGTTCTTGATGATCCGATAAATAGTTGATTTAGGTGCAATCTTACTGGCAGCAATATCCTTGCCTGTGAAGCCCTTTTTGTGCAAAGCAATGATGACGGCACGTGTTTCCTTGCAGGTAACCATGGCTAACAGAGGAAGAACAATGATTCCAAGCACCACCCTCCTTTTGAAGCTTCCAGTCTGTTATTCGAACTCAATCAGCATGACAGAGTGATCTCCAGCCTTGTCCTTGTCAACACTCACACCTGTGTTAACGAGAGAATCACTGACATGATGTCAGCTGGTCCTTTTGTGGCAGGGCTGAAATGCAGTGGAAATGTTTTTGGGGGATTCAGTTCATTTGCATGGCAAAGAGGGACTTTGCAATTAATTGCAATTCATCTGATCACTCTTCATAACATTCTGGAGTACATGCAAATTGCCATCATACAAACTGAGGCAGCAGACTTTTAGAAAATTAACATTTGTGTCATTCTCAAAACTTTTGGCCACAACTGTACAATAGAGAGGGAGGGAAAAGAGAGTGATGAGATAGAGATGAAAGTGCTGAGAAAGGAAGAAAAAGGGAGACAAAAAGAGAGAGAGAGAGAACACGCAGCACACACCCCTCTTCTTTATTTATACCTCCATCAGCAGCAGGCTAAGATTTCTGGCACCAAAACAGCGTCACGATTGCTATTTCAGTCAGAGGGGCAACATTTCAGAGTGGGGTTGGGTGACGAGGCTGAGGCGTCGTGGGGCCAAGGGACTTCCGTACCCCTACAGCCCTAACATTTCACAGCCCTGACATTTCACACTGTAGCTACCTCCCCTTGCCTTGTGTGTGTGAGAGAACCTCGCTCTTGCTGTGTGTGTGTGTGTGTGTGTGTGTGTGTGTGTGTGTGTGTGTGTGTGTGTGTGTGTGTGTGTGTGTGTGTGTGTGTGTGTGTGTGTGTGTGTGTGCGCGTGTAGAAAGAGAGAGAGAGCGAGACAGGTAGTAAGATGGCGCCGACAGATATGGCAGCTCTGCTTCTAGCGCCTAAGAGAGGGAGAGAGAGAGTGTGTATGTGAATATGTAAGTGTGTTAGAGAGGACCCACCTGCTGTGTGTCTTGAATGGCAGACAAAGTGGCAGCAAACAAGTTGGCAAACCGCCTCTTGGTTGTTCATGCAGTTTTATGAGGAGAGTACCTCAGGGCATGAAAACACATCTAATATAGACCCCCAATAGTCTTCTCACGCAACCCCAGTCTGTGTTAGTCTGCCTGGTAACAGGGTTGGAGAGAGTGAGACACTATCCTACAATATAAACCCTATTATTATGGTCATGGGGACTTATTTGCTGACCATTCACTACCATATGTAGATATCATATAGTAAAGTGTTGAAAGAGACAGGTGCAAACTTTGCACTGATGCAAACCAATGACTTATGGTGCAAACGGTTAGTAAATCTAGCCCAGAATGTATGTTAAATAAAATAGTTAAATAAAGGTTAAATACATTTTTTAAATTAAAAATAACTGTGCACTGACTCAGTGTTTAGTCAAAGTGAGTTGTTTACATGTAGTAACCAGGTCATAAATAGGGATTTCATAGGTGGTGGTCTTTCCCAAGAAGATATTGCTTCTACATGATCAGATTGACCAAAAATCCTGTCATCTGCTGTCTCAGAACCTACACAAGTTTGAGGTCACTTAAAAATATCCTTGTTTTTGAAAGAAAAACTATTTTCTGTCCATTAAAATAACATCAAATTGATCAGAAATACTGTGTAGACATTGTTAATGTTGTAAATGACTATTGTAGCTGGAAACAGCAGATTTCTTATGGAATATCTACATAGGTGTACAGAGGCCCATTATCAGCAACCATCACTCCTGTGTTCCAATGGCATGTTGTGTTAGCTAATCCAAGTTTATCATTTTAAAAGGCTAACTGGTCATTAGAAAACCCTTTTGCAATTATGTTAGCACAGCTGAAAGCTGTCGTGCTGATTAAAGAAGCAATACAACTGGCCTTCTTTAGACTAGTTGAGTATCTGGAGCATCAGCATTTGTGGGTTCCATTACAGGCTCAAAATGGCCAGAAACAAAGAACTTTCTTCTGAAAGACGTCAGTCTATTCTTGTTCTGAGAAATGAAGGCCATTCCATGCGAGAAATTGCCAAGAAACTGAAGATCTCGGACAACGCTGTGTACTACTCCCTTCACAGAACAGCGCAAACTGGCACTAACCAGAATAGAAAGAGGAGAGGGAGGCCCCGGTGCACAACTGAGCAGGAATGCTGATGCTCCAGATACTCAACTAGTCTAAAGAAGGCCAGTTGTATTGCTTCTTTAATCAGCACGACAGCTTTCAGCTGTGCTAACATAATTGCAAAAGGGTTTCTAATGATCAATTAGCTTTTTAAAATGATAAACTTGGATTAGCTAACACAACATGCCATTGGAACACAGGAGTGATGGTTGCTGATAATGGGCCTCTGTACGCCTATGTAGATATTCCATAAAAAATCTGCCGTTTCCAGCTACAATAGTCATTTACAACATTAACAATGTCTACACTGTATTTCTGATCAATTTGATGTTATATTAATGGACACATTTCTTTGCTTTTCTTGCAAAAACAAGGACATTTCTAAGTGACCCCAAACTTTTGAACGGTAGTGTATTTGGCACGGGAGAAGCTTCCTCCCCCTCTTGCCTTCATTCAGCTCCAGCTAATGTCGAATATGTCAGCTAGTCATAGTTAGCTTGGCCTCAGGCATTGATGTCACCTTCCCTGAGACCTAAAGTAGCTGACTCCCCTGAACAGTAGTAGCTGAGCTAGTTGCTTTCAATGTTTAGTGGCACTCAGGATTGTTTCAGTTAGTAGTGTTGATACATGGAAGTAGCAACACCATGTCACCACCAACCAATGAAAGAACAGGCACAAATCAAACAATACAAATCATGGGGATGCAATTCCAAAGATAGCTGGAGTCAGTTCGTCAAAGCACTGTCGTGTTTATTTCTTATCAAGAGAGAAAAAAGGACATGAAAACCATCACATAGTCATAACTGTATGTCTCACTATGGTTACTTGAACATTTTCAAATGCGTTACTTTGATAATATGATACAGTAAAACATACTATAGACTGTTAGCATGTTGCTGCTGTGCTGACAGGACAAGATCAACTCTGACTTGACTTGTTGGCCATTTTAAAAACAAGCCAACATGGCACTTATTAGGGTTGAGTTACATACATAAAGGGACATGCACCCGCAAGTAAAGGGGGGCATGCTATATCACATTTTACACAGCCATCCAAAAATCACCAATACAAAAGAAAGAAAGAAAGAAAGAAAGAAAGAAAGAAAGAAAGAAAGAAAGAAAGAAAGAAAGAAAGAAAGAAAGAAAGAAAGAAAGAAAGAAAGAAAGGGAAGTTAAGAGAGTGAAAGAAATGAAGACGTAAGGAAGTTAGGCACAGGAGAAGGGAAGGCCACAGTAACACCGGAGACTGAACAGGAGTCAACCATTCTGTTTCTTATAGACCACACATATACAGTCATGTGGGTAATCTCATAGAAAATCTCTTAAAGCACTTTTTTAAAGCCAGATAGAAGGAACAGTCTTTAGTATTTACAGAGAGGGCAGGACTATGTCATCTGAGTCCTGTGTGTTGAATTGGGGGAGGGGAGGCAGGGTTTAGAGGGGGGCAGGGCAGGTGTCTCTCACATGATGGCAGTCTCAGTGTGGAGCAAATAGGAGCAGAAAGATTGCTGCTTCAGGGTGGGGCTTGGGGTTCTTGCTATCGGGCTAGGAGTGCGTGCCAAGGTGTTTGGGGGGTGGGAAATTGGGCCGGAGGGGGCAGAGATCAAGGCGGTGGGGGCACAGCAAGCCCACCTGGATGGAGGACGTTGATTAGCTGGACGAGCAGGACGAGAGAAGTTCCTCGTGGGGGTTGCTGGGAATGATTCGGCTGGGCTCATCTGGAGAGAAACAATACAAGTTGGTCAGGTCAAGACTGTGTGTGTGTTCGTCAAAGCACTATTTGCTATGCCTATTTCACCTGCTGTGTGTCCTGTCTGTAGGCCGTCTGTGCGGCTTGGGGGCAGGAGCTGTACTCGTGCTCAATGTCCAGCATATCCAGTAGCTCAATGAGTCCATTGTCCTTCTTCTGACCTGCAACTGGCCCTCCCCTCTGGATCATCTGAGCACCAACATAGGATCCACTCAGGTTCCTGTAGTCCACTCTGGGTTCCCCAGGCTGGGGTGCAGGCCTCCTGGCCCTCTCCCCCTGGACCAGACCCATGTCTCTGTCTGCCCTGCCGAGAGCCCTTGCTTTGGGCTTGGGGCTGCCTCCTACCTGGATCCTCCTCTGACCCCCTGCATGGAGTCCTTTAGGGTGAGCATAGCTACCCATTGAGGTCCCTCTACCCTCACCCAGCTGGCTCTCTCTCCTAAAGTCTCTCACTGCCCCTCGTTCTTGGCTGCAGTCCATCCTCGCTGTCAGCACGACGGAATCGGCTTGGCACTTCTGGACAGGCACGCGCCCAGTCGTCCTGCTGCCGCCCAGCCCTTTGTGCTGACAGATGGCGGTGGGGCACTTGTTCTCGGTAGGCACCTGGTTGGTCACCACTCCGGTATCAGTGAGGGTTTTGCCCTCGTTTTCCTGGAGCATGGCTCCAAACTTCCTGAGGACCGAGGGGCTACCACACTTCCTGTCCACAAGGACCCCAGGGGCATTGGACTTCCTGTCCAGGGCTGGGGAGAAGGTGTCGGGAGGGGCCATCTGGGAGGTGGATCGGGGGGGTATGGGAGGACCTTCTCTCTGTCTGAGGGGGGGATTGGCCCCTGTGTTCTCCTTGTTAAGGTCCCTGCAAGGGGAACTCTTTCTGTGTGACACCCTGTTCTTCCTGTTCTCAGACTCCTCGTCCGCAAACCACACCTTACTAATCCTAGAACAGATCAACAAGCAAAAAATGGCATCAGTAAGATAACTAAAATAAGGAATTGCATAGGTGGATTGAACTCTCAAAATTATTTTCTCAAAATGAACTTCACAAAATGATGTCTGTATGAAAGGTCTCTTACCTTTCATTCCCAACAGGCCTCCTCTTCATCTCATCCTGGTGTACAGACTGATCCTGGCTCCCTCTAGTGATCTCCTTCAGATGCTGAGAGAGAAGTGGGACAAGGGTTACCTGGGAGGGAAAATAATCAGTGAAGCAAAATAATGCAAATATCATAGATACAGTATATCAAATTCAGCTGTGCAGCCACACTGGCATGGCTGATGCAATTTCCAGTGGAGTATGAAGCCATACCAGTTCTATGTAATCTATTTATATTAATATTCCTGAAAACAACCCTGCCTATCCCCTGCCCCTCCAGTGCTGGCAGACTTGAAGGAACCAAATAGGTGTAATCATTATGGTGTTGGCCCCATCTAGTCTTCCAATGAGCTAAGGGGAGATTCTACCATATTGCTTTCACCTATCAGATTTCTTCCCATCTGCAAACACCAAAGGGGTGAGTCATAGGATAAAAGTTGTTTCCGGATGGGGCTGCCTATTGACTGTAACCCTTAGTTACTGTAGCTACTCACATTGTTGATAGCGGAGTTGGTCTTCCGGGTCTTTCCGTGACCATGTCCAAAATAATCCTGCAACAAGTCTCCAAGTTCCCCCGCACTGTTGCTATGGGGATAACCATAGCCGCCATTCTGATGGTTGACGGGGTAGCCGTAACCGTTGGGGCCGTGATTAAAACCGTCTACAGCACTGGGGTGGTCCTTGGTGGCGTTGATGTGGCTGCCATACGGGTCACAGAAGCCGTTGTCATGATGCCCACGGCCGAAATCAATCATCCTATCATTTTTGCTGTTGTCCATGGTGACATAATTTCCACCTCTACGAGCCTGCACCTCATTGTAAAGCTGAAATATGCGCATAAACATTATGATGATTATCAAGACTACATTTACAACATGAACACAAGTTTTATACATACAACAATTCCTTACACTTACAACGTAGACGTATTCCAAAACATAAATGTCAATACAAAAGCACTGTATAGCAATATGTACACAAAACCCTTCTGTACATATGACAATGTCAACCGGCCTTGTTCACGCAATCCATCGCACCATGCCAAAACAGTTACACAACCCAACTATTTTTTATAATCTGCACATCTGCTACTTAAGGTGGAGTGAGTGTGTGCTTACTTTGCCACTCCAACCTTTAATGCGTTCATTAGTATCAACTTTCACAGTGTGTGTTCTGACTGTCTGTCAGCACATCACAGTTTAATTAGCTTGTTAACGCGTGTCTGTATCGTTAGTCCAGAAATGCATGGGGTCGCAGGAAGGGGTGTGCTGCCAACACTTTATTTTAAGACACACACACACACACACAACCAGTTAAACACTCTTCAGGAACGACCCAGATTGTGAGACGAGAAAGACATTATCTCAAAGTGAAAATATTCACAAGTATGTTCACACTACTGATGTAGTGAACCCCATGTCAGGTAATATTACTCTACCTAGGATCTTGTTTGACCATGTCAGAACTGGGCAAGAGCATGTTGGACTGTATGTGACCGTGGTTGACCCCTCACCTCCTCTATCTTCCTCTGCATGTCCTGCAGCTGGTCCTCCCATTCCTGCATCTCCGAGTCGAAGCTGTCCAGAAGCTCCCCCCTCTCTGTTCCCCAGCCCCTTCCAGATCGCTTCAGACTGTGCTGTAGTTCGATGGCCTCCATTTTGGGCCACTTCCTGCAGCAGCTTCTTACTTCCTGTCAGAAACTTCTTCTGTTTCAACTGCCTAACTTCCTCTCTTTTTCTGTTTCAACTTCCTAGCGTCTTTCTGTCTTGATGGGGTCACCAACGTGTGGAAATGTTGGAGGAAAACTGCAAAGGGGGAGAGAGAGCGAGAGAGATGATTATTGTGGACGATAAGACATGGAAGAACTAGAGGACATTGGCCATGTGGACATCAACCAATAAACAAAGGGTCTCAATATGCATTTAGCAGATTTCATGGAAAGATTCAAAGCAATTGGCACATTCCAATCTTTCACATCCTGTAGGCCAGATATTTTGGGCAAGCCCTCTCATTCATTCGTGATAAATTATCATATCTAAATATGAAATGTCATAGACTACAAAATGTAAGATTAGATCCCTCTGGAGTCAGTTGTTAACCGAATGTGTCATTTATTTTTCAAGTGAAAATTAGGTAAGTCTGATGTGTAGTGTGTAGTTCCAGTAGTTAGCTACACCACTACCTGGCAAAAAAAGCAATTAACTACTGAAAACACTACCAAGATTTGAATTTAGTTAAAATTCCACCAAGCTATTGCAAAATGTAGTTAAATTACTACATGTAGTTCACTACCCCAACTCTGCTTGTGACAACCTCACTCTTTGGCTCTTGGTCACCATCCCCTCTGCTCCAACCCTTCTCTTAGTCTGGGTACCAATCTTTTTAGCTAACATTCTACTCCTTGCCACTCCTGTCATTTGGAAAATGATAGGACTGGCAAGGAGTGGAATGTTATAGCTGATCAGAGATGGCAACCAGACTACCCTTCCCTATGTCCTTCATAATTTTCTAGAGTGGAATTTGGGATACATTTCAACTTCAGGGGCATGCACATATCCGGCAGCCATTACCCATTTTAATGTACATGCATTCCTCATTTTTTAAATGTTCACACATTGCGCACAATGGGCATTTGTGCCCTCTGTGTCAACGCTAAAAGATAAGGTCAGTGCCAACTTGGCTGCATTACCAACTCACCTCTAGAAAATTGACCATATGCCACACAATATTGGCATGGCTTTCACGGGGTTTCCGTAGGCCTATCGCTGCAGTGATTTATTACAGTACATCCAGTACATTTACAAGGGTGACGGTTTGCTATCAACGAATGTTATAGATTAAGTGCGATTAGCCTCTCGAAAGTACCGAACACCAACACCAATGTAAGAGTACGGATATATTTATAAACCTGTAACTATGCATTGTAAACTTGGAGGGAGGGAGGAAGAGAGAGAGAATAAATGTGCATGGCGTATGTTTTTATATTAATAGGTGTCTAATAAAGAAATCCCCACATGGCCAAATGCAACCTATTTGGAGGCGCGTAAAAAAAGGACCATAAGGAAGGCACAGGTTGATCAAATGTGACCCAATACACAAAGCCCACAGTGGATCTGCAAGGTTATATTTTACAATGTTTTACCTCTGTCCAATGATTATGTTGATAGAAACCAAAGTTGTATAGATGCGCAATTAGCCTTATGGGTAAAACAATGCGTACAACAAAACTTAATGGAACGCTCAATATATATCCACAAAATAAATCAAATATTAACTTCTGCGTGTGGCCTTACCTGGCTGTGCAATATCTTCCTTGACGATTTTATTGCCAATCACTGGAGGTATATTGCAGTGGCAGATACTTATAATAAATAATAGCAGAAAATGAATCCAGATTTGAGTCTAGCCAAGGTCTTCACAGTGACCCTCTCTTTAACTCGCAAGCTGTGTGTCTGCCCGGGGGCGGTTCTGCTCCCCTCTTCCGCAGCTCTCCCTTTCGGTTGCCTCCACTCTTTATTACGTAAAGTCGCGCGGATTGGATTTAAAGAAGCTCTCTCTTGTCACGCCTAGGCAGCGGGGTTAAATCCGGAGCAGGTGCCTTTTTCCCCCCAGGGTAAACAACTTCTGTTCCAGAGGGGGACCCTGCCTTTATAGTGCGTCTGGTATTTACGCCGCGTCACTGGGGCCAGGATCAAGAATGATAATGTCAAATGTATTCTAGCACGACTGTCTTCACCACCATCCCGTCTATAATTACAAAGCAATGGAGAGAGGGAAAGTGTTTACATAGCTATTTTAGCTGCCGTTCTCTGAGCCAATTGGCACCCCTGTTGCTACTCCGCTTTGGGGTGCTTGGCAGATTTAGTCTTGTGACTCCAAGCTACTCGTAATTGTTTACAATTTATAATGCCAAAATGTAGACTACCGATATGTGACAACTGCGCTAATATTTTTATTTGAAAGGCTACGCCGCAAAACTGGATGTCTGGCGCGTTGGCAGGTACTTTGATCCTATTTCACCACTATTTTACAGTTTATTTGTTTTCATATTGTCAATTTGCTGTTGGTGAAGGTTGCACAATATCACCGACCGCGTCATTCGATCCCCGCTCGGTTCTGACCCAAATAGATTACTGACACTTGTCGACATAAACAAGAAGCGTTGCAAAACGCATCTGATAGCTCAAAACCAAAATATATTTGGTGTGGATAGGAATGTGGGAATCCTCAGACTAAGGTGATATGAACCTTTTGCGTGACCGTGTTATTGACTCAAATCTATTGGTACGATGTCCGGAAGACAATGGTCACCCGTTCTTCCTCAGTATAGGAGCTAGCCTACTCATTCCTCGTTCATTTACCAGAATGAGTATGGGGACAGGAAGGAGGAGAGAAAACACATTTGTTCTTACCTTTTTGAGGTAAAAGCAGCATAATCGTTGATTAATGTAGGCCTATAGGCTAAATCTGAAAAAGACTATAACACAGCACTGTCACAATCTGTTACAAAATAAGATGTTGTTGGGGTCAAACATCCTTCAGCTGCATTGTCCCTATTATGTTTGTTTAAAATCTGATATTTTACACTTGTGTAAACAATGAGGAGGAAATTCCACCTTGCCTATCAGAGGGTACATTTCTTATCTACTAGGCTACCTTAGATGGTAAGGTGGTGGCCTACCTTCATGGCTATTTGGTTTGATTTTGGAATTGGGCAAAACAGGTGTCATTAGCCAACTCACCTTTACTTGGGGTGATGAAGGAAGTGGTGGGTAGTGGGTAATGTAGTCTCCAGCGTTGAACATAAGCATACTGTATATCCAGTTACGTGACTGTGGCCTGTGCTTGAATAGGGAGGCTCCTGTGCATTGACCTTGACAACGAATGTAAAAATCAACAGAAACAAACAAACAAAGGATGTGGCTATGCTATTGAGGCGGGATCACAGGACGAAGAAAAGGGTAAACAGAAAGACAAGTTTAAAGATGGTGGCATAGGAGAGGGAGGAGAATAAGACTAGAATGAGGATGAGTAAAATGATGGGCTGAAACATCTGGGCAGGGGAAGAACAGAACATGAGTGTCAACGGAGGAGAAACGAGAGGGAAAATAGGGTCAGAGAAAGAAGGAAAATAGATTCAGCAGAATATTCAATGGTCAGGGACACGTGAAGAGACTATGCTGATACAGCCAAACCATATCTGAAAGTGGCTTATGGCCAGGTCTTATGTCTCTTTAATTAAAACACACACTCAAATAGAGTGATAGTCTACTTAACCTAACAATAAGATTACAGCACGGCTGCTTAGACTTACAGAGAACAACATGCTGCTAAAGCTGGACCTCATTCTACACCTCAAATACAGAGACACAACCTGTATCAATAAAAAATGGGTAGAAGGCTAACATGTCCGGTCTTTGATGGCTTATGAACAGACACACACACACACACACACACACACACACACACACACACACACACACACACACACACACACACACACACACTTACCGAAAGTGGTTCCTCCTCCCTGTCCTCAGGTTTGGGCACCTCCAGTCTGTCTATGAAGCCCTGTAGCTCCTTCCTGAAGGCCTTCATCTGGGCATTGATCCTGTACAGCAGCTCATGCTCCCTGATCCTCCCCCCCTCATCCTCCTCCTCACCCCCGCTGCCTCGCCCATACAGGTCACCATTGGAAACATACACTCGCGCCTCTGCGATGATGGTTGCTGTGTCGGCAATTAGCCGGTCAATGGTCCTGCCAAGATGCTCCGCCTCCACCCGGATGTCGATCATCTGCTGGCGATCCCGTGGGCTGCGAGGCAGGAAGCGGGTGGCGACCTCTGGGGGCGGTGTGTAGAGACCTCGGGTGGGTGTGAGGCAGCGGGTTTGGTTCCGCACCTCATCTGAGTCACTTTCCCCGCCCACTGGGCCCTCGCGTTTGCGGTGCGGGGGCAGGACACGGGAGGAGGAGGAGTCATCATCACTCTCGCGGTGCACACTTGGGCCGGTCCCACCCGCGTCGCTGTCTGCATCGCTGTCCCGGGGGCTTGTGCACCCCCTCAGGGCCAGGTGGGAGGCCAGGTCGTAGCGCTGCATGTTGGAGAGCAGAACACGGTTCTCATACTGCAGCTGCATCACCTGGGGAGAGAGAAGAGGACAGGATGAAGGAGGCATGCTATGTTTATGACCATATATTTTTTGCTTAACATATACCATACTTTCGATGTATGTTATGTCACAGAAATAAAGGGGGAAAACAACGCATGGAAAACCATCCCACCTTCCCACTGAGATCATTAATCTGTAGCCGTGCCGTCTTCAGTTCTTCCTGCAGTGCATCTGCCTTCTCTATGCTTACTCCTCCTCCTCCTGCCACCCCTCCTCCATGCCTCGCTCCTCCCTCGTGGGTCCCAGCCTTAAACCTGAGCTTGTTGAGTTCTCCCATCACCCTCTTGTTGTGATCCTCAGCATCTGCCAGGTTCCTCCTCAGTAATTCTGCCTCGTCCTCCACCAGCTGCAGCTGCTGCCTCAGCTCTGTCATGGCCTCCCCATGGCCCCGGCCCACTCCTACCCTGCCCACAGCCCCGCCACCGGACCCCCCTTCTCCCTCCCCTTCTCCCCTGAGGTCGTCCAGCTCGGCCCTCAGTCCCCGGTTCTCCACCTGGAAACACATGACATGAAAAACAATTGATCAGTTATGTTATGAATCACTAGCATCCTCTCTCTGAAAGCAGCTTCTGAACCGAACTAACAGAAATGCTTGGAACAGTTGTGTTCCCAAGTGCAAACTTATTTCCTGGTCTCTTTGATGACATACATCATACAACCTACATCAAACCCTCTGCATCACATCCTGTCTCTCTCACCTCCAGCTCCACAATCTTTCTCCCTAGGATGTTAGCCTCCTCCTCCACCAGACGCAGACGCAGCTTCAGCTCGGACTCACGGGTGCTGGGGGGTCCCCCGGCCTCACCCTTGGGGTGGGGGCTGTCTAGGTCCCCGTAGAAGGAGCGGTACTTCTGTAGCTCCGCCTCCAGCCGGTCCTTCTCCTTGTCGATCTTAGCTGTCTTCTTCCTCATCAACACGGCCTCCTCCTTGATGAAGGCCAGCTGGCACTTGAGGTCCTCGTTGTGGTCCTGAGAGAGGGGGAAGTGGAAAGAAGATGAATTTCAGATGTACAGCACAGCAGACACAACTCTCGCTGGTGTTTGCAACAAAATCACTTTTTATTGTTTTCTAGGATAAAACCATTTCATGTTGAGCCCTCACCTCTGTTGGGGTCTGGGCAGACTTCTTGTCAGACCGTTGAACCTCCTTGCTTCCTCTTCTCTTCTGTGACTGTTAGGAATTGAATAACAGAATAACCCTATGTAATATGTATTATAGCAATATATGTGCTGTATAGATTATATAGTGTACTGTGGGTGTGTGCTCTTTACCTCCTTGACTTTGTCCAGCTCATTCTGAAGGGCCTGTTTGGTCACCTCCACCTCAATGAGTTTCTGCCTCAGTTTCTCATTCTCGTCCTCTGTCTTGGTGCGTTTCTCCTCCACATTCTCCAGCTCATGGTGGAGCCTCACAGACACATCCTTCGCTACCTGCATTAGACAGAATTAGGGACATTGATTAAAAGTTGATTGAATCAATTATCTAGGTGAGTGGACAGCGCATCAACTAACTAATTAAATACATTTGTTTAAATATCAAGCCTACATACCCTTCCTCCCTCCCTCTCTCCCTACCTTCAGGTCCTGCTCCAGGCTCCTCAGTAGTTCCTCGTCGATTTCTCCTGTCTGGGCGTAGCGCAGCTTCTTCCTCTCAGCCTTCCTCAGCCGGTACTGGAGGATCCGGCAGTTCTTATTGGCTCGCTCCAGCTCACGCCTCATTTCCTGCAGCTGGCACGTGTCCTCCTCGTAGAAGGTGTCACGCATCTCGTCCATCTCCGTCCTCATCTCCTCGATCTCCGTCTGGGACATCAATAGGAGTGATCAGTCAGTCAGGCACTGGTAGCCTACAGGGTACGTGGGGCTCACACTTTAGTGTTATTGGTGTTGAGTGTTTAGGTCCTCAGAACATGATGTAATTGGATAGGGACAAACTAATCTGAAGTGATCAATAGGGTCATTATTACAGATGTAGGATCTTAATTTGATCATCTTGTTGCTGGAGAACTGTCCTGCTGTGCAGGAAATGCAAAAGTTGTCCTGTATTTGAGGTTTAAAAAGGCTTCTAAAGTTTGTAATTTCCACTTGATTATGCCTTTTGTAAAATGTATCAACCCCTACAAAAATGTCCATTAATTATAATCCACATAACAATTCACATTTCCTGTTGCTGCAGAATTACTTTCCTGCTGTAGCAAACTGGCTCAAATTAAGATCCTACATCTGTATGTCAATCAATGATTAGAAGTAGGCTAAACACAGGATGGTACTTTTTATTGTTCTGAATAGGGAGGAAGGGTTTGGCTTGTGTAAGCTATAGGCCTACCTAAATCAGATAGCTTTCGCAAGCATCAATAACAAACCAAGGGAAGTAGACACATTTATACATCCGTTCTTTGTAATGTTATGGAAAGAATAATAACTGTTCAGTTAGACTACTTGTGGGCTAAAAAAGATGCTTGCTTCATTGTATCAACATACTGTTTTCCAGTATAAGCCTAATGATAAACCTTGGGGAATATGCCTGGTATACCGTCAGCAATACAAACTCAGTTGCAGTGTTATCCTCAAACACGAAATAAGTCTACCTTTTCACTTAGGCCTACTATGGATAATAGTTCATTAAGCATGCATTAAACGCATTATATGAGCATAGGGCTATGTCAGTGCCAAATTTGGGGAATAGGCCTGATTTCACAATCAATCTTATCAAACAAAAAGTGGTCCATACCAACAATGTGTTTGCATACATTGAACATAATGAATTGTATGTCAGTGATGCCAAACCTTGAGATCTTCATTCTCATCCACCAGTCTCTCCAGCTCGTCCTCCGGGCCCTCGTCTTGCTGTGTCACGGGCTCCGCCTCTATGGCCTCTGTAGCCGGTTCCGTCTCGGCCGAGGCCTCCGCGCCCGGAGCCCTTTCTGCCTTGGTGTGCATCTTACTGACGCTTCTCTTCAGTTTCTTATGTAGGTGGAAGTGGATGAGTTCAGTCTGCAAGCAACCCCCGCTCCACAGACCAAGGCCCGGCACGCAGCCCACGTATTCCCCGCTTCTATTCCTGCGGTTGCCTGCTGATGCTGTCACTGCCTCCCCTCCCCGCTTCTTCGCTTTCCCTTTCTCCGAACCCGCGGTGCTGGAGCCGTCTGGCCGGTATGACCCAATATGTTGGGAAGACTCGCCTTTGAGGCAGGATAAACGTAACGAGGAACGACGGGTTTGAGAATCTATCGGCTGGTGAAATATCTCCTCCGTACCTTCCCCTCTGCTAGCATCCGCCTTCTTTGCATTGCAATTGACAGCATCGGGTTCAGTACCATCTGAGTGAAAAGCTTCCACGTCGCATTTCTCGATCTCCTTCTCCCTCACGACAGCGGTCTTAAGCCCCTCGTTTACCACCTTATTCCTCGATCCTCCTTTGGAAACTATATTTTTGGATCTGCTGGAGGATTTCTGGGCAGGTTTTGAGGCGCATTCCCGGATTTTGGTCGGCGAGGGAGCCCGATGCTGCCTCCTCGCTGTGCTATTGTCTGATGCTGCCACTGGAAAATCCGCAGCGCCGCTTGCGGCAGAGTTCATCGTGTCATCCATCAGTCCTGACGTTTCCACTCGCACATCTCAAAGTATGATTTGATTATTATTTATGGAAATAATAAAACCTTAATATAAGTATTGATATAGCCTATTATCCTTTAGATAAAATGAAAAGGATACAATGAAATATGACGGTCAACCGGTTCCACAATTTATAGGCCTACTATAAATAGAAAGTCTGGGTGAAATGAACTAAATCTCGTAGCCTATGCTGCAAATGAGATATGACGTCTGCAGAGTGACATTGAAATAGTAGTTTTGACTTAAAAAAAAAATCAAGGTCAATAGAATCTAATTTATAGGGTGGACAAGGAGGCTATTATTCTGGATCAATAGCCTAGTGATACAATATATACAATTAAATGGGTTTATACTTCTATAGTGAGTTTTGTAAAGTGCTGTAACTTTTGTTCAATAAAAAAAATAAACATTCGTTAATAAATTAGGTAACAAACACACAAATATTTCCATGCATTTTCTGTAAAATGCCCTACCAAAACGTGTTATTTTATATGGGCTTCTTACCGCAAGAGACAGTGCAGTTTCAGCCCAGCGCTAGTGGGTTGGAGAGATGCTGACACAAGGTACGACCAGGCACTGCAGGGGCACGACTAGCCACACAGTATTCATGACGTGTGATTTTAACGTCAAACCAGGAAACAAACATTTGAATATCTTTCTCCAGGCCCATTATAAAGGACCCATTGTAGCCTTTAGTTACTGTCTTAATATATATATATATACATATTTAACTAGGCAAGTCAGTTAAGAACAAATTCTTATTTACAGTGATGGCCTACTTTGACTGTCACTGTAAGATGCCAATTGTGCGCTGCTCTATGGGACTCCCAATCACAACCGGATGTGATGCAGCCTGGATTCAAACCAGGGATTGCAGTGACTCCTCTTGAGATGCAGTGCCTTAGACAACTGTGCCACTCCGGAGCACCACTACACTACATCCACACAACTTGAAAAACATCTACACAATGATTAGGCTATAGTTATTGTTTTGTTTTCAAATTAATTAATTTTCCAATGGCTACAATCTTCTGACCTGGGAACAGCTGGTGAATAAACTCTCTGATCAATCAAATACAAAGATTGAGAAAAGGAAACCAGTAGGCCTAGTACAACTAGTAGTTCAAAAACTCAGGAACCCATATTGTGCATGCAATGATTTGTAGTGGCCATGGGAGGGTGGTCTCCACCCATCTATCAGCACCATCATAAAGGGCTCATCTGTGCTGTGTTGACAAGGTGCCACCAACTGACTGTATCAACTAACTCAGATATAATGAGGGTTGTCATAAGCGGTAGTGAGTGAGTGAGTGAGTGAGTGAGTGAGTGAGTGAGTCAGGCAGGCAGGCAGGCAGGCAGGCAGGCAGGCAGGCAGGCAGGCAGGCAGGCAGGCAGGCAGGCAGGCAGGCAGGCAATCCATATTACAACCTATGTGTTGTGATAATTGCATTGTTTGCTCTATAACCTCTTAGTTCATATGCCTTGCCACCGCTATATATAGGCCTAAGCAGAGTGCGGTGGGTGGGGTCTCTTGGGTGCACGCTCATGCACAATTTTTTGGGGGGCCTAATAATAAAGATGTAATTTAACATAAAAAAATCAATTAGGCTACCTTTTAATGTGGCATGAACACAACCAGTAAGGATGTTTGCATCTGATTGTCAAACAAATCACTTTAAAAAGTAGATTACCTGTGGATGTTCTCCACTCCAAAATCCGGAATCTTAGAGATCTCGGGAATGCACTGTAAGTGTCGGCCTACGTAACATTTTCTAATGTTTCGCCGTGAAAACAGTGCTCATGGGCACACAAATCCAAAATAATGTAGACATATGCCATTGCAAAATCGATTGCTTCTAACCGAAAGAGTCAACTATAGGCCTACTGTCATTAACGTATAGCCTACTTGTTGGATGGATTGGATGCACATTGGTGTCTAGCTGTAGGCTAGTTGTATAGTGATATTGTCGACCATCATCAGTTGATCCAGAAAAGAAAACTAATACTCCGGACGGCACGGAGAACACCAATACCCAGCTTACCTGAAAAAAACTATGAGCGCTCTGAACAGCTGACTGACAAAAGCAAACAATGATAAATCAACAGATAGCCTAAATCTAATGCATTGGAATAAAGGCACAGTAATCTTTTTTATCAAGGACTCATGGGAAACAAATGGTGAAAATTAGGAAGTGCAAATGGAAATATATGCGTTTAAAGGAGCTCAGCTGAGGCCGAAATTCAGCACTACTGAGTGGACAGCGCAGCTGTATAGCCAGCTATAGAATTCTACAGTAGGCCTACCATTCGTTGACAGGGAGATGGTTTGTGCAGCAAAGTAGAAATAAATGGTTTAAACCATGGCAGAGAGGTGGGGGTGTTCGTTTATTTTGAAAGCTTTTATTTTCATATTTACCTCTGTAAAACATTTTTACCCATGCATTTTAAACAAATGGGAGAATGGTTAAATTAGCATTATTTATGTTTGAACTTTTGTTGCATCTAGGGGAGCTAATTTCTAGTTCAGGTGAGCTGAGCCCCCCACTGGCTCCCCCATCAGTCGCTCCCTGGCCTAAAGCAGACAATACGAATGCACAGTGGCAGAATAAATTCAACCGCACCTTTGTTTCATCACAAAACCGGAGAGCAACCTCTGTCAGGTGAAGTCCACAAAGCAAATTGAATGTAACAAAGTTACATGCCCTACAGCATGGTCAACCATGTGTGTTTGTGTGTGTGTGCATGCGTGCATTGTGCAAGTAGAAAAAAACATGTTGAGTCACTCTACTTGTAGAGAAATGCAAATGCCATCCTCCTCTCTTTCATGTTGATGAAACGTCTATGACTCTGTCATACAGTACACACTTTTAGTTTTTATTGTCCCAGGCTACCTGGCTAAAATGCTTGCGCGCTAGCCTAACTTCCTTTCATGGGCAAAAATGAGCCGTATAGTTAACATTAGCCTACTACATCTAGCTACATATTGAACTTCCATCCTCTCAAACCGGGGGCACAATGTATGGATTTATGGTTGGATTCGAATCACCGTTATAATCATTGGCCAGTACAGAGAATTAAGTAAAACCACAAGTCCAAATTCCTATATCCATCCATGGCTAATTTAGGAAAGGGCCGATTTTAGCTAGCTAGCTAGCCACCAGAGGACAACATGATGCAATAATAAAAATGTTCTGTCAATAACGTTTTGCTTTTGATGTGATGTGATTGGTGTGAAGCCAAATCCATACTGGCTTCCACTGACACTTTAAAAAAATTCTTCAAGCTCTGTCAAGTTGGTTTTTGATCATTGCTAGACAGCCACTTTCAAGTCTTGCCATAGATGTTCAAGCCGATTTAAGTCAAAAATGGAACTAGGTCACTCAGGAATATTCAATGTCATCTTGGTAAGCAATTTCAGTGTAAATTGTGGCCACCATCATGCTTGAAAATATGAAGAGTAGTACTCAGTGATGGGTTGTGTTGGATGTACCCCAAACATAACAGGTTGTATTCAGGACAAAAGTTCTTTTTTTTTGTGGTTTTACGTTAGTGCGTTATTGCAAACAGGATGCGTGTTTTGGAATATTTGTATTATGTACAGGCTTCACTCTTTTTTCACTCTGTCATTTAGGTTAGTATTGTGGAGTAACTACAATGTTGTTGATCCATCCTCAGTTTTCTCTTATCACAGCCATTAAACTCTGAAACTGTTTTAAGTCACCATTGGCCTCATGGTTAAATCACTGAGCGGTTTCCTTCCTCTCTGGCTACTGAGTTACGAAAGATACCAGTATCTTTGTAGTGACTGGGTGTATTGATACACCATCCAAAGTGTAATTAATAGGTGCTCCCGAGTGTCGCAGCAGTCTAAGGCACTGCATCTCAGTGCTAGATGTGTCAATACAGACCCTGGTTTGATCCCGGGCTGTATCACAACCGTCCGTGTTCGGGGGTCCCTTAGGGCGGTGCCCAATTGGAAATATGTTTACCCATCTACCAATAAGTGCCCTTTTACCCATCTACCAATAAGTGCCCTTCTTTGCGAGGCAATGGAAAACCTGTCATCCATGTCTGAGGATGTTGGGAGATGAAGTGGAAACCTTAACCATTACCTTAACCATTCAGAGTTAATTCCTAAAGTTAGACTTTGAGAGCTGGTAGTGTTAAACACTTAGCATCTGTCTGATCCTAATGGTTGCAAGTTCGAATCCAATGATAGAAAGTTGGTTTTGATCTTTTTGTTTTAAGCCTATCCCAAACCTTAACCAGTCAGAGTTCATGCCCAACTTCAATCATTTGGAGTTAATGCCTGAACTTAACCCTAACCTTAAAAATTGTGAGTTAAATGAAAATAATCATTAATCTAAACTATGTGAGTATACACACCAGGGATTACCAGGGTGAGTACACTGAGCAGTTGGGAAAAGCTCATATTATGCATTTAGTGACTGAATGAAACAAAACATAAACTATGAGCGCTCTGAACAGCTGACTGACAAAAGCAAACCATTTTTTGCTCAATTACTGACTGTAAGTGAGCGGAGAGTGAACTGAGTGGTCATGTCGTAATCCCTGGTGTGTTTGAGTTCATATGACACAGAAGTTTGTCAACCTGACCGAGTCCTTGTAGTAGGACATTCAGTGATGAGCTTAGGCTTCAGCTACTATCAACAGTGTATAGTAAAAAGGATATCAAACATTCAGATCTGTATTGAAGTTACAAAACCTCTAGGGCTTAGTCATCATTCAAATCAAATCAAATCAAATTCGAGTTTAACAATGTAGGCTACATTGCATGTGTGTAAGTACTGTCATGATGATGGCCTGAGTGGGGGAGGTTTATGACCCCCATAAATACCTTTCCCCATTTTCCTCTCTCTACTCTACCGATTTGACTATTGAAAATCCCTTTGTTAACATAGAGAGTCTGGTGACATCAAAAGATGGGAAACGGAACCATATTTCGGTAATCCAACCAGTTGAAAATATGCGCTGGAACTTAATGAATATGATGTCAGTTCAATTGGCGTCTGAGACATGATTACTGATGATAGGACGACATAAACTTTATCTTGGAAAATCTACACATTCTAGTTATCAGATTCACATGGAATTGTTGTGCAATTTAAATGTTTAAATATGAAACTATTTGTGAAAAGATGAAATGTAATTTTTAGCTTCTTAATGAGAGAACGGTTTGTCAGAAGAACACCACTCTGCTCACTCAGAGGCACCGCCCAGAACAGACATTGGTTATGAACTATGAAAGACACCCTTCTCTCCCCCCTATATAAAGCCCTTGACGAAAATGTAACTTTCTGTTCCGAGGATGTTAGGGCGACGGTCCTGCGTTAAAAGGGCTCAGATAATAACCTGTTCCAAGGACGTGTGGACTTGAGGTCCCCACTTTGAAAGGACAAAGACCACCTTCAGAACTAAGCCAACCTCAGCAAGAATCTAACGAAATTAGCATCGAATTTCAATGTGAAGGTGACGACCTACACGCCGGAAGGATGAATTTTGACTATACCAGCCAGAATATAGCATGAGCATATAGCATGGCAACTTGGTATGAACTTTGAACCCTTATTCACAAAAGAAGTGATACCTCCTTGCCGTAGCTTTAGCGCAGCAACTGTAGACGTCTGTTAGGAGATTACGGACAGAGTACCTATTCTACCACACGACGACGGTACTACCAAGTATCCATTCTACCATCAGACATTCTTCAAAGGACAACCCGGCCTCCCATCTACAACCAACCGATCGAAGCGCAGTTCAGAGTAAATATTTATTGCATTTTCCTTTTTCAAATGGGTGGTTATTTAGAATGCATAAGATTCTGTATTTACGATAGCATAGCTTCTCCCTTTGTTACTCAGTCTTCCCGCTCTTTCACTCAAACCCAACCCCCTATCTTTGTGTAACCAGCCGTCGTATCTGTTCCGTCGACCAGGGACGTTTTCTTTATGGCATAATAAGGTCCATCAATGTATGATTCATTCTGTGTATATGTAATTCTGTGTGATTAGTTAGGTATTTAGTAAATAAATAATTAAACCAAATTTTGTATTGCTGATTCAACTTGTTAGCCAGGGTTCGTGAAGATCACCAAGAATTTACCCCTTTCAGATGAGACTTAACAAGGTGACGATTCAAAATTGACTGCTATTGATGTAAAAGATTACCAGGTCTTTAAGAGTTTATTCTGACGATAACAGCTCTATAAACATTCTTTCGTGGTGCCCCAACTTTCTAGTTAATTATTTACCTGATTAGCTTAATCAGGTAATATTAATTACAGAGAAATGATTTTATAGAATAGCATGTCACATCACTTAATCCGGCATAGCCAAAGACACGACAGTACTGTACCTATCGACCGTTGGGATATGCATTAATTGGCGCAATCGTTGTTGACAAATGCAGTAGATATCCATTGTTCCACCTGAGTGTAGACTAAGCCTGTTCATGCTCCAATTCATGTCAGTCACTCTAAATCTAAATATGAACTTGAGTGATCTTAATTTACTCAATACGAAGTCATACCTTAAGCCAACATTTTTATCTGGTCCTTATTGCTAGGGTTAGGGAATGAAGGACCTAGGATAATGGAATATTAACATGAAATATGCATAACTTATAAAGATATTCACACAGTAAATTAAGTGGCCACATTTATGAATGAAATTACATTTGAATGAGATATTTACCACCATTGTCTATACGGCACCCACAGCAACGGTGGCAGCTTTTTGTTTGCTGTGTGTTTAAAAACAACAACACATAGTTACTCCATGGGAAATAACAGATATGGAAATCATTCTCAATCTTATTAACATCTGTAAATTATTGACCAGGTGTGTCTCATCTGATTGAGAATTGCTGATACTATCTTTGTCTGTTTTCTTTAGAAAATATGACACTGAACCTCACATTTCTATCTAATGAGAGTGCAAAGAACATTTTAGCTTTAATTACCTTATTGTCCCATTGAAGACAACATCACCTTTTCATGGGAGACCTGCTGGTATGGATAAAGGCATGAGTATTTTTACTCTTTAAAGTAGGTAAATAGCTAAACAAGTGACACCGCCACAGCTTCATGGATTTGGGATCTCTCCACATGTTCATTTATTAATTCCTAATATATATTTTTCCTGTTTTGCATGTTATTTTGGCATTAATTTGTGCCACATATCAGTTTGCAAACAATGTAAAATCAAATTTATTGAGTAAATAAAGCCGCTTACAAACATGGTCTCTTTCTTGCTTTCTTGAGTAAGGCAGTTCCAAAATGCAGGTGTTTCAGCCTAGCTCAGTGCTTTCTGTGGTGGAGGGGCAGCCAGTGGAAAATACAGAACATAGGCATTGGTAATCTTCTCTATTTGCACCTTGATTGGCTCAGTATTCTGTCACTCATGGGGACACTATGTCACCGCAGAATCTACAGGGAGAGCTAGGCAGTTCAAGCCCGCATGGACCCTGCCATAGATTTATGTTAGAAATGCCCATCCAAGAAGGCTCAAGGTCATTGGCCACAGATAAAATGATGTCAAATCACGTTATATCTGACTGATCATGTCAACATCATACTTTCAAAATCTTAGCGAGCAAGTGAGACAAGCAGTCATCATCATGAATCACGTCAACAATCTACTGGCAAATCCTTTTCAATCCTTGTCATATGAACAGAAATTATCAGCCACTGGACAGGTACATTACACAAGTCGGGAAATTGCAAATTCAACAATGAGTGGTTTGGCAGGAATCAGTGCCTACCTACAAGCGTTGCAAAGCAATCACTATTTTGCTTCCCCTGTCTGCTATTTGGTGGAGAGTGTGTGTGGTCCAGGTCTGGGTTTAAGGATTTAAAACATCCGTCTGAAAGTGTTTATTTTCCGAGCTTAAAAGGATAAACATTCACACGCATCACCATAAACCAGAAAAGGTTGAATACATTGGCCATGCTATCAATCCAGTATGGCTTCTGCTGCGTTCAAACTACTAGAAACTCGGAACTGGGAAATCTCAGACTTCAGTGAGTTCAAGACAACTGGGAACTTGTAAAAAAAAACTAGCTCTGACTGGGAAAATACGTTTTGAACTCTTAATTCCAAGTTGGGAACTCTGGCCTCTTTCTAGAGCTCCGACCTGAAGATCACTGTCATGATGTCATGATTCAACCTAGTTTTTTTCTCGAGCTCCCAGTTGTCTTGAATACCATAAATCCAGAGAAAGCCAGACTTTGATGAAGAAATTCGATGACAAAATTTGCCCACAAGAAGGATTGCTGTGCCACCTTCCTGTTCAAGTGAGCACAGCACAACAATGGTGAGTTCAAAAATGTCTTGTATGCTGCTGCATAAAGTATGTAATATGCCAGGGAGATATGTATACTGTAGCTAAGAAAGTAATACTAATTGTGTGTTGTGTAGTAAGCTGTTAGTAGCCGATGTGTCTCATCCTAATAATTTTGTCCCTTCCCCCCTCAGAACTTAGCCCTACTGTTCTGACTTGGTAGTGCGCATGACTATAGCCTGTTTTAGAGAAATGTGATAATTGAATATTGTAAGAGCTTTATTTGTCTGCTTATATGCCCCGTTTATTTATACTATGGTTCTGACTTGGTGTACAGGGAGAACACTGTAAGAACGGCCCAAGTTCTGCATTCTATCGCTGTACATTTCAAAAGTGCTGAACAAATACTTACACTACCATTCAAAAGTTTGGGGTCACTTAGAAATGTCCTTGTTTTTGAAAGAAAAGCAAATTTTTTGTTCATTAAAAATAACATCAAACTGATCAGAACTTCAGTGTAGACATTGTTAATGTTGTAAATGACTATTGTAGCTGGAAATGGCAGATTTCTTAGGGAATATCTACATAGAGGTACAGAGGCCCATTATCAGCAAACATCACTCCTGTGTTCCAATGGCACGTTGTCTAAGCTAATCCAAGTTTATCATTTTAAAAGGCTAATTGATCATTAGAAAACCCTTTTGCAATTATGTTAGCACAGCTGAAAACTGTTCTGATTAAAGAATCAATAAAACTGTTCTTCTTTAGACTAGTTGAGTATCTGGAGCATCATCATTTGTGGGTTCGATTACAGGCTCAAAATGGCCATAAACAAATAACTTTCTTCTGAAACTCATCAGTCTATTCTTGTTCTGAGAAATGAAGGCTATTCCATGCGTGAAATTGCCAAGAAACTGAAAATCTCGGACAACGCTGTGTACTACTCCCTTCACAGAACAGAGCAAACTGGCACTAACCAGAATAGAAATAAGAGTGGGAGGCCCGGTGCACAACTGAGCAAGAGGACAAGTACATTAGAGTGTCTAGTTTGAGAAACAGACGCCTCACAAGTCCTCAACTGGCAGCTTTATTAAATAGTACCCGCAAAACACCAGTCTCAACGTCAACAGTGAAGAGGCGACTCCGGTATACTGGCCTTCTAGGCCGAATTGCAAAGAAAAATCCATATCTCAGAATGGCCAATAAAAATAAAAGATTAAGATGGTCAAGAGAACACAGACACTGGACAGAGGGAGATTGGAAAAAAGTGGTATGGACAGACAAATCTAAGTTTGAGGTGTTCGGATCACAAAGAAGAACATTCGTGAGACACAGAAAAAATGAAAAAATGCAAGCCAGTTAGCTTCATAGCTAGCTGCTGTATCTTGGACATAAATGAAAGAAAAGATGCTAGCCAGTTAGCTTCGTAGCTACCTACTGTATCTTGGACATAAATTAATGAAAATTATTGCAGTTGTGTTGTAAGTAGTAATTTCCAGATGGAGAAATAGCAGATCGGTCTGCAATAACTAACATTAAATAACTGAGATCTGTGTCTACAGTGATGATTGTTCGCTGCTTGCTCCGTGATGTAGCTAAAGTTATAGTATAGACAGACTTAAATTGCCCTTTCTACAGTGGCCTATGTGGAGTGGAACAGACCCACAAAACCAAGCAGTTGCCAGAAATATATTACATCTGTTGTGATAAGACTTACCATAGAGAATGAATAGGAAAAGTTAAGGAAAGTTAAGCTTTATTAAACTCAGCAAAAAAAGAAGCGTCCCTTTTTCATGACCCTGTCTTTCAAAATAATTCTTAAAAATCCAAATAACTTCACAGATCTTCGTTGTAAAGGGTTTAAACACTGTTTCCCATGCTTGTTCAATGAACCATAAACAATTAATGAACATGCAACTGTGGAACGGTTGTTAAGACACTAACAGCTTACAGATGATAGGCAATTAAGGTCGCAGTTATGAAAACTTATGACACCAAAGAAGCCTTTCTACTGACTCTGAAAAACACAAAAATAAAGATTTCCAGGGTCCCTACTCATCTGCGTGAACGTGCCTTAGGCATGCTGCAAGGAGGCATGAGGACTGCAGATGTGGCCAGGGCAATAAATTGCAATATCCGTACTGTGAGACACCTAAGACAGCGCTACAGGGAGACAGGATGGACAGCTGATCATCCTCGCCGTGGCAGACCACGTGTAACAACACCTGCACACGATCGGTACATCCGAACATCACACCTGCGGGACAGGTACAGGATGGCAACAACAACTGCCCGAGTTACACCAGGAACGCACAATCCCTATTGCGGACAGTCCGAGCACTGTCCGCAATAGGCTGAGAGAGGCTGGACTGAGGGTTTGTAGGCCTGTTGTAAAGCAGGTCCTCACCAGACATCACCGGCAACAATGTCACCTATGGGCACAAACCCACTGTCACTGGACCAGACAGGACGGGCAAAAAGTGTTCTTCACTGACGAGTCGCTGTTTTGTCTCACCAGGGGTGATGGTCGGATTCGCATTTATCGTCGAAGGAATGAGTGTTACACCGAGGCCTGTTTTCTGGAGCAGGATCGATTTGGAGGTGGAGGGTCCGTCATGGTCTGGGGCGGTGTGTCACAGCATCATCGGACTGAGCTTCTTGTCATTACAGGCAATCTCAATGCTGTATGTTACAGGGAAGACATCCTCCTCCCTCATGTGATACCCTTCCTGTAGGCTCATCCTGACATGACCCTCCAGCATGACAATGCCACCAGCCATACTGCTCGTTCTGTGCGTGATTTCCTGCAAGACAGGAATGTCAGTGTTCTGCCATGGCCAGCGAAGAGCCCGGATCTCAATCCCATTGAGCACGTCTGGGACCTGTTGGATCGAAGGGTGAGGGCTAGGGCCATTCCCCCCAGAAATGTCCAGGAAATTGCAGGTTCCTTGGTGAAAGAGTGAGGTAACAACTCACAGCAAGAACTGGCAAATCTGGTGCAGTCCATGAGGAGGAGATGCACTGCAGTACTTAATGCAGCTGGTGGCCACACCAGATACTGACTGTTACTTTCGATTTTGACCCCCCCTTTGTTCAGGGACACATTATTCAATTTCTGTTAGTCACGTGTCTGTGGAACTTGTTCAGTTTATATCTCAGTTGTTGAATCTTGTTATGTTCATACAAATATTTACACATGTTAAGTTTACTGAAAATAAACGCAGTTGACAGTGAGAGGACATTTGTTTTGTTGTTGCTGAGTTTATATCCGGCTCCCACCCCGAGCAAAGTCACGCAGCACCTCTTCGCTACCTGTGCCGTGATTGGACATCTCACTTCAGAATTAGACATTCATCCATGTTTCTTACACATCAAATGTTGATTGAAAGACTGATCCGGCCCCAGCAGTGCAGGCCCAGCTCTCACAGTGGTCCTCCCTACAGGCTCCAATTTGGTACCAGCTCCCGCCACAACAAAAGAGGATTACTATGAAGAGTTTCTGCTGGATACAGGTAATTCAAATTATATCACACACATACTCATGCTGTCTCTCTCTCTCTCTCTCTCTCTCTCTCTCTCTCTCTCACACACACACACACACACACACACACACACACACACACACACACACACACACACACACACACACACACACACACACACACACACACACACACACACACACACACACACACACACACACACACACACACACACACACACATAACCCAAATGTCCACACCACACTTGATTTATATCACGTTTCAGGAGAAGACCCAGATGCAGACAGTGTCGAAGTAACAAATGTTTATCACTAGAATAGGGGGCAGGCAAAAATGACAGGTCAAGGGCAGGCAGAGGTCAGTGTTCCAGATCAGAGTCTATAAGGTACAGAACGGCAGGCAGTTTTGGGGTCAGGGCAGGCAGAGCTCAATAATCAAGGGTGGTGTGACAAGGTACAGAACGGCAGGCAGAGGGTCAGGGCAGCAGAATGGTCAAAACCGGGAAAACTAGAAAACAGGAACTAGACAAAGACAGGAGCAACGGGAAAACCGCTGGTAGGCTTGACGAACAAAACGAATTGGCAACAGACAAACAGAGAACACAGTTATAAATACACTGGGGATAATGGGGAAGATGGGCGACACCTGGAGGGGGGTGGAGACAAGCACAAAGACAGGTGAAACAGATCAGGGTGTGACAATTTAGGTTACTGTATATATATATAATTTAGGTTACTGTATAGGAAAGGCTTAGTCATTAAAATTATATTGGGCCTCTGTTTCAGATCTGCCAAGCACACCTTTGCTAGCCACACCACCACTGCCCTTGACAGCTTTTCCACTGGGCCCATCAAGAGACGAGGTTGCCTCTTCATCTTGCACCATGGGCCGATGGACAGAGCCCATTACAGCTGCCAGTGATGGGCTACTGGCCAAGCACCACGGGGCGGAAGAGATCCTGAAGCATGTGGATCTGCTCTGCTCTTAACACCAGCCCAGAGAAGCTCCTAGAGACACACAGCTATGGCATTATGTTACTGCAGAGAGTGAAATGGTCAGTGTCCCAGTCACGTCCCCTGTCACCTGCACTTACACAGCAGAATGCCTCAACAATTCAAGGATGCCATTTGAGGATTTTGCTGCTGCCTTGTTTAAATGGGAGCTGGAGGCCTCAAAGCAGATGGAGGCAGTGAGGAAGGAGCAAACAGAGGAAAGAGAAAATCCTCAGAGCAGCATCCCTCCAACCGTCTGCACAGGCTCTGCCACCGGCCGCTGAAACAAGGCCCCAAAAGCTGTCTGCACTGGCGCTGCCACGAGCCTCTGAAACAAGGCCCCAACAACCCTCACACCCATGCCGGCTTTCCTGGAGTGGAAGGAAAATATCTACTGCCTAGCCAAAGTGTTTTCCCTGTATCTGGCACAGGGCATTAGTAGGAGCTTCAACAGTCTCCCTTTTATGAGACTGAAAAGTAGAAATGGATGGTGTAGAAGAGGGAGTGACTTTACAGAAACACACACAGAAATAAATAGGAGCTGAAAATCTACTTCAAATGATGGAAGTGGTTTGGACTCGTTTGATTTTTATTTATTTCACAGTCCATTCTTTAAAATTACTGTACATACATTGATGTATATAACTGTATATATTATTATGAATTGCTGTTTTGTGTAAATGTTGGACAAATACCAACATTTTGTTCTAATCATGGTGAATATGTCTTTTATTATAAACCAATTTCTATAGTTGGTGCGTGAATGTTTGTTGTACAAAGGATTGTGCTCCAGCACTACCATAAATATGCCTTTGTTTTTTTACATTGAGAGGTTTAATTAAATTAAATCAATCTTCTCTTGTTTTTTTATATTGTCTTTATATGCATTAAATGGCAAATGCAACGTCCTCCAGCGATGTCTGAACTTTCTTTTGAAAAGCGATATCCCAACTATAAATACAGTAAAGTACACACACTAAAGGGTCAAAAATACATTTTTAACAAAAAAGTGTTTTTTAGGCATTCAAGGTGTTGGTCTGATGGGAATCCGTGATGTCATCTTGCTTGAGGAACAATAGAGGAACAATAGAGTACAACAGAGGAAAGCCCCCACCTGTGCTATGTCATGACATGCCTGGACCACGTATTGAGACGTGCCTCTTAAGTAAATCAGGTGTTAAATGAGGTGAAAATGTCACGTCCTGACCATATACTTAGGTATTTTTGTATTATATTTGGTCAGGACGTGGCAGTTATGTTTGGTTATGGTATAGTGGGGTTGTGAGTGTTGGGGTAGGTTCTAGGTTAGGTATTTCTATGTGGAGTTTAGTGAGTGTATGTCTGTTTGGTTAATTGGGGTTGGGACTCTCAGTTGAAGGCAGGTGTTGCCTTTGATTGAGAGTCCCATATAGTGGGGTGTGTTTGTGTTTGATTTTTGTGGGTAATTGTATTTTGCACTGTGTTTCGTTTCACCTGTGAAACTGTCACCTTTCTCCTTTGCGTGTTTATTTTGTTTTGTCGTTTCCATCTAAAATAAATATGATGTGGAACAGTCAACCTGCTGCGTATTGGTCATCGAGTGATTTCGACATATCTTCCGATGAGGGAGAATACGAGGAACGTGACAGAATTACCCACCAACAACGGACCAAGCAGCAGAGGAAGGAGCAGCACAAGGAGAGGCACCAGGAGAAAAGCATTCTGGAGTCATGGACTTGGGAGGAAATCCTGGATGGGAAAGGTCCATGGGCTCAAGCTGGGGATTATCGCCGCCCGCAGTGGGAGATCGAGGCGGCGACAGCTGAGAGGCGCTGGTATGAGGAGAGGGAGCGCAACGGACACGGGAGGCAGCCCCACAATTTTTTTTGGGGGGGCACACGGGGAGATTGGCGGAGTCAGGTGGTAGACCTAAGCCAACTCCCCGTGCTTACCGGAAGCAGCGTGGTACTGGTAAGACACCGTGTTATGCTGTGGAGCGCACGGTGTCCCCAGTGCGCGTTCAAAGCCCGGTGCGCTACATACCAGCCCGCCGCAAGTGCTATGCGAGTGCAGGCATCGAGCCAGGGCGGATGGTGCCAGCTCAGCACGTCTGGTCTCCAGTGCGCCTCCTCGGTCCAGGTTATCCTGCGCCGGCGTTGCGCACTGTGTCTCCAGAGCGCTGGGAGGGTCCAGTTCGCCCAATGCCTGCTCTCCGCCCGTGCCGGGCCAAAGTGGGCATTCAGCCTGGAGTGTGGGTAAAGAGTGTCCGTACCAGAACTCCAGTGCTCCCCCACAGCCCGGTTTATCCTGTGCCACCTCCCAGGACCAGGCCTTCAGTGGGTCTCCCCATCCTGGTTCATCCTGTGCCACCTCCCAGGACCAGGCCTCCAGTGGGTCTCCCCATCCTGGTCCGTCCTGTGCCACCTCCCAGGACTAGGCCTCCAGTGGGTCTCGCCAGTCAACAGTCGTCAGAGCTGCCCGCCAGTCAACAGTCGTCAGAGCTGCCCGCCAGTCAACAGTCGTCAGAGCTGCCCGCCAGTCAACAGTCGTCAGAGCTGCCCGCCAGTCAACAGTCGCCAGAGCTGCCCGCCAGTCAACAGTCGCCAGAGAGGTCAGACTGCGCTGAACTGCCGGAGTGGCCAGACTGCGCTGAACTGCCGGAGTGGCCAGACTGCGCTGAACTGCCGGAGTGGCCAGACTGCGCTGAACTGCCGGAGTGGCCAGACTGCGCTGAACTGCCGGAGTGGCCAGACTGCGCTGAACTGCCGGAGTGGCCAGACTGCGCTGAACTGCCGGAGTGGCCAGACTGCCCTGAACTGCCAGAGTGGCCAGGGACGCCCGCCAGCCTGGTGAGTCCTGTGCCTACGCCTAGGGCCAGGCCTCTGTCATGTCTCCCCAGCCTGGTGAGTCCTGTGCCTGTGCCCAGGGCCAGGCATCCATCATGTCTCCCCAGCCTGGTGAATCCTGGGTCAGGGCCGTCGGAGGATCCGACACCGGGGTGCGGCCCAGAGGATCCGACACCGGGGTGCGGCCCAGAGGATCCGACACCGGGGTGCGGACCAGAGTATCCGACAACATCTTGCGACCCGGGACTGAGGGGAGCTGCTTGTGACCCAGAACCGGGTGAGTCTGGTCACAATTCTAAAATAAAGTTGATTAACTATGACTGTGATGATTCTGCCTACAACCCAGAACCAAAGGAGTCTGCTTACAGCCTGGGACCGACGGAGTCGGCCCACGAACCAGAACCAAAGAAGTCTGCCTACTGTCCTAAGCCCAACAGGTCTGTCTACGGTCTGTTGGACAGTAGGCCAGAACCGGAGCCACCTCCAATATAGGTGGGTTGGGGAGGGGGGGTGTAGCACTTTGCCGTCGTTGACGGCAGCCACCCTCCCTTCCCTCCCTTTAGTTAGGAGGTTAATTGTGTGTTGTTTTTTTTTTGTTGTTTTTTTTTCTGTTGGTTTTGTGCATTCGGTGTATGCACCTTTAGGGGGGGGTAATGTCACGTCCTGACCATATACTTAGGTATTTTTGTATTATATTTGGTCAGGACGTGGCAGTTATGTTTGGTTATGGTATAGTGGGGTTGTGAGTTTTGGGGTAGGTTCTAGGTTAGGTATTTCTATGTGGAGTTTAGTGAGTGTATGTCTGTTTGGTTAATTGGGGTTGGGACTCTCAGTTGAAGGCAGGTGTTGCCTTTGATTGAGAGTCCCATATAGTGGGGTGTGTTTGTGTTTGATTTTTGTGGGTAATTGTATTTTGCACTGTGTTTCGTTTCACCTGTGAAACTGTCACCTTTCTCCTTTGCGTGTTTATTTTGTTTTGTCGTTTCCATCTAAAATAAATATGATGTGGAACAGTCAACCTGCTGCGTATTGGTCATCGAGTGATTTCGACATATCTTCCGATGAGGGAGAATACGAGGAACGTGACAGAAAAGGAGATCAGTGCCAATTCAAGAAAATAAAAAGCAATGTATTTACATTCACATATCCAACTGTTTACACTAAACAGACCTAAAACAAATGTGATGTTTGGAATAACTTTGGAATTTGGTGTTTAAGAAACATGGATGAACGTCTAATTCTGAAGTGAGACTGTGAGAGCTGGTTATTGCACACAGAGTGAGTTGATGCAACTTATTATGTGACTTGTTTTTTACTCCTGAACTTATTTAGGCTTGCCATAACAAAGGGGTTGAAAACTTATTGACTCAAGACATTTCAGCTTTTAATTTTATATTAATTTGTAAACATTTCTAAAAAACATAATTCCACATTGCCACGTTGACATTATGGGGTATTGTATGTAGGCCATAATCTCAATTTAATCAAATTCAGGCTGTAACACAGCAAAATGTGGAAAATGTCAAGGGGTGTGAAAACTTTCTGACCTGTGTTATGTGTACTAAGTGTACAAAACATTAGGAACATCTTTCTAATATTGAGTTGCACTCCCTTTTTCCCTCAGAACAGCCTCAATCCGTTGGGGCATGGACTCTACAAGGTGCTGAAAGCATTCCACAGGGATGCTGGCCTATGTTGACTCCAATGCTTCCCACAGTTGTGTCAAGTTGGCTGGATGTCCTTTGGCTGGTGGACCATTCTTGATACACACGGGAAACTGTTGAGCGTGAAAAACCCAGCAGCATTGCAGTATTTGACACAATCTAACCGGTGCACCTGGCACCTACTACCATACCCTGTTCAAAGGCACTTAAATATTTTGTCTTGCCCATTCACCCTCTGAATGACACACATACACAATCCATGACTCAATTATCTCAAGATTTAAAAATAATTATTTAACCTGTCTCCTCCTCTTCATCTACACTGATTGAAGTGGATTTAAGGTGAATTCATTAAGGAATCATAGCTTTCACCTGGTCAGTCTATGTCATGGAAAGAGCAGTTGTTCCTAATGTTTTGTACACTCAGTGTATATCGCTTGTGAGTATGGGTGTATGTGTATGTCAAGTTTTCACAAGCGTGAGTTCAGATGTAAATAGGACTTGCCCCTCACCACTGATAGACGAGCTAAATCACTTCTATGCTCGCTTCAAAGCAAGCAACACTGAGGCATGCATGAGAGCATCAGCTGTTTCGGATGACTGTGTGATCACGCTCTCCGTAGCCAACGTGAGTAAGACCTTTAAACAGGTCAACATACACAAGGCTGCAGGGCCAGACGGATTACCAGGACTGGTGCTCCGGGCATGTGCTGACCAACTGGCAGGTGTCTTCACTGACACTTTCAACATGTCCCTGATTGAGTCCGTAATACCAACATGTTTCAAGCAGACCACCATAGTCCCTGTGCCCAAGAACACAAAGGCAACCTGCCTAAATGACTACAAACCCGTAGCACTCATGTCCGTAGCCATGAAGTGCTTTGAAAGGCTGGTAATGGCTCATATCAACACCATTATCCCAGAAACCCTAGACCCACTCCAATTTGCTTACCACCCAAACAGATCCACAGATGATGCAATCTCTATTGCACTCCACACTGCCCTTTCCCACCTAGACAAAAGGAAAACCTACGTGAGAATGCTATTCATTGACTACAGCTCAGCGATCAACACCATAGTACCCTCAAAGCTCATCACTAAGCTAAGGATCCTGGGACCTGGGACCCAACTACAGACCAGTATCCCTTCTTTCTTTTCTCTCCAAAACTCTTGAGCGTCCCGTCCTTGGCCAGCTCTCTTGCTATCTCTCTCAGGTTTCAAGACTGGTCATTCAACTGAGACTGCTCTTCTCTGTGTCACGGAGGCTCTCCGTACTGCTAAAGCTAACTCTCTCTCCTCTGCTCTCATCCTTTTAGACCTATCTGCTGCCTTTGATACTGTGAACCACCAGATCCTCCTCTCCACCCTCTCCGAGTTGGGCATCTCCGGCGCGGCCCACGCTTGGATTGCGTCCTACCTGACAGGTCGCTCCTACCAGGTGGCGTGGCGAGAATCTGTCTCCGCACCATGTGCTCTCACCACTGGTGTCCCCCAGGGCTCTGTTCTAGGCCCTCTCCTATTCTCGCTATACACCAAGTCACTTGGCTCTGTCATATCCTCACATGGTCTCTCCTATCATTGCTATGCAGACGACACACAATTAATCTTCTCCTTTCCCCCTTCTGATAACCAGGTGGCGAATCGCATCTCTGCATGTCTGGCAGACATATCAGTGTGGATGACGGATCACCACCTCAAGCTGAACCTCGGCAAGACGGAGCTGCTTTTCCTTCCGGGGAAGGACTGCCCGTTCCATGATCTCGCCATCACGGTTGACAACTCCATTGTGTCCTCCTCCCAGAGTGCTAAGAGCCTTGGCGTGACCCTGGACAACACCCTGTCGTTCTCCACTAACATCAAGGCGGTGACCCGATCCTGTAGGTTCATGCTCTACAACATTCGCAGAGTACGACCCTGCCTCACACAGGAAGGTCCTAATCCAGGCACTTGTCATCTCCCGTCTGGATTACTGCAACTCGCTGTTGGCTGGGCTCCCTGCCTGTGCCATTAAACCCCTACAACTCATCCAGAATGCCACAGCCCGTCTGGTGTTCAACCTTCCCAAGTTCTCTCACGTCACCCCGCTCCTCCGCTCTCTCCACTGGCTTCCAGTTGAAGCTCGCATCCGCTACAAGACCATGGTGCTTGCCTACGGAGCCATGAGGGGAACGGCACCTCCGTACCTTCAGGCTCTGATCAGTCCCTACACCCAAACGAGGGCACTGCGCTCATCCACCTCTGGCCTGCTGGCCCCCCTACCTCTGAGGAAGCACAGTTCCCGCTCAGCCCAGTCAAAACTGTTCGCTGCTCTGGCACCCCTATGGTGGAACAAGCTCCCTCACGACGCCAGGACAGCGGAGTCAATCACCACCTTCCGGAGACACCTGAAACCCCACCTCTTTAAGGAATACCTAGGATAGGATAAAGTAATCCTTCTACCCCCCGCCCCCTAAAAGATTTAGATGCACTATTGTAAAGTGGTTGTTCCACTGGATATCATAAGGTGAATGCACCAATTTGTAAGTCGCTCTGGATAAGAGCGTCTGCTAAATGACTTAAATGTAAATGTAAATGTAAACACCTCCCTCTGCAACTGGATCCTGACCTTCCTGACGGGCCGCCCCCAGGTGGTGAGGGTAGGTAGCAACACATCCGCCACGCTGATCCTCAACACTGGAGCCCCTCAGGGGTGCATGCTCTGTCCCCTCCTGTACTCCCTGTTCACCCACAACTGCGTGGCCAGGTACGACTCCAACACCATCATTCATTTTGCAGATGACACAACAGTGGTAGGCCTGATCACCGACAATGATGAGACAGCCTATAGGGAGGAGGTCAGAGACCTGGCCGGGTGGTGCCAGAATAACAACGTATCCCTCAACATAACCAAGACTAAGGAGATGATTGTGGACTACAGGAAAAGGAGGACCGAGCACGCCCCCATTCTCATCGACATGGCTGTAGTGGAGCAGGTTGAGAGCTTTAAGTTCATTGGTGTCCACATCACCAAGAAACTAGAACGGTCCAATCACACCAAGACAGTCGTAAAGAGGGCACAACAAAACCTATTCCCCCTCAGGAATATGCCCCACCCACAATGCAAATAGTCCGGGTAGCCAGGAGTCTTATGGCTTGGGGGTAAAAGCTGCTGAGAAGCCTTTTGGTCCAAGACTTGGCGCTCCAGGTAACTGCTTGCCATGCGGTAGTAGAGAGAACAGTCTATGACTGGGGTGGGTGGGGTCTTTGACAATTTTTAGGGCCTTCCTCTGACACCACCTGGTGTAGAGGTCCTGGATGGCAGGCAGTTTAGCCCCAGTGATGTACTGGGCCGTACGCACTACCCTCTGTAGTGCCTTGCGGTCGGAGGCCAAGCAGTTACCGTACCAGGCAGTGATGCAACCAGTGAGGATGCTCTCGATGTTGCAGCTGTAGAACCTTTTGAGGATCTGAGGACCCATGCCAAATCTTTTCAGTTTCCTGAGGGGGAATAGGTTTTGTTGTGCCCTCTTTACGACTGTCTTGCATTATGTCCCGCCACCCACCACCCGCCAACCCCTCTTTTACGCTACTGCTACTCTGTTTATTATATATGCATAGTAACTTTAACCATACCTACATGTGCATACTACCTGTATATAGCCTCGCTACTGTTATTATTCACTGTCTTTTTACTGTTGTTTTTTATTTCCTTACTTATCTATTGTTCTCCTAATACCTATTTTTTACTTAAAAATTGCACTGTTGGTTAGGGCCTGTAAGTAAGCATTTCACTGTAAGGTCTACACCTGTTGTTTTCAGAGCACATGACAAATACACTTTGATTTGATTTGATACAGGGTCAGATATTTTGTTCATCTTCCTAATAGTGAAGGCTAGAATTGAGTAGGTAATCTGATCCTAGATCTGTGGTTAGGAGGTAGTGTGAGTTCAGAGCAGTGCTAAGAGCACAGGTGCAGTACAGGTTATGGTGACCTGTGTTAAGTGACCCTGATGGAAAGCTATGGCCTACTGCAATCCTCTTAGAGCTTGGGATAGATCCCGCTGTATCCCCTGGGAGGACAAACACCTCTAGCCTCTACACACTCATCACTTCATCCTCTCCTCCATCCCGGAAAAATAGTTAGAGGGGGAAGGGGTTCATGTGAAATTGCAGTGGTGTGAGTCAGTGTAGTTTGTAAGTTTATAAAGACAGTCAAATGTGGCAGGGATAATGGGGAAGGTAAGAGGATGGGGCAGTGTATTGAGGACATGCTAGAGGATACCAATGGCGAAAGTGGAGGAGGCTGGTGATAGGAGCTATAGGAGGACGGGCTCATTGTAATGGCTGGAATGGAATCAATGGAATGGTACCAAACACATCCAACACATGGAAACAACGTGGAAACAACGCCTGGCACAGGAGAGTGTCGGCTGGTGTGTGTGTGTGCGTTGCATACTGTATGTGGAGTTGTGTGTGTTACTATATGTGAATGTTGCATATTGTTCTCTCCGTGTTTGTATATATATATATATATATATATATATATATATATATATATATATATATATATCTACACTGAGTGTACGAAACATTAGGAACACCTTCCTAATATTGAGTTGCATCCATTTTGCACTCAGAACACCCACAATTCGTTGGGGCATGGACTCTACACGGTGTTGCAAGCGTTCCACAGGGATGCTGGCCGATGTTGACTCCAATGCTTCCCACAGTTGTGTCAAGTTGGCTGGATGTCTTTTGGGTGGTGGACCATTCTTGAAACACATGGGAAAGTCTTGAGCGGGAAAACCCAGCAGCGTTGCAGATCTTAACACTAACCAGTGCGCCTGGCAGCTACTACCATACCCTGTTCAAGTCACTTACATTTTTTGTCTTGCCCATTCACCCTCTGAATGGCACACATACACAATCCATGTCTCAACTGTTTCAAGGCTTAAATATCCTTATTTAATCTACACTGATTGAAGTGGATTTAACAAGTGACATCAATAAGGGATCACAGCTTTCAGCTAGATTCACCTGGTCAGTCTATGTCATGGAAAGAGCAGGTGTTCCTAATGTTTTGTGCACTCAGTGTACTATATTCAGTATGTACATACTGTATATGAGTGTCAATGACCCAGTGGAAGATTACAGAAGACTCCTTTTTTTCCACAGTGACATGAATTCCTGGGTTAACTAGCTGTGTGACGTGGACATAAGCTCTTTTACAGCTAAAGCCAATTTACCCCCCCCTCCCCTAGATTACAATAGAGCTGTCTGGCCAAGCCCCAGACACAGGCCTCTCTTCCTCTCTGTTACTCCCAGGAATCTGCTTGACCCAGGGGACAGAGGGAAAGGGGGTGGGGTGGGCTGGTAGAGGAGAGGTGGAGGAATCCTACTCATCAGAGCAAGATATGCACAGACCTTTGCAAACTTTGAGAATGAGAATTCTAAAGGCTTCTGTAGGGAGTGGAGGATGGAGAGAGGGTCTCTGAGATGGCGGTAGAGAAAGAAGGGTTTTTAGCAGGTTTAGGGTTAGGAAATAGGATATTGAAGGTTTAAGGTTTAGTTTTGATATTATAGTTTGGTATTGGTTAGCTCAGGTATTCATTTTTTAAAAGTCCTAAATAAAAGACAAAACATACAAACAAAGATACACATTGATGAGGAAACAGACACTAACATACACTAACATACACATGAAGAACAACGAGGGTGTTGGCATCCTCTTTATTTCCATTGTAGCCAGTAGCTGTATGTGTTTAATTTAAATAAAATAATGAATATACTGTTTGTTTTTTTAAAAGCCCTTTGGGATGAGGTATCATTTTTCCCCTCAGTCCTATTGGTCATCTTGAGTTAGACATGTTTCCCAGTTGCACCATAGCTACATTGCACAGCAAAAAAAGAGAGGAAAATTATGCAGAAAACCCATAAGATCCACAACAGCAAAAAAAATAACAATATAAATGCACAGGACCAATTTGACAACCAAACAATAGACAAACAGTATAGGAGTAAAGGTATTGGTCAGCCAACTTGCATGTGCAGTATGGTAGCCACCCAATCTTCATAATGATACACTAACAACTTGCACAGATGATTACCCACCCAAACTCCTGTTGTTATAATACCATGCACTAAACATGCACTTGTCATTGTTCCTGCACTCTCTTGTACATACATACACATGCCAGGTACAATGCATTCAGAAAGTATTCAGACCCCTTGACTTTTTCCACATTTTGTTATGTTACAGCCTTATTCTAAAAGGAATTAAATCATTTTTCCCCCTCATCAATCTACACACAATACCCCATAATGACAAAGCAAAAACAGGTTTTTATATATTTTTTGCAAATGTATTAAAAATAAAAAACTGAAATATCACAATTACATAAGTATTCAGACCCTTTACTCAGTACTTTGTTGAAGCACCTTTGGCAGAAATTACAGCCTCGAGTCTTCTTGGGTATGACGCTACAAGCTTGGCACACCTGTATTTGGGTAGTTTCTCCCATTCTTCACTGAAGATCCTCTCAAGCTCTTTCAGGTTGGTTGGGAACCATTGCTGCACAGCTATTTTCAGGTCTCTACAGAGATGTTCGATCGGGTTCAAGTCCGGGCTCTGGCTGGGCCACTCAAGGACATTTAGAGACTTGTCCTGAAGCCACTTCTGTCTTGGCTGTGTGCTTAGGGTCGTTGTCCTGTTGGAAGGTGAACCTTCGCCCCAGTCTGAGATCCTGAGCACTCTGGAGCAGGTTTTCATCAAGGATCTCTCTGTACTTTCCTCTTTCACGTTCATCTTTCCCTCGATCCTGACTAGTCTCCCAGTCCCTGCCGCTGAAAAATATCCCCACAGCATGATGCTGCCACCATCATGCCTCACCGTAAGACGTGATGCTTGGCATTCAGGCCAAAGAGTTCAATCACAGTTTCATCAGACCAGGGAATCTTGTTTGTCATGGTCTGAGAGTCCTTTAGGTGCCTTTTGGCAAACTCCAAGCGGGCTGTCATGTGCCTTTTGCTGAGGAGAAGCTTCCGTCTGGCCACTCTATGATAAAGGCCTGATCGGTGGAGTGCTTGAGAGATGGTTGTCATTCTGGAAGGTTCTCCCATCTCCACAGAGATCCTCTGGAGCTCTGTCAGAGTGACCATCGGGTTCTTGGTCACCTCTCTGACCAAGGCCCTTCTCCCCCGATTGCTCAGTTTGGCCGGGTGGCCAGCTCTAGGAAGAGTCTTAGTGGTTCCAAACTTCTTCCATTTAAGAATGATGGAGGCCACTGTGTTCTTGGGGACCTTCAATGCTGCAGAAATGTGTTGGTACCTTTCCCCAGATCTGTGCCTCGACACAATCCTGTCTCGGAGCTCTATGGACAATTCCTTCGACCTCATGGCTTGGTTTTTGCTCTGACATGCACTGTCAACTGTGGGACCTTATCTTGACAGGTGTGTGCCTTTCCAAATCATGTCCAATCAATTGCATTTACCACAGGTGGACTCCAATAAAGTTGTAGAAACATCTCAAGGATGATCAATGGAAGCAGGATGCACGTGAGCTCAATTTCGAGTCTCATAGCAAAGGGTCTGAATACTTTTGTAAATAACGTATTTCTGTTTTCTATTTTTAACACATTTGCATAATGTTAAAAAAAATCGGTTTTTACTTTGTCATTATGGCGTATTGTGTGTAGATTTATGAGAGAAAATGTATTTTATCAATTTTAGTATAAGGCTGTAAACGTAACTAAATGTGGAAAAAGTCAAGGGGTTTGAATTCTTGTGTTTGTGTATGTGTTTATTATGTACTTTAGGGCAGGTCTGTATGGCAGAGGGGGCTTGCAGCTAGTCTGTGTGTTCCACGTAGACAGGTAGTACTGCCACAAATAGAATTGAGAACAGTTCCTGTACTGTAAAACAACTGTTTAATCCTCAATAATGCTCCACCAGTAGTTCCCTTACTCATCACGCAATGAAAAATAAATCCTCTTTGGTATACGTTTCTGGAAGATTATTCAATTGAAATAATTTAATACGTAAAATACCATTTACAATGCTACAAAAATAAATAAGCATTTGTATCACTACATCAGCATTGAGTTAAACAAAGAAAAGTACAAAATGGTGGAGGTGGAGTTTTGGTTGGAAACGTTGCGGCAGCTGAGCAGTTTGGGAGTCCCTGTGGTTGTGTTGTGGTCTTTTTAAGGTCTTGTCTTTGACCAGGACCCCAAAGTAAGGAGACAGAGCACAGACTCTACATGAAGAGCAGCGATCTTCTTTTGTTGTAAACAGATAACCAACACCCTCCTCCTACCCCCATCCCTCCATACCCAAACCTTACCAAATCGCAGAATACAAACCTCACCAAATCATCCCCCCCCCCACAAACACACACACACAAATTGGTCACAAATCACATCCTCGAAACATCCTGCAGGGGCAGGGGTGTGGTGGAATCCCATTTGACTTTTGAACTTTCACCCCTGAACCCCCCTATCTCCTCTGCCTTTTCACCCCACGGTCCTCGTGTTGGTCTGACAGAGGCTTCCTCCATCCTCTCCACCCTCTCCTTACTCCCTTTTCGCTCTTCCCTTTTTCTGCTGCTTCAGCCCATTTTCCTCTACGTCCTGTAGCTTGTTGTAGCCATTGGTTGCCATGGAGACACCATTAGTGACGGGCTTGGCCGCCTTGTGGGCAGAACGTGGGGTGCGTCGGTAGGTCTGGTAGTAAAAGTTGCCGAATAGGATGATGAAGGTGACGGCGTAGCCAATCAGGGCCCACTGCATCCAGGCAGGGAATGGGCAGCCAGTGTAGAGGGAGTGGCCGGCATGGCCAATGGTCACGTGGAACTGGATCTGTGACGTACATAAAACAGACAACAGACCTGACATGCTCAATTCAAATGTAATAATCCCAATATAATCCATGATGAATGAGTCAGACCGCACACTCCAAACAATGAAATATATTTTGACATGCAAAGATGTGTTTCGGTATCAATCATACACTACCTGAACAGCTGTGCTATGTCCACAGCAAGAGGGAGACTTACCATCTGAATAATGGTCAGGTATTTCTTCCACCAGAGGAATTTCTGGATCTTGGGTCCGAAAGCGGCCAGGCCATAGTATCCATACATCAGGACATGGATGGATGAGTTTATGCCTGCTCCGAAGAACGCTATGAGGGGGATAAAGGATAAAGGTATTTCCAAGGGGATACAAGTCAGGCTGCTTATGAGTGGCTAGCATGCTATTTCAGAACAGTATGATAAGAGTCATTACTGTGCAGCCGTATTCATTGACCTGGCCAAGGCTTTCGACTCTGTCAATCACCACATTCTTATTGGCAGACTTGACAGCCTTGGTTTCTCAAATGATTGCCTAACCTGGTTTACCAACTACTTCTCTGATAGAGTTCAGTGTGTCAAATCGGAGGGCCTGTTGTCCGGACCTCTGGCAGTCTATATGGGTGTGCCACAGGGTTCAATTCTCGGGCTGACTCTCTTCTCTGTATACATCAATGATGTTGCTCTTGCTGCTGGTGATTCTCTGATCCACCTCTACGCAGACGACACCATTCTGTATACATCTGGCCCTTCTTTGGACACTGTGTTAACTAACCTCCAGACGAGCTTCAATGCCATACAACACTCCTTCCGTGGCCTCCAACTGCTCTTAAACCCAAGTAAAACTAAATGCATGCTATTCAATCGATCACTGCCCGCACCTGCTCGCCCGTCCAGCATCCCTACTCTGGACGGCTCTGACTTAGAATACGTGGACAACTACAAATACCTGGGTGTCTGGTTAGACTGTAAACTCTCCTTCCAGACTCACATTAAGCATCTCCAATCCAAAATTAAATCTAGAATCGGCTTCCTATATCGCAACAAAGCATCCTTCACTCATGCTGCCAAACATACCCTCGTAAAACTGACCACCCTACCGATCCTCGACTTCGGTGATGTCATCTATAAAATAGCCTCCAACACTCTACTCAACAAACTGGATGCAGTCTATCACAGTGCCATCCGTTTTGTCACCAAAGCCCCATACACTACCCACCATTGCAACCTGTACGCTCTCGTTGGTTGGCCCTCGCTTCATACTCGTCGCCAAACCCACTGGCTACAGGTTATCTACAAGTCGCTGCTAGGTGAAGCCCCGCCTTATCTCAGCTCACTGGTCACCATAGCAACACCCACTCGTAGCACGCACTCCAGCAGGTTTATCTCACTGGTCACCCCCAAAGCCAATTCCTCCTTTGGTCGTCTTTCCTTCCAGTTCTCTCTCTGCTGCCAATGACTGGAACGAACTGCAAAAATCTCTGAAGCTGGAGACTCATATTTCCCTCACTAGCTTTAAGCACCAGCTGTCAGAGCAGCTCAGAGATCACTGCACCTGTACATAGCCCATCTGTAAACAGCCCATCTATCTACCTACCTCATCCCCATACTGTATTTATTTATTTATCTTGCTCCTTTGCACCCCAGTATCTCTACTTGCACATTCATCTTCTGCACATCTACCATTCCAGTGTTTAATTGCTATATTGTAATTACTTCGCCACCGTGGCCTATTTATTGCCTTAACTTACCTCATTTGCACTCACTGTATATAGACATTTTGTTTTCTTTTGTTCTACTGTATGTATTATTGGCTATGTTTTGTATATTCCATGTGTAACTCTGTGTTGTTGTATGTGTCGAATTGCTATGCTTTATCTTGGCCAGGTCGCAGTTGCAAATGAGAACTTGTTCTCAACTAGCCTACCTGGTTAAATAAAGGTGAAATAAAGAAAAAAAAGGGTAGAGATTAACCAGTGTATCCAGGTGGGAACATTTAATCACCTACCCTACACAAATGCACGAACACACACACATAACCCCAATGTACCCCCCAGGTACTCACATTGTCCTCCAGGGACCCACTTGATTCCGATCCACCAGAGGATAAACATGGTGCAGTGATGGTAGACATGGAGGAAGCTGACCTGGTTGATCTTCTTCCTCAGGATGAAGAACACTGTGTCCAGATACTCCACTCCCTTAGAGATGTAGTACCACCACAGAGCCGACGCTATCTGCCAACGGGAAGAGGGAGGGAGTGAGCTTTAACACAAGATTACATCATTGGTGCTCAAAACCATCTGGTTTCAGAAACTCAAGTCTCAAAGACAATAAAGATTCCCAATTTCCTGAAACACTTTAAAGAGGATTCTGTAGGGTTCTATGGATTCCACTGGGTTGGGATTATGGAGATCAAAAGGTAGCCACCTTGCTTTTCACACTCACTCTCATCATCATGCATCGTCCACACACATATGTACCAAGGACACACACTCACACCCACATGCACACACCCACATGCACACATCCACATGCACACACCCACATGCACACACATGTGCATGTAACCTACAGGTGTAGTTTTCAGTGTAAGGTAACACTGACACTGTACTGAAGAGACTGTATTGAGATAGAGTGTAGTGTAGAAAGGTGGGACCAGGAGTATTGTAAGAATAGTTATTTGCACACGTTATTTCAATATCTATTCAATTTGAATGCTCAGATGGTGATTGGATCATCCGCCTAATTCTAAAGTCAGAGTCAGCAATGTTAGCGTCAACTCCGTCCATAGGGGATTGGTGATGACAATGAAAGGGGTCATTGATGAATGACATGGCAGGTTAGCCTGCGGTCTGGTAGAGAAAGTGGCTTGATAAGGGTTTGGTACAGTAAAATCTGATACCTGAGATTAACTGAGAGATGTATCAGGCTTGTTGCTGGCTTGTTCCCTATAGGGAAAGTAGAGCTCAACCTCTTGTATGTCAGACTATCTATGGGACAAAGTAGCCTGTCATTATCCATTACCAACCTCCCGCCAACATACTCTTTCTCTGTCGTATCCCTTTGTAATTCGTGCACACACACACACACACACACACACACACACACACACACACACACACACACACACACACACACACACACACACACACACACACACTGCCCTGAGTGTCACTCTTATCCCTCAGTAATGCCATCATGCCATGGGCGGGGACAGAAGTGGTGAGACCTAATAACTCCTCCCCTTTATGCTAAAGGTGACACCCCCTCTGTCCTGGAATCGCCATAGATCTGTCTCTGACATTCTCCTACTCTCCCTCTCTTTCTCTTGCACACACACACGCACACACACACACACACACACACACACACACACACACACACACACACACACACACACACACACACACACACACACACACACACACACACACACACAGAGTAATAGTCTGCAATAAGATTACAGCACGGCTGCTTAGATTTACAGAGAACCACATGCTGCTAAAGCTGGACCTCATTCTACACCTTAAATACAGAGACCCAGCCTGTATCAATAAAAAAATGGGTAGAAGGCTAACATGTCCGGTCTTTTCTGGTTTATGAACAGAATGACCAGACAAGCTCTAGCTCTTGGTCTTTCCACCAAATTGATTGCAAGAGTGTACAGATGTACTATCTTAATTTGACCCGTTTCTGACAGCAGGAAAATAATGCTGCTGCAACAGGAAATGTGAATTATTATGTGGATGACAATTAATGGACCTTTTAGTAGGTGTTGATACATTTTTCACTTGGGAAATCAAGTCTGAAATGTTTAAGTGGAAATTACAAACTTTAGAAGCCTTTTTAAATCTTGAATTAAATGTTTTTTTAAATGTCCTGCTGCACAGGAAAGTTCTCTTGTCATAACTCTCCTGTGACGATCTGAAGAATCAGGTTACAGTGTGTCCGCTCTACAGAGTGCTCTCTCTCGTAGAGGGGGACAGCTGGAAGTCGGCTGTTTTATGGCGGTCATAAAATACTCTGCCTCTATGCTCTATAGTGTTCGAGATTGTAATGTAAACTGTGGAACACAGAGAGACCCTTGGACATCAAAAGTTTGAATAATTAAACAATATTTATATTTTTGAGAATGTGGGAATGGTCCATGGGTAATTAAAGAACAATCTTGTCAAAGTTGTTTTATTCTATGACATCACGGAAAAGTAGTAGGACAAGATAACGATATCTCTGCTTGTCCACACTTCCCAGTTATGAGGTTTGCATCAAAATGTTGTATAGAATGAATGACTGAGTATAATGGTCCTTTTGTGAGGACAGCAATATGATGTTAGCATTCGAACTGAGAATTATTTTCCATTGTAACTTATGCTCAATCGGTGGTCCCGCCCCAAGTGAACACAGACATTGGGTGGGAATGATGAAACACCCCCTTTTCTACCCCAAGTATAAAAACCCCTGTGACGAAATCACACTATTCCAGGAGAACGTGAGGACTTGGTCCCCACGTTGAAATGGCTACAATTCTATTACCAAAGGACAAAACCATACACCGTGGAGCGTTGGCTACACGACTGGAAATGGTTAAACTCTGAGACTATCGATCACTACAGAATAAGAGCAAATCCTAGACATAGAATTACTAGTCTGCAGCTGGAAATTACGTAAATCTAGTACGAGAATACCGACAACCACGGAAGCATCTATTCTATGCAACAACCATCTGTACGCCTGACGTATCCATTACAACAGACACTATCCAGAGCCTCTGAGAAAGCGACAACTACGAAAGACATTGTGACTCCTGGGGAAGTTAACCAGAGACTCTCTGATGAGCTGACTCACCAGCAGACGGACCGGCGATTCCAACAAAGAAAACAACAACAACATACGGGCGTAAATACACTGCTCAAAAAAAAGGGAACACTTAAACAACACAATGTAACTCCAAGTCAATCACACTTCTGTGAAATCAAACTGTCCACTTAGGAAGCAACACTGATTGACAATAAATTTCACATGCTGTTGTGCAAATGGAATAGACAACAGGTGGAAATTATAGGCAATTAGCAAGACACCCCCAATAAAGGAGTGGTTCTGCAGGTGGGGACCACAGACCACTTCTCAGTTCCTATGCTTCCTGGCTGATGTTTTGGTCACTTTTGAATGCTGGCGGTGCTTTCACTCTAGTGGTAGCATGAGACGGAGTCTACAACCCACACAAGTGGCTCAGGTAGTGCAGCTCATCCAGGATGGCACATCAATGCGAGCTGTGGCAAGAAGGTTTGCTGTGTCTGTCAGCGTAGTGTCCAGAGCATGGAGGCGCTACCAGGAGACAGGCCAGTACATCAGGAGACGTGGAGGAGGCCGTAGGAGGGCAACAACCCAGCAGCAGGACCGCTACCTCCGCCTTTGTGCAAGGAGGAGCAGGAGAAGCACTACCAGAGCCCTGCAAAATGACCTCCAGCAGGCCACAAATGTGCATGTGTCTGCTCAAACGGTCAGAAACAGACTCCATGAGGGTGGTATGAGGGCCCGACGTCCACAGGTGGGGGTTGTGCTTACAGCCCAACACCGTGCAGGACGTTTGGCATTTGCCAGAGAACACCAAGATTGGCAAATTCGCCACTGGTGCCCTGTGCTCTTCACAGATGAAAGCAGGTTCACACTGAGCACGTGACAGAGTCTGGAGACGCCGTGGAGAACGTTCTGCTGCCTGCAACATCCTCCAGCATGACCGGTTTGGCGGTGGGTCAGTCATGGTGTGGGGTGGCATTTCTTTGGGGGGCCGCACAGCCCTCCATGTGCTCGCCAGAGGTAGCCTGACTGCCATTAGGTAACGAGATGAGATCCTCAGACCCCTTGTGAGACCATATGCTGGTGCGGTTGGCCCTGGGTTCCTCCTAATGCAAGACAATGCTAGACCTCATGTGGCTGGAGTGTGTCAGCAGTTCCTGTAAGAGGAAGGCATTGATGCTATGGACTGGCCCGCCCGTTCCCCAGACCTGAATCCAATTGAGCACATCTGGGACATCATGTCTCGCTCCATCCACCAACGCCATGTTGCACCACAGACTGTCCAGGAGTTGGCGGATGCTTTAGTCCAGGTCTGGGAGGAGATCCCTCAGGAGACCATCCGCCACCTCATCAGGAGCATGCCCAGGCATTGTAGGGAGTTCATACAGGCACGTGGAGGCCACACACACTACTGAGCCTCATTTTGACTTGTTTTAAGGACATTACATCAAAGTTGGATCAGCCTGTAGTGTGGTTTTCCACTTTAATTTTGAGTGTGACTCCAAATCCAGACCTCCATGGGTTGATAAATTGGATTTCCATTGATTATTTTTGTGTGATTTTGTTGTCAGCACATTCAACTATGTAAAGAAAAAAGTATTTAATAAGATTATTTCTATCATTCAGATCTAGGATGTGTTGTTTAAGTGTTCCCTTTATTTTTTTGAGCAGTATATATACATTGCAATTATTTTTGAATGAGCGGCCGTTCATGTGCTTAGGATTGGCATTTCAATGAATATCATTTTCAACTGTGTGTAGTGAATCCATTTTGTCTTTCCCGCTTTTTATCTGTCCCCACCTCTTTCCATTGTCTACCAAGCGGTCATACCGGTTTAGCCCACTAGGGACTTATCAATGCATTGTGTTAGTAACCAATAACTATATTGTTTGTTTATGTATTTCTGTGATTTGTTTAGTAAATAAATAATTAAGCCATTTTGTATATCGCAGATTCAGTTTCGAGACTAGGGTTCGTACAGATATCCAAGGGTTTGCGACATTCAGTAATGAGAACTGATGAGGTAATAATGATACATTAATAGAAGACTAATCGATAAGATATGAAAATATCTTAAGAGTCGATTCGGGAAATAGAGACTCTATAAACATTTTCCGGTGGTGCCCCGACTACCTAGTTAATTAAAGTTTACATGATTAGTTTTATCACGTAATAACAATTACACATAGAATTGATTTGATAAAATAAGTCTTCACATTTAATGATAGTCACAGACACGACACTCCAACAACAGAGTGACCAAATTAAGATAGTACATCTGTAGTGTGTCATGTTTTCTCACCCTGACTTCGTTGACGTCGTTGGAATAGCTGACAGGTTGACATAGGTAGCTGTATCCCGCTGCTCTCGCACCCAGGAGAAGCTGAGGACCACAGGGATACAATGTTAGGGACACAACGTTAAGTACACAACGTTAGGGGTAGTCCCTTTCCTCTAGACCACAGATACACAACACCAGTCCTCAAGGGCCACAGAGACCAATTTACACCTGGGTGAATGGGGGTGTAAAAGAATTGCTAGGGAGAAATGAAAACCACCAGGACTGCAGCCATCGAGGATTGGAGTTGTGCCCTAGACCCTGTATCCTCTGGGCCTACAGTTCTAAAAAGACTATATAGATGTAACTGTAGAGGATGGTTGACAGGTGCAGTGCTGGGTATGGTATGGGAGTATGGTATTGAGTTCAGGCAGGGTTGGTATATGGCATGCTACATCAGCCATTTGGTGATGGCTCCACCTTGCCCACCAACTGGAGCAGGTGTCATATTGTTATCAACTTTAAAGCCCTTTCCAATCTGTAGACACTGACACTGGGACTGGGAATCATAAAGACCATGGCCTGAAACGAAATGGAACGTTTCCTGAATTACTTTTGTTGAAAAAGGAATGGAGCTGGTTACCTCTTTGGCGATGTAAAAGTTGAGTATCACCATACTGAAGTTGTACACTATGAGGGTCTTCCTTAGCTGGAAAGGCTCGCGATTCTGCATGTACTTAGGCCCCGCCCACAGGAAGAGCAGGTACAGGCAGCTGATGGCCAGGGTGGGGGCGGGCGATGACATCATCGGCCATTTCTCCACCCGCTTGTCTGGAAGAGGGACAGGAGAGGAAAGGGGTAATGTCAGAAGTGGTCATTATAACAGACTCACATGTAAGACTACATAATATATGAATGTGAGACTACATAATGTTGCACCAATGGTGTCTTGAGGGTATACTCAACTCTAGTTCCGTATTGCTCTAATAGTGTATTGTATTGCACACACACACACACACACACACACACACACACACACACACACACACACACACACACACACACACACTGTTAGTGCACGTAGCCTACAAGTGTAGTTTTCAGTGTAAGGTAACACTGACAATGAACTGAAGACAGACTGAGATAGAGTGTAGTGTAGACAGGTGGAACAGGAGTATTGTAAAAATACTTATTTGAAAAAGCTTTTTAAATATCTATTCAATTTGAATGCTGAGACAGTGATTGACCCACAAACACAGCATAGGCAGACATATGGACAACCATAGGAGTTACAGTGCTTATGTGTTTTTGGAGGGTGCTGTGTAGGTTAGTCAAATGAAAAGAAGAAGACTTTTTCTAGGTTAGTCAAACAAACATGAAATGGAACATTCTAACAGTCACATGACACAGTCAACAGTAGTATGTAAAGTACCAGTCAAAGGTTTGGACACACCTACTCATTCAAGGGTTTTTCTTTATTTTTACTATTTGTAGAATAATAGTGAAGACATCAAAACAATGAAATAACACAGGTAATCATGTAGTAACCAAAATTGAAACAAATCCAAATATATTTATAGCTGAGATTCTTCAAAATAGCCACCCTTTGCTTTGATGACAGCTTTGCACATACTTGACATTCTCTCAACCAGCTTCACCTGGAATGCTTTTCCAACAGTCTTGAAGGAGTTCCCACATATGCTGAGCACTTGTTGGCTGCTTTTCCTTCACTCTGCCGTCCAACTCATCCCAAACAATCTCAATTGGGTTGAGGCCGGGTGATTGCGGAGGCCAGGTCATTTGATGCAGTACTCCATCACTCTCCTTCTTGGTCAGATAGCCCTTTCACAGCCTGGAGGTGTGTTGGGTCATTGTCCTGTTGAAAAACAAATGATAGTCCCACTAAGCGCAAACCAGATGGGATGGTGTATCTCCGCAGAATGCTGTGGTACCCCTGCTGGTTAAGTGTGCCTTGAATTCAAAATAAATCACAGACGGTGTCACCAGAAAAGCACCCCAACACCATTACACCTCCTCCTCCATGCTTCATGGTGTGAACTACACATGCAGAGATCATCTGTTCACCTACTCTGCGTCTCACTAAGACACGGCGGTTGGAACCAAATAGCTCAAATTTGGACTCATCAGACCAAAGGACAGATTTCCACCAGTCTAATGTCCATTGCTCCCGTTTCTTGGCCCAAGCAAGTCTCTTCTTCTTATTGGTGCCCTTTAGTAGTGGTTTCTTTGCAGCAGTTTGACCATGAAGGCCTGATTCATGCAGTCTCCTCTTAACAGTTGATGTTGAGATGAGTCTGTTACTTGAACTCCGTGAAGCATTCATTTGGGCTGCAATTTCTGTGGCTGGTAACTCTAATGAACTTATCCTCTGCAGCAGAGGTAACTCTGGGTCTTCCTTTCCTGTGTCGGTCCTCATGAGAGCCAGTTTCATCATAGCGCTTGATGGTTTTGGAGACTGCACTTGAAGAAACTTTCAAAGTTCCAAAAATGTTCTGGATTGACTGACCTTCATGTCTTAAAGTAATGATGGACTGTCATTTCTCTTTGCTTATTTGAGCTGTTCTTGCCATAATATGGACTTGGTCTTTTACCAAACACGGCTATCTTCTGTATACCATCCCTTCTTTTTCACAACACAACTGATTGGCTCAAACGCATTAAGAAGGAAAGAAATTCCACAAATGAACTTTTAACAAGGCACACCTGTTAATTGAAATGCATTCCAGGTGACTACCTAATGAATCTGGTTGAGAGAATGCCAAGAGTGTGCAAAGCTGTCATCAAGGCAAAGGGCGCCTACTTTGAAGAATCACAACTATAAAATATATTTCGATTTTTGTTGAACCCTTTTTTGGTTACTACATGATTCCATATGGGTTATTTCATAGTTGTGATGTCTTCACTCTTATTCTACAATATAGAATATAGTGAAAATAAAGAAAAACCCTTCAATGAGTTGGGGTGTCAAAACTTTTGACTGGTACTGTATGTGTGTGTGGTGTACCTGGGTTTGTATGCATGTGTGTGGTTACATTATCAGACTGTCCCTGCTATGTGAGAGAAGAGAGATCAACACTAACTCACCTGCTATAGTAAGGCTCCATCTGTAGAACTCTACCGTGTCATTCATAAAGTGGGTGAGAGCTTCCATGACTGCGTCTGGATTTGATCCTGCTTATGCTGCAGTGAGAGATAGAAGAGAAACTTTATGACAGACTACTTGAGCTCACTTTTAAGCGAGTTCATCTGAAAAAGGAGCAGGTGTGTTAGCGTAAAGAAAGCTAGAAAATAAATGTAATTAGCCCCTTTAGATAACTGAAAACCTTAACATAACATTTGGTTCTAATGTGAAGGATGTCACGCTGCTTGTTTCGCGAGTACCACTTTCTCCTGATGCGGCTCAAACCGAGGCTCGAACCCAGGACCTCTGCCTTGCAAGCACACATGATTGCCCTCCTGAAGTGTCTTACCAGTCCCCTCCACACAAAACACTAGCTATCCACTGGTGCAAGTGGGGACACTTCACACTAAGGAGTAGGTTTCACACATCCCCCATGTGCCGCACTAAGTTTTCATGGTGCCCATCAAGTTCAAAACCTGAGTTTGCCAAACTCTGCACATGCAACACCTATAGGTAAGAACATTCCCTAGTCTAAACAGTTTGTGCAGGGTTTATCTCCAGCCTCACACTAATTGCACAGATCTAAAAGAGGACTGAACAACTGATCAGTGTTTGTCCGACCATTAATAAGTCAGGGTGCCTCCCCAACCCCCTACACAGCTGTCACTGTTCGAGGCGCTAGCTAGCTGCTGGTAATGCAAACATGCATTAGAGACCTGTGAGAGACCTGGCCGGTCGCTGCCGTAAAAGCAGTTTCAGTTCATTACAGAGGATAAGAGATGAGGGATCTATGTTCATAAGAGGGTCTCTCTCTCTCTCTTTCTGTCTCCACACACATGGCTGTAGGTCTATGTGTGTGATTATCCCATCCCTAGGGTTACCCATTCTGCAACAAGATTAGAAAAAAAAACACTGATTAAAAAGTTGACAAATGTGTGCCACTCTAGCATTATTTGAGTTGATGCATAACATATGAGCTATAGAGAACAACGTTACATAATTGCAGCATAGGCCTATCCCTATCCACCTTACAACAGGTGTCCATTTATTAATCTATTATTCATCCAGTGGATCAGTTCAATAATGGATTGGGGTGTTTTTATACAATACAAGTGTAAGTAACAGTCGCAACAGATGAGAATGCAGAGGCCTAAAGATGGTCGTTTTGTTTTTATTACTTTGTTAGTACTTTTATTTTATTATTTTATGACATAAAGCACTTTGTTACTTGTATTGAAAAGCAATATACAAATAAAGTTATTGTTATATTATTATTATTATTATAACATGCACTAAAGAACCATACACTAGAACCATCTCATGTGCATATAGATCATGTTAGGACTAATGAATTTGTGAAAATGTATTGTAAGTTTGGGGGACCCTGAAAAAGCACATGCATTCACTGACAATGGGGGTTTAGTTTTGTTTTCAAAACGGAAGAGGAAAGGAGAGGATGGAAGGAGAAAAAACGTCATCCAGCGAATAGGCCGGTCGCCCATGGAAACGGGCATGATCGCACACAAAGACCCCGGGCGCGTCAGCAGGTTTCGAGCGGAGCACTCAAGAGGCTTAAATCCAATTGATCTACGAGCTTAGATGTAAGTGCAAATGCCGGACGACCCACATTCGCAGGGCGACAGGGGATTGTCAAAATGTGGTTGATTGAACAGGGAAAATTATGTGGTTAACCGTTTATACAAAAGCATTAGTAGGACATCCATTCGTAGGAAAATGTAATGAAAATAGTCTCTAAACACTTTATAGGCACATTTTATAGGCTGTATCCAGTGCGTTCCTATGTGCCACACATCGTGCTAGCCTACTACAAGTTTCTTTCCGCCAAGTCTATTTACGGGCTACATTATTGCCATCTGTCATGCATGCTCACATAGAAGTTCACCGTTTTTTAGGAGGAGGGAGTAGGCCTAAAGGAATAAAAGTAATGAACGAACGAAACAGAATGTAACGGTTCAATTCCTCAAAGCAGCTCATGACTAATTAAACAAGACTAAGCCTACACTTTCCAAGGTTGTGCACTAATTTGTTCCCCAAATGGCCTATATAAAGACTGATAGCCTAAGCACACGGTTTTTATTTCGGTATTAAGCATTTCATTATAATGGAGAAAAAAATACATATCTACATACCTTCTCGAGATTTCGGTGCGTGTAATGACATCCGGTGCAATGTGATGCCCAACACCTTTAAATTACCGTATTATGCCGTTATAGCCGTTGATCTCCAACAGTGCTGGACAATTCGACATCAACCCCGAATTAGGCAAAAACTACAAAAGGCAAGCGGAAATCATGCATGAGTTCCGTGCTGGGTGCTCAAGCTCATCTTCTCTGTTTTCGATCTTCAGGATACCCGACGAGACTGATGGCACTGCGCATGCGGGTATTGCACTCCAGGGACCGATACACTGACTGGAAAGACTGATGACCCCTTTGCTTGATAGAGATAATCAACATCCACCCTGTCCCCTTATTCAGCCTCTTCAAGTGATAGGCGAATGTGGAAGCCACTAGAAATGAATAGGCGGGGAATCTTAGCAAGAACTTGGCTGAATCCATATAGAATGACAAAGGCTTCTAGTGGCCAAAAGGTCATTTAGCATGTGCAGCGCCATTGAGGGCTTCCACCATTTCAATGTAGTCAACTGGGTGGGACTTCCAACCTTATTGGCTGATTCCTCCTGATGACCCTGTTGGAGTCATGTCCAACTGGGTCATCAGGATGGATCAGACAATCGTGACGAAGAAAATTGACTACTTCAAAATGGAGATTGCATTAATGGTGCTGCCTGTGCGCTCAGGCGCCATAATGGAAACTAATGGGACGCTTTCTCTATCATTCTCTATAGCTGAATCGCAAATCACTCCCTTCCCCTTTCCCTTGGCCCTCCATTTGCAAATTCACGCGTGCCTCCGCCATTTGCACGAGTGTCCCAAAGCTGAAGGAGTGAAAATGATTAGACTCTCAGATAGCCACTTCAACCAAGTATGGGTAATTGCCTACTTGGAGTGTCAGAAAGTCGGCGTTGCAAAAGGAGTGGGTGGATCAACAGCAATGGGTGTAACATCAGTGGGTGGATCAACAGCGATGGGTGTAACATCAGTGGGTGGATCAACAGCAATGGGTGTAACATCAGTGGGTGGATCAACAGCAATGGGTGTAACATTAGTGGGTGGATCAACAGCGCTGGGTGTAACATCAGTGGGTGGATCAACAGCGCTGGGTGTAACATCAGTGGGTGGATCAACAGCAATGGGTGTAACATTAGTGGGTGGATCAACAGCGATGGGTGTAACATCAGTGGGTGGATCAACAGCGCTGGGTGTAACATCAGTGGGTGGATCAACAGCGATGGGTGTAACATCAGTGGGTGGATCAGCAGGGGACAGGGGGGCACGCGATGGGTGTAACATCAGTGGGTGGATCAACAGCGATGGGGACTCGGGGTGGTCAACAGTGCTGGGGCACGTGGGTGGATCAACAGCAATGGGTGTAACATCAGTGGGTGGATCAACAGCAATGGGTGTAACATTAGTGGGTGGATCAACAGCAATGGGTGTAACATCAGTGGGTGGATCAACAGCAATGGGTGTAACATTAGTGGGTGGATCAACAGCGCTGGGTGTAACATCAGTGGGTGGATCAACAGCAATGGGTGTAACATCAGTGGGTGGATCAACAGCGATGGGTGTAACATCAGTGGGTGGATCAACAGCGATGGGTGTAACATCAGTGGGTGGATCAACAGCGATGGGTGTAACATCAGTGGGTGGATCAACAGCGATGGGTGTAACATCAGTGGGTGGATCAACAGCGATGGGTGTAACATCAGTGGGTGGATCAACAGCGATGGGTGTAACATCAGTGGGTGGATCAACAGCAATGGGTGTAACATCAGTGGGTGGATCAACAGCGATGGGTGTAACATCAGTGGGTGGATCAACAGCGATGGGTGTAACATCAGTGGGTGGATCAACAGCGATGGGTGTAACATCAGTGGGTGGATCAACAGTGATGGGTGTAACATCAGTGGGTGGATCAACAGTGATGGGTTTAACATCAGTGGGTGGATCAACAGTGATGGGTGTAACATCAGTGGGTGGATCAACAGTGATGGGTGTAACATCAGTGGATGGATCAACAGTGATGGGTGTAACATCAGTGGGTGCATCAATAGTGATGGGTGTAACATCAGCACTCCATTATTGGTTAGAACGGCCATAGCCAGGTGCACTGCGGGTCAGTTTAATGTTTACATAGCAGGTTAAAATAACTAATGTAGCAGGTTAGGAGAATTAACGTAGCAGGTTAGGATAATTAACGTGGCAGGTTAGGAGAATAAAGTTATTGTTAGGAAAAGGGTTAGGGTTAGGCTTAGCTAAAATGCATAGCAGGTTAGGAGAATTAACGTAGCAGGTTAGGATAATTAACGTGGCAGGTTAGGAGAATAAGGTTAAGTTTAGGAAATGTGTTAGGGAAAGGGGGATACCTTAGGGTTAGCTAAAATGCATAGCAGGTTAGGATAATTCATGTTGCATGTTAGGAGAATGAGGTTAAGGTTAGGAAAAGGGTTAGGCTTAGCTAGAATTCTACAGTTGTCATCAATCGACTTGTTGTGCAGCCCAATCTGCCACATAAATGGTCTTAAGTGGCAACAAATCTGCCCAATTAGCTGATTCACTTACTATACACCCACTTCTGTTGATCCTCCCAGTTCTGTTGACACGCCCACTTTTAGACACACTCCATGTATGCAGTTACCCATGACTCTCTTCGATCAAGCCAGCAATGCTGTAGGCTTCAGAGCAAAGTGCTATCCCAACAACGCACTGTGATATCAAATCAAATCATATCAAATGTTATTTGTCAACAGGTGTAGTAGACTTTACTGTGAAATGCTTTCTTACAAGCCCTTAACCAACAATGCAGTTCAAGAAATGTTTGGAGTTTGCACAATTTCATACAAAATAATGGAGGCATGCCTAATTATATGACATGTGCATTTGTTTATGTCTGATTTCGAGACTTGACAACAGATGAAACAGATGAAATACCTCCCAAATTAAATGTTTAACTGTTACTGAGGTTTCTATCTTGTAAAACGACAGAGGGGATTTGTTCATTCGAATTTGTATTATTTAAAAGTGGAACATGAATTGCATCATTCAAGTCAGGAGTGTGTTCCGAAGTTGATGTGTTTATTGATCCCCTCTCTGGAAGTCACCCTCAGCGTTTCGTCAACAACATGTGACAACGGAGGGCCCACCAAGAGAGTTGGTTGGGGTGATGGGGTGGTTTGGGATTGACAGCTTGATATAAGGGCGCGTCTCTGCTGTTGCACATCTACGTGTGGAACCTCCTGGACAAGTGCATTTGCGTTTTTGGCCTTGATTACACCCATTAGTAGGATATTCTACATCTGCAAAGCACAATTAATTGAGTATTGTCATTGCAGATTTCGACTTTAATTTATACTAAGAGTAGGCTTTACGAGGCATTTTTTTTTACCAGGAATATAAATAGCCTAGTGATTCTATTATCGCTTAATTTGGGTAGAGGAGATGCTTCATACAACAAATGTGTGTATTCTGTCTCTAGTTGCTATTGTAGGCTATAGGTCTGTGGCTGTAAGTAGCTTTTGGATATGTGCCAATGTCCCATAGTGTGTCAAACCATTAGCCTATCAATTCATCTTTACCGTGTGCCCTATAGTCCAGTCACTGAGGTGGTCAACATTGAGATATATTTTGAATTCACCGCTAGGTGGAAGTGTCACACCATTATTAGATACAACCCAGCTGTACTTGTTGGTTGCAGAAGAGATCAGAGGCAGTAGGGATCACCAGGGATGTTCTCTTGATAAGTGTGTGCATTGGACCCACACACACTTGATGGCAACTGCACCGTGGCACCTGTTCAAATGCCTGCTGGGAGGTCTGTAGACTGGGGAGAGCATCAGATAGTGGGCTCAATAAAGGCGTCAGCATGCTTCAGTTCGGCTGGCGCCTAGGCAAACTCGGCTAGCCGAACCAAACGAGTGTGCTCGCATACTCCCTTAATAAAATACCTTCGCTTGGAAAAAATGAGAAAAAAGCTGCAATAGTACTGTTTGTCTATTTTGAGACGCCGTAGCCAGTATACACTAAAATAACTCAAGAAATATGCGATTAATTGTGACGTTTTTGCAGAGATCTTAGTTGTGCAATTTTACATCTAATTAAGATGTTTGGTGCAGTATTTCTTAATGAAAGAATTTGCATGAAAACGAGTCGTCTCACGTTGAATGGCAATAATGGCTTTATTGAAGAATCCCTACTGTTGACCAATAACTGACAAAGGGGCGTAGACTTCAGCTCCGAACTTCGGCTTGCCTCCAAACAGCCCCCCAAAAACTCACAGAAGTCCAAAACGAACAAAAATGTTGTCATAATATATGCACAAACTCTTATGTCTAGGAAGCATGTTGACGCCTTTAGTCTGCTTCACTAAGTGGAAAATGCTGTCTCAAGTGCCGCTCCAGAATCTCCCATAACTGTTTACATTTTGGCAGACGCACTTATCCAGAGCAACTTACAGTAGTGAGTGCATATATTGGGACCCAATTGGGTTGAGATCTGGGGACTGAGACACACACCTGCACATTATGATTTCACCAAGTAGGATGCGCTCCTGGATTGTCTTTATTATTTTGCCCCTGGACCAACAAGTTCATCAACCAATTAGACAGTCATGCACCCTTGTAACATCATCAATATGTGCGTGCACAGCCCCACCTCCTCACTTGTGCCAAAGCAAAACTCTGCCTTTCCAGCAAATACAGAATCAACGTGTGCACTGCTTTTTCAATAGGTAGAAACATTTCATAATATTTTTCCATCTCCATGACCCAAAACATAAAAAAATGGCACCTTATTGAAAACTATTTTTGCTTAGCATTGTTCTAGAGCACAGCTAAGCTTTAAGTTACCATCAAGCAAACTATCTAGCTAAAAAGTAATGGAAGGAAAACAGAACGCTAACTAGCATTAAGCTAACTGGCATTGAAGTGCCTTGCCATGCTTTTTATTAGCGGGTAATACTTTTTTTAGAGCACGGTTTATCTTTAAGCTAGCAGCAAGCAAGCTATCTAGCTAAAAAGTAATGAAGGGAAAACAGTGAGAGAACTAGCGTTAAAGCTAGCTGGCATTGAAGTGCCTTGCCATGCTTTTTATTAGCTGATAATATATATTTGGCTGATTATAGTTGAAGTATAGTTAGCAGCTTAAAGTAAATAGAGGGAAAATAGTTAGCTAGCTTGCTAAAAACTAGCTAAAAAGATAAGACGGAGTTCTCTGAATTCCTATCGGACCTTGTAGTCATAGCAGATAATATTCAAATTTTTGGTGACTTTAATATTCACATGGAAAATCTACAGACCCACTCCAAAAGGCTTTCGGAGCCATCATCGACTCAGTGGGTTTTGTCCAACATGTATCCGGACCTACTCACTGCCACAGTCATACTCTGGACCTAGTTTTTTCCCATGGAATAAATGTTGTGGATCTTAATGTTTTTCCTCATAATCCTGGACTATTGGACCACCATTTTATTACTTTGCAATCGCAACAAATAATCTGCTCAGACCCCAACCAAGGAGCATCAAAAGTCGTGCTATAAATTCTCAGACAACCCAAAGATTCCTTGATGCCCTTCCAGACTCCTTCTGCCTACCCAAGGACGTCAGAGGACAAAAATCAGTTAACCACCGAACTGAGGAACTCAATTTAACCTTGCGCAATACCCTAGATGCAGTTGCACCCCTAAAAACTAAAAACATTTGTCATAAGAAACTAGCTCCCTGGTATACAGAAAATACCCGAGCTCTGAAGCAAGCTTCCAGAAAATTGGAAGGGAAATGGCCCCACACCAAACTGGAAGTCTTCCGACTAGCTTGGAAAGACAGTACCGTGCAGTATCGAAGAGCCCTCACTGCTGCTTGATCATCCTATTTTTCCAACTTAACTGAGGAAAATAAGAACAAACCGAAATTTCTTTTTGATACTGTCGCAAAGCTAACTAAAAAGAAAATATAAAAAACTAGCGGCTTATATCGAATCTCCCATTCCTCTCAATTTTTTTTGAAAAAGCTGTTGCGCAGCAACTCACTGCATCCTGAAGACAAACAATGTATACGAAATGCTTCAGTCTGGTTTTAGACCCCATCATAGCACTGAGACTGCACTTGTGAAGGTGGTAAATTACCTTTTAATGGCGTCAGACCGAGGCTCTGCATCTGTCCACGTGCTCCTAGACCTTAGTGCTGCTTTTGATACCATCGATCACCACATTCTTTTGGAGAGATTGGAAACCCAAATTGGTCTACATGGACAAGTTCTGGCCTGGTTTAGAGCTCATCTGTCGGAAAGATATCAGTTTGTCTCTGTGAATGGTTTGTCCTCTGACAAATCAACTGTAAATATTGGTGTTCCTCAAGGTTCGTTTTAGGACCACTATTGTTCTCAACATAAATTTGACCTCTTGGGGATGTCATTCGAAAACATAATGTTAACTTTCACTGCTATGCGGATGACACAGAGCTGAAACATGGTGAAGCCCCAAAATTGCCCTCGCTGGAAGCCTGCGTTTCAGACATAAGGAAGTGGATGGCTGCAAACTTTCTACTTTTAAACTCGGACCAAACAGAGATGCTTGTTCTAGGTCCCAAGAAACAAAGAGATCTTCTGTTGAATCTGACAATTAATCTTGATGGTTGTACAGTCGTCTCAAATAAAACAGTGAAGGACCTCGGCGTTACTTTGGACGCTGATCTCTCTTTTGACGAACATATCAAGACTGTTTCAAGGACAGCTTTTTTCCATTTACGTAACATTGCAAAAATCTGGAATTTTCTGTCCAAAAATGATGCAGAAAAATGTATCCATGCTTTTGTTACTTCTAGGTTAGACTACTGCAATGCTCTACTTTCCGGCTACCTGGATAAAGCACTAAATACATTTCAGTTAGTGCTAAATACGGCTGCTAGAATCCTGACTAGAACCCAAAAATGTGATCATATTATTCCAGTGCTAGCCTCCCTACACTGGCTTCCTGTTAAGGCAAGGGCTGATTTCAAGGTTTTACTGCTAACCTACAAAGCATTACATGGGCTTGCACCTACCTATCTTTCCGATTTGGTCCTGCCGTACATACCTACACGTACGCTACGGTGACAAGACACAGGCCTCCTAATTGTCCCTAGAATTTCTAAGCAAACAGCTGGAGGCAGGGCTTTCTCCTATAGAGCTCACATTTTATGGAATGGTCTACCTATCCATGTGAGAGACGCAGACGCGCTGTTGCGCCTTCTTCACCATGCAGTCTGTGTGGGTGGACCATTTAAGTTTGTCCGTGATGTGTACGCCGAGGAACTTAAAACATCCCACCTTCTCCACTACTGTCCCGTCAATGTGGATAGGGTGGTGCTCCCTCTGCTGCTTCCTGAAGTCCCCGATCATCTCCTTTGTTTTGTTGACGTTGAGTGTGAGGTTATTTTCCTGACACCACACTTCGAGGGCCCTCACCTCCTCCCTGTAGGCCGTCTCGTTGTTGTTGGTAATCAAGCCTACCACTGTAGTGTCGTCTGCAAACTTGATGATTGAGTTGGAGGCGTGCATGGCCATGCAGTCATGGGTGAACAGGGAGTACAGGAGAGGGCTGAGAACGCACCCTTTTGGGGCCCCAGTGTTGAGGATCAACGGGGTGGAGATGTTGTTTCCTACCCTCACCACCTGGGGGCGTCCCGTCAGAAAGTCCAGGACCCAGTTGCACAGGGCGGGGTCGAGACCCAGGGTCTTGAGATTAATGACGAGTTTGGAGGGTACTATGGTGTTAAATGCTGAGCTGTAGTCGATGAACAGCATTCTTACATAGGTATTCCTCTTGTCCAGATGGGTTAGGGCAGTGTGCAGTGTGATTGCGATTGCGTCGTCTGTGGACCTATTGGGGCGGTAAGCAAATTGGAGTGGGTCTAGGGTGACAGATAGGGTGGAGGTGATATGATCCTTTACTCGTCTCTCAAAGCACTTCATGATAACGGAAGTGAGTGCTACGGGGCGATAGTCGTTTAGCTCAGTTACCATAGCTTTCTTGGGAACAGGAACAATGGTGGCCCTCTTGAAGCATGTGGGAACAGCAGACTGGGATAGGTATTCCTCTTGTCCAGATGGGTTAGGGCAGTGTGCAGTGTGATTGCGATTGCGTCGTCGGTGGACCTATTGGGGCGGTAAGCAAATTGGAGTGGGTCTAGGGTGACAAATAGGGTGGAGGTGATATGATCCTTTACTCGTCTCTCAAAGCACTTCATGATAACGGAAGTGAGTGCTACGGGGCGATAGTCGTTTAGCTCAGTTACCTTAGCTTTCTTGGGAACAGGAACAATGGTGGCCCTCTTGAAGCATGTGGGAACAGCAGACTGGGATAGGGATTGATTGAATATGTCCGTAAACACACCAGCCAGCTGGTCTGCTCATGCACTGAGGACATGGCTAGGGATGCCATCTGGGCCGGCAGCCTTGCGAGAGTTAACAAGTTTAAATGTTTTACTCACGTTGGCTGCGGTGAAGGAGAGCCCACAGGTTTTGGTAGCGGGCCGTGTCGGTGGCACTGTATTGTCCGCAAAGCGAGCAAAGAAATTGTTTAGTTTGTCTGGGAGCAAGACATCGGTGTCCGCGACGGGGCTGGTTTTCTTTTTGTAGTCCGTGATTGACTGTAGACCCTGCCACATACCTCTCGTGTCTGAGCTGTTGAATTGCGACTCTACTTTGTCTCTATACTGATGCTTAGCTTGTTTGATTGCCTTGCGGAGGGAATAGCTACACTGTTTGTATTTGGTCATGTTTCCGGTCGCCTTGCCCTGATTAAAAGCAGTGGTTCGCGCTTTCAGTTTTGCGCGTATGCTGCCATCAATCCACGGTTTCTGGTTGGGGAAGGTTTTAATATTCGCCGTGGGTGCATCACCGATGCACTTGCTAATAAACTCGCTCACCGAATCAGCGTATACATCAATGTTGTCATTCAACGCTATCTGGAATATATTCCAGTCCACGTGATCGAAGCAAGTCTTGAAGCGTGGAATCAGATTGGTCGGACCAGCGTTGAACAGACCTGAGCACGGGCGTTTCCTATTTTAGTTTCTGTCTATAGGCTGGGAGCAACAAAATGGAATCGTGGTCAGATTTTCGGAAAGGAGGGCGGGGGAGGGCTTTGTATGTGTCGCGGGAAGTTAAAGTAACAATGATCCAAGATGTAGGACAGTATGCAAGTGTGTGTGCATGGACTTTGCTGATGCATTTCTCAAATGTGCAGCACATAGTATTTGTTTTACAGTCCTTTGGGGGGCAGAATTGGCATCTCCTCCTCTTGCCTGCCCCAGCTGCAGCATCAGGACAAGATTCAGCCCCTTGGGCAGCTTTCACAAGCGCTGCAGAGGCTGCTGTGTGGGGGAGGCGCTCCCTTCTTTGAATGTGTGGGGTTACAAGTGCCTTTTCCAGCTGCTCCAGGAACACCCTCCTCTTGTTCCGCTTATCAGCCATCCAGGTAGGGTTGATCTTGTTCCATATCACGAAGGCATTGTATGAGGACACATCAATGATGTTATCGAAGATGACCAGGGACCAGCGGGCAGTCATCCTCCTGCAGCTGTAAGTTCCAATCACCTTGTCCAGGTTGTCCACACCTCCTTTGTTGTGGATGTAGTCCAGGATAATGGCTGGCTTCCTCTCCTCACGATCACTGATCTCAGCCGTTTTGTGCAGTGTGCTCAGGAGGACCACATTCTTGTTCCTCTGTGGGAGGTAAGAAACTAGAGTGGTGGTGGGGGTGAAGGCAAACTTTGATGAGAAGGCCTCTTTCCCCCTTGTTGTGAGGAGTGCAGGGGGGAGCTCAGGCTTGTTCTTTCTAACTGTGCCAACCACAGTGATCTTCCTCTTCAGGGCCTGCTAGCTGAGTTCAATCAGTAGCACACAATCTCAATTTCTCATTGTGTGTGTGTGCCTTTGTGGTTTTTGTGGTGTGTAAATTATTTTTTTAAACTGCTGGGTGAAAATGACCCTAAGACAATCTTTGTTTCCTGGTGGTGTACAGCTTTCATGGAAATATGAACAAAGGCGATGCTTCACTTTTTCTAATGTTGGGGTCACTCTAGGAAAAGTCATCAAATTTCAAGGTGAAAAAATATCATTTAGTGGGTTTTCTCTGCTGTTAAACATAGTGGCGGGTAATTTGTGACCCATAAGACAACACAAGTGTTAAATCATTTGCCACAAACAGTCTGTGCCTGTATTTAGTTTTCATGCTAGTGATGGCCGAGAATCCACTCTCACATAGGAATGTGGTTGCAAAGGGCATCAGTGTCTTAACAGTGCGATTTGCCAAGGCAAGAAACTCTGAGTGCAGCCCTATCCAGAAATCTGGCAGTGGCTTCTGATTATATTACATTTTCACAGAACCGTTGCTGCAATTTCGATGAGGGTCTCTTGTTCAGATATCGGCAAGTGGACTGGAGGCAAGGCATGAAAGGGATAACGAATCCAGTTGTTTGTGTCGTCCATTTCTGCGTAATTGCACACCCAGCTCACTCAGGTGCTTCGCAATATAACATTCGGCATTGTCCGTAAGCTTGAGTTAATTTGCACATAAAAAAATCATACAATGATGGAAAGACCTGTGTGTTGTTCTTGTTAATACAGACAGAAAAGAGCTCCAACTTCTGAATCATAGCCTCAATTTTGTTCCACACATTGAATATACAGTTGAAGTCGGACGTTTACATACACCATAGCCAAATACATTTAAATTCCGTTTTTCACAATTCCTGACATTTAATCCTAGTAAAAATTCCCTGTCTTAGGTCAGTTAGGATCACCACTTCATTTTAAGAATATGAAATGTCAAAATAATAGAGACAATTATTTATTTCAGCTTTTATTTCTTTCATCACATTCCCATTGGGTCAGAAGTTTACATACACTCAATTAGTATTTGGTAGCATTGCCTTTCAATTATTTAACTTGAGTCAAACGTTTCGGGTAGCCTTCCACAAGCTTCCCACAATAAGTTAGGTGAATTTTGGCCCATTCCTCCTGACAGAGCTGGTGTAACTGAGTCAGGTTTATAGGCCTCCTTGCTCGCACACGCTTTTTCAGTTCTGCCCACAAATCTTCTATAGAATTGAGGTCAGGGCTTTGTGACGGCCACTCCAAAACCTTGACTTTGTTGACCTTAAGCCATTTTGCCACAACTTTGGAAGTATGCTTGGGGACATTGTACATTTGGAAGACCCATTTGCGACCAAGCTTTAACTTCCTGACTGATATCTTGAGATGTTGCTTCAATATATCCACATAATCTTCCATCCTCATGATGCCATCTATTTTGTGAAGTGCACCAGTCCCTCCTGCAGCAAAGCACCCCCACAACATGATGCTGCCACCCCCGTGCTTCAAGGTTGGGATGGTGTTCTTCGGCTTGCATGCCTCCTCCTTTTTCCTCCAAACATAACGATGGTCATTATGGCCAAAGAGTTCTATTTTTGTTTCATCAGACCAGAGGACATTTCTTCAAAAGGGTACGATCTTTGTCCCCATGTGCAGTTGCAAACCGTAGTCGGGTATTTTTTATGGTGGTTTTGGAGCAGAGACTTCTTCCTTGCTGAGTGGCCTTTCAGATTATGTCGATACAGGACTCATTTTACTGTGGATATAGATACTTTTGTACCTGTTTCCTCCAGCATCTTCACAAGGTCCTTTGCTGTTGTTCTGGGATTGATTTGCACTTTTCGCACCAAAGTACGTTCATCTCTAGGAGACAGAACGCGTCTCCTTCTTGAGCGGTATGATGGCTGCATGGTCCCATGGGGTTTATACTTGCATGCTATTGTTTGTACAGATGAACGTGGTACCTTCAGGCATTTGGAAATTGCTCCCAAAGATGAACCAGACTTGTGGAGGTCTACAATTTTTTTTCTGAGGTCTTGGCTGATTTCTTTTGATTTTCCCATGATGTCAAGCAAAGAGGCACTGAGTTTGAAGGTAGGCCTTGAAATACATCCACAGGTACATCTCCAATTGACTTAAATGATGTCAATTAGCCTATCAGAAGCTTCTAAAGCCATGACATCATTTTCTGGAGTTTTCCAAGCTGTTTAAAGGCACAGTCAACTGAGTGTATGTAAACTTCTGACCCACTGGAATTGTGATACAATGAATTATAAGTGAAATAGTCTGTCTGTAAACAATTGTTGATAAAATTACTTGTGTCATGCACAAAGTAGATGTCCTAACTGACTTGCCAAAATTATAGTTTGTTAAAACTTCTTTGGGATCGGTGTCCCTTCCATGGGACGGTTGAGCTAACATAGGCAAATGCGATTAGCATGAGGTTGTAAGTAACAAGAACATTTCCCAGGACATGGACATATCTGATATTGGCAAAAAGCTTAAATTCTTGTTAATCTAACTGCACTGTCCCATTTACTGTAGGTTTTACAGTGGAAGAATACCATACTATTGTTTGAGGAGAGTGCACAATTTTGATCATGAAAAGTTATTAATAAACAAATGAGGCACATTTGGGCAGTCTTGATACCAAAATTTGAACAGAAATACAATGGTTCATTGGATCAGTCTAAAAATGTGCACATACACTTCTCCCATCTAGTGGCCAAAATCTAAATTGCACCTGGACTAGAATAATACATTATGTCCTTTCTCTTGCAAACAAAGGGGATGGTACAAAAAAAATACAAAAGAACAGTTGGTTTTTCTTTGTATTATCCTTCACCAGATCTGTTGTGTTATACATACATTCCTTTCACATTTCCACAACCTTCAAAGTGTTTCCTTTCAAATGGTACCAAGATATGCATATCCTTACTTCAGGGCCTGAGCTTCAGGCAGTTAGATTTGGATATGTGATTGTAGGCGAAAATTGAAAAAAGTGGCGGATCCTTAAGAAATTTGTGGAGTGGTTGAAAAACGAGTTTTAATGACTCCAACCTATGTGTATGTAAACTTCTGACTTCAACTGTAATTGCGGAGCATCCCTGTAATCCTAGATTCAGATCATTCAGGCGAGAAAAAACATCACCCAGATAGGCCAGTCATGTTAGAAACTCATCATCATGCAAGCAGTCAGACAAGTGAAATGTATGGTCAGTAAAGAAAACTTTAAGCTTGTCTCTCAATTTTAAAAAAATGTGTCAATGCTTTGCCCCTTGATAACCATGGCACTTCTGTATGTTGTAAAAGCATTACATGGTTGCTGCCCATATCATTGCATAATGCCAAAAATACATGAGAGTTCAGGGGCCTTGATTTAATTAAACAAAGTTAACCATTTTCACTGTAGTGTTCAAAATGTCTTTCAAGCTGTCATGCATTCCCTTGGCATCAAGAACTTCTTGGTAGATGCTGCAGTGTACCCAAGTGGCATCGGGAGCAACTGCTTGCACGCGCGTTACCACTCCACTATGTCTCCCTGTCATGGCTTTTGCGCCATCAGTAGAGATATCAACACATCTTGACCACCAAAGTCCATTTGATGTCACAAAGCTGTCCATTATTTAAGAAATATCCTCTCATGTTGTCCTGGTTTCCAGTGGTTTGCAGAAGAGGATGTCTTCCTTAATTGACCCCACATAAACGTAACGGACATATACCAGGAGCAGTTCCAGGCACTCCACATATGTTGACTCATCCAGCTGTAACGTATATAATTCACTGGCTTGTATGCGAAGCAGTAATTGTTTCAAAACATCTCCTGCCATGTCACTGATGTGTCGTGAAACAGTGTTGTCTGATGAAGACATTCTCTGTATAGTTTTTTTGGCCTTTTCCCCCAGCATTGTCCCAGCCATATCCGCGGCAGCAGGAAGAATTAAGTCCTCCACAATAGTATTGGGGCTTGCCTGTCCTAGCCACTCGGCATCTCACCATATAAGACGCTTCTAGCCCCTTCTTATTAATGGTATCTGTTGCTTTTATACGTCTTACTACTTGAAAGTCGTCTTTATTCTCGCTCAAAAAACTCTGGTGGCTTATTTTTGAAATGTTCATCTTTCATTTTCTAAATGTCTGCGCAAGAGTGAAGGTTTCCCACTAGAGAGTAACGGTTAATGTGACTGGATGTTAATTATTTGACTAGGCTACCTGTATTTGAAATTGTGTTGTTATTTCGCTGAACACCAAATGGTTTAATTTTATTTTTGGCAGTGAAATGAGGCTACTCAGGCGAGAAAAAAACCTCACCCAAATGCATAGCCCAGTTGGAAAATATAAATGTACTGTTTGAAAATGTGAAGAAAAATAAATAAATATGTATATATAAAAGTTTTAGGCAGGTGTGAAAAAGTGCCTTAAACTAAGAATGCTTTCAAAAATAGACATGTTAATACACTGTGTGCACAATTATTAGGCAAGTCAGTATTTTGACCATATCATCATTTTTATGCATATTTCCCAACTCCAAGCTGTATAAACTGGAATGCTTATTGGATTTAAGCATATCAGGTGATGTGTATTTGTGTAATGAGGGAGGGTGTGGCCTAAGGAGATCAACACCCTATATCAAGGTGTGTATAATTATTAGGCAGCTTCTTTTCCTCAGGCAAAATGGGCCAAAATAGAGATTTAACTGACTCTGAAAAGTCAAAAGTTGTAAAAAGTATTTCAGAGGAATGCAGCACTCTTGAAATTGCTAAGATATTGGGACGTGATCACAGAACCATCAAAAGTTTTGTTGCAAATAGTCAACAGGGTCGCAAGAACTGTGTTGAGAAAAAAAGACGCAAATTAACTGCCAAAGATTTGAGAAGAATCAAACGTGAAGCTACCAGGAACCCATTATCCTCCAGTGCTGTCATATTCCAGAACTGCAACCTGCCTGGAGTGCCCAGAAGTACAAGGTGTTCAGTGCTCAGAGACATGGCCAAGGTAAGGAAGGCTGAAACCCGACCACCACTGAACAAGACACATAAGTTGAAACGTCAAGACTGGGCCAAGAAATATCTGAAGACAGATTTTTCAAAGGTTTTATGGACTGATGAGATGAGAGTGACTCTTGACGGACCAGATGATGGGCCCGTGGCTGGATCAGTAACGGGCACGGAGCTCCACTTCGACTCAGACGCCAGCAAGGTAGAGGTGGGGTACTGGTATGGGGTGGTATTATTAAAGATGAGCTAGTTGGACCTTTTCGGGTTGAAGATGGACTCAAACTCAACTCCCAAACCTACTGCCAGTTTTTAGAAGACACTTTCTTCAAGCAGTGGTACAGGAAAAAGTCTGCATCTTTCAAGAAGACCATGATTTTTATGCAGGACAATGCTCCATCGCATGCATCGAAGTACTCCACTGCGTGGCTAGCCAGTAAAGGCCTTAAAGATGAAAGAATAATGACATGGCCCCCTTCCTCACCTGACCTAAACCCTATTGAGAACTTGTGGTCCCTTCTTAAACAGACGATTTACGGTGAAGGAAAACAGTGTCTGGGAGGCTGTGGTTGCTGCTGCACAAAAAGTTGATCGTCAACAGATCAAGAAACTGACAGACTTCATGGATGGAAGGCTTATGACTGTTATTGAAAAGAAGGGTGGCTATATTGGTCACAGATTTTTTTTTGAAATGTCAGAAATGTTTATTTATACATTTTGAGTTGTTTGTTTATTATTCTCACTTTAACAGATGAAAATAAACAAGTGAGATGGGGAACTTTTCGTTTTTCATTTAGTTGCATAAAAATTCTGCACACTATTAGTTGCCCAATAATTGTGCACACATAGATATTCTCCAAAGAAAGCCAAAACCTCACTTTTACTTTCTTAAATATTCAGGTTTGAGGTTTTATTAACATTGGATTGACCGAGAGCGCTGTAGTTGTTCAATAATAAAATTAATCCTCAAACATACAACTTGCCTAATAATTGTGCACACAGTGTAGATTATATTTATCAGTTAAGTACATGCAAAGTGAGTGAACAGAAGAAAAATCAAATCCATATTTGGTGTGGCCACCATTTGCCTTCAAAACAGCATCAATTCTTGTAGGTACACCCACACAAATTCAGGGATTTTGTAGGCATATAGTCAGGTGTATGATTAAACAATTATACCAAAACAGGTGCTAATGATCGACAATTCATTATGTAGGTTGAAACACAATCATTAACTGAAACAGAAACAGCTGTGTAGGAGGAATAAAACTGGTTGAGGAACAGCCAAACTCAGCTAACAAGGTGAGGTTGCTGAAGAAAGTTTACTGTCAAAAGTCATACACCATGGCAAGACTGAGCACAGCAACAAGACACTAGGTAGTTATATTGCATCAGCAAGGTCTCTCCCAGGCAGACATTTCAAGCCAGACAGGGGTTTACAGATGTGCCGTCCAAGCTCTTTTGAAGAAATACAAAGAAACATTGAGGACCGTAGACGTGGTGGTCGGCCAAGGAAACTTACTGCAGCAGATGAAAGACACATTATGCTTACTTCCCTTTGCAATCGGAAGATGTCCAGCAGTGCAATCAGCTCAGAATTGGCAGAAAAGAGTGGGACCCTGGTACACCAATCTACTATCCGGAGAAATCTGGTCAGATGTGGCCTTCGTGGAAGACTTAGGGCCAGAAACCCATACCTCCGACGTGGAAACAAGGCGAAGAAACTTAACTATGCACGAAAACACAGGAACTGGGGTGCAGAAAAATGGCAGCAGGTGCTCTGGACTGATGAGTCAAAATTTGAAATATTTAGCCGTAGCAGAAGGTAGTTGGTTCGCCGAAGGGCTGGAGAGCGGTCTACGAATGAGTGTCTGCAGGCAACAGTGAAGCATGGTGGAGTTTCCTTGCAAGTTTGGGGCTGCATTTCTGCAAATGGAGTTGGGGATTTGGTCAGAATGAATGAATGGTCTCCTCAATGCTGAGAAGTACAGGAAGATATTTATCCATCATGCAATACCACCAAGGAGGCATCTGATTGGCCCCAAATTTATTCTGCAGCATGACAAGAGATACTCTCAAAGATCGGCTATGAAAAAGCCAACTGACACTTACTCTTGAGTTGCTGACTTGTTGCACCCTCGACAACTACTATGATTATTATTATTTGACCATGCTGGTCATTTATGAACATTTGAACATCTTGGCCATGTTCTGTTATAATCTCCACCCGGCACAGCCAGAAGAGGACTGGCCACCCCTCATAGCCTGGTTCCTCTCTAGGTTTCTTCCTAGGTTTTGGCCTATCTAGGTTTTGGCCTTTCTAGGGAGTTTTTCCTAGCCACCGGGCTTCTACACCTGCATTGCTTGTTGTTTGGGCTTTTAGGCTGGGTTTTTGTACAGCACTTTGAGATATCAGCTGATGTAAGAAGGGCTATATAAATACATTTGATTTGATTTGACAACTCCCCAAACATACAGCAGAAGTCATTAATAACTATCTTCAGTGTAAAGAAGAACAAGGAGTCCTGGAAGTGATGCCCTGACCTCAACATCATCGAGTCTGTCTGGGATTACATGAAGAGAGAGAAGCACCTGAGGCTGCCTAAATCCACAGAAGAATTGTGGTTTATTCTCCAAGATGTTTTGGCCAACCTACCTGCCGAGTTCCTTCAAAAACGGTGTGCAAGTGTACCTAGAAGAATTTATGCTGTTTTGAAGGCAAAGGGAGGTCACACCAAACATTGATTTGATGTAGATTTTTCTTCTGTTCACTCACTTTGTATTTTGTTAATTGATAAATATAAACTATTAACATGTATATTTTTGAAACCATTCTTACTTTACCGCATTTTTTACACCTGCCTAAAGCTTTTGCACAGTACTGTATGTATTTAAAAACAAAATGTGAATGACATTTGTATTTGGCGTACCCCCGACGGCATTGCACGTACCCCGGGGGTATGCGTACTCAGTTTGGGATTACCTGATCTAGACCAATAGCAGAGTGATAGTCCATGGCCTATGATGTTGTTCCATGGCATATGGCCTTCTTCATATGCAGTCAGTGGTAACAGCCATGCTAACAGCTTCTGTTGAAGTAGTCACACAGCTCCAGAACTGCCTAAATGCCTTGGCCTCTTGGAAATGGTGGATTCCATCGTCGACTCTCACTGATGGTAGAGGGGCCTTTTTGCACCACTGACCAGGTATGATTACACCGGTCTCCACATCTTCACAATCTACCATCTCTGGTGGTGTGTAGACCAGCCTGGATACCTTCTGTGAGCGGAGGTAATTGTGGAGAGCAGTCACGGCAAGGACAAGATCCCTAACCTTCTATGGATCCAAATTGATGGTGGTCCTGAACACACACCAGCGGTTTGCAAACACTCCAAAAGCATTCTCCACACTCCTTCTAGCCCTGGACAATCTGAAATAAAAGTAGTCATGAGTATACATCATAATATACAGTGTATAGTGAGCATGAACTACACATTTTTACTTGATTTAGGTCTGTTTTTTATTTTTTGCATATGAGCTTTAAGAAATATCTCTGGTCTCTGTGGTCAGTTGGCCCCTTGGGTATGCCTTCAGGATGTTCTTGTTCAAGCCAAAGCTTCATCGGCTACTACCACATAGTGGACAGTTGTAGTCCACGATGGGAGGGCAGATGGTGCAGGGATATTTAGGGACTCTTCCTGTAGTGCCTGGCCGAGGGAACACTTGTTCCAGAACCCTCTCATCACTCACTCTACCAATGACGTCGACATCCACATAAGTACATTTGAGGTCTGCATCCACTAGAGCCATTAGTACAATGGAGTGGTTGCCCTTGTAATTGTGGTACTGAGATCCACTGTGCTCAGGGGGTTGGATGTTGACGTGTTTCCCGTCCAAAGAGCCTATGCAGTGTGGAAATTGTCAAAGCTGCTCATACTTCTTTGCGACGCCGTGCCACTCTGCCTCAGTACGTGGCACTGACAGGTAGCCACCTTTTAGCACTTTGTATAGTGCTTGGCATGTTTCCATCACTATTTCAGAAAGGGCTTGCCAAGGTAGATTAATGTCTCCCTGGTGGCCAAAAATCTCAAGATGCTGGGATGATTGCTTCCCTCATGACTGTGTCTTTCTTTTCAATTTGAGGTGTCACCATCTTCACTAACGCCTCCAAACTTCCCAGATCCATCCGCATCCAAGTTCTAAAAAACAAACAAACAAACAAGAGATACATGAGTTATGTTCATTGTTTTATTTTGATGACATCACTCAAGATTAAACTAGGTGGATAGATGGAGTTCAAGTAGGCTTAAAACAACCTTAGTATGTAGCTAGTTGGATCCTCCTCTTTAAGCTCCAGTAGAAGATTATTGAAGCACCCTTTTTCATCCTACCTTCTAAGCCAGCTCCTCACCCATTACTTTCTTTTCTTAGGTCTGTTCCCTTGCTCTTCCATAATGTCTATTAAGATTTGTGCACTTCATGCACACTCAACATTGTTAATCTTAACCCACAGCACCTGTCTGATTGCTTGTTGTAACAGATTTGAACTGTCATGGAACACTACATATGTCATAATTCATGGGATATCCTATACTTATTTTTAATTGGATATTGCTTGAAGTTAGTACACTTTTAATTGCAAACTAATTGCATTCAAATTGCATAGTGTAGCAGTCAAATTGCATGCAATCACATTGCTTCGTGTGACAGGCTCAACATGCAGGACTAAGTGAAATAAAATAATGAACATGGTAATAAAAAACAACAACAATAGAAATAGAAATAGCACTATATACACATCATAACTGTAGCAGTGAGGGATAAATACATGTCTGCTGGGGTGGAGGCAGAGTAAAAGTCAGTTGGTGGGGTTGGTGGAAAATGTCCATAGGGGGAGCAGCATGTAAGGTATGTGACCGTTGAAGGAGGTGGTGGGGTGGGGTGTCCCTAGGTGAAGCAGCAGGTAAGGTAATTGACCTTTGAGGGGATTTGAAGCGGGAAGAACAGGGCATGGCTTGGGTCACCCTCCGAAGTGCCTTGCAGTCTGTGGCGGTGGAGTTGCCATACCAGGCTGTGATGCAGCCCTACAGTATGCTCTCAATGGTGCTCCTATAGAACACTGTAACGGCACTCGGGGACAGGCTGAATTTCTTCAGCATCTTGAGGTTGAAGAGTCGCTGTCGTGCATTCTTCACCATGGTGTCCATGTGGTTAGACCATTTCATCTTCTCTGAGATGTATACGCCGAGGAATTACAAGTTATTGACCGTCTCCACGGCGGCCATGTTGATGAGGATTGGGGTGTGTCCAGCCTGGTTCCTCCTGAAGTCCACAATCAGCTCCTTTGTTTTGCTAACGTTGAGGGAGAGGTTGTTTACCTGACACCATGCCATCAGAGTGCCTACCTCTTCCCTGTAGGCTGTCTCGTTGTCTTTGGTAATCAGGTCTACTACTGTCATGTCATCAGTGAACTTTATGATGGAGTTGGAACTGTGTAAGGCCAAGCAGTCATGGGTATACAGGGAATACAGGAGGGGACTGAGAACGCACCCTTGTGGGGCCCCCGTGTTGAGAATCATTGTCGAGGAGGTAACATTGCACACCTTTACCACATGGGGGCGGAGCATCAGGAAATCCAGGACCCAGTTGTTTAGGGAGGAGTTTAGACTCAGGGCTGTGAGCTTTGTAATGAGCTTATAGGGCACTATGGTATTGAAGGCCGAGCTGTAGTTGATGAACAGCATCCTCACATATGCATTCCTTTTGTCCAGATGGGTAAGGGCATATTTCAACGCAATAATGATCGTGTCGTCCGTGGATCTGTCAGGGCGGTAGACGAATTGGAGAGGATTGAGTGTGTCGGGGAGGGAAGAGGTGATATGGTCTTTGACTAGCATTTCATGATGATGGAAGCACTTCATGATGACTGAAGTGAGTACTACTGGTCGGTAGTCATTCAGTTCAGTTACTTTCCCTTTCTTGGGCACAGGGATTATAGTGGACATCGTGAAGCAGGTGGGTATAGCGGCCTGAGCTAGGGAGAGATTGAAAATGTCAGAACACAACCGCCAGCTGGTCTGCACATGCTCTGAGAGCACGGCTAGGGATGCCGTCTGGGCCGTCAGCCTTAAGAGTGTTAACACGTTTGAATGACCTACATACATCCTCCAAGGAGACTGAGTGTGTAATCCACGTTGTCACCCAGGGCTCTCCTTTGCAACTCAGGGTCATTGTACTCAAATCGTGAGAAAAAGGTGTTTAGCTCTTCCGGTAGGGTGGCGTTGGTGACCGCGATGTGGCTGGCTTTCTTTTTGTAATCCATTATTGCCCCATGGGCAGCCACGTTTGATGCTAAGCTAAGCAGAGCTAGTTCAAATCAAATCAAAGTTTATTTGTCATGTGCGCCGAATACAACAGGTGTAGGCCTTACAGTGAAATGCTTACTCACAGGCTCTAACCAATAGTGCAAAAAAGGTATTAGGTGAACAATAGGTAGGTAAAGAAATAAAACAACAGTAAAAGACAGGCTATATACAGTAGCGAGGCTATAAAAGTAGTGAGGCTACATACTGACACCGTTTAGTCAGGCTGATTGAGGTAGTATGTACATGTAGATATGGTTAAAGTGACTATACATATATGATGAACAGAGAGTAGCAGTAGCGTAAAAGAAGGGTTGGCGGGTGGTGGGTGACGGATGCAGATAGCCCGGTTAGCCAATGTGCGGGAGCACTGGTTGGTCGGCCCAATTGAGGTAGTATGAACATTAATGTATAGTTAAAGTGACTATGCCTATATGATAAACAGAGAGTAGCAGCAGCGTAAAAAGAGGGGTTGGGGGGGCACACAATGCAAATAGTCCGGGTAGTCATTTGATTACCTGTTCAGGAGTCTTATGGCTTGGGGGTAAAAACTGTTGAGAAGCCTTTTTGTCCTAGACTTGGCACTCCGGTACCGCTTGCCATGCGGTATTAGAGAGAACAGTCTATGACTGGGGTGGCTGGGGTCTTTGACAATTTTTAGGTCCTTCCTCCGACACCGCCTGTTGTAGAGGTCCTGGATGGCAGGCAGCTTAGCCCCAGTGATCTACTGGGCCGTACGCACTACCCTCTGTAGTGCCTTGCGGTCAGAGGCCGAGAAATTGCCATACCAGGCAGTGATGCAAGCAGTCATGATGCTCTCGATGTTGCAGCTGTAGAACCTTTTGAGGATCTCAGGACCCATGTCAAATCTTTTTAGTTTCATCAGGTGGAATAGGGTTTGTCGTGCCCTCTTCACAACTGTCTTGGTGTGTTTGGAACATTCTAGTTTGTTGTTGTGGACACCAAGGAACTTGAAGCTCTCAACCTGCTCCACTACAGCCACGTCGATGAGAATTGGGGCGTGCTCGGTCCTCCTTTTCCTGTAGTCCACAATCATCTCCTTAGTCTTGGTTAAGTTGAGGGATAGGTTGTTATTCTGGCACCACCTGGCCAGGTCTCTGACCTCCTCCCTATAGGCTGTCTCGTCGTTGTCGGTGATCAGGCCTACCACTGTTGTGCCGTCTGCAAACTTAATGATGGTGTTGGAGTCGTGCCTGGCCATGCAGTCGTGGGTGAACAGGGAGTACAGGAGGGGACTGAGCATGCACCCCTGGGGAGCTCCAGTGTTGATAATCAACGTGGCAGATGTGTTGCTACCTACCCTCACCACCTGGGGGCGACCCGTCAGGAAGTCCAGGATCCAGTTGTAGAGAGAGGTGTTTAGTCCCAGGATCCTTAGCTTAGTGATGAGCTTTGAGGGTACTATGGTGTTGAACGCTGAGCTGTAGACAATAAATAGCATTCTCAAATAAGTGTTCCTTTTGTCCAGGTGGGAAAGGGCAGTGTAGATCAGTGGATCTGTTTGGGCGGTATGCAAATTGGAGTGGGAGTAGGGTTTCTGGGATAATGGTGTTGATGTGAGCCATTACCAACCTTTCAAAGCACTTCATGGCTACGGACGTGAGTGCTACGGGTCTAGTCATTTAGGCAGGTTGCCTTTGTGTTCTTGGGCACAGGGACTATGGTGGTCTGCTTGAAACATGTTGGTATTACGGACTCAATCAGGGACATGTTGAAAATGTCAGTGAAGACACCTGCCAGTTGGTCAGCACATGCGCGGAGCACAAGTCCTGGTAATCCATCTGGCCCTGCAGCCTTGTGTATGTTGACCTGTTTAAAGGTCTTACTCACGTTGGCTACGGAGAGCGTGATCACACAGTCATCCGAAACAGCTGATGCTCTCATGCATGCCTCAGTGTTGCTTGCTTTGAAGCAAGCATAGAAGTGATTTAGGTCATCTGGTAGGCTTGTGTCACTGGGCAGCTCGCGGCTGTGCTTCCCTGTAATAGTTTGCAAGCCCTGCCACATAAGACAAGCGTCGGAGCCGGTGTAGTATGATTCAATCTTAGCTCCGTATTGACGCTTTGCCTGTTTGATGGTTCGTCGCAGGGCATAGCAGGATTTCTTGTAAGCTTCCAGGTTAGAGTCCCACACCTTGAAAGCGGAAGCTCTACCCTTTAGCTCAGTGCGAATATTGCCTGTAATCCATGACTTCTGGTTGGGGTATGTACGTACAGTCACTGTGGGGACGACGTCCTCGATACACTTATTTATAAAGCCAGTGACTGACATGGTGTACTCCTCAATTCCATCGGAAGAATCCCGGAACATGTTCCAGTCTGTGATAGCAAAACAGTCCTGTAATTTAGCATCTGCTTCATCTGACCACTTTTTCATAGACCTAGTCACTGGTGCCTCCTGCTTTAATTTTTGCTTGTAAGCAGGACTCAGGAGGATAGAGTTGTGGACGGATTGACCAAATGGAGAGCAAGGGAGAGCTTTGTACCCATCTCTGTGTGTGGAGTACAGGTGATCTTGAATTTTTTTCTCCCTCTGGTTGCACATTTAACATGTTAATGGTAATTTGGTAGAACTGATTTAAGTTTCCCTGCATTAAAGTCTCCAGCCACTAGGAGCACCGCCTCTGGGTGAGTGGTTTCCTGTTTGCTTATTTCCTTATACAGCTGACTGAGTGCGGTCTTAGTGCCAGCATCTGTCTGTGGTGGTAAATAAACAGCCATGAAAAGTATAGCTGAAAACTCTCTAGGCAAGTAGTGTGGCCTGCAATTTATCACAATATACTCTACTTCAGGCGAGCACAATCTAGAGACTTCCTTAGATTTCGTGCACCAGCTGCTGTTTACAAACATTCACTCTCCTCAAACAATAGCATGGCATTTTTTCACTGTAATAGCTACTGTAAATTGGACAGTGCAATAATTAGATTAGCAAGAATTTAAGCTTTATGCCCATATCAGACAGGTCTATGTCCTGGGAAATGTTCTTGCTACTTACAACGTCATGCTAATCACATTAGCACTCGTTAGCTCACTAGCTCTATTTAGCTTAGCATTTCACATTGCTGCCCCAGGGGCAGCATGACTGACCATCCCCGTTTTATATAGATTATTAAATTTAACATTTCAATATAGCAAATGTTAGCTTACTTACTTGTATATTTAACACCTATTTAGCTCTATTTATTGCTTGCTCTGATTAGCTTGCTACATTTTACTCTTTGCTTCAAGTTAGGAGACCAGTTGTATCTTGGAGTTATTTTCACATTTGTCTGACTACTGTAGCACAATAATGATTTCTAAATGTTAAAGTTTTCTTTACAAGATTCTCAGTTCAAACTTCCACCATGTTTTCAAAAGTTGTGCATCTATTAAACTCCGCTCAATGAACTTTTAGAAACCAATCGGATTTGTTCTGCCCTATACCAATCAGATTATTTCAGCCCTAAGAACAAAGTTGACTACACTTTAGTTGACTACAGTTTAGTTGACTACACAAAGTTGACTACACAAAGTTGACTACACTTTTTACACATAGCAAGGCTATGATCACTGAGTATGTACTTAGTCAAAGCTTTTCTTAATTTTGGATCAGTCACAGTAATCAGGTATTCTGCCACTATGTACTCTCTGTTTAGGGCCAAATAGCATTAGTGTGCTCTGATTTTTTGGTTAATTCTTTCCAATGTGTCAAGTAATTATCTTTTGGTTTTCTCATGATTTGGTTTGGTCTAATTGTGTTGCTGTCCTGCGGCTCTGTGGGGTCTGTTTGTGTTTGTGAACAGAGCCCCAGAACCAGCTGGCTGAGGGAACACTTCTCTAGGTTAATCTCTTTGGAGGTCAGGGTTTTGTTATGGAAGGTTTGGTTTGGTTGTAGAACTTACTGGCTTTTCTGAATTTTGATAATTAGCGGGTATTGTTCTAGTTCTGCTCTGCATGCATTATTGGGTGTTTTACGCTGTACACAGAGGATGTGTTTGCAAAATTCTGCATGTCTCAATTTGGTGTTTGTTCCATTTTGTAAATTCTTGGTTGGTGAATGGACCCCAGACCTCACAATCATAGAGGGCAATGGGTTATATAATTTATTCAAGTATTTTTAGCCAGATCCTAAAAGGATGTAGCATTTTATGTTCCGTTTGATGGTGTAGAAGGCCCTTCTTGCCTTGTCTCTCAGATTGTTCATAGCCTTGTGGAAGTTACGTGTGGTGCTGATGTTTAGGCCAAGATAGGTATAGTTTTCTTGTGTGATCTAAGGCATCGGTGACCAGATGGGGTGAATACATGCTCTGTTGTGCGGTAGTTTGGTAAAAAGCCAATTTGACATTGATTTCACTGAGAAAATGTAGTAGTCTGCTGTTAATGATAGAGAGATCAAGGACTGCACTCTCTCTCTCTCTCTCTCTCTATTTTTTTTTTTAATAAACAATTTATATATAGGTGCTACCATGGTATGTGAACTCGGTGGTATCTGAGTAATTATGAAGTTAACGGAAATTAAAGGGCACTTAAATGTCATTGCCAGGCCGACCTGTGTGATGAACTTATCGTTAGGAGGCATGGTGACATTTGCTGGTGTAAAGCAACACGGGCAAAATGTATGCTGCCTGTGTACGTTCATGATTCTGCTTGTGTATGTGTGTGTTCATGATTCTGCTTGTGTATGTGTGTGTTCATGATTCTGCTTGTGTATGTGTGTGTTCATGATTCTGCTTGTGTATGTGTGTGTTCATGATTCTGTGCATGTGTATTCACAAGGGCAATTCCCCATTTGCAACTACAAAAAAAATCTGCTACCAAATGATCTCAACAGGAGACAACAACTCACGTCACGATTAAATACTGGCACATACTGTTCAATATTTGAACTTTGAGGTCGAATGGTTCTCATAAGAAATAGTGTACTTCTTTCACAAAGCCAGTGGCCTTTAACAGCCTGTTAGATCCATAAAACCCAATGTTGTGGTTCGGGGGTCCAGTTTCAAGTACAATTAGTTTGACCACAGACTCAGCAATGAATAGGCTCTAATAGGGAGTGATCTAACCTTCCAGACCAAACTCAACCTGTAAAAAACCCATTATTAGTCAATTACGTGGGAGAAATGCGTTAGCGGTGTGCTAGCACGGCGTAATTCCACTTGTGTAAAACCCAATTACAGGCACCTCGAAATGAGCTTCATGAACTGTTTTACATGTTTACCATTTCTTTGCGCCTCACGGTGGTTCGTATGTAAAACAGTCCTGTTCTGAGCTGGAGTGAACATAGGAGCATTTCACCAACAGCATATGAAGATTTTGGCCTGAGGAGTAGATACCTCTGGCATAAGGTACTGTAATGTTACCCGGTTGCACGCCTAACTGAACTACAACCCAGGAAATCTTTTAGTCAGATTTTCCTACCTTTTGGCAGCACTGTGGTCATTTAGCTTCTGTCAAGAAGAAATTGTGTTAGCACAAGCCAGATCTTGTATGTAATGTGGCGTGATTGTAAATCCAGTATTTCTATATCAAAACAAGAGTTATTGTATTTATATACGGTCAGGTTTTAGAGAACATATTAAGATTTCAGGCTTTATAGTTTAGCCCAGATTTTCTGCCAATGTAGCCTGAGAGAGAGAAGCCAACAGACTTGGAACTGCCAGTAACCTGTGGTTGCTCTTTCTACTCACTGTATAACCACTGGTCCTAGGCAAGCTAAATCATTGAGCTCATGATAGGTAAGGTTGTGGTTTAGAATGGAGGAGCAGCTCCTGTATGAGTATAGGTCTAGGTTGAACTGACGTGCCAGCTTTGTCCAATGCATATTCTCTAGCTCCTCCACTTTAACGGTGGTACATTTATCCGTTGGGCCCAGTCATTACCTTTCTTTGGCCAGAGTTGTCACTTGGTGGTGGTATCCCATGCCCTGGAAAGCGATAATTTAAGCCTATCAGCGCCGTCACGTTCCGTTAGCGTCAATCTCACCACGACGCCCTGCCGTGGGCCGACCCAGTGCCTTACGACCTACCACCCTGTTATGTCTAAGGTCACCACCCAGCGTCATCATCCAGCGTCATCAAGGAAGGGTAAAACTAGAACCAGTAGAATGGACTATACATAGAACTAGAATCAATAGAATGGACCTTCCCACTGAAAGCAACATATTCCTTGGTGACTGAACTGGTGGCCATTTTGGGTGTACCATTTGGAATGTTTCTAATTCTATGGCTAAATGACACCTGTAATTCTCCCTAACCTGGTAACACATGCAAAAAAAATATGTAACGGTATGAGTTAGGACCTTTGATTGACATGACAGGGTTCACGCTGGAGAGATGAGGGACACAACAGCCTGTCTTCCACTTCAGGCACAACATCAAATTCTGTTGAATCGCCGCTTGAAATCTTTCAAGACTTCCCAGTGAGTGAAGGTCTTGTCTGGACTTATCCCGGGAGTACATTTTTGCTAGAACCACCTAGAACCAATCTCCAATGTAAAGCCGAATGAGTAGGCTACCATTATGTCAGATCGTGAAATGCGCATTCAAATACATTTTTAACCGGCCAAATTATTAGATCACCTGCAAAATAAAATAAAAAATAAGACGTTTATTTTTAATGCACTGCAGAAATGAGAGGGGATCAGAATGTATGCGCTCTCCCCACTAATAATTGTTTCTGCAGTGAGGATTCAACCTCTTAGAGAATTATTTTGTAACTTATCTGCAGATAATAGTCATGTTGAGCTCAAAAAGCCGTAGTAGCAAATCAGGGAGCCAAATGAACGTCTCTGCGATTCGGTTCCCGACATTCACCAAAAAGATCAGTTCAAAAAGAGCTGTGTGTTGGTGAACAACCCATCTCTACCTGATATCACTGAGCCCTAGGCTGGTCCTGGTTCAGGGTACAGTCAATGTTAAGGAAATAAAGCTGCTAACTCTTACTGTCACACTTCCCGCTTGGCTCACAGGGTTAAGAGCAGGACTAGAGTGAGATTATAGAGTCATTTGTACAAGCAGGTCCATTATCTTTCTGTATTTTCTTTAGGACGGGGATCCATTGTTGCAGATGGCTTATGTTGGTCTTCTTACAATAACGAATAATCAAGAACTTGGCTTGAGTTATGGATGGGGTCTGGGTTTCATAGTATTTAGACCCCTACCACTATTTCATATTAATGACCAGTTATACCAATTAGTAATGTCAGACCCCCCTTTCTCGACCAAGTAAATGCATGCACGCACCCACATACGCACACGTGTGCTTAAACACTCACTCACACACATCACATTCTCTCTCCTTCTTTCAATCTGTAATGTACTGGATGTTTCATATGTTTCATAGGAAAAGTTGTTGAGGATACATTTTCAAGCTGTTCTCAGAGGGTACAATCTGGAGAAATTCAGGGTGAGTGGTTCAGTTCAACCTGCGGTCTGACAACACATTGCCCACACATTCCCTTTATGGAAATACAGTAGCTCAAGGACTGTTTAAAATGGCTTCAAACTAAACAAGATGTTAGTTGCTCAATACCTCTATGAAAACGTGTTGAGAGGGAAAGAAAGAGAGAGAACCCTTCTGGTGATGACAACTCTCTCATGGTCTGAGAGAGAAGGGTTGAACATATTTTTTTTTACTGTGTTCCCAATAAAAATATTTCCCATTGTGTGTTTTAATTTTGCCTGTGGGGTAAACTGTGTAGTCATTGATGTTCTCTTTTCCCACCTGGTTTATCACTTCAATAAAAGTTTCACTCGGTTTCCCCCTATTGTGCACTGATATTTTTGTATTTTCCCCTGCGATGTCGAGGGGTAAAATGGTAGAGTACTGTGGGCTATTACTTGCTAATGTGCTGTTTTTTATAATAATTTTTGTCTGGCTATTAATGTCACTTTCATAAGGCTGTCATCAGTAGCACAACAATGGAGCACATATGTTAACACAGCCAGAGGTTGCCAAGGGGACAATGATATACACACACACACACACACACACACACACACACACACACACACACACACACACACACACACACACACACACACACACACATTCTCACACACTCGCATGCACACTCTGACACACCCTTGTGTACACACAAATGCATGAAGATAGGCATATGAACACATTCACATGCACACATACACTCTAAGGGCACCTGAAGCAAGTGTTTATGTAAGGGATAAACGCCGACATTTTTCATACCGGTGGTATACAGTCTGATATACCATGGCTGTCAGCCAATCAGCATTCAGGGCTCGAACCACCCAGTTTATAATTCACTATAACGCATGGTATATCTGCACGGTATAATTCAATGGCTATAATTCAATGGCTTGCTTGCTACTTCAGTGGATGTTGAACACATTTCTACCATCAAATGAACAGATTTCTAGCGGCACATTTGTTTATAGCCATGGTATGTATATATGGCATAATCAACTCAGGGATCTATGCTATCTCTGGAAAATTATGCAACTCCTTGGAAGGCTAGTTCCACTCCGTTAGCCCGTCATCGAACACACCTTCCACATAGTTCATAGCCCCTCGTTGATTATCCCTTACTTATCCACCTCATTTTTGAACACTTTTAAAAAATGGAAGCCAAATGCGGAAACTATGTGTACAACTTCCTCCGTGCTCACGCATTATCATAACAACCTGTGTACACTAGCACATGGTAAATTGTGGTAAATTGCACTCGCTCGCGGGTGTGCTGGCAGCATAAGGCAGCCTATAGCAGCAGTTCGGCTGTGCATCAAGAATTCAGCATACCAAGTTTTTATTAAGTTATTAAATGGGTAAATAGTTTAATCCATTCTCCATTTCATGAATTTATTCACAGTTAAATAGTAATATGCTCTAAACCGCTCTGGTGACAAACAAACATTGCTGCTCTGTTTCCAATCGTCCACATAGCTGGGAGAACCTATTCCAGTAAGTAAATACATTTTGAAAATGTAAAAAAAGCAATGTATTATTAGCTAAGTAGCTACAGTGCAGGGTAACTCAAATGAGCTGCTAATGTAGCTAGCTAGCTATCCAACCAACTTTACATACTGTATAGCTAGCCAGCAAAGTTAATTAAATATCAGCAGCTACCTAACTTCATATTAGCTAGCTATCTTGATGTATTTAACATTGTTAAAATCTAACTCCAAATGCATTTGTAGGTATCTAGCTAACAGCCATGGAAGAGGGTGAAAGGATAGCAGCCCAGCTGTCAAAGAAGGGAGAGATTAGGCTATTCTAGATAGGACAGGTACTTTTGTGTAGTTCCAGTCCCTAGAAAGAAGTGAGGACAGGGATAATAGCAACATAATATTCAGTGCTGTCTAATTTCAGTATAATGAAGTCTGTTTCTTGTGATGTTGTCTGTCCTCAGACACAGAGAGCTGTGAAAAGCCTGTATGCAGATGAAGAGGTCCCAGTGAAGAGCAGTGGTTCTCAGTCCTGGTCCTGGGGACTCAAAGGAGTGCATATTTTTGTTTTTGCCTTAGCACTACATACATGATTATAATGATCAACTCATCATCAAGCTTCAAGTGGTATTTATGTTTTCATTTGTGATGCTATCCTTGATATGATCCCGCTGTTGTCACATACTAGACATAAAGTTGAAGTCGGAAATTTACAGACACTTAGGTTGGAGACATTAAAACTTGTTTTTCAACCACTCCACAAATTTCTTGTTAACAAACTATAGTTTTGGCAAGACGGTTAGAACATCTACTTTGTGCATGACACAAGTAATTTTTCCAACAATTGTTTACAGACAGACTAACACTAATACCAGGAGTATCAAACTCCAGTCTTTGAATGATGCATGCAGTGGTGGAAAAAGTACCAATTGTCATACTTCAGTAGAAGTAAAGATAAGATAGAAAATTATTCAAGTAAAAGTGAAAGTCACCCAGTAAAATCTTACTTGAGTAAAAGTCTAAAAGTACTTGGTTTTAAATATACTTAATTAAGTATCAAAAGTAAAAGTATAAATCATTTAAAATTCCTTATAATAGGCAAAACAGACAGGACCATTTTCTTGTTTTTAATTTGATAGCAAGGGGCACGCTCCAATAGTCACACTGTTAAGGGGTCCACCAGATCAGAGGCACTAGGGATGATGAGGGATGTTCTCTTGATAAGTGTGTGAATTAGATCATTTTCCTGTCCTGCAAAGCATTCAAAATATAACAAGTCGTTTTGGATGTCAGGGAAAATGTATATAGTAAAAAGTACACAATTTTCTTTAGGAATGTAGTAAAGTAAAAGTTGTCAAAAATATAAATAGTAAAGTAAATTACATTTACAACTGTATTCATCAATTAAATAAAATGATACTATAGCACATTTAATTACATTATTATTGTAGACTGTAGATTACTCCTGTATCTACCTTGTACAATAATGTAATCATTGAATGAAATAGCGTATCCATCCACATTTACAATTTAATTGATCAATTAGATAAATAATACTAGCACATACAGTTACATTGTTGTACAATAGGCTACTACTGTATCCACACTATATTAGGATACCGTTGTGATATTGTCAGGCATGATTTTAGGTTTTCGATCGAAGTTGCATGTTGCACTTCGTTTCCCTTCTTCAGTGAAAAGTAGTTATTTCATTTACAATTGAATTAATCCATTACATAAATAATACTAGCACATCAAATTACCTTACACGAAACCCAAACCGGCTGTGCTCGTGCGCCATCGTGCGCCATCGTGCATAAATGTATTTTGTCCCCCCCACACAAAACGCGATCACTACACGTAGGTTAAAATATCAAAACAAACTCTGAACCAATTATATTGGTCCAAAAGCATTGCACATGCTAGCTCATTTTCCCTATTTAGCTAGCTTGCTGTTGCTAGCTAATTTGTCCTGGGATATAAACATTGAGTTGTTATTTTACCTGAAATGCACAAGGTCCTCTACTCCGCCAATTAATCCACACATAAAATGGTCAAACGAATCGTTTCTAGTCATCTCTCTGAAGAGAGGGGGAAAGTCTATGTACTGCTCTGTTCGACTGAAGGGACATCCCAAGGATCCCACATAGCACATTCGAACTCCTCTGAAAGCCGTGGACACACTCTTATTGGTTGTCTGATGTGGAACTGGTAACAACACAGTCAGTGATTGGCTAACACCATTTAGATCTCTATACAGCTAGATAAGATAACATACCATGCCATGAGGTAGTGAGATTGGGCATCATCTTTTCTAGGCCATTAGAGATAACAGGAAATACACAAGCGGTAGGGTACACTATAGTTCAAGGTGGCTACCTCAGAATGTCTGCTTGCATGGAAAAATTGTAAGGTTTCTAACATTTATGGTTGAGATTTAATTAATATAAATATAAACTATGCACAATATGACTTTCATTAACACGCGATGTAGGCGTCACGCAGACATTCGTAAGACGTTGGTATCCTGTCATGTAAGTCAGACACGTAATGCAGGAGTCACGCAGAGGTTAGTAAGGCGTTGGTATCATGTCATGTCAGGTGGTACGGTTGCCTAGGCTTATATATGTCCCTTATCATCCCCCATACCTTCCATTGAAAATGAATGATATGCGGTGACAGTGTACCCGGACCGTTATTCATTTTCGCGTTATGCGCCACTTGAAATCATTGCATTAGTATGTTTCTGATAGCTGATACATCCTTGACAAAATACACCATATTACTGTCCTGCTAATGTACCTGGACCTTGTAGGCTAAAATGCCGAGAAAAACCCCATTACTGATCCAAATGGTTGCCTAATCAGGATGCAGTTATTTCCAAATAAATATGCATTCAAAACGCCAGGCTTTTGAGTGCTTATTCAAACGACATAGCCTATTCACTGCAGTTTACTGCCTAGACTAGAATTTTGTGCTCACTTGAAATCAATAATAACGTTATTCAGTAAATTGTTATAGCCTAGGTAGGATACATTTCTTGTCCCTAAAACACGTATACAATAGGGTAGTTTTTCGAGCTGCATACCTGGGTATTGGAAGAGAGCGCACTCAGCGCAGCCTCAGAAGCACTGATAGTGTAGGCTGCCTATGATTTTCTTATCTGATAAAAAAAAGATTTCGCTGTGTTAATTGACTAGATATATTCAGTGCAGTATTAATCCTGAAATTGAGTTTATGAATTATGGTCTAATATGCATACGCTTCTAATTTATTGGCAACATCTCGAGACTGTCTGTCTTCATTGTTCTGTTGCGCAATTACGAACCTGGCCTCTCAGCTGCCAAGGCTATTCCTATTAAGTATTGTGGAGTCCCAGAAAAGCCAGACTACAAAAGCTTGTTCCAGACTACAAAAGCTTGTTGGACACTTATTTCGATGTATTTTCTTTAGCATACTAATAGCCTATTGAAGGAGAGATGCACGCTTGCTCTTGCTTGCTGAATTTAAAATAGACTACAGTATAACGGGCTGGGAGTTGAAAAGGAGAATCCCATGTTTTCCTATAGTACTGTGGGCCTATCTTAACTTTTCATTAGGCCTACATGTACATTGAAGTATTATTTTCAGTTGTCACTATGACAATGACACCCTGAAATCACTGAATGGTCTTGTGTTACCACCTTATTAATAGGCAGTGTGCAGTATGATGCCTTGATCAGTTGATTAACAGGTGTAGGACTTTAGAACGATACACTTTTCTCTAGTGTGGATGCTTGTCACGTCCTGACCAGTAAAGGGGTCATTTGTAATTGTAGTATGGTCAGGGCGTGGCAGGGGGTGTTTGTTTTGGGTGTTTGGGGTTTTTGGTTCTATGGGATTTTGGTTCTAGTTTTCTATTTCTATGTTTCTTTTTCCATGTTTGGCCGAGTATGGTTTCCAATCAGAGGCAGGTGTTTTTCGTTGTCTCTGATTGGAGGCCATACTTAGGCAGCCTGTTTTTTCCTTTGGGTTTGTGGGTGGTTGCTTTCTGTATAGTCTGTGTACCTAACAGAACTGTTGATAGTCGGTTTGTTATTTTTGTTTAAGTGTTCACTCTCTTTAATAAATTACGAAGATGAGCACTATATTGTGCATTTTGGTCCCCTTTCATCGACGCCTATGACAATGCTCATCAACATTTTATAGTTATGTAGCTTATAAACTCAGCAAAAAAAGAAACATCCTCTCACTGTCAACTGTGCAGCAAACTTAACGTGTAAATATTTGTATGAACATAACAAAATTCAACAACTGAGACATAAACTGAACAAGTTCCACAGACATGTGACTAACAGAAATTGAATAATGTGTCCCTGAACAAAGGGGGGTCAAACTCAAAAGAAACAGTCAGTATCTGGTGTGACCACCAGCTGCATTAAGTACTGCAGTGCATCTCCTCCTCATGGACTGCACCCTCCGATCCAACAGGTCCCAGACGTGCTCAATGGGATTGAGATCCGGGCTCGTCGCTGACCATGGCAGAACACTGACATTCCTGTCTTGCAAGAAACCACGCACAGAACGAGCAGTATGGCTGGTGGCATTGTCATGCTGGAGGGTCATGTCAGGATGAGCCTGCAGGAAGGGTATGACATGAGGGAGGAGGATGTCTTCCCTGTAACGCATAGAGTTGAGATTGCCTGTAATGACAACAAGCTCAGTCCGATGATGCTGTGACACACGGTCCCAGATCATGACGGACCCTCCACCTCCATATCGATCCCACTCCAGAGTACAGGCCTCGGTGTAACATGAATCCGACCATCATCCCCGGTGAGACAAAACCGCGACTCCTCAGTGAAGAGCACTTTTTTGCCAGTCCTGTCTGGTCCATCGATGGTGGGTTTGTGCCCATAGGCGACATTGTTGTCGGTGATGTCTGGCGAGGACTTGCCTTACAACAGCCCTCAGTCCAGCCTCTCTCAGCCTATTGCGGACAGTCTGAGCACTGATGGAGGGATTGTGCGTTCCTGGTGTAAGTCAGGCAGTTGTTGTTGCCATCCTGTACCTGTTCCGCAGGTGTGATGTTCGGATGTACCGATCCTGTGCAGGTGTTGTTACACGTGGTCTGCCACTGTGAGGACGACCAGCTGTCCGTCCTGTCTCTCTGTAGCGCTGTCTTAGGCGTCTCACAGTACGAACCTTGCAATTTATTGCCCTGGCCACATCTGCAGTCTTCATGCCTCCTTGCAGCATGCCTAAGGCACATTCACGCAGATGAGCAGGGACCCTGGGCATTTTTCTTTTGGTGTTTTTCAGAGACAGTAGAAAGGCCTCTTTAGTGTCCTAAGTTTTCATAACTGTGACCTTAATTGCCTACCGTCTGTAAGCTGTTAGTGTCTTAACGACCGTTCCACAGGTGCATGTTCATTAATTGTTTATGGTTCATTGAACAAGCATGGGAAACAGTGTTTAAACCCTTTACAATGAAGATCTGTGAAGTTATTTGGATTTTTACGAATTATCTTTGAAAGACAGGATCCTGAAAAAGGGACGTTTCTTTTTTCTGAGTTTAGTTTATCATTATAGTTATTGGCTTCGTGGATGGCCCTAAACTAACCTACAACAGAATTAGCCTACTAGTAGGTCTAGTTAATGTTAGCAAACTTGAATAAAGTAAATATAAAACTTCACTTATACACTTACACTTGTTGTCTTGACTTTTTCTACTTCTTCCATCCTGGACACCATGGCAGTTTTGGTTTAGATTTTGGTGCCCAATAAGGGTTTTTTGTTTTGGGTACCATGATCGGATTTAGAACCTGGTATGTTTTTTTTGTATTATGTTTTGGATAAGGGGCCGAATTCTGATTCTTATTTACACTTGGACCCGCTAAGGAGTTACTTTAGGATCCTAGTTAGGCTTAGTGCTGCTGACATTCTGGGTCTGTCCAAGTTCTCACTCCATCAGTTGATATATACTGCTTTTCTATTGCAACACCAGTGTTACATTAGTGTATACACCATGATTTTATACAAGGGAAATTGTGGCTGACAATGAGGTCTTGTGAAGAGCAGAATCCAAACAGTTGCTTTGTGAGAAGATGTTAACCGTCTAAGGTGTAAACCCAATTTCACAGTGAGACATTTTAAATCCCACCCAAAAATCCCCAGCGGCCTTTCCTTGGCCCCAAGTTTGAACAGGTCCTCTGAGGCCATGGCACAATGAGTCCCAGGAGCTGGGCCGTGCAGGTGGAAACACAAGAGTCTGAGGCTTTTTGGTGAAACGCCAGGGCAAATCTTCAATGGAAATGCGCCAATAGATTATGGTTGACAGACAGAGGTTTCCCTTATACTGAGGTTGTGTTTGATTTAGTTCTTGCCTGTTCATTGTACTGACTTCTCATGCAGTTTGTGTTATCTATTGTACCCACTATTAGCATTGTGGTGTTTTTCTTATCAGGTCCTGCCAAGAACTTCCTGAAAAATATAACAGTTTCCAAGTAACCTATCAGGTGGAATATGTATGTTGAATAAGTTAAAGCGTCTATAAATTCTCCCCATGTTTCCCTGCATCCAAGGCCTGACCATCTGTCTTGTTTTACTGATGATGACTCCCAATAGGTAAACAGAGATGGAGACGGACTGTAGCTTACCTGGCAGTTAACATATTCAACATCTCGGCTCATGTTTTCACTGTTCAGAATGTCAGAGTTTGAATGGAGGATGGTCTCCATGGAGACATGACTGCAGTTTTGTGGTTGTATGTTTGTTAAGGAGGCTCTTTCCATAGAGCTAGAAAGAGGGCTCTAGATGGATGAATCCTGCTTTAGCATGGCCACCATTTTAAAGTAATCATCTGGGTGGGACTTGCTATACTGTAGGATAAGGAAGGGTCACTGAATTTCATCCTGGTCAACAGGATGGGTCAGTCATTGAGTTATACTTCTGACCAAACATTCAATAACTGCAGGTGGCAGTAAATCACCAACCTTGGCTTTATCCCTGTTAACACTATACACATCCAGCATGGTAGGTGGTGGTATGCATCTTTTCAGTTCATTTACAAACTGACAATACACTCATAGAAGTGTAAGAAGAAAAAGGACTATTTTAAAATGAATATAGCCCTCAATGGCACTGCCCATGCTGTCACAGAAAACATCATTAGAAATGTGCACTGTCTTTCCATAAGTGTGGGTATTTCTGACTGGCCATACAAACACTACATATGTTATTTGACACAGGTAGAGTATACTGTTACCTGTACACTTGGTGGCTAGGATTATTAGAGGCCAAGCCAGGCTCTTTATCGTATCTATTTTTGTCACTTCATGGTTCTTTATTTCTTTGCTTAGTCTGTTTCAATCCCTGTCTCTGTTCTGTTTCTGTGCCTCACTCCCAGCAAGCACATTTGGTTCCTTGTAAGTTGTGGGAAGGTATGTTTTTGGTTTCATATTGGTTGCCATACATTTCCTGACCAGTAAAACTGAATATTTTTTTTAATGTTCTGAGAACAGAAGTGAACATTTAGCATGTTCTGGTTGTACAGAGGTTCCGAGAACGTTTTACTCTGGTTCCTTGAAAGTTTTCCTGGTAGGTTTTATTAACGCTCTGAGAACATAAATTAATTTCCTTAGGCATTAATCACACAAACACATTTATTTTTGTATTGTGACACGGCATCAGTGAGATTCAAACCTATTATCTTATTTTCTCTATCCATGGAATTAGCAGTCCACTGTACCACTAGGATGGCGGTAGCATGCCATGTTTTTTTACGCATACAAAGCTGTTCATTTTAGCCTATACAAACAGACCACATTTCAATGGAAACAAGCGCTCATAAGTCAAACGACACCGCTGGTCCTGCTCACGTTGCCCTACCCTATACTTTGACCTCTTTCTCCCCTCTCTCTCCAGATGAAATCTTGCGACTTGTGACGGCCGGCCGCCAAACAACCTGCCCGCTTGACCCTATCCCCTCCTCTCTTCTCCAGACCATTTCCGGAGACCTTCTCCCCTACCTCACCTCGCTCATCAACTCATCCTTGACCGCTGGCTACGTCCCTTCCGTCTTCAAGAGAGCGAGAGTTGCACCCCTTCTCAAAAAACCTACACTCGATCCCTCCGATGTCAACAACTACAGACCAGTATCCCTTCTTTCTTTTCTCTCCAAAACTCTTGAGCGTGCCGTCCTTGGCCAGCTCTCTTGCTATCTCTCTCAGAATGACCTTCTTGATCCAAATCAGTCAGGTTTCAAGACTGGCCATTCAACTGAGACCGCTCTTCTCTGTGTCACGGAGGCTCTCCGCACTGCTAAAGCTAACTCTCTCTCCTCTGCTCTCATCTTCTAGACCTATCTGCTGCCTTTGATACTGTGAACCATCAGATCCTCCTCTCCACCCTCTCCGAGTTGGGCATCTCCGGCGTGGCTCACTCTTGGATTGCGTCCTACCTGACAGGTCGCTCCTACCAGGTGGCGTGGCGAGAATCCGTCTCCGCACCACGTGCTCTCACCACTGGTGTCCCCCAGGGCTCAGTTCTAGGCCCTCTCCTATTCTCGCTATACACCAAGTCAATTGGCTCTGTCATATCCTCACATGGTCTCTCTTATCATCGCTACGCAGATGACACACAATTAATCTTCTCCTTTCCCCCTTCTGATAACCAGGTGGCGAATCACATCTCTGCATGTCTGGCAGACATATCAGTGTGGATGATGGATCACCACCTCAAGCTGAACATGGGCAAGAAGGAGCTGCTCTTCCTCCCGGGGAAGGACTGCCCGTTCCATGATCTCGCCATCATGGTTGACAACTCCATTGTGTCCTCCTCCCAGAGTGCTAAGAGCCTTGGCGTGACCCTGGACAACACCCTTTCGTTCTCAGCTAACATCAAGGCGGTGACCCGATCCTGTAGGTTCATGCTCTACAACATTCGCAGAGTACGACCCTGCCTTACACAGGAAGCGGCGCAGGTCCTAATCCAGGCACTTGTCATCTCCCGTCTGCATTACTGCAATTCGCTGCTGGCGGGGCTCCCTGCCTGTGCCATTAAACCCTTACAACTCATCCAGAACGCCGCAGCCCGTCTGGTGTTCAACCTTCCCAAGTTCTCGCACGTCACCCCGCTCCTCCGCACACTCCACTGGCTTCCAGTTGAAGCTCGCATCTGCTACAAGACCATGGTGCTTGCCTACAGAGCTGTGAGGGGAACGGCACCTCCGTACCTTCAGGCTCTGATCAGTCCCTACACCCAAAGAAGGGCACTGCGTTCATCCACCTCTGGCCTGCTCGCCTACCTACCTCAGCGGAAGCACAGTTCCCGCTCAGCCCAGTCAAAACTGTTCGCTGCTCTGGCACCCCAATGGTGGAACAAGCTCCCTCACGATGCCAGGACAGCGGAGTCAATCACCACCTTCCGGAGACACCTGGAACCCCACCTCTTTAAGGAATACCTGGGATAGGATAAAGTAATCCTTCTACCCCCCCCCCCCAAAAAAAGATATAGATGTACTATTGTAAAGTGGTTGTACCACTGGATATCATAAGGTGAATGCACCAATTTGTAAGTCGCTCTAGATAAGAGCATCTGCTAAATGACGTAAATGGAAATGGAAATGTAATAATTAACAGACAAAGCATGGAGATTTTTTTCTGCCTTCACTCACTGACCCTTCTATTGTTTGAAAAGGCCCACTTCAGTCACCAAATTTGACGTTGAAAACATCTTGCCATTCACCCACACACACGAGTGCACACACACACAGACTTTGAGGAAAAATGTACTGTTGAAGTCGAAAGTTTACATACACTTAGGTTGGAGTCATTAAAACTCGTTTTTCAACCACTCCACAAATTTCTTGTTAACAAACTATAGTTTTGGCAAGTCAGTTAGGACATCTACTTTGTGCATGACTGTCACGTCCTGACCAGTAAAGGGGTTATTTGTTCTTATAGTTTGGTCAGGACATGGCAGGGAGTATTTGTTTTATGTGGTTCAGGGTGTTTGTGTATGTGTTCATGTAAAGGGGGTATTTGGTTTATATGGTTCGGGGTGGTTCTGTATGTAGAGGGGTATTTGATTTATTAGTCCAGGGTTTTGGTTATTGTTCTATGTTAGTTTATTTCTATGTTCAGTCTAGTCGTTTGTATTTCTATGTTTAGCTAATTGGTGTTGGGGCCTTCAGTTGGAGGCAGCTGTCTATCGTTGCCTCTGATTGAAATTTCCAAATGCCTGAAGGTACCACGTTCATCTGTACAAACAATAGTACGCAAGTATAAACACCATAGGACCGCGCAGCCGTCATACTGCTCAGGAAGGAGACGCGTTCTGTCTCCCAGAGATGAACGTACTTTGGTGAGAAAAGTGCAAATCAATCCCAGAACAACAGCAAAGGACCTTGTGAAGATGCTGGAGGAAACAGGTACAAAAGTATCTATATCCATAGTAAAACGAGTCCTATATCGACATAACCTGAAAGGCCGCTCAGCAAGGAAGAAGCCACTGCTCCAAAACCGCCATAAAAAAGCCAGACTACAGATTGCAACTGCACATGGAGACAAAGATCATACTTTTTGGAGAAATGTTCTCTGGTCTTGTCACGTCCTGACCAGCAGAGGGAGTTGTTGTGTAGTATTTTGGTCAGGACGTGGCAGAAGAAGTCTATGTGTTTTCAAGTATGTCTGTTGTGACTCCTGATCAGGAACAGCTGGATATCGTTGTTCCTGATTGGGAGTCATATATTAGGAGTGTGTTTTTCACCTGGGGTTTGTGGGTTGTTGTTTTAGCACTGCTTTATGTTAGCCTGCTAACTGTTCCTGTCGGTCTATTGTTTCTTGTTTTGCCTGTGTGAGCCTGACAAGACTGTTTTGTTGTTCGTTCGTTCTTCATTTTGTTATTTTGGTGTTTTCTTGGTTTAAAATAAAATACAATATGAGCATCCACATTCCTGCTGCATTTTGGTCCTCCATTCACCACGACAGCCGTTACAGAACAACCCACCAAACAAAGACCAAGCAGCGGAGAAAGGAGCAGCAGACGGAATACATGGACTATAGTGAGAGATGGACTTGGGAGGAGATTCTGGACGGGGCAGGACCTTGGCACCAGGCTGGAGAATACCGTCGCCCAAGGGAAGAGATAGAGGAGGCCAAGGCGGAGAGGCGTCGATATGAGGCTATGTACACGCTGGCGAGGAAGCCGGAGAGGCACCCCCAACAATTTGTTTGGGGGGGGCACACGGGTAGTTTGGCTAGGCCAAGGAAGAGCCATAAGCCAGCTACCCGTGATTATATGGAGGAGCGTATGGAGTGGAGGGCGCCGTGTTTTGCTGAGGTGCGCACAATCTCGCCCATACGCACGCACAGTTCGGTGCGAGCTATTCCAGCCCCTCTCAGATGCCGTGCTAGAGTGGGCATCCAGCCTGGTAGGAGGATGCCTGCGCAGCGCGTCTGGTCGCCGGTACGCCTCCTAGGACCAGGCTACCCTACGCCCACTCTATGCACGGTAACCATCAAGCCCCTGCACAGCCCAGTTCGCCCTGTACTAGCACCCCGCTCGTACAGGGCTGCTAGTTCCACCCAGCCAGGACGGGTTGTGCAGGAGGTGCGAGCAAGACCACCTGTGCGCCTCCATGGCCCAGTCTGTCCGGTTTCCGCCTCTCGTGCTGACCCGGAAGTGAGTACCTCCAGTCTGGCACGACCTGTACCAGCACCACGGATCAAGCTTCCCATGAGTCAGCCTAGTCCTATTCAGCCTGTTCCCGCTCCTCGCACTAGCCCTGAGGTGCGTGTCCCCAGGCTGGTACCTCCACTACCAGCCCCACGCATCAGGCTTCTAGTGCGTCAGACCAGGCCAGAGTGTCCGGCAATAGTGCCTCGTCCAGAGTGTCCGGCAATAGTGCCTCGTCCAGAGTGTCCGGCAATAGTGCCTCGTCCAGAGTGTCCGGCAATAGTGCCTCGTCCAGAGTGTCCGGCACCAGTGTGCAGTCCAGAGTATCCGGCACCAGTGTGCAGTCCAGAGTATTCGGCACCAGTGTGCAGTCCAGAGTATCCGGCACCAGTGTGCAGTCCAGAGTATCCGGCAACAGTGTGCAGTCCAGAGTATCCGGCAACAGTGTGCAGTCCAGAGTATCCGGCAACAGTGTGCAGTCTAGAGTATCCGGCAACAGTGTCTAGTCCGGAACCGAGGGAGACTGCCTGTGACCCGGAATCGAGGGGGCCTGCCTGTAACCCGGAACCGAGGGGGTCTGCCTGTGACCCGGAACCGAGGGAGTCTGCCTGCGACCCGGAACGGAGGGAGTCTGCCTGCGACCCGGAACCGAGGGAGCCTGCCTGCGACCCGGAACAGAAGGGGTCTGCCTGCGACCCGGAACAGAAGGGGTCGGCCTGCAACCCGGAACCGGTTGAGTCTGCCTGCGACCCGGAACCGGTTGAGTCTGTCGACAATCCGGAACTGAACAAGTGTATATTTAATTATGAACTAAATGAGTCTGCCCACAGCGTTGACCGGAAAGAGTCTGCCTACAATCCGCAACAGAGTGAGTCTCTCTACGACCCGGAACCCAATGAGTCTGCCTACAGTCTGGAGGGCAGTAGGCCGGAACCAGAGCCACCTCCAGGATAGGTGGGTTGGGGGGGGGGGGTGTAGCACTAGTGCCGTCGTTGACGGCAGCCACCCTCCCTTCCCTCCCTTTTTGTTTAGAGGGTATTATTTTTTGTTGTGGTATTGGGGATTTTTGTGTTTTCTTTTAAGGTGCATTCCGGGGTCTGCACCTTTAGGGGGGGGGTCAGGACGTATTTTGGTCAGGACGTGGCAGAAGAAGTCTGTATGTGTTTTCTAGTACGTCTGTTTCTGTGTTAGTCTTGTGACTCCTGATCAGGAACAGCTGGATATCGTTGTTCCTGATTGGGAGTCATATATTAGGAGTGTGTTTTTCACCTGGGGTTTGTGGGTTGTTGTTTTAGCACTGCTTTATGTTAGCCTGCTAACTGTTCCTATCGGTCTATTGTTTCTTGTTTTGCCTGTGTGAGCCTGACAAGACTGTTTTGTTGTTCGTTCGTTCTTCATTTTGTTATTTTGGTGTTTTCTTGGTTTAAAATAAAATACAAGATGAGCATCCACATTCCTGCTGCGTTTTGGTCCTCCATTCCCGACGACAACCGTTACAGGTCTGATGAAACAAAAATAGAACTGTTTGGCCATAATGACCATCGTTATGTTTGGAGGAAAAAGGGGGAGGCTTGCAAGCCAAAGAACACCATCCCAACCGTTAAGCACAGGGGTGGCAGCATCATGTTGTGGGGGAGCTGTGCTGCAGGAGGGACTGGTGCACTTCACAAAATAGATGGCAAGGAAATGATGGGGATATATTGAAGCAACATCTCAAGACATCAGTCAGGAAGTTAAAGCTTGGTCGCAAATGGTTCTTCCAAATGGACAATGACCCCAAGCATACTTCCAAAGTTGTGGCAAAATGGCTTAAGGACAGGTATTGGAGTGGCCATCACAAAGCCTTGACCTCAATCGTACAGAACATTTGTGGGCAGAACTGAAAAAGCGTGTGCGAGCAAGGAGGCCTACAAACCTGACTCAGTTACACCAGCTCTGTCAGGAGGAATGGGACAGAATTCACCCAACGTATTGTGGGAAGCATGTGGAAGGCTACCCGAAACATTTGACCCAAGTTAAAAAATGTAAACGCAATGCTACCAAATACTAATTGAGTGTATGTAAACTTCTGACCCACTGGGAATGTGATGAAAGAAATACAAGCTGAAATAAATCATTCTCCCTACTATTATCCTGACATTTCACATTCTTAAAATAAGTGGTGATCCTAACTGGCCTACGACAGGGAATTCTTTTGAGGATAAAATGTCTGGAATTGTGAAAAACTGAGTTTAAATGTATTTGGCTAAGGTATATGTAAACTTCCGACTTCAACTGTACTTACTCTAGCTAGGTTTCCATTCAACTGGCAACAGATTTTCATGCGAATATTCAGAAATCGTCATAAAAACTGTGTGTTCATTTTCCCACCAGAGGTGTTTCCATCGAATTGACGTGTTGCCGATAAATTGCTGTGCGTGATGATGTAGTGCACATAAAATTCCTTTTGCGGTTAAATTCCCATGTACCGAATAAAATTTAAAAAAGTTTAATGTATTTCCATCGCATTTCAACTCTACTGATGTTTTTCTCATAAAAATGTTACGTTATATAGCGATTGTGCCCAATCTGGTATTGGCATGTGTGCTCTAGCCAACAGCTTGCAGATACAGTCAATGTTCCCTCTAGTTATTTTCATCACTGAGCAAATTCAGGTCTGCTGAGCATAAATTTGAACGTTGTGAAAATTCTGTGCAACTTCCGGCGCACGTTTACTGTAAACACTGGTTCACGTTTTGTTTTTTCCCTTGCACTACACAGCTGATTCAAATAACCAACTCATAATCAAGCTTTATTTGAATCCGACTTTGGGTAACCCAGAAGTAGGCTACTGTGGCTATTTGATCCTAATGTAGGCCTACCAGAATGGCCTACCATCAAAAACAATGGAGAAAATCCATCCCTTAACATCTTAACTTGGAAATAGCTGTTATATCGTTCAGCTTATAGTAGCAGCCAATGTGTGGTGTTCAATGTAGGCCTACATTCCATGAGACGTTTGAAAAAAACATGCAGGGCTTGACATTACCATGTGTATCCTCTTGTCCTTCAGACAAGTAGGTGACTGAAAATGTTGTTGTGCTGTTTGTTGCAAGAAACCACTTTACAAAATAAAATGCATCATTATTCCCATACTGTTATTACAATGAATCAGACAAATTATGCTACCCTCTGCCTATTGACTACTTAGCTTATTCAAGCCTGTCTCAAAATACAACACTGCCCCTTTAAGACAAAGAAAGCTCTTTACATTACTCGCTTTTCAAAGATGTCTAGAAATGCACATGTTTTGTGCTCTTGTAGGAAGCAATTACTGCTGACAACAAATTATCTGTAACTGGGCTAATAACTCACTAACGAGCAAAGGATATGAACAAGTGCAAAAATGTGCACAAGTAACTACATGTAGCTCTTGATTTGACCTCAAAACAAGCGCATCTACTTATGCTGTAAAAACAGTCCCGTTCAAAGTGAATGGCACAGATCCATATATGGCAATGGTCTATTTGCGTACATGCATAATGCAACTGATTGTGCAGTTCATCATTTATTTAATCTGTAGCCTCATAAACTGCATGCTTTCCCGACAAGTCCTAGTGGGAGGACCACACAACATGTCATCGCATGACTCCAAGTTTTCGTCGATATAATGGATAACATATCAATATTTGCGCATTAAAGGGTTCTCACCGACATTTCTCACATAATTAATTATACTGACACAAAAAGATCCCACCTTGTCAGGCTTATTTTGTTTTGTCGACATTTGGAAAGTTTACGGACAAATGTTCTGTTTCCATCTGGCCTGTCATGACATTTTCTATGCGACATGTACTTAACACAAATACAAAATGTTGGATGGGAACCTTGTTTATGACTGTGATGTGATTGTCCCACCTAGCTATTTTAAGATTAATGCACTAACTCTAAGTCGCTCAGGATAAGAGCCTCTGCTAAATGACTAAAATGTAATTATAAACTCGGTTGTTCGAGCCCTGAATGCTGATTGTCTGAAAGCTGTGGTGTATCAGACCATACACCAGGTGCATGACGACAAAACATGTATTTTTATTTTTAGGCTAATGGTGGCTACTTTGAAGAATCTAAAATATTAAATATATTTTGATTTGTTTAACACTTTTGGTTACTATATGATTCCATATGTGTTATTTCATAGTTTTGATATATTCACTATTATTCACTATTATTGTAGAATGTAGAAAATAGTAAAAATAAAGAAAACCCCTTGAATGATCAGATCTTAATAATTGCTTGTATATAGATTGTCTGGACATACACACACATATATATATATGTATATGTGTGTGTATGTCCAGACAATCTATATACAAGCAATTATTAAGATCTGATCATTTGAACAAGCCTCAGTTTTGGATTTATTCCTTTTTTCGACAGTGTGCGGGTCACCATGTCTTTTAGTATTCTTATTTTGACTCTTACACACCTGGAACAGACAATATCCAGTAATAAGGACATTAAAAGAGCCTAGATGTTCTCTTATCATTCATGTATTCACATGACATGATTTATGAAATGTGTAACAAGCAGTACCCCATTGTGTCCAAAGACTAAATATACTACAATACAGAAATGGCTGTATTTCACAAACACCAATGAGTTGAGGCTTAGAATATATATTTAGGCTTAGAATAGGTTAAATAACAATAATATATGGTTTTAAACAATTTAATTCTGAAATGTATTTCAAAATACATATGCTGAAGTCATTTTAATGATTTATTAAAACCTGTTTAGGATGGGGCAGTATTTTCACGGCCGGATGAAAAACATACCCGATTTAAACTGGTTACTACTCTTGCCCAGAAATGAGAATATGCATATTATTAGTAGATTTGGATAGAAAACACTCTGAAGTTTCTTGAATGGTGTCTGTGAGTATAACAGAACTCATATGGCAGGCAAAAACCTGAGAAAATTCCAAGCAGGAAGTGGAGTGTCTGAGAATTGTAGTTCTTCTTTTGATTCTCTATCGAAACTACAGTATCTGTGGGGTTACGTTGCACTTTCTAAGGCTTCCATTGGCTGTCTAAAGCCTTCAGAAAGCGGATTGAGCCTTCTCCTGTCTTTGGGCAGAGTATAGTAGCTCAGTTTCTCAGTGGTCTGCCTGGGGACAAAGAGATTGGATATGCGCGTTCCTGCGAGCACGCTGTTTTTTCTTTTCCTCCTTGAATTAATACACTATTGTCTGGTTGGAATATTATCAATATTTTACGAGAAAAATACCATAAAAATTGATTTTAAACAGCGTTTGACATGCTTCTAAGTACGGTAATGGAACATTTGTACTTTTTTTGTCTCGAAATGCACTCGCGTGTTACCCTTTGGATAGTGACCTGAACGCACGATCAAAACGGAGGTATTTGGACATAACTATGGATTATTTGGAACAAAAACAACATTTCTTGTGGAAGTAGCAGTCCTGGGAGTGCATTCTGACGAAGATCAGCAAAGGTAATACAATATTTCTAATACTAATTCTGAGTTTAGTTTGCCCCAAACTTGGCGGGTGTCAAAATAGCTCGCCGTGATGGTGAGCTATGTACTCAGAATATTGCAAAATGTGCTTTCGCCGAAAAGCTATTTTAAAAACTGACACAGCGATTGCATAAAGGAGTTCTGTATCTATAATTCTTAAAATAATTGTTATGTATTTTGTCAACGTTTATGATGAGTAATTTTGTAAATTCACGGGAAGTTTTTGGTGGGAATACATGTTCTGAACATCACACGCCAATGTAAAAAGCTGTTTTTGGATATAAATATGAACTTGATTGAACAAAACATACATGTATTGTATAACATAATGTCCTAGGAGTGTCATCTGATGAAGATCATCAAAGGTTAGTGCTTCATTTAGCTGTGTTTTGGGTTTTATTGACATATATGCTTGCTTGGAAAATGGCTGTGTGTTTATTTTGGTCTATGTACTCTCCTAACATAATCTAATGTTTTGCTTTTGCTGTAAAGCCTTTTTGAAATCAGACAATGTGGTTAGATTAACGAGAGTCTTATCTTTAAAATGGTGTAAAATTGTTGATTGTTTGAGAAAATTGAATTGTGGTATTTTAGTAGTTTTTGTATTTCGCGCCATGCGATTCCATTGGCTGTTGGCTAGGGGTCCCACTGGCGGAACGCCTGTCCATAACAGGTTTAACATTTTTGCAAAATCCAAACTTTGATTGACGCTGGGAGTTTTATAGATAATCTTCTAATTTCAATGTGGCCTTTCTGGACACTTGTATTATCTACAGTTGAAGTCAGAAGTTTCCATACACCTTAGCCAAATTCATTTAAACTCAGTTTTTCACAATTCCTGACATTTAATCCTAGTAAGAATTCCCTGTCTTGGGTCAGTTAGGATCACCACTTTATTTTAAGAATGTGAAATGTATGAATAATAGTAGAGAGTGTCACGACTTCCGCCGAAGTTGGTGCCTCTCCTTGTTCGGGCGGCGTTCTAGCTGCCACCGATCCATGTTTCTTTTTTCATTTGTTTTGTCTTGCTTGTTCACACCTGGTTCCCATTACGTTATTATTATTTCCCTATTTAACCCTCTGGTTCTCATTATGTTTTGTGCGTGATTGTTTCCTGTTTTTTTGTGTTAGTCTTTTGTGTTAGGGTTTGTTATCCCTGCGTGGATTTATTGGCTGTTTATTTTTCCAAGTAAAGTACGTTATTTTACTCAGTTCTGTGTCCTGCGCCTGAGTCCGTCCTCACCTCTGCACAACTGACACTTGACAGAATCACGCACCAATTTTATGGAGTCATATCCTGAGGCTGCATTTATTGTACTGTAGCTGGGGATTTTAACAAAGCAAATTTGAGAAAAAGGCTGCCGACGTTCTATCAACACATTGACTGTAGTACTCGCGCTGCTAAAACACTCGACCACTACTACTCCAACTTCTGGGATGCCTACAAGGCCCTCCCCCGCCCTCCTTTCAGCAAATCTGATCACGACTCCATTTTGCCCCTCCCTTCCTATAGACAGAAACTCAAACAGGAAGTACCCGTGGTAAGAACTATTCAACGCTGGTCTGACCAATCGGAATCCACGCTTGTTTTGATCACGCGGACTGGGAAATGTTCAGGGAAGCCTCAAAGAATAATATTGACAAATACACTAATACAGTGACTGAGTTTATCAGGAAGTGTATACTCTAGGAGATGTTGTACCCACTGTGACAATTAAAACCTACCCTAACCAGAAACCGTGGATAGATGGCAGCCTTCGCGCAAAACTGAAAGCGCAAACCATCGCATTTATCAAATCAAATCAAATGTATTTATATAGCCCTTATTACATCAGCTGATATATCAAAGTGCTGTACAGAAACCCAGCCTTAAACCCAAAACAGCAAGCAATGCAGTTGTAGAAGCACGGTGGCTAGGAAAAACTCCCTAGAAAGGCCAAAACCTAAGAAGAAACCTAGAGAGGAACCAGGCTATGAGGGGTGGCCAGTCCTCTTCTGGCTGTGCCAGGTGGAGATTATAACAGAACATGGCAAAGATGTTCAAATGTTCATAAATGACCAGCATGGTCAAATAATAGTAATCACAGTGAACAGGTCAGGGTTCCATAGCCGCAGGCAGAACAGTTGAAACTGGAGCAGCAGCACGGCCAGGTGGACTGAGGACAGCAAGGAGTCATCATGCCAGGTAGTTCTGAGGCATGGTCCTAGGGCTCAGGTCCTCCGAGAGAGAGAGAATTAGAGAGAGCATACTTAAATTTACACAGGACACCGGATAAGACAGGAGAAATACTCCAGATATAACAAACTGACCCTAGCCCCCCGACACATAAACTACTGCAGCATAAATACTGGAGGCTGAGACAGGAGGGGTCAGGAGACACTGTGGCCCCATCCGATGATACCCCCGGACAGGGCCAAACAGGCAGGATAACCCCACCCATTTTTCCAAAGCACAGCCCCTACACCACTAGAGGGATATCTTCATCCACCAACTTACCATCCTGAGACAAGGCCGAGTATAGCCCACAAATATCTCCGCCACGCCACAACCCAAGTGGGGGCGCCAACCCAGAAAGGAAGACACATCAGTGACTCAACCCACTCAAGTGACGCACCCCTCCCAGGGACGGCATGGAAGAGCACCAATAAGCCAGTGACTCAGCCCCTGTAACAGGGTTAGAGGCAGAGAATCCCAGTGGAGAGAGGGGAACCATGGCAAGGTGACTGGGAATATGGCCGAATACAAACAGTGTAGTTATTCCCTCCGTAAGGCAATCAAACAGGCAAAACGTCAGTATAGAGACAAAGTGGAATCGCAATTCATCGGCTGAGACACGAGACGTGTGTGGAAAGGTCTACAGACAATCACGGACTACAAAGGGAAAACCAGTCACCTCGTGGACCCCCGATGTCTTGCTTCCGGACAAGCTAAACACCTTCCTCGCCCGCTTTGAGGATAACACAGTGCCACCGACGCGGCCCGCTACCAAGGACTGTGGGCTCTCCTTCTCCGTGGCCGACGTGAGTAAGACATTTAAACGTGTTAACCCTGGCAAGGCTGCCAGCCCAGACTGCAACCCTAGCCACGTCCTCAGAGAATGCGCAGACCAGCTGGCTGGAGTGTTTACGGTTTATCACTGCCTAGTACGGCAACTGCACAGCCCGCAACCGCAGGGCTCTCCAGAAGGTGGTGCGATCTGCCCAACGCATCACCGGGGGCAAACTACCTGCTCTCCAGGACACCTACAGCACCCAATGTCACAGGAAGGCCAAATATATAATCAAGGACAAGAACCACCTGAGCCACTGCCTCTTCACCCCACTATCATCCAAAAGGCGAGGTCAGTACAGGTCAAAACAGCTTCTATCTCAAGGCCATCAGACTGTTAAATGCTGTTAAATAGCCATAACTAGCACATTAGAGGCTGCTGCCCTATATACAATGACTTGGAATCCCTGGCCAGTTTAATAATGGAACACTAGTCACTTTAATAATGTTTACATATTTTGCATTACTCATCTCATATGTATATACTGTATTCTATCCTATTCTACTGTATCTTAGTCTATGCCACTCTGACATTGCTCACCCAAATATTTATATATTCTTCCATTCCTTTACTTTAGATTTGTGTGTATTGTTGTGAAATTGTTAGATATTACTGTTAGATATTAATGCATTTACATTTTATTTATTTTTTTTACATTTTAGTCATTTAGCAGACGCTCTTATCCAGAGCGACTTACAAATTGGTGCATTCACCTATAATATCCAGTGGAACAACCACTTTACAATAGTGCATCTAAATCTTTTAAGGGGGGGGTTAGAAGGATTACTTTATCCTATCCCAGGTATTCCTTGAAGAGGTGGGGTTTCAGGTGTCTCCGGAAGGTGGTGATTGACTCCGCTGTCCTGGCGTCGTGAGGGAGAGAGCTAGAAGTGCAAGCATTTCCCTACACCCACAATAACATCTGCTAAACACGTGTATGTGACAAATAACATTTGATTTGATTTTTTGATTTGATTTTGATACTGATGGTGTCTTTCAAAACTTACCCGAATTAAAAAACGTGGATTGATGGCAGCCTTGTCGGAAATCTGAAGGAGAGACATGCTGCTTATAAACACGACAAGGTGACTGGGGACAATTGTGTACTTAAACAGTACAAATACAACTTAGGCACATCCATCAAGATAGGGACAAAGTGGTGGAGCAATTCAGCGGGATGGATACAAGGCGTATGTGGCAGGGGCTTCTAACGATCACGGATTACAAAAAGAAAGCCAGTCACGTCGCGGGAAGCAACGCTGCCCTACGGAACGAGCTAAACACCTTTTTCTCATGCTTCGAGAAAAATGACTCTGAGCTCGCCTCTATCCTCATGAACGGGGCCGTCACGGAGATGGTCAAAAACATCAAGTTCCTCGGCGTACACATCTCTGAGGAGCTGAAATGGTCAAACCACATTGACACGTGAAGAAGGCACAACCGCAACTCTTCAACCTCAGGAGGCTGAAGAAATTCGGACAGTCCCCGAGGGCGATCACTGCCTGCCTTCCAGGACACCTACAACACCAGGTGTCACATGAAGGTCTAGGAGATCCTCCGGGACCCTAGCCACCCGAGCCATGCTTTGTTCTCCCTGCTTCCATCACTCAGACACAGGCAGTACAGGAGCATCTAAAACTAACAGACTGGCCAATAGTTTTTACCCCCAGACCATTAGGCTGATGAATAGCCACTATTAGTCAGTTACCTGCACCTTCTGCCCCCTCAATGGACAATTAACCTGGCCACCCCAATCTAATGTAATCCAATATAATCCACTCCTGAAATGTGGATTTAGAAAGAGCTCATGGTTATGCTTTGCAAATGTTTGGGATATGAGCTGATGTGAGCTGTTCCATCTCTCACTCTTCTCACGCCCTCTCTCCCCCCTCTCTCCCTTGTTAATATTAATACTCTGTTGTCTGTGAATTCAAATGCACATGCACCACTTTGAACCTTGGCACCCAAGACTGCTCTATAAAAGAGAGAACTGCCCTGAGGCTAAAGCAGAGCCAACCCTAGAGGCACTACACATTCCTCCATCTCTGTGGAGGGGTTAACTCCAGCAAAGCTGCAATTTACATCATATTAAACACAATATTTCTCACAACATTCTGAGCTCTGTTTTCACTTATCTTCTTAAAAAAATTATCCCATCCCTTAGTCAGAAACCCACAGCCAGACCGCCCCATATACAGTCTCTGTCGCCACAACAATGAATCATCCACTGTCTGTGATTTGGCAAAAAGGGACCAGCTCTTTATGTTCCATCTAAATCTTTATCCCTCTAACTAGCTGTAAGTTAATAGGCTAAAGCCACAGGATAAACCAAGGATCATTTAGTTACATTACATTCACACGAGTCAGAACAGGCAGTCAGCGGAAATTTGGCTTGACATTTTCCTGTCAAATTGATGCAGATTGAATCAAAAGCAGGGCCGGCGCCAGAACGACTCAGTTTGATGGGGGCATTTGATTTCCATAGAGGGCACGTTCTTTTCACTTTCACGAGACTTCATATGTGTGTACACATTTTATAAATGGATTTTATAGTAAAGACACAATCTAACTGTAAAAATGTGTTAGCTTTTAATGTGTCATGAATACAACCATTCATGATGTTTTCATCTGATTTACAAACCTCTTAAGAATCTGACCCTTTTTTAAAATGTTCACCTAAAATGACATTCCCAAATCTAACTGCCTGTAGCTCAGGACCTCACTTTTTTTTACCATCATCTTTGAAATGCAAGAGAAAGGCCATAATGTATTATTCCAGCCCAGGCACAATTTCGATGTTGGCCACTAGATGGCAGCAGTGTATGTGCAAAGTTTTAGACTGATCCAATGAACCATTGCACATCTGTTTAAAATGTTGTATCAAGACACCCAAATGTGCCTAATTGGTTTATTAGTACATTTTTGAAGTTCAAAATTGTGCACTCTCCTCAAACAATAGCATGGTATTCTTTCACTGTAATAGCTTCTGTAAATTGGACAGTGCAGTTAGATTAACAAGAATTTAAGCTTTCTGCCCATATCAGATATGTCTATGTCCGGGGAAATGTTTTTGTTACTTAAAACCTCATGCTAATTACATTAGCCTACATTAGCTCAACTGTCCCGCGGGGGGGACACTGATCACATCGAGGTTAATCACTTCAAGTTTGGGGAAGCTTACAATTTAACCTACCATTTATACAGATCTTCATGATTATTTTTATATGCACATTTTTAGTGGAACAATTTAATTTCAATAATAATATTATCATTTCTCAAAATCATTGTCATTTTGTTAATCATATAAATATGAATTAAAATGATACAAATCTAAAAGTTACTATTCAGCTCATGCGAAAGCACTCTGCCATATGGACACATTCAGGGGTGGAAATCCCGGGGGGGCTGGGGGACACACGACCCCCCCATCCTGGGAAAAATATGATTTGTCCCCCCCAATATATCACTGAAACATAACTATGTAATTTAAATAATATTAATAATACGCAATGAAAGCAATTGTGCTGATTATAGACACTTAATAGCGCGTTTTTAAAGTTTCAAAAGATTGCGACCCCCCCACCCTTTGCCTCACAATGGTTTGATTCACTGCCAGTTCCTTAGTTGGCAAGGTAACAGAGGGGTCGTATCCACTGTCTGAAAGGCACTCAATGAACGTAACTGACGTGAGGTTAATCCAGTCAATCGCGCACACACACTAGCTGAATATGCAGAGCTAGCGCGCAAATATTAACTATTAAGCTAGCTAGTACCTATTCCATTTATGTGGCCTCATCAAAGATGGAATCTTTGCTATCATCAATTTATTCCAAGATCAGCATGCAGATGATGTAAGTTAGTGCTTCAAAGTCCCTGTGATAAGGTTAGCGATAAACTGGAGTCCAAACTGAACAGAACTACACTCTCTTCTACCATTGTCTTAAATATATTTAATGGTCTCGTTGCAAAAGCTAAATTGTTGCAAGGGAACTTTTATTTATTTATTTTATTTCACCTTTATTTAACCCGGGTAGCGAAGATTATAGCAAACACCACTGAAATGGAATTGGTGCTCGCTAGCTTTGCAAATTCAGCTATTGTTGGAAGCCAGCCAATATGAAACAAACTATTAAAATTACAAAAGGTTGCAGCATATGTTGTGTAAATGGTGAACTCATACAGCTGTCAACTCAATCATTTTAATCCGTTTCACATTTGCTAGCTACCTTTTAGATCGAAGCCCATATAGAATGATTGAAGATGATAGAAGCCCATCTCCTACTGTAAATAACCTACACACTGTGTGTGTGTGTAGCCAGCCAGCCTAGCATAGTTATGTTTCAGTGATATATTGGGGGGGGGGGACAAATCATATTTTTCCCAGGATGGGGGGGGTCGTGTCCCCCCCGTCCCCCCCGGGATTTCCGCCCCTGAGCAGGTAGTGAGCTCTGCAAACAATGTTTCCACTCTAAGAATGGTAAATGACTTTAATTAATACATGCATTAACAGAAATGTATGTAACCAAATTATGGGGATTAACTGTACATTTACTAGGCCTACTGGTAACATAAATATAGGTAATGGGGAATTTATCAAAATAAACAATCAAAGGGCAAACAATTCACACAATGAAACAATGAATGCGCAAGAATTGTCGGGAGACAGCTGAGTGCGTTCTGGATAGCTGACTGCATGCATTCTGGAGAGAGACACGACATATCTTCGCCACACTCCCCTCCCTTCTTCTTGTGTTAACATTTTAAATTATACTCAAGACACTATCTTCACACATATTTGAGATGATTTTCACTGACAACCACAACTCAATAATCAGCTAGGCCTATTGCCATGAGTGCTGCCCAAATTACGGGCTTCCCAAAATGTGGGTATCTGATTATTGCCCTTGTGATTTGAAACAATCCACATACATTTAAAAAAAAAAGAAGTTAATGATCCTCTCTGGTTAAGTCATGCGCTCTGGTAAAGTATTTTGATCAGGAGTAATTATATAATTTTGGCAAAACATCAATTTACTTTAACCAGCATACAAACTGTGCACTGTGCACCCACCAACTGTTCTTTCCAATTCGCAAGTGACTGAAACCAGAGATCTGTATACAGTTGAAGTCGGAAGTTTACATACACCTTAGCCAAAAACATTTAAACTCAGTTATTTTTTACAATTCCTGACATTTAATCCTAGTAAAAATTCCCTGTCTTAAGTCAGGTAGGATCAGCACTTTATTTTAAGAATGTGAAATGTCAGAATAATAGTAGAGAATAATTTATTTAAGCTTTTTTCATCACATTCCCAGTGGGTCACAAGTTTACATACACCAAATTAGTATTTGGTAGCATTGCCTATAAATAGTTTAACTTGGGTCAAACATTTCGGGAAGACTTCCACAAGCTTCCAACAGAAAGTTGGGGGAATTTTGGCCCATTCCTCCTGACAGAGCTGGTGTAACTGAGTCAGGTTTCTAGGCCTCCTTGCTCGCACACACTTTTTCAGTTCTGCCCACAAATTTTCTATGGGATTAAGGTCAGGGTTTTGTGATGGCCACTCCAATACCTTGACTTTGTTGTCCTTAAGCCATTTTGACACAACTTTGGAAGTATGCTTGGGATCATTGTCCATTTGGAAGACCCATTTGCAACTATGCTTTAACTTCCTGACTGATGTCTTGAGATATTGCTTCAATATATCCACATAATTTTCCTGCCTCATGAGGCCATCTATTTTGTGAAGTGCACCAACCGCTCCTGCAGCAAAGCACCACCACAACATGATGCTGCAACCCCTCGTGCTTCATGGTTGGGATGGTGTTCTTCGGAAAAAGCCTCCCCCTTTTTCCTCCAAACATAGAAATGGTCATTATGGCCAAACAGTTCTATTTTTGTTTCATCAGACCAGAGGACATTTCTCCAAAACGTAAGATCTTTGTCCCCATGTGCAGTTGCAAGCCGTAGTCTGGCTTTTTATGGTGGTTTTAGAGCAGTGGCTTCTTCCTTGCTGAGCGGCCTTTCAGGTTATGTCGATATAGGACTCGTTTTACTGTGGATATAGATACTTTTGTACCTGTTTCCTCCAGCATCTTCACAAGGTCCTTTGCTGTTGTTCTGGGATTGATTTGCACTTTTCGCACCAAAGAACGTTCATCTCTAGGAGACAGAATGCTTCTCCTTCCTGAGCGGTATGACGGCTGCGTGGTCCCATGGTGTTTATACTTGCGTACTATTGTTTAAACAGATGAACGTCGTACCTTCAGGCGTTTGGAAATTGCTCCCAAGGATGAACCAGACTTGTGGAGGTCTACAATTTTTTTTCTGAGATCTTGGCTGATTTCTTTTGATTTTCCCATGACGTCAAACAAAGAGGCACTGAGTTTGAAGGTAGGCCTTGAAATACATCCACAGGTACACCTCCAATTGACCTAATTAGCCTATCAGAAGCTTCTATTTTCCAAGCTGTTTAAAGGCACAGTCAACTTAGTGTATGTAAACTTCTGATCCACTGGAATTGTTTTACAGTGAATTATAAGTGAAATAATTTGTCTGTAAACAGTTGTTGTAAAAATTACTTGTGTCATGCACAAAGTAGATGTCCTGACCGACTTGCTAAAACTGTAGTTTGTTTACAAGAAATTTGTGGAGTGGTTGAAAAACGAGTTTTAATGACTCCAACCTAAGTGTATGTTAACTTCCGACTTCAACTGTATAATGACAAGATGCTCATGTCTCCGCCCTGACAGTGGGAGTTATTGTGCCAAAGGCGGGAAGGATGGCGACAAGCTGAGGTCTGCATATTAAGGCCATAGAAACGCATTGGGCTTATTCTTGACCGATTTTGGCGAGAGTGAGCCCTCTTGCTTCACCTCTTCCTCTCTGCTGAAACTCTCACCAGAGAAAGCATCTGAGCAAGCGATAAAAGAGCCCCTATACTGTCTTACTATACTGTATGTAGCTTGTGTATCTGATGCTATCTGGACAGAAATCGTTTGACATTCCATACTCTTTTTGTCCAGACAGCATCAGATACATGGTCAACACATACTGAGACAGAGGGGCGCTGTTTCCCTCGCTCGGATGCTTTATCTGAGATTGATCCATCTTTCTGTGAGTGCATGTCTTGGTTAAAGAAATGATCAATATTTACATATTTTATTTGGACAGGCAAGGAGGTACAGTAGGGCGGGCCAGGCATAACGCTGGCCTTGATCAAAGTGAATCACTGAGATGAATGTGAAGATAGATAATGTATTTCTTTCAGTTTCCTTCTGATGTATTTTTCTATTTATATTTTCACAATACACACGTCACACCTCTATTGTTCTGATACAACCCCAAAAGCAGACAAGTAGGCTACAATCTTCCACTGTCCACTAAATCCTCTATGGAGCCCCTAGTGTTCTGAAAGGGATATAATCTGTATTCATCGCCAAAGGAAACACTGTAGTGAATGAGTCCTGAAAAGTACACTTTCATAAGGTTCTCACAGTGTTCTCTCTTTCCCATGATGGGGTTTAATCTAGTGCATGATCTGAAAAATATTTGATCTCTACCCCTCTTTACACACACACACACACACACACACACACACACACACACACACACACACACACACACACACACACACACACACACACACACACACACACAGCACACGCACGCACACGCACACGCCAGTGCTACCCATAGCGGACACACGTCTTTGTGCAACCCCCTCTGCTTTACATGAGGTACATTCCCTGTACTGTCCACTTATTGTAACAGGCTTTCAGTCATGAAAATAATTGTATTCGTTTTGATAGTTTCACAGGCAGACAGGGGTATGCTGGGCTCCTATGCTCCACAAATATGTCTGAAGCAATCAAGGCCAGGGTTGTGACGGCCTGAATCTCAGACCTGACTGTTACTATACTCTGTCTCCTGTTTCTATGGCTGCGCAGCATTATTTTCAGATGCGTCAGTTGGCTGGAGCACAAGTCTGGCAATACCAGAGTTGTGGCTTTAATTCTCTATAGACAGCACATCATGTATCCAATCAAATCAAATTGTATTAGTCACATGCTCCGAATACAACAGGTGTAGACCTTACAGTGAAATCCTTACTTACAAGCCCTTAAACAACAATGCAGTTTAAAAATACTAATAAGAATAAGAAATAAAAGTAACAAGTAGTTAAAGAGCAGCAGTGAAATAACAATAGCGAGACTATATACAGGGGGTTCCGGTACATAGTCAACGTGCAGGGGCACTGGTTAGTCGAGGTAATTGAGGTAATATCTACATGTAGGTAGAGTTATTAAAGTGACTATGCATAGATAATAACATAGCGTAGCAGTGGCGTAGAAGGGGGGGGGGGGGGGGCAATACATATAGTCTGGGTAGCCATTTGATTAGATGTTCAGGAGTCTTATGGCTTGGGGGTAGTAGCTGTTTAAAAGCCTTTTGGACCTAGACTTGGCGCTCCGGTACCGCTTGCCGTGCGGTAGCAGAGAGAACAGTCTATGACTAGGGTGGCTGGAGTCTGACAATTTTTAGGGCCTTCCTCTGACACCGCCCGGTGTAGAGGTCCTGGATTGTCGTGCGCTCTTCACGACAGAATAATTCACTGTGTGTGGATTACAGAAACTGCTAAATTATCATATATAATATTGCCGTATGCTTTTGATCAATGCTTTTATCATGCATTTGAATTAAACACTGGGGTCCGGTGTCAGTAAGTGCATCTTGGCAGTTTGCCTTCTGAGTAATGTGGTGACAACATGGCGGCAGGCTCCTGCCAGGTGAGCTCTGATTGGCTCTGTGTTGTGTTGGACACGTGGAGGTCATTGTCTTGCCTGATAATAAAAGAGACTGAGTTATAGGGCTGATCTCTCCTGCCAGTATCAACTGCAACACACATGAGGAGCCACATCAATCACTCACCTCCCAATGGAGACCAGATGGTTCCTTACTTCAAGGGTAGAATGTGCTATCAGACCCTGGTGTTGGTTTTGAACCAAGGCCAGTCCACACAGACAGAGCCATTGGCCAACTTGGATGCAGTTTTAGAATTCTTATGGGTGCCATGTTGGCAGCAAAGGTCATGGAAACAGGTTGTTTAACTTATGTGGTTATGCAATAACGTCTTTTTCCACATAGTAAAACAGGTATTTGGATACAACACCCCAAATGTCTTACATTTTTCAAAACCCATGGAATAGGAGTATAAAAAGACCTTCCTCAAGATTATCATTGGGTTATTTATGATGCTCTTGGAGACGTTTCTGGGAGGGGCTGGGATTCCCTTCTCTGGGACCTAGAACCTTGGAAGTATTCTGACCAGCAAGGCGGGAAGCACGGCTATTTTTCACAGTTGATTCTGGACAAGGAGAGGAGAGAGACGGAGATAGATAGGGGGAGAGAGAGGAATAATGTATAATGTATATATGGAGAATATACACTTCCCATGGTCATTTTATGTGGTCATACAGTATATGAATGAGTCATGAGCTCTTTGCGAGGATGAACAATAAAGCGACATACTTAATTTCCCCTCGCTAATGATGAAAGTCATGTCAATCATTCAGCCCTCCATACTTCTTTTCATTCTAGCACTCCTGTCCTATCTCCCTTCCAGCCCAATGGTTGCATTCAAACATCCACATTCATCTCCAGTGTGTGGGCGTGAGGCTGGAGGGGATAGCTGCATTTGATAAATCACAACGTTAATTCAATTTAGGTGAGTTTCCTGCTCCTCGTTCCTTTGTTTTACAGCTAAGAAAGAGGTCAATGAAGCTGAGGAATTTTCTCTTTTTCTTTTCTGGGGCCCATAAAAGTAAAATGAATGTCTGGCTCCTGGACTGAGTTAGGGCATTAAGGTCTTCCCTCCTTTTATGAGTTTAGACAGAATAGACTCATCAGTAGTGATGGTTCTGGCTTTTGGATTATGGGTTAACTATATGCCACTTTGAATAGAAGTGTGACATAAACTGCCATTCTGACTAGCTATAATTCAATAGCTAGCTAAACTGCCATTTTGACTAGCTATGATTCAATAGCTAGCTAAACTGCCATTTTGACTAGCTATGATTCAATAGCTAGCTAAACTGCCATTTTGACTAGCTATGATTCAATAGCTAGCTAAACTGCCATCCTGACGAGCTATGATTCAATAGCTAGCTAAACTGCCATTCTGACTAGCTATAATTCAATAGCTAGCTAAACTGCCATTTTGACTAGCTATGATTCAATAGCTAGCTAAACTGCCATCCTGACGAGCTACTACAGGAAAGGCTACACAGAAAATATGTTTATTTGTGGTCAAGGTCAGGGCCGCTCTCCATCACCTAAGGACACATTTATTTTTTATTTTGTTTGGTTGACAGGGCCATATTTTTAAGTGGTGTATGTTTTTACACATTGGGACGTATCCTCCATTTCAAAGGGTAATTCATGAGCACAGCGTCTTCAGGTTTCACATGGTGTGTAATTGTATTTTTACTGCCTCAGTGCTAAAAACAGTTAATGCCATTCTGACCATGAATTATTGCTTTTATGTACCTTCATTTTAAGATGATAAACTGTCCTGTCACGTTTGAGGTAAATGTCACTCTTTGTCCCCTCCTCCTCTCTCCTGCTCGCTCCTCCCTATAATTGCCATTCTCGCTCGTTCCTCCCCTTCATTGAAGGACAGTAAGCAGTTAATCAACCCGGTGTCTACTGACAGTATGGATTCCTCTGACTCCTCTGTTTTTTTTCTGGATTCCTTTTTTTTACAATGTCAGTTTTGGGTTTTAAAGTCTTCTGTGCCAGCTGAATTGGCTGTAACCACAAAGTGCGGTACACACACTGAATCCATAACGACCCAACGGAGCCAGGAGCCCTTACTGCCCTGGCAAGACAGACAAGAAGAGAGGTGTGTGTGTGTGTGTGTGTGTGTGTGTGTGTGTGTGTGTGTGTGTGTGTGTGTGTGTGTGTGTGTGTGTGTGTGTGTGTGTGTGTGTGTGTGTGTGTGTGTGTGTAGAATAGCCGCATCTCTCCATATTCACGTAGGCTTGTTCCTTGTATTCCTCATACAAAGTGACCATCCCTCTGTGGTCCTACTGTATCAAACCTACAGCAGTGGATGAAACAGCACAGCAAGGTAAAACATTTCACTCCTCTGGCGATAACACTGTGGATCATAAACACTTCACAGAGATAATCTCTCATCTGAACCCAGAGACCTAACAATTCAGGCATCTCCTCTCACAGCTGGGGCTAATATCACACAGATTATAGCACAGGCATTCAAGTCTGGTTCAAATAGTGGTTGCCCTTAGACACAGATCCAGGATTAAGACTCCAGCCACCCTAGTCATAGACTTCTCTCTGCTACCGCATGGCAAGCGGTACCGGAGCACCAAGTCTAGGTCCAAGAGGCTTCTAAACAGCTTCTACCCCAAAGCCATGAGACTACTGAACATCTAATCAAAAGGCCACCCAGACTATTTGCATTGCATAGATGATAACAACAGAGAGTAGCAGCGGTGCAAAAGCCCAGCGGTGCAAAAGGGGGGCTTTTCCACCGCTGCTACTCTCTGTTGTTATCATCTATGCATAGTCACTTTAATAACTCTACCTACATGTACAGATTACCTCAAATAACCGGTGCCCCCACACATTGACTCTGTACCGGTACCCCCAGTATATAGTGTCGCTATTGTTATTTTACTGCTGCTCTTTAAAAACTTGTTACTTTTATTTCTTATACATATATTATCAACCTAACGTTGTGTTAGATTTTTTTATCACTTTAAGTTATTGCGAACATTACAAGTTTTGAACTTCTATTTGCTATTTTTGGCCTGTAGGCCTCATTGACCTGAGCTCATACAACTCGTTTTTGAGTAAAAAAAAGCATAATGTATGGATTATTTTGACTATAACAAATACTCAGATGAAACATATTGCTCTATTTATCACAGACTATTTTGTGTCAAAGTTTAACTAGGACTCTCTCCTCCTCACCAGTGTCATGATCAAAGATATGATCAAGAGCCTCACATACAGTTTATTGTTTGGTCATTGTGCTGCCACAGAAAGAATTGTGAGCAAGGCCTCAAAAAAGCTTTATATACCAGAGCTGCAAGAAAAGTTCTATATATTATTGAAACGATGTTGCGATTATTTGTGAGAATGCCAACAGGTGTGGTTCCTGTGGAGGAAAGATTCTATTGGGGAAAGGTTCCCTTGAGGGTTGACATGGAAGCCAAGAAGGGGAGTGAGGTGTGTGTGCTCAAACACACATGCATGTGTGGGTCTGGGAGAGGAAGTGTGTCCATCTGATGAATGGGCATGTGCCTGAACTCAATTTTATACACTAATTGTAGTCTCACCAATTCATTTCTAACGACCGGTCATTTTTTATTAGGAACACCACAGGTGTACAAAAGTTAAATAAAACACCCAAAATGTAATGAAAACCATCAAAATGTGTTTTGTGTGTTCAGATGCCCTGTGTGGACAAAGTCATGAAACCTTATGACAATCAAGTTAAATGAACTACATTTTTCAGAGAGAAAACTTGTAAATCGGTCCAATTCGACCGGAACACAACAGGAGGGTTAAACTGCATTGTTGGTTATGGGCACATAAGTAAGCATTTCACTGTAAGGTCTACAGCTGTTGTATTTGGCGCATGTGACTAATACAATTTGATTTGATTACCGTAACCTGAAAGATTACCCAGCTAGCACATTCGGAAGTTGTGGGAAGGTGACATTAAAAGGAACCATGAAGAAACCTGTAGAAAACATTAATTTGAAGTACTGAAATTCCCACAGAAGAAAGTTGTTTCTTAACGTTCTTTGAACATTCTGAGAACAGGACTTTAAATAGAACCATGAGGAATCCTGTTGGAAATTCTTGGTTAGGGGCTCGGAAGTAAGCATTTCACTGTAAGGTCTACACCTGTTGTATTCAGCGCATGTGACTAATACAATTTGATTTGATTTGATTTTAGCTTACTCTTCCCATACCATAACCTGAAAGATTACCCAGCTAGCACATGTTATGCTGAAGTACTGAAATTCCCACCTAAAAAAACACATGCTTCTCGGAACGTTACGTGCTAGCTGACCATCCTGCACCATTCCAAGAAAGTTGTGGGAAGGCTGTATGCAAAATAACCATAGGACAACCACGCTATCACCAAGCTCTAAGAAACATACGGTTCTCAGAACGTTATGTGCTAGCTGGGTAGAGAGAGAAAATGCAAAATGGACCTCCGATAAGTGTCTAGGCAGGGGCTACATTTTCAGGTCCAGGTCCATCCCAGCTGGGTCCATACAGATAACAGCTGTCCATCTCTCTGGAGGCAGACTGTCTGTTTGTAGTCCGTCAGCTGTAGTGGCTTATAGAGACGGAAATTCTTAGGGTCTTATGAAGTTCAGTGAGGCTATGGTAGAATACAGTAATTTATGCTTTGGGTTTCACTGGAAAGCTGCACACAACCAAAATCAAGTCCTTCCAGCACTGTAGACAATTTTGACACGAGGTGACGCCATTTTTCCACTTTGGCATTTGGTGTGCCGTCTCTATGGTGTTTCTATCTTTCGTCATATTTCTATTCATCGCTCCAAATATCACCCCTCAACTCCCCCCAAATGTCACCCCTCAACTCCCCCATTCTTAACTCAATAGTTTCCCACACCTTCAACCAACATTTTCTCAAATAATACGCATAGTCTACACCTAATCGCACCCTAGACCCAAGCCTCACCTCAAATTACCTTTGTCCTTGCCCTAATCCCAACCTTTCCTCCCTCTCTTTCTCTCGCTCTCATATTGCCTTGTCCCATTCTCACAGAGCCAGACGTCTGCTCCCCAGCTGTACTCAGATGGCTGAGATAAGTCTATGGGAAGAGGTCTGGCACACACAGAACCACACACCACACACACACATACACCACAGGAGGTTGGAGGCACCTTATTTGGGGAGGACGGGCTTGTGGTAATGGCTGGAGCAGAATGAATACAATGGCATCAAACACATGGTTTCTATGTGTTTGGTGCCAATCCATAGGCTCCGTTCCAGCCATAATTATGAGTCGTCCTCCCCTCAGCAGCCTCCACTGACACACACACACACACACACACACACACACACACACACACACACACACACACACACACACACACACACACACACACACACACACACACACACACACACACACACACACACACCCACAAAAGGGATCAAAAAACTCCTTCTCGGTTTTCACTTTCCCTCTGTCTCCTCCCTCTCTTCATCCTCGATGAGCAAATCAATGTAAAACAGAACCCACAAACAAACAATTAACAAGCCTTAACTATGACTGTCAGGAAATTGTCCGCTTGTGATTTAGGGACTGGGAGTGAGTAATGTGAAAGAGATTAAAAAGCAGTATGTGTCTCACTCAATTATACAATGTGAAAATGAGCTGAAGCTTGCTTCATTCTCTCTCCCGAGTCATTATCGTTTCACAGCTTCCTCTTTCTCTCGCTCTCTATCTACTGTATAATCATCCATCACTGTATGTTCTCCATCACTCTTCTCCTCTCTACACTATACTGTTTTCATTTGTCTATTCCTTTATCCCTCTCACAAATCACATCTCCTTCCAGCAGGTTGCATGGTGGGATCCATCTCTATAGCCTGTATTTATTGAACCCATGGCTTCCACACTTCCACACCACAGCAATGGGTATGGTATGATAGGAGGACTATTTCTTTCTTTCTCCCCATCTCGTTAGATTGGATTCAAAAGGGCATTTTTGTGTTATCTAATGCTGTATTCGTAACCAAGTGGGAGGTGGGAATTTACCAGTAGTGAAGTCATAAATACCAGTAGTGAAGTCATAAATACCAGTAGTGAAGTCATAAATACCAGTAGTGAAGTCATAAATACCAGTAGTGAAGTCGTAAATATCAGTTGGATGCATTCACATGCTTTGATCTTGTTGAGAAAGGCTGATTCGCTAATGGCCAAAACCCTGTGTAAACCATAAACTAAAAGTACAGCTATCATGCCTGGGAAGAAATTACAGTGTTCAAAAACCATATTAATATATTGGTTAGGTTGTTGCATTTACCTGCCAAAAATGCTGTTCTCGAGGTCATTTCCTTAGTAGGTCATGTCAGAGGTCAGCATGTGGGAGAAGTGGGAGCTCAGGATGATAGAAGAGCTGCCCACTAGCCATTAGTTGGAGGGCCGTTCAAGTAGATTTTTCCCAGTCGTATGTGCTAAATTCCCACTTCCCGCTTAGTTTCAAAAGCAACATTAGTGGCTCTCAGTTATTGAATCTACAGGTAACTGCTAAAATAAAGGAAACGCTTGAGTGAATGCAAAGTTGAAAGCAGGTGCTTCCACACAGGTGTGGTTTTCTCAGGCGCCGCTCCCAACATGCAATTCACATCCCAACATGCTTAGGGTCATAAAAATGGCCAGTTGCCCATTATTTTGGCTACCATGGCTAGATGAAGAGATCTCAGTGAGCACAGGGGGTTTAAGTGTGTGTGTGTGTGTGTGTGTGTGTGTGTGTGTGTGTGGGGGGGGGGGGGGGGGGGGGCTCAGTCACCACATCTCAACCCAATTGAACACTTATGAGAGATTATGGAGCGGCGCCTGAGATAGCGTTTTCCACCACAATCAACAAAACACCAAATTATGGAATTTCTCATGGAAGAATGGTGTTTCATCCATCCAATAGAGACACTTGTTTAATCTATGCCAAGGCGCATTGAAACTGTTTTGGCAGCTGGTGGTGGCCCAACACCTTATTAAGACACTTTATGTTGGTGTTTCCTTTATTTTGCCAGTTACGTGTGTGTGTGTGTGTGTGTGTGTGTGTGTGTGTGTGTGTGTGTGTGTGTGTGGTGTGTGTGTGTGTGTGGTGTGTGTGTGGGGGGACGACTGAAGAGAGTTCCTTTAAACTCAAACTAGGAAATAAGTTTCAGATGTCAAGTTTTCTGCTTCTCATGCAACACACACCCCTTAAGTCAAAACATGTCTACCCTAGACATGACCACCACTTCTAATTGAGTTGCCACACTACCCTGTGGTTGTTTCTGTTTTCAATTTATGTAGTTCTTCTGTCTTAAATCCAACTTGACATACAGTGCCTAGTCAAAGTCTACACACACCCCTTGCACAGTTTTCACATTTTGCTGCCTTAAAAGGGATTTTATTTTTTTATTGTATATTTTCTTTCACTTTGAAATATAACCAATATATTAACATGTAAGTAGGATTTTTTTTAATGTAATCCCTTTTAAGATAAAGTTACGAAGCCTGTTCCAGTCATTTTAAATCCTATAATTGAGACATTACACATAAACTAGACTCCAATGTGTTGTTTACGTGCAGGTTGTGTTGCATTGGTGACGGAGTTGGCGTGACATCAGGCCTCTGACCTTAGATAAACTGTCAACAGGCTTTTGGAAGGTTCTGGGAGGGGTTTGAAGGTAACATACAGTACACGTAAGCACAGACATCATGGGAGGAGAACCCTGTATGTCAACATAGCCTTGGTGCGAGACGGCATTCAATTCAGCATTGAAAAAAGCACAAGTTTTAGTTTGTTCCGCCCTTTTAAAGCTAATTCCTGTTACTTCCTCTCTCTCTCTCTCTCTCTCTCCTCTCTCTCTCTCTCTCTCCCTCTCTGTTGTTTCCTTTGCGTCCTCCCCTGTCCCTTAGTCTCAACTCACCCTTGATTCCACAAGAGGCTGCTGAGGCGAGAACGGAGCGAATGGAATGGCATCAAATGTGTTTAACGTATTTGAAATCATTCCACTAATTCCGCTCCAGCCATTACCACAAGCCCATCCTCCCCAATTAAGGTGGCATCAACCTCCTGTGCCTGACTCCTACCCCCTGATCTCTAGGCAGAGTCATTCATGAGTCCACAGACAAGGCAGTAAATCTGTCATTACAGTGATACAGAGATCTGTGGCTCAGTCATAGACTTTCCCACTCAACCCCACTGGATGTATAGGTCATGTCAGTCCTGTGCATCAAACTGGAAAAGTGAACTTGAGTTGAAAGGAGATGAAAGGAGAACTCCTGCACATTTTATTTTTTTCATAGCCTTTTTATGTTTACAAAATTGTGCAAACAAACAACAAACTGTTGATCAGCCTGGTTAGTTACACATCAGAACAAATTTCTATTCTCCACCAGCTATGAACCACACAAACATATCATTTCCTCTCTGTGCCTGAACCAAACCATTGATCAGAAAGAACATCTGATTATTCTAATATGCACATACTTCCTCCTGGGCATAAGCGCCATGTGTGGAACTCATAAAAAAAAACCTTTTCATTTGGCCCCAACCAAACTGCCATGGTTTGCCATAACCACGTTTTAACCGAGCCAGAGTTTCAATGGAAAACGTATCCTCCTGTTCTTCTTCATGTTTGCTTTAGAACAACATGTTTATGTGGCCGGTTAGAGGGGGATGGTCTGCTGGAGAAGCCTGACCGGCTCGGTCGCAATACCGCCTTGATTTACTATGTTATAACTACAGTGAAGAAATGCAGTTTGTCTTTCTCTGTTGTTGTTTTTTGCTGTAAATTGTCATGTACAGCAACCAGTCTCTTTCTGATTTTCATATCTGTTCAATAACAACAAGGCAGAAACATAGGCAGACTTTCAGGCTGGTACACACACAAGTTATTTTGGACATGGGTAGAATTGCATTGTCAACTGCAGTGCAAAAGCGAGACTACATATTTTCACTTATTGTTCACTGAGAGGGATATTGTCACGTCCTGACCAGTAAAGGGGTTATTTGTTATTATAGTTTGGTCAGGACGTGGCAGGGGGTATTTGTTTTATATGGTTCGGGGTGTGTGTGTATGTAGTGGGGTGTTTGATTTATGTATTCCGGGGTTTTGGTCATTATTCTATGTTTGTATATTTCTATGTCTGTTCTAGGGTGTTTAGATCTATGTTTAGGTATTGGGATTGGGGCCTTCAATTGGAGGCAGCTGTCTATCGTTGCCTCTGATTGAAAGTCCTATAATTAGGAATATGTTTGTCATGGGAATTGTGGGAGGTTGTTCTTTGTACTGCTGTGTGAGCCTACAAGACTGTTCGTTCGTTTATTGTTTTGTTTATTAGTCGTGTTCACAATAAAGTTAAGATGAGCACTCAACCCGCTGCGCCTTGGTTCGATTACTACGACGACCGTTACAGATTTAGTGCAAATTCAGTCAGTATACCTACATAAACACGCCATATCTCTGTGACAAGTCTGAGAGAGAAGGCATAGCTTTGTCCTTTATTTACCAAGACGGTCAGAATGCAAACACCAAGATATTTCTGTCTGGAGAGAAAGGCCAACTCCTCTAAACGTCTCCAGTATCTTCATTTGATCACCCTGTTGCAGGAGAACATTCCTGACATGCAGGATAGGTATAACTTGTAATGTATTCAAGGTTTAAAAAGGCGTCTGGCTCAAATGATGATCTTCTCGAAGAATTGTTCTGAGAATCTCAATAGAATACCTCCACTGCTCTTACATGCAGAATAACATTACCAGAACCTAGGAGATAATGTTGCAGCATGGAGAGAGGGCTTACTGTATATTATCCATCACCAATATAACACCGGCACAGCAAAAAGGCTAAGGAGGAGTACAGGGATGTATTTCATACTTTATTTAGTTGATCTAACTTACTGTAAACACAATCCTGTAATGTTCTATAGAAACTGAGTACACATTTCCTTTAAATGTGCAATATGCAGAAATCGCTCTGCCATATCCTAGTTGCTAAAATTCTAATAGTTTGCCTAATATCACGACTCAGGATATGACCCAGATGCAGACACGGGAGGCAGTTAGTACAGTTCACAGATGATTTATTAGAAACACAAATGTTATTTGTCACATGTGCCGAATACAACAGGTGTAGACCTTACAGGGAAATGCTTACTTACAAGCCCTTAACCAACAATGCAGTTTTAAGAAAAAGACCAAAAGAAAGATAAGAAATAAAAGTAGCAAATAATTAAAGAGCAGCAGTAAAATAACAATAGTGAGGCTATATACAGGGGGTACTGGTACAGAGTCAATGTGCGGGGGCACCGGTTAGTCGAGGTAATTGAGGTAATATATACACGTAGGTAGAGTTATTAAAGTGAGTTATGCATAGATAATAACAGAGAGTAGTAGAAACTTAAAAAGGGGGGGGGGGGGGGGGGGCAATGCAAATAGTCTGGGTGGCTTATGGCTTTGGGGTAGAAGCTGTTTAGAAGACTCTTGGACCTAGACTTGGTGCTCCGGGAACCGCTTGCCGTGCAGTAGCAGAGAGAACAGCCTATGACTAGGGTGGCTGGGGCCTTCCTCTTACACTGTTAATCTTGAGTATGAAGCTGACCCAGTCCTTCCTTAGATCCCCTCCTTCTGGGCTCATAAGAGAATCTATTTCCTCTCTTCAACTTCAGGACCAAACACCCCCTGCACCCTAGTCGAGGAATTCTCAACTTCGTTCTCTTATATTGAGGCGGAGTTCAGTATTGATAACTGGTCCCTCGATTTGCTAGCAACAATCACCATCAGTCGATATTGTAAAAATGTAAATTCTGAAAATACTTACCTGTACCTGTGTTTGTCCTGTACAACTGAGGTCCTTCCACGAGGTGCTGAAATTCATACTTTTAATAAAAACTTTTATTGAATACAACCACAGACTTTTTCCTAATTTGTGTTGCTCAGCTCAGCGTGAATGGGCTTGTACCAATTGAATCTCAGCTTACGTAGAAAGTCAAGGATTTGACATATGCCTCCAGTTGACGAACACAAATCATGAAAAAGTTGGTCACTGTTTTCAATAAAAGTTTGTATTAAAAGTATGAATTTCAGCACCCCACGGAAGGACCAGAGTTGTATCGGACAAACAGGTACAGGTAAGTGTTTTCAGAATTGACATTTTTACAATATCGACTGATGGTGATTGTTGCTAGCAAATCGCGCAACCAGTTTTCAATGCTCAACTCCGCCTCGATATAAGAGAACTGAGTTGAGTGTGCCTCATCTACCCGCACCCCCAAACACGCACAGCCAAGACAGGGCCTACAGGGGAAAAGAACCATGGTTAATGATCTACTACAGTGTAGCACAATCTGTCTAGTGTTAGCTACATCTCACACAGATAGAGCATAATAAAACATTCACCGGTTTCAAGACAATAACAGAGAAGAAAACATTGGAAGGAGGGGAATTTCAGCTAAAACAGTGATGTTCCATTGGGTGGCCAGAGCCCAGAATCTTACAGTAAATTAAGGGAGTAGTTGATTAATGTCATGGGAAGTGTAGGATTAACAAACTGTGCCTTTGACAGATCTTACAAAGATTAATGATAGTGTCTGCTGGATGCTGTTCTCCCACTGTTAAAACACTGACATTTTACATGGTAGCAGAAGAGAAAGAGATGGAATGAGAGCACGCGAGAGAGAGACTGACAATCCTCCAGCCATTATGATGGAGCTGCTTCTGATATCTTCAGCCTGGATCAGAGTTTGAATAGTTCCATCCAGTCGGTTCTGGCTTCCCTCCAACAGAAGTTGGTTTTACACCTTGACCAAACCGGCTCTGCACGTGCGTCCGTGTGGTCATGTTGATTTAGTCTATTCCCAACAGACGCATTTATGACACGCAGGTTAAAATACCAAAATCAACTGTGAACCAACTATATTAATTTGAGGACATGTTGAAACACACATGAAACATTCATGGCTATTTTGCTAGCTTTCTCTTGCTATCTAATTTGTCCTGGGAGATAAACATGAGTTATTATTTGACCTGAAATGCAAATGGTTATTTTATCATTGCAGAATTTTGACCCATTTTGAGTCATACAAAATCGTGTGTTCTCTACTCCGACAATTAATCCACAGATAAAAGGGGAAACCTAGCTCGTTTTTAGTTCTTTTTCTAAGTTTAATCTCTCATAGTGCATTCTTCTTCTTCTTCTGTGGATTTTTTATGGTGGTTGGCAACCAACTTTAAGGTGCATTACCACCAACAATTGAACTAGAGTGTGCACCTCGTTCATCTTTTAATTACCCACGTGGGATAGCATGCTCATAAAAATCAATGAGTAGATGGGAAAGGCGGGACTTGCTGCGCGTCACGCGTCTAAAATAGAACCAAGTTCTGTTGAAGTGCCTGGCTATGCAGACGCTCGTTGAAGAGCTCAAGCAGTTTGGATGAAATTATTGAATAACATGTATGTGTACATTTATTATGCAACGCTCGTGCAAGGCAAGGCGTACGGTTTAGTCAGCATGTTATAGAAGGGTCAGCGGGTCTACGAGGTCAGATGTCAGCCAGGACAGATCAACAGCACCCATGTGTTGGCTGTTTGTCAACAACAGAATGTGTCCAATAGATCAGGGACGACCGGACTCTGGCCTGAACGTATGGATAATCACATATAAGACACCATATCGGAAAAGAGAATTCTGGAAGACAGACATTCTCCTAGACAAGTCGGATAAGACTTATCCAATATCCGATAAGACTTATCCTTATGTCATTAGTATAAACCATCCCTTTGCATAACGCTGTCGATGAGTTGTTTTGGTTGATTTTGGCTGTGTGTGTGTGTGTTTGGGGCAATGAGAAGCCAAGCACCAAGCCAAGATTCCATAGTCTTGGCTTGTCTCTTCATGTTTTTATGTGAAATACTAATATGACACCAAGTAAGATTTGTCTATTTTCTTGTTTTCTCGTTCATAGAAATGTGGCTCTTGGTTGACTTTTTACTGGCACAGACAATCAGTTATAAGTCAGTCATTAACTTTTCATTTGGCCGTTTATCAATTAGAAATCAGTGTACTGTTGTTCATGTACAGTATAACCCTCTAATTGTGAATCTCCAGGGCCTGAAGGGGATAAATACACACTGTAGTTACAATGTCAGAGTTGATCGCAGATTAAATATGAAATAGGATGCCATGAAGTCAGACATAGTGATATAAACAATATTTCGTATGTGCAGCACTTTCAGCAGCTGAATATGAGAGGATTCCATAGTGGCAGAAAGCTATACTTACCTGGGCACAGGTGTGTTCTTGGCAGAGACCCTGCTCTGGCAGGTGTTGGATGATTAGTATGTGATAAGGACTGTCATTATGGTCCAGGTAAGAACAGGTGTGAGAGGGGTAGGCCTGTGGAGAAGCAGAAAGGTTTAAAAATATATCTAACGTTTATTTTATCAGAGAGTCATACTGAGACAAAGGTCTCCTTTAGAGATGAGCCCTGAATTACAGAAATGACAGAAAATACACACATCAAAATATAAAAACAAAATGCAAGCAGAAAAAAACACATTCATCAGTAATGTGCTCAATCAGCTTTCTGAATTGCCCTAGAGGCACCAAAACATTTTGAAAATTGTTTCACAAATAAGGTGCAAGAAAACTAAAAGCTGATTTACCTAACTCAGTACAGAGCAAACGATTGTCCGGAGTTAGCCATCACTGGGATAGGGTCTAAAGTTTAGCAATAATGTTAGGTTCAGTGGGAGTTTTGTAATAGGGCTTTATAATTGACATGAAAACATAGCAAGATGTGAACGTACGTGACATCAAAGAGGGCCAACCAACTTTCTGGTAGAGAATGCAGTGGTGAGTACAAAGACTGTAGCCTGTAATAAAGAGCAGTGCACTATGATAAACTGCATCTAACGGCTTTAATGAAGTCTCAGCTGCGTTCATATAGAAGATGTCACCATAGTCTAGGACCGATAGGAATGTCGACTGAATAATCTGCTTTCTACTATTTAGTAAGAGGCATGATCTATTTATATAAAAGAAGCTCATTTTTATTCTCAGCTTCTTAACTAATTCATCAAAATGCTTTTTAAAAGACAACTTTTTATCTACCCAGATGCCCAGATATTTCTAAGCAGGGACACAATCAATATGGACACCATCCAAAGTATATACTGTATGTTTAAATCATCAAAGTAATTTTTATGCGCTCTAGAGAAGAACATATACTTAGTTTTACTTGATTTCAATACACATTTCAGGCCAATAAAGTTGTTCTACAATACAATTAACACAGACTGTAGATATGTGTGGATACACACACCAACACACAATTGCGTGCACACTAAAAATGACCTATTGACAACAACCCTCAAGCACTGTCTGTATTTATCATATAAAATCATCTACATTTTGTGTTAAAATGATGCCGTATCATCACTTTGATGATGCTTTTATCCATAGTAACCAACAGTGAATATACACTGAGTGTACAAAACATTAGGAACACGTGCGGGCTAAAGGCAGTGAGTGAAGAAGGCAGGCGTTTTACATGCTCCCAACCCGTAATAAAATGGCTACCCAGACTATTTGCATTGCATTACTTTAATTTCTTATTCTTATTGGTTAGGGGCTCATAAGTAATCATTTCACTCTAAGGTCTACATCTGTTGTATTCGGCGCATGTGACTAATAACATTTGATTTGACCTTCCTAATATTGAGTTGCACCCTTTTTGCCCTCAGAACAGCCTCAATTCGTCAGGGCATGGACTATAATTGTCGTAAGCCTTCAACAGGGATGCTGGCCAATGTTGACTCCAATGCTTCATACAGTTGTGTCAAGTTGGCTCCATGTCCTTTGGCTGGTGGACCGTTCTTGATACACACGGGAATCTGTTGAGCATGAAAAACTCAGCAGTGTTGCAGTTCTTGACACACTCAAACCGGTGTGCCTTGCACCTACTACCATATCCTGTTCAAAGGCACTTAAATATTTTGTCTTGCCCATTCACCCTCTGAATGGCACACACACACACAATTCATGTCTCAATTGTCTCAAGGCTTAAAAATCTTAATTTAACCTTTCTCCACTACTTCATCTACACTGATTCAAATGTATTTAACAGGTGACATGAATAAGGGATCATAGCTTTCCCCTGGAATTACCTGGTCAGTCTATGTCAAGGAAAGATCAGGTGTTCTTAATGTTTTGTACAGTCAGTGTTTTAACCTATTCAGCATGTGGCCCATGCTCCAGCCAACTGAGCCATCTGAACTGTATTGGCTCCCTCACGAGTGGTGCAGCGGTCTAAGACATTGCATCTCAGTGCTAGAGGCGTCACTACAGACCCTGGTTTGATTTCAGGCTGTATCACAACCTGTCGTGATTGGGAGTCCCATAGGGCGGCGCACAATTGGCCCAGTGTTGTCCGGGTTAGGGTTTGGCCGGGGTAGTCCATCATTGTAAATAAGAATTTGTTCTTAACTGACTTGCCTAAAATAAAATGCAAAATTACTCAACCCAGATCCAGAGAGTTTCACATTCCCCACCTTGTAACATACTGTACACCTTACTTTGTCCAACTGTTGTTGAGAAACACTCACTGGTGTTTTCTTTTACTTTTCTCAGGCTCTCTCTGTCTCCATCTGGGTCAAATCCATCACAGCTTTTCACAAGCTCCCTGGGTGTGCCAGACATGGGGGAAAGGTCCAAAGAAAACTATATCTTTTTAAGTGTGTTGTTTTTTATGGTTGACATAGACTGGGGCAGGCAATTAAACATAACCTCCTTCCCTCCCAACAAGTCGGACGTGAATGAGATCTCCAGAGATATCAGGGAATATGTTACTGATTCCTTGAAATCTGTTTTTAATTGTGTCTGTGTTTAACTTGAAATCTGTGTTTAATTAAAGTTTTTATGTATATCACACATAACATGAATCACGACGATGGATCTCATGTTAAGATTTGGACCTGTAAAAATGTGTGTAGAAAATTAGAGCAACTGCCCCTAAAAACCAACGACTCATTAAGAAAACAGCCTATGTGGCATCAATATGTGTAATTTATTCTACTGTCAAAATTAACTACAAAGTATAAATAGGATAATTTTGGTCAAAAAGTCAGTCTCATCCAAAACTGGGTTTGTGAGACTTGTGGTCGTGACTGCATCACAACGTAAATGAAGTTTGGGTTTATGACAATCCTGCCCACATGCTCACAGACGGCAGCACACAAGTCATCATTAATTCGGAGTGCAGCTACACACGACCCAATCGTAATGCCCATGGTAAATTTGTAAATTTATCCCTATGGGGCTAGCTCGAGACCACCAATAAATTACACAATGTACATGGAACAATATGTTAAAATTACAATAGCTCCAAATTTCAATGACTTCAAAACCTAAAACCAACTATACATTTGAGAAATTCATATACAAATGCTGAAAACAATTTATGAGAAACTAAAAGGTGTGCAACATGAAAATATTGTTTTCAATGTGTAATCTAGCCCCAGAGATAAGCTATCCAAAGTCAAACCAATTTTGCCACGGTAAATACACCAACCGGCTGTGAACTAATTGTCAAAATAACTTGGCTAACTATTCCCAACAAGAGGCACCCACATCAAACCACATCCCAAAAACAACTCTTATTTAACCAAATGTAAAACGAGGCCAAGTCAGGAAGTCTAGTCGTCCTTTGAGCATCTTAATTCTATGAATGTCTCAAATCCATTTTACTTCTGTATTAGGTACTATATGATATGCTTTATTAGGCTTCTCACTGACATGATCAGTTGCATGGATTTGTGGGTGCATCTTAATTACTTTTGAGTGAGTTTTTTATGTTCTGATATCCCTAAGTTATGGACAGGGTTTTAATATGGAGGATGAGGCCTATATCCTGTAGTCTATATTTTTACATTTACATTTACGTCATTTAGCAGACGCTCTTATCCAGAGCGACTTACAAATTGGTGCATTCACCTTATGATATATTAGTCTCTCTAGTGTGTAATAGGAGGATTGGGACATTGCATTTTAATCTCGTCTTCTTTTCATTTGAGTTATTCTTCATCCTGTGTGTTTTTGTGTATAAGTCACCCAGCAGATGTTATTTTGCAACAAGGAGGACCATTCCATCTGGCCCATCATAGGGAATTTTAACAGTTGTGGAAATACAGAGAAACACACAGAGCACTGGCTTCATGAGAAACCAGAGGTACTGTTATAGTAAAACCTGTGATAAATTCCATCGCAACACCCAGAGACACACACTTGTAGAGCAGTGGAAATCATTGTGTGTGTGTCCAAGGGTGTGAGTTTGAGTTGCATATTGGGTGGGGAGGTCAATGGGTTCTGTGATCAACATCCTTCTGGGGGGGTCCGGGGGCCCTGGAGATTTGTGACCTAATTCAGGAAACTAGGCGTATGTCGCAAGTCATGACTTCACAGGAGAGCCTTTTGAACAAAAAACTTTTTTTTAATCAAAATGTGTTTTTTGGCAGAAATGCCTTCTTGAACATGTGAACAACCATGTGCCTTAATAACAAACGTGTATGCCATCTGTAAATACAAATAAAATTGTTAAATTATGAGCCTTGTTGGTTAAGCCACAGAAAAAGGTAGCAACCTTCCGTGATTGGCTGAGATAATTTACATTTACATTTACGTCATTTAGAAGGATTACTTAATCCTATCCCAGGTATTCCTTAAAGAGGTGGGGTTTCAGGTGTCTCCGGGAAGGTGGTGATTGACTCCGCTGTCCTGGCGTCGTGAGGGAGCTTGTTCCACCATTGGGGTGCCAGAGCAGCGAACCGTTTTGACTGGGCTGAGCGGGAACTGTACTTCCGCAGAGGTAGGGAGGCGAGCAGGCCAGAGGTGGATGAATGCAGTGCCCTTCTTTGGGTGTAGGGACTGATCAGAGCCTGAAGGTGCGGAGGTGCCGTTCCCCTCACAGCTCCGTAGGCAAGCACCATGGTCTTGTAATGAGTGGGCTGGACATGCCGAGAGAGGAGTTCGGATTGGTCTGACATAGAAGCTCGTCAGTCTGTGTTGGTAATCCTGTCGAACACGTTTTTAAAAAAATGTATTGTGTAGTGGAGCTGCATAAGTGCTGCTCTCCACTTTCTGGAGGATCAAGTTTTGAAATCAGTGGAATTACTTTCCCATTGTTCCATCAAATGCAGTGTATGATATACCATTTTATAGTTCTGAGTCTCCACTTTTATCTAATGTAAAAAACACAATTTCAAATTTTGCTACATAAGACCAAATCCTGGTTGTGAGTCACATTTAAACAAATTGCTGTGAAATTGTTGTTTCTGGTGAATTTTGAAGGGACAATACATCCCAAAATATACCGATAATTTGGTCAATATACCCCAATCACAAATTAAATACCAATATTTTTCTCTATTACTTTAAATTGTTTAAAAAATGTATCTGCAGAATGCAGACAACAACGTTTGTTAGAGCACTTGGGCTACAGTCACCAAAGATGAGAAGTTGAACTGATAGTTTAAATATGTGTGTGATGTAAATTGCTGTTGTCATGACTGTCCTGATCAGGTCAGGTTACAGGAGACCACAACCCTCCAGATTATCTTTCACCCCCAACAGAGGAGGAGAGATCAAGGGGTATGAAGATGTGAGGGTTTTATGACCCCTCACGCCCATTGTAAATCTTAGGCAACAGACAAAATTCCTTTGTCCTCTCACTATGGAGAACCAGCCTCAGAACATTACACATGCAATAAATGGACTTTGGAACAATGGTTTCTGTCAGCCACAATGGTGGTAATGACGATAGATGGAATATGAAAATTAATGTCATTTTTGTTTTGTTATTAAAGGTTAAAGGATGACGTTATTACGAAAACATTGTAACTTTAAGAGTTTTCCTAGTATATGCTTGATGTTTATACATTGTACATTGTCATGACGATATAGACAGATAGATGTGTTCTAGACAAGTATTCCTATATTGATCTATTGGCTTATTTGGCGATCTGGAGTGCAGGTAATTGTTTTAAAAGCATTATGAAATGTGAGTTTGTTATCCCCTACCTCCAGTGACGAGAACCTTATCATGATGATGTATATCATGTCACATTTAATTTCTACAGTGGATTATCCCTTTAAGGGCACAATGTTTTCACTAAGGGTGAACACTGACTCACCGAGTGCTACTCATCTGAAACTGCAGTTGAAAAGGAAAAGAGGAAGATCCAGATACATTTCTAACTTTATTGCTAACTTAGCTAGTGTGTCGTCGTGATATCTGTTGGAAAATTTGTTTCTGTTGGAGAGTTTGTCTGCCCTCTCTCTCTCTGCCGTGGTTAGAATGGATAGTTCAGAGTAACATTCAGCAATGTTGTTATAGAATAGAAGTTTCGGTGGTTGTCGGTCCTCGCGTTCACGGGTACATAATTCCTAGCTGCAGACTAGTAATTAGTATCAAAGATTTGTTCTTATTCTGTCGGTATCGTTAGTCTCAGAGTTTACCACCACGTGGTATGGTTAAGAATTCAGCAATCGTCTAAAACCTTAGCCCTCTCGTGGTTATCGAGGTAAGCTGGTCTGGGCTCAAACCTTAGCCCTCTCATAATTGAGATAAGCTTGGTCTGAATATAAATTCCCAAGGTGGGAGTTATATTCAGAAGAGCAGAAAGGGGCTGTCCCATGACACAAGATCAATGTCTGTGTTCATGGGGCGGGCCAATGATTTAGTTAAACTCCAAAGGGAATTGGAGTTTCCTTCATTAAACAGTTTAAAATCACATTACATAATTTCACAAATAGTTTCATCTTTACTCATTCATTTTATACAACAATTAGATGCAAGCCTCATAACTGAGACTCTTGTATAAACAGGGTTATGGTAATGTGACTGAGTTTCACAAACTTTAAACGAAATAGACCGGTCGTAGCTGGATTCTTCCCCGACCGTGTACACCTTCTCCAAAACATGTACATTGTTCCGTTCTCAAGTTCTATGCTGGCGAAGAGGTTCCTTTGTTCTCTCTATGAAAACTCACTCTCTATACTATCTGGCTATGAGGAAGAATCTCCTCCAGGAATTTACGACCTGAGATAACAGCAGCCTGGGTGTAGGAGAGAGAGAGAGAGGGGGAAGGCACAATATACCCAAAGAGGGCCACGTCATGACAACAAACAAGCTACAATGCGAAATCACCTTTATCCCATTCAGACCTTAGATGGCTAAAACTACATCTCCCATAATGCAACACTAGCATCAGTCGTCAGCTCAGCAAACCGTTTGCATCACAGAAAGGCATGCTAGCTAGCAACAGCAATAGTTTTTAGCACTCTGTAAACTATATTAATAACAACAATAAAACTCTGAAAGTTACATGTTTCAATAGTCTCACACTCCCTTATGACAATATCTACAGCATTAACCTTGGGATATTTTATTTATTTCACGTTATGGACTTCTACAAAGGAGTAATCTGCAACACATACCTTTCTCTCTCAGTGTTTTCTCGGACTGAGGAGAATGGGAGCTACGGGTAGTACCAGGGTGTTAGTAGGTGACGTAAGCACCCAGATGAAATAAAATACATTTAATGAAATAAAACCCGAAGATGTTAACATCATTCAGCTACTGTAGCTGCCTACTTAACATCAACAGGCAGCACTAGTAGCGCAACAATTAAAAATAGACACCAAAAGTAAAGTTCCTGGCGATCATAGCAATCTGACTCCACCCTTCTGTCTGAACTTGGAATATTCCTGTTCGTAGGCTTGGGCCACTGACCCTTAACCTGGTTGTTCTGTTCTGCGTTGTGTACTATTGTAATCATTTGAAGTTTGATGGAATAACCTTTTTAACTCTCCTACACACACCTCTTCTTTATTTCAGCAAACTTTAAGACGTAAGGTAAGAGTTCTTCCTCCACAGGGTAACCTTGACCAACAGTCGTCCAGAAGTACAGCAAAGAGACTTTGCCAGGTAGAAATATGCCCATATACATACAACCTATGACCCCCTAATAAAGTATTTCTCATTTCCTTAATCTATCCTCTGGCCTCTGTTTCACTGGGGTACTGTCACTTCCACAAAAGTTGATAGGGCTTGAATCAGGGCAGCTAGATGCTCTCTTTGGTCCGGCTCAGCTATCACTTGACTCATTGACTCTAAAAGTCTTCTGACAGGCTTCACAACTCTTCCAGTTCGTGTTCTCAAGGTGCCTTCAGTGGGTCTCAGGACTGTATTAGTGAACTCAGCCGTCTGGCTGTTTCTGCACTCTACCTCTCTCTGGTTACTCATTCTCTTCTTAGTGGAACTTATGCATCCAGAGCCGCTGACTGATGAACTTCTACTGCTGATGCCATCTAGAATGCTCACTGACGTTGCTTTTCTATTTGTGTCATCTTCAGAAGGATCACTTGAATCATCACTAGGCATCCTTGAGGAGCTTCCTATGCTTGAGATAGCTGCTTCTCTGGAGATCATGTCCTTCTGTGGGCTTTGAGGATCAGCTTCTCTCATGTTTACCCCATCTTCCAGTCCCAAAGATTTTTGAGCTTCAGCTTCCGTGGGCCCCTCAGGGTTTTGGCCCTCGAGAATCCAGACAGCAGTCCTTCGATCCTCTGAATCCTCATCCACATTGAATACCACTCTTTCGTCACCGCTATCTGCGTTTATGTCCTCCTCTGAAGCAGTAGCGGCTACTGTGGAGATCTCGTCTGTCTGTCCAACCGGCAGCAAGTTCACTGGCAGTATGAAGTTTTGATGAACTACCATACTCTTCTTGGTAATAGGATCTTTGACTCTGTAGATGTGCACAGACGGGTCTTTCCATGTGATCACATAGACCGTTGAATCCCACAAGTCGGAAAGTTGACCTTTTCCTCTTTCCTTTTGGTTTGCCAAGAGAACTTGGTCTCCAATCTGCAGCGCAGTACCTTTCACTCTCTTGTTATACTGCCTTGCTTGCTTTTTCTGAGCTTCAGTAGTGTTGGCCTGAGCGATCCTGACAGCCTCTTGCAGGTCCTTTTGGAACAGGCAGCACTAGTAGCACAACGATTAAAATAGACACCAAGAGTAAAGTTCCTGGCGATCATAGCGATCTGACCCCCCTATTGTCTGAACTTGGAATATTCCTGTTCGCGGGCTTGGGCCACTGACCCTTAACCTGGTTGTTCTGTTCTGCGTTGTGTACTATTCTAATAATTTGAAGTTTGATGGAATAACCTTTTTAACTCTCCTACAGTACCATATTATTTACTTCTGATCACATTCACAAAAGGGAAAGAGAGGAACGATTGCATTTCTCCATTCTCCCAAGCTGTGCTCCTAAACCGGGGCAGCTGGGGATTGAGTATCACTGTGTGGTGCAAAGCCACAGAGAGCCAGTAGATGCCTGGAGCTTTATGGTGGGGATAGAATTTCCAATCAATCAAATCCATCATGGTATATTATTGAGGGGGTCAAATTGACCTGTTCCTAATATTGAGGGGGTCATGACACCTCTGTCTCCCCCACAAGTTACACTCTTGTGTGTGTGTGTGTGTGTGTGTGTGTGTGTGTGTGTGTGTGTGTGTGTGTGTGTGTGTGTGTGTGTGTGTGTGTGTGTGTGTGTGTGTGTGTGTGTGTGTGTGTGTGTGTGTGTGCGTGCGCATGGTCCTTGTTTGGAGTGACTCTGTATTTGGTGAGGCCTCAGCCCCATGCCTCTCAGTATAAGAGGATAAATATTCAAAATAATTTATGATTGGCTGGGCCCAGTCTGGTCATTCCTATAAACAAGAGTAGCCAGTTAATTTAATGGCCTCCTCTCAAATTACCAACAGCCTTTGATCGCTTAGAGTGGGAATATATATGGCTTGTTCTTGAACATTTTGGTATGTGAATCCTGATGTGAATCATTTTGATATGTGAATCCTTCTTCTATTATATCTACTGGCACTACCCATTTTAATCCATTTACCATACAACTAGGATGTAAACAAGGTTGTCCCGCCTCCCCTATGCTATTTTCTCTCTCTCTCTTGAACCACTGGCACAAAGCATACTTCAAAATGTGGCTTCCTTACATATAAAAATCAGACAAACTGAACAAGAAATTTCTCTGTATGCAAATGACATACTGCTCTACATCGCAAACGCTCAGAAATCCCTCTAGCCAATAATTTCTATTTTCACAACATTCAGATCATGGTCTAGTTACAAGATCAACTGGTCCAAATCAGCTCTACTACCTCTTAACTCAGCTATGGGAAACATGCAACTACCACCCATGATCCCACTAAAGAAACAAATCACCTACTTTGGCATTAACATATCCCCCTCTATTCACACTACTTGGAGGAAGAACTACTTAGAAACCTTTCAAAATATAAAAAAAGACATAAAAAGATGGTCCGCTATGGACACTTCTTTGCATGCTGAAATCTCAATTATTAAAATGAATGTCCTCCATCGTATCAACTTTATGAGTTCCATGTTACCACTGCCTCCTCTTATAAACTATCGTTCTAAACTTGACTCTGTCATAAAGAAGTTAATTTGGGGGAGAAAGAGACCACAGATTAAATATGCAACTACAGAGAACAAAATATCAAGTGGACTTGCAGTTCCAAATAAAAAATGGTATCACCTATCATTTCAAATTTCCTGAAGACCTGGTTAAACCCAGAGGCTTCTGTTCTTTAGCGTGCTATAGAAGAGTCAATAGTTTCTCTACTTAGTTTATTATTTTCTGGATTGACTCCAAAAAAAATTGCATTATTGTTTGGACCCATTATAGCATACTCAGTAAATGTGTGGAAAGCTATAGAGAAGCATATGAGATCTAATCTTAAGTGGCATTCATACTCTCCAATATGGCGTGATAAAGAATTCTTAGCGTGTAAGATTCTTGGTCTAAGAAAGACATGCAATGTGAATGGACTCCTCAGTTTCCAGGGAATCTGCCAGTGTTTTAATGTCCCAGGTTCATAATTTTGTCTTTACCTTCAAATCCACCTATCCATGCGAGCATATGGGTCCCCTGGGGAGCAGAACTAACAGTACACCCATCAAACTTCTAACGGACAGACGCCCGCAAAAGGAGTTGTTTCTGACATCAACAGTATAAAGACATCACATGGGTATTAGTCCATGCCATTATGTGGGTTCTGCACCACAGGGGACCTTGGTACTTTTCAGCATGTGCTGTGGAAATCCCCAGGGGTGGTTGAATTCTGGCGGAAAGTCAAGGATGTAATCTCTGTACTTAATGCCATTAGATCCAATAGTGTTGTTGCTTTGTGATGACTCTTATTTGCACTTGTTAGAGCGCCAACGGAGAGTGTGGCTGGCAGGAACCACAGCTGCTAAGAAAATGATTGTACAAAGGTGAATCCCACCTCAGCAGTCACCATTGCAACAATGGCCGCTCACATTTAAGGAAATTGTACTTATGGAGCTCTCCACTGCCAGGATCCACAGGGCCAGGGTGTCTACTCTGGACACATGGAAAAAAGCAGCAGTGGACATTTCTGAACTCTTGACCAACGGGCCTTTACATCCATGAATGTGTATCAACTATTTTTGAGGCTATATGAAGTATTTTTCAGTAGATTTACTATGGAACATTAATTTATTTGTTACATGCTATCAGATTGCCGGTGAGGGGTGGGGGGGATCTTTAAAAATATATCTATGAATTAATTTTATGAATCCTATGAATTTAAATAATAAAAACTTGAGTATTTTCTTTTTTTTACGAACATCTCCAATAGTGACAGGGTTGTCTGGTGAAAAAACAAACAATTTTCCCCATGTATTGAAATCAGTAACTCCCCTGAATGTACTCTGAAAATTTCATGAACCAATAAAATGTATTCAAAAAAGCTTCCGAAGTTTTGAAATGGTATTTTTGTTAATGGTAGAATATGTCAGTTTTTCCATTTCCTGAAAAGTTTCTGATTTGGAACAAACCCTCCAGATTATGAATGATTTATGACTAAAACCAAAGGCAGTTATTTGTGTTTGATGGCAGGGAAAGTTCTCTAACTTAATAGTATAGAGAAGAGACAAACAAGTCATTGTGCAATGTTTTTAAAATTGCCTAATAATCAACCAGATTACATTTTGCAAATGACTGGAACAAAATAATCTGTAAAAGCAACAATATCCACAGATGGTTTTAACTAAAAATGAGACACTCTCCCTCAGTTTTTTCCTTACCAATGTAAAATGTACAGTACACATTCACGTACGCACACACACACACACACACACACACACACACACACACACACACACACACACACACACACACACACACACACACACACACACACACACACACACACACACACAAGCAGAGCTGTTTCTCAGTCTCACTCAGGCGTGGTTAGATTTAGTTTTAGACCTCGGCTGGGTCCAACGGAGGCGTGCATGCAATTGTGTGTGTGTGTGTGTGTGTGTGTGTGTGTAGGCCAGCCGAGTCACTCCTTATACACATTGATTATTAACAGACAAGAGACTGGCTCTACATCAGGATCCCTTAGTCTCTCTGATTTGCTGTGTTTGGATAAACAAAGAGACATTATGTTTTTGATTTGTATTACCGGTATCTTTTATCCAACTCTTTTTTTGATTTGTATTACCGGTATCTTTTATCCAGCTCGTTCTTATTCACTTATTTTTCCCTCGGTCTTTGACTTTCAGAAAAATAGACCTGATTAAGTGGAGTGCAGTATTAGTCATCCAGCTAAATGACCTTCTCAATTTAATGGGACAGAGCATTTGACTTCTGGGTGCAATGACACAGACTGATTGGAGCATAAGAGGATACGGAGGAGTAAGTTAGAGAATTAGGGTTCCCTCCACATACATCATTGTTACCAATGACAACAGCCACAAGTCCGTTAGCCAATCCGAATGCAGCGCTGAGGTGAGTCGTGTCAAACCAGGTAATAGAAAGAGGAAGGGGAAGTAGTGAGTCATTCATAACCTCTGGGGTCAAAACCTGCATCATAGGTGATAGATCAACCTCATAGAGTGTAACAGCACGTCAATGGACCAGATGACACACTCCACACACACACATAAGCCGTGTTTGTGTGTGTGTGTGATGACGTGGATTGTTGAGACATAACGACGAAGATAACACCCTTGATAACCAAAGGTCAACAACCACTAGACCCCTAATAAAGTAATTTATCATCATTATCAGTGGGCCATAAAGACAAAGCTGTCATCAGTGTAGTGACTCAGTCCTTTGTGACTCAAACTCCCAATGAGACCACAGTCATGAGCTCTGCATGTTAAAGGGGCTGAACTCCATTTTTCTCACCTCAGTTTTCCCTCATTATGAAAAACGCGATTTGCGTCTTGGGGGTGTGGTTTGATGTGGGTGTGTTACAGTGCCTTCAGAAAGTATTCACGCCCATTGACTTATTCCACATTTTGTTGTGTTACAGCCGGGATTTAAAAAAGGAGTAAATAAAAAATACATCTAACCCAACTACACACAATGCCCCATAATGATAAAATGAAAACATGTTTGTAGAAATGTTTTAAAATGTATTGAAAATTATTCACACCCCATGAGTCAATACTTTGTAGAAGCACCTTTGGCAGCAATTACAACTTTGAGTCTTTCTAGGTAAGTCTCTAAGAACTTTGCACACCTGGACTGTACAATATTTGCACATTATTACTTAAAAAATTCTTCAAGCTCTGCCAAGTTGATTGTTGATCATTGCTAGACAGCAGTTTTCAAGTCTTGCCATTTATTTTCAAGACGATTTAAGTCAAAACTCAACAACAACAAAAAACTAGTCCACTCAGGAACATTCAATCATGTCTTGGTAAGCAACTCCAGTGTATATTTTTCCTTGTGTTTTAGGTTATTGACCTGCTGAAAGGTGAATTTGTCTCCCAGTGTAACGCCCTGGCCATAGAGAGGGGTTTTTGTTCTTTATTTTGGTTAGGCCAGGGTGTTACATTGGGTGGGCGTTCCATGTTCTTTTTTCTAGGTTGGTTTATTTCGTTGATTTTGGCCGTGTGGCTTCCAATCAGGCACAACTGTAGTTTGTTGTTGCTGATTGGGAGTCACACATAAGTAGCCTGTTTTTCCTTTGGGTTTTTGTGGGTGATTGTTTCTGTCTAGTGTTTTCTGTTTTTGTTCATGTAGGACCAGACAGGACTGTTTGCTGTCGTTTCTGTCGAGTATTTTGTTTATAGTGGTTCATTTGATTACATCTTTAAAATGAATACACATCCTCCGCTGCATCTTGGTTTTCTTACGATGACAGCCCTTACACCCAGTTTCTGGTGGAAAGCAGACTGAACCAGGGTTTCCTCTAGGATTTTGCCTGCTTACTCTATTCCGTTTCTTTTTATCCTAAATAAAATTACTCCCTAGTTCTTGCCGATGACAAGCATACCCATAACATTATGCAGCCACCACCATGCTTGAAAACATGAAGAGTGGTACTCAGCAATGTGTTGTGTTGAATTTGCCGCAAATATAATGCTTTGTGTTCAGGACATGAAGTTTATTTATTTTCCAGATTTGTTGCACTTCTGCTTTATTGAAAACAGGATGGATGTTTTGGAGTATTTTTATTCTGTTCATGCTGTCATTTAGGTTAGTATTGTGGAGTAACTACAATGTTGTTGATCCATCCTCAGTTTCTCATATCACATCCATTAAACTGTAACTTTTTCAAGAATGTGAGGATGTTTGAGTTGGGGGGAAAAACAAGCCGTTTATAAAGAATACATTTTGTTCTTTCATCAACATTGGTGATAATGTATTGTAGCAATGTCTCATTCATTGTCTCATGTCAATCAAATTAGTCCTGAAGCGCTGCATGCTAATGTCTATTGTCTATAAAGATATGGGCTGTCTGTAGGTTGATTCTTCTGCTACTAATGCATAGTGTGCTCTGGTCATTTGGGTGCTGCCAGGCAGCTGTCCCGTGTAAGTGGGCATGTGGGCATGATTGAGGTACAAACTCAGCCCTCAAATATCCAAGGATTTGGCGACATCATTAATATCCATACATCTGGGAAATCTCAGTTTTGGAAGAAACTGACCAAAGTTATTCTACTTCGAGGTTTTCGTCAATTTTCAGACTAGAATCAATGTTTATGATCGATGCCACATAGGCCTTTTTCAACCATAGAAGTCATTTTTTTGGTTTAGCTCCTCTTTAAAGGAGGGAGCTTGAATACAGAAAAGCACTGGGGTATGCTGGTACATGTAGTCTTTCTGTGATATATGGGATATGTACATTACACCATAGTGCCCTCAAAGCTCATCACTAAGCTAAGGACCCTGGGACTAAACACCTCCCTCTGCAACTGGATCCTGGACTTCCTGACAGGCCGCCCCCAGGTGATACGGGTAGGTAACAACACATCTGCCACACTGATCCTCAACACAGGGGCCCCTCAGGGGTGCGTACTCAGTCCGCTCCTGTACTCCCTGTTCACCCATGACTGCATGGCCAAGCGCGACTCCAACACCATCATTAAGTTTGCCGACGACACAACAGTGGTAGGCCTGATCACAGACAACGATGAGACAGCCTATAGGGAGGAGGTCAGAGACCTGGCAGTGTGGTGCCAGGATAACAACCTCTCCCTCAACATGATCAAGACAAAGAAGGTCATTGTGGACTACAGAAAAGGAGGACTGAGCACGCCCCCATTCTTATTGACGGGGCTGTAGTGGAGCAGGTTGAGAGTTTTAAGTTCCTTGCTGTCCAACTATCATAGTCCAAACACACCAAGACAGTCGTGAGGAGGGCATGACAACACCTATTCCCCCTCAGGAGACTGAAAAGATTTGGTATGGGTCCTCAGATCCTGAAGAAGTTCTACAGCTGCACCGTCAGGAGCATCCTGACTGGTTGCATCACCACCTGTTATGTCAACTGCTCGGCCTCCGACCGCAAGGCACTACAGAGAGTTGTGCGTATCGCCCAGTACATCACTGGGGCCAAGCTTCCTACCATCCAGGACCTCTATACCAGGCGGTGTCAGAGGAAGGCCCAAAAAATTGTCAAAGACTCCAGTCAACCTACAGTAGTCATAGACTCTTCTCTCTGCTACTGCACGGCAAGCGGTTACGGATCACCATGTCTAGGTCCAAAAGGCTTCTTAACAGCTTTTACCCCCAAGGCATAAGACTCCTGAACAGCTAATCAAATGGCTACCGGGACGATTTGCATTGTACCCCCCGTTTTACGCTGCTGCTACTCTCTGTTTAATATCCATGCATAGTCACTTTACCTCTACGTACATATACATATTACCTCAATTACCTTGACTAACCGGTACCCCCTGTACAGTATATAGCCTCACTACTGTTATTTTATTGTTGCTCCTTAATTATTAGTTATTTGTCTATTTTCTTATTTCTTATTTTCTTTTTTTTTAACTTCAGTTTATTTTAGTAAATACTTTCTTAACACTTGTTTTCTTAAAACTGCATTGTTGGTTAAGGGCTTGTATGTAAGCATTTCACTGTAAGGTCTACTACACCTGTTGTGTTCGGGTGTATGTGACAAATACAATTTGATTTGATTTGATTGCAACATGCTGCAGGCCAGTAGTTTCCAATATTTTTAGGTTACTGAATTATTCACTGGCCAGAGTACCCCTCATACTCATTTTACCAGTATGCCTATGGTCTCTTGCGTCTTCTCAAGTACCCCCTGTGGATAGGCCAAGTACCCCCAGGGGTCCTAGTAACCGTTGGGAACACTACTGTAGGCTATGTCTGAAGAAACACTTACCACCCTTCACTAATGTTGTAATGATACTTCTTATTTCCTGATATCTATACATCTATCAGTGCATTAAGAGACATTTGAATCATATATGACTGATTTCATTGCTGATGGATAGTTTTTCCCCACTGTTGTTTGAGTGTTATTTTTACTTATTCTCTGAATTTCTCCTTTAAAGTCAGTCCACAGAAGTGAGGGTTTCCAGTGCAATGGAATCTTCTTGTCTCTGTTTTATTTTCTCAGACACTTAAATCAAAGCATCTCTGAATCGGTCTTTCCTGCATCCCGATACAGGAACTGAAAGTCCCAGCCGCCAATAGGGAGGCTCAGTTCTACTGCCGAGCATCTGGTAAGAGTTCATCCTGGCGAGTGAACATGAAACTGGCAGGCAGAAGCCTGTTTCCCCCACTGTTCATGAGGAGTGTACATGTCCACGGAAATATGATGAACTGCTTAGAAGCATTTAAGTAGCAGCCTCTAATAATCATCATATATGGTCAGTTCTGAATAGGGAACCTCACAATAGATTCACAGTAGGTGACCCCATTACTGACATCACAATAAAATACCCTCATTATTGTCTTTGTGTCAGCACAATAGACTTTCCTCACTGTCCATGTGACAACAAATGAGGCAATCTAATCACCGTCTTTGCGACCTCAAAATGAGGCATTATCATTATTGTCTTTGTGACATCACAATGAGGTATTATCATTACTGTCTTTGTGACATCACAATAAGGTATGCCCTCTTACTCCGGTCTTTGTGACATCACAATAGGTTACACATATCTCTCTGTAAAATCATAATCCACTTAGAATACTGTCTTTAAAAAAATCTAATCAAATTTTATTTCTCACATGCGCCATATACAACAGTTGTAGACCTTACCGTGAAATGCTTACTTACAAGCCCTTAACCAACAGTGCAGTTCTAGAAATAGATCTAATAAAATATTTACAAAAAAATGTAATCAATCAAAAAGTAACACAATAGATGTACATAACAATAACGACACTATGGCTTATGGCTTGGGGTAGAAGTTGTTAAGGAGCCTTTTGGTTCTAGACTTGGCGCTCTGGTATCACTTGCCGTGTGGTAGCAGAGAGAACACTCTATGACTTGGGTGACTGGAGTCTTTGACAATTTTTTGGGCCTTCCTCTGACACTGCCTAGTATAGAGGTCCTAGATGTCAGGAAGCTTGGCCCCAGTAATGTACTGGGCCGTACGCACTACCCTCTGTAGCATCTTATAGTCAGATGCCAAGGAGTTGCCATACCAGGCGGTAATGCAACCAGTCAGGATGCTCTCGATGGTGCAGCTGTAGAACTTTTTGAGGATCTGGGGCCCCATGCCAAATCTTTTCAGTCTCCTGAGGGGAAAAATGTGTTATCATGCCCTCTTCACAACTGTCTTGGTGTGTTTGGGCCATGATAGTTTGTTGGTGATGTGGACACCAAGGAACATGAAACTCTCGACCCACTCCACTTCAGTCCCGTCGATGTTAATGGGGGCCTGTTCGGCCCTCCTTTTCCTATAGTCCACGATCAGCTCCTTTGTCTTGATCACATTGAGAGTGAGGTTGTTGACCTGGCACCACACTGCCAGGTCTCTGACCTCCTCCCTACAGGCTGTCTCATCGTTGTCGTGTCGTCAGAAAACTTAACGATGGTGTTGTAGTCGTCCTTGGCCACGCAGTCATGGGTGAACAGGGAGTACAGGAGGGAACTAAGCATGCACCCCTGAGGGGCCCCAGTGTTGAGGATCAGCGTGGAAGATGTGTTGTTGCCTACCCTTACCACCTGGTTGGCAGCCTGTCAGGAAGTCCAGGATCCAGTTGCAGAGGGAGGTGTTTAGTCCAAGGGTCCTTAGCTTAGTGATGAGCTTCGTGGGCACTATGGTGTTGAACGCTGAGCTGTAGTCAATGAACAGTATTCTCACATAGGTGTTCCTTTTGTACAACTGGGAAAGGGCAGTGTGGAGTGCGATTGAGATTGCATCATCTGTGGATCTGTTGGTGCGGTATGCGAGTTGGAGTGGGTCTAGGGTTTCTGGCATGATGGTGTTGATTTGAGCCATGACCAGCCTTTCAAAGCACTTCATGGCTACCAACATGAGTGCTATGGGGCGGTAATAATTTAGGCAGGTTACCTTCGCTTTCTTGGGGACAGGGACTATGGTGGTCTGTTTGAAACATGTAGGTATTACAGACTCGGCCAGGAAGAGGTTGAAAATGTTAGTGAAGACACTTGCCAGTCGGTCCGCGCATGCTTTGAGTACACATCCTGGTAATCCGTCTGGCCCTGCAGCTTTGTGAATGTTGACCTGTTTAAAGGTCTTGCTCACATCGGCTACGGAGAGCATGATCACACAGTCGAACAGCTGGTGCTCTCATGCATGCTTCAGTGTTGCTTGCCTCAAAGTGAGTATAAATGGCATTTAGCTCGTCTGGTAAGCTTGTGTCACTGGGCAGCTCGTGGCTGGGTTTCCCTTTGTAGTCCGTAATAGTTTTCAAGCCCTGCCACATCCGACGAGCGTCAGAGCCAGTGTAGTAGGGTTCAATCTTACTCCTGTATTGACGCTTTGCCTGTTTGATGGTTGGTCTTCACTATGACGTCACAACAGGTTACTTGGATTGATCACAGTAGAATGCTCACACCATCTTCACTGTGACATCACAATAGGGCAAACCATTAGCTCATTATTGCGGCATCACAAAATGGATGGCTACCTTGATTAGTAACGTTATCACAGTACTATGTAAGCCACACACAGTGTTAATCTAGCTAGGTCAGTCCTGTGTTGGGCAACATTAGAAACACATCCGGCTATTTTTCTAAAAGTGTTTATCAGGACCCAGAGAAGGAATTGAACTGGTTCACTCAGCAGGGAGGACTGGGTGACCTAACTGAGTGATGATCATCCTCATTGGGGTGTGTGTTACAGTACAATGGCAGTAAATCCCCCTGCAGTAACCACAGTAGACCTCTGAGCACATGCTTATAAAGCAGCTTTCCCCAGACAACAGGGTAATGTCCTTATCATGGCCAGCACTATATTTAGCTACCACTTTCTCCCTCTTAGCAGGGGATAACATGGTCCTGGTTCCCTTCCACCCCCGCTGGTTATCATCCACACTAATGCCCCAAAGGGACCACACTCACACACAGACAGAGAGAGAGAGAGAGAGAGAGAGAGAGACATCTCAAGCAACAGGTGTGAGAAATTCCCTTTGTCCTTTCCTCTGAGAAATGACAGAAAGAAAAGGGGACAGTGAGACATATGACAGAAAGGATAGAGAAGGACACAGAACAAGAGTGGAGAGAGGGAGGAAGAGGGCCAGTTGGTCACCAGGGAGAGTGAAATCTGGAGTCCTGGTTACATTAGTATGACGCAGGCCTGGAGCAAATCCACTCATTCCTCTCCTTTACTCTGCTCCTCAGCTCCTAGCTGAGCTCACTGTGAGGACAGGGCTCTGCCAGGAGCGCCACAATTTAAAGTACATATCACCCGCACCTGGCGGGTAGACAAACACCTGGCCCATGTCCGGCAAACACACACAGTAACTGCTGGTGACGGTGGGTGACGCTTGGTGACGTCTGACTGTGACGTCTGTAAAAGGAAATCCTACAGGATCAGCTTGGTATGATCAAATCAAATCAAATCAAATTGGTCACATACACATGGTTAGCAGATGTTAATGCGAGTGTAGTGAAATGCTTGTGCTTCTAGTTCCGACCATGCAGTAATATCTAACAAGTAATCTAACAATTTCACAACAACTACCTTATACGCACAAGTGTAAAGGAATTAATAAGAATATGTACATATAAATATATGGATGAGCGATGGCCGAACGGCATAGGCAAGATGCAGTAGATGGTATAAAGTACAGTATATACATATGAGATGAGTAATGTAGGGTATGTAAACATTATATAAAGTGGCATAGTGTAAAGTGACTAGTGATACATTTATTACATCCAATTTTTAATCATTAAAGTGGCTAGAGATTTGAGTTAGTATGTTGGCAGCAGCCACTCAATGTTAGTGATGGCTGTTTAACAGTCTGATGGCCTTGAGATAGAAGCTGTTTTTCAGCTTTGATGCACCTGTGTTGACCACGCCTTCTGGATGATAGGGGTGTGAACAGGCAGTGGCTCGGGTGGTTGTTATCCTTGATGATCTTTTTGGCCTTCCTGTGACATCGGGTGGTGTAGGTGTCCTGGAGGGCAGGTAGTTTGCCCCCGGTGATGCATTGTGCAGACCTCACTACCCTCTGGAGAGCCTTGCAGTTGTGGGTGAAGCAGTTGCCTTACCAGGCGGTGATACAGCCCAACAGGATGCTCTCGATTGTGCATCTGTAAAAGTTTGTGAGTGTTTTTGGTGACAAGCCAAATTTCTTCAGCCTCCTGAGGTTGAAGAGGCGATGTTGCAGTTTCCCCTTTGGAAACTGTGCCCAAAGCTGGGCATGTGGAACAATGTCACTACAGATAGATTGTATAGTATAGTGTTGGCTCCTGGCTACACTGCATTAATACCTCAAAGGAACCTTAGCATCATCTTAGTTCAGCCTTCTCCTGGCTCCCCTCCCTTTTGCCCTCCTCTCCTCCACCTCTGGCTTTCTGCCTTGGAGGAAAGCCTTCTCTCCAGGGTCAGACCACATCCAAGTGGCCTCTCTTCTTCTCTCCCCTCCATCCTGCTCACAGCCAAAGCAAAAATATGCCTCTCTTTGAGTCTCTGTTTGAATAAAGAGAGGAACCACCATCATCCTGTGATCCGTTCATTAGTTAGGATGAGAATCCCATCGTTCCATAAGTGACTGTGTGTCCACTATCTCACACTCAGTTGCAGGGCATCCATGCAGTGTACATGGGGTGGTGGGGAGGCCGATGGTGTGGAGGGGGGTATTGCTGAGGGGGGTACTGTTGATGGGGGTACTGTTGAGCATGAGTCACACTTCTCATGACTCATGCTCTTAAAGAAAAAATCCACTCCATAATTATATTTGGGGCCTGGCTTTTTCTTGTGACCTCTTCGTTGATAATACATTTGTCTCATTTGAAACTCAATACCCACTTTTTGGGGTATCTCCAAACTCACAGCTTTGCTAAAAAACATTTCCCTTCATTTCTGCTCCTGCCTGCAAAGTGTCCAGTTGAGATGTGCTTAGACCTTAACCCCTATCTGAAGGGCACAATCTCCAGGTCATATGACATGATAAAGAACATTAACCCACCTTTCTGGGCAAATACCAAATCTGCATGGGAACAAGACATGGGTGGCAAGCTACCCGATGACATTATGGCAACGTAGTACAGAGCTTATCGATACCTCATAATTTTGCATGCCGCACGTGTTAATTCAGTTCAATGTCTTACACCGTCTCCATTACTCAAATGACAGACTAGCAAAAATATATCCAAATGTCGACCCAAAGTGTTTGAGATGCCATCAGAGTCCAGCAACTGTGGGGCATTTGTTTTGGTCATGCCATTATCTGAGGGTTTTTGAGATCCGATATTTGAGGCATATTCACATCTATGTAACAAAACTGTTGACCCAATCCGTTCACTGCTATTTTTGGCAAACCACCTTTGCATTGTACTGCTACCACCCACCAGGCGAATGCAGTAGCATTTGCTTCACGTCTAGCTAGCCATCTTATCCTCTTTAATTGGAAGACCTCAGCAAGACCTCCTTCTCTTACACAGTAGGTTAAGGAGGTGATTTCATCTCTGCCACTTGAAATGGATAGATACACTATGCGGGGGTCCCAACAAAAGTTTGGCCTGACATGGTCCCCTTTCATTGAACATGTAGAGAGCCTATTTCTCACATTTCAGAATAGGCAGTCATGTCCTGTGTAAGTGGATGCGATGTGTTAATAGAAATCCACTGTAATTATCATACCCGTTTTATTATCTTGGTTATTTTTTATATTCTGTCATTCTAGCACTGTTGCCTTGATGTTTTCTCCAGCCACTGTATGGACCAGATTCTCCTGGTCCTGGGGTCCCGGGGGGTGCAAGTTTTGTACTTGCCGTAGCGCCGGTACACTTGATTCAATTTACCAACTCATTACCAAACTTCTGACTGGAGTCGAGTGCATTGGATGCAGAGGCGGGGATGTGTGTCCCCTCAGGTCCCCGGGGCCAGGACTGGGGGACACTGTCATGGGCCAGATGGTATTTGAGCTGCTAGTGGAGAATTGCTTTTGTTTTTTTCAGTATACGCAGTTATGTAATATGTCAGTGGCTACAGTGTGCAAATCGGATTCCATTGTTATTGTGACACCAATTTATTTTATTCAATGTATTTTGTTTTATTTTTTGTGAATCTTATTTATTTGTAAAAAAAATATATATGGTTTATTATTTATTTTGTTTTTGTTTTGTTTCTATCATTGTTCTTGTGCAGTTTCTTTGTATGATGCTTTTGTGTTTGGAAGGGATGTGTAACGCACGTCGTAGAGAGGAGACCAAGGTGCAGCGTGGTGAGTGCTCATGATTAATTTTATTATAACTCAGAACACTAAACAAAATAACAAACAAAGGAAAACGAACGTCACGTTCTGCAGGCTTTCACTGAGCTGTACAAAAACAAGATCCCACAACAGAAGGTGGAAAAAAAAGGGCTGCCTAAGTATGATTCCCAATCAGAGACAACGATAGACAGCTGCCTCTGATTAGGAACCATACTCGGCCAAACACAAAGAAATAGAAAACATAGAATAGAACATACAAATACAAAATCTAGAATGCCCACCCAAATCACACCCTGACCTAACCAAAATAGAGACATAAAGGGCTCTCTCAGGTCAGGGCGTGACAGGATGGGCTGGGTGGATAAAGGAATGGGGATGTTGTATTGACGTCAATGTCTCTATGTTTTCACATTTGAAAACGTACAAATAAAAAATACGATATTTGCATATTTTTTTCATTAGTCCACTGTTAATACAGACCCAAAATGTTTTCGATGTCAGCAGTCAAGTTTACAAGATATCAAGCAGTGTCACTTGCCACATCATCATGATGATGCAAAATGCCTGATATGATGCAAAATGTATCATCATGAGGATGTGGCAAATGACACTTTGCTTCATGAAAATCCTATATCTTGAAAACTTGACTCCTGAAATGGAAGAAAAATGGGATTGTATAAGTGGAGTAATGAAAGAATATCAAAAATAGAGTTTTTGAGTGGATTTTCCTTTCAGAGCATGAGTCATGAGAAAGTACAGTTATTTATGAGTATTTACATACTGTATATACTGTATATACAGTTAAAGCCGTAAGTTTATATACACTTAGGTTGGAGTCATTAAAACACATTTTTCAACCACTCCACAAATTTGTTGTTAACAAACTATACTTTTGGCAAGTCGGTTAGGACATCTACTTTGTGCATGACACAAGTAATTTCCCAACAATTGTTTACAGACAGATTATTTCATTTATAATTCAATGCATCACAATTCCAGTGGGTCAGAAGTTTACATACATTACGTTGACTGTTCCTTTAAACAGCTTGGAAAATTCCAGAAAATTATGTCATGGCTTTAGAAGCTTCTGATAGGCTAATTGACATAATTTGAGTCAATTGGAGGTGTACCTGTGGATGTATTTCAAGGCCTACCTTCAAACTCAGTGTCTCTTTGCTTGACATTATGGGAAAATCAAAAGAAATCAGCCAAGACCTCAGAAAAAAAATTGTAGACCCACAAGTCTGGTTCATCCTTGGGAGCAATTTCCAAACGCCTGAAGGTACCACCTTCATCTGTACAAACTATAGTACGCAAGTATAAACACCATGGGAACACGCAGCCATCATACTGCTCAGGAAGGACTCCTAGAGATGAACGTACTTTGGTGCGAAAAGTGCAAATCGATCCCAGAACAACAGCAAAGGACCTTGTGAAGATGCTGGAGGAAACAGGTACAAAAGTATCTATATCCACAGTAAACGAGTCCTATATCAACATAACCTAAAAGGTCGCTCAGCAAGGAAGAAGCCACTGCTCCAAAACCGCCATAAAAAAAGCCAGACTACAGTTTGCAACTGCACATGGGGACAAAGATTGTACTTTTTGGAGAAATGTCCTCTGGTCTGCTGAAACAAAAATAGAACTGTTTGGCCATAATGACCATATTATGTTTGGAGGAAAAAGGGGGAGGCTTGCAAGCCGAAGAAAACCATCCCAACCATGAAGCACGAGGGTGGCAGCATCATGTTGTGGGGGTGCTTTGCTGCAGGAGAGACTGGTGCACTTCACAAAATAGATGGCACCATGAGGAAGGAAAATTATGTGGATATACGTATTAAAGCAACATCTCAAGACATCAGTCAGGAAGTTAAAGCTTGGTCGCAAACGGGTCTTCCAAATGGACAATGACCCCAAGCATACTTCCAAAGTTGTGGCAAAATGGCTTAAGGACAACAAAGTCAAGGTATTGGAGTGGCCATCACAAAGCTCTGACCTCAATCCCATAGAAAATTTGTGGGCCGAACTGAAAAAGCGTGTGTGAGAAAGTAGGCCTACAAACCTGACTCAGTTACACCAGTTCTGTCAGGAGGAATGGGCCAAATTTCACCCAACTTATTGTGGGAAGCTTGTGGAATGTTACCCGAAACATTTGACCCAAGTTAAACAATTTAAAGGCAATGCTACCAAATACTAATTGAGTGTATGTAAACTTCTGACCCACTGGGAATGTGATGAAACAAATAAAAGCTAAAATAAATAATTCTCTACTATTATTCTGACTTTTCACATTCTTAAAATAAAGTGGAGATCCTAACTGTCCTAAAACAGGGACTTTTTACTAGGATTAAACGTCAGGAATTGTGAAAAACTGAGTTTAAATGTATTTGACTAAGGTGTATGTAAACTTCCGACTTCAACTGTATTCTCAACTTTATACTTTTGGAAAAACTGAAAAATAATGAATTCATAATTGACTACAGGAGTGCATAACAGTTTTTTCTTCCTTCTTAATGATAAAGTAATTCATCTTAGACAAATGTGTTCACACATTCTTTTCAAATTTTTGGCCAATCCCATACTGGTTGGCAATCAAAATAGACATTTACACAACAATAAGACATTGAGAGAAACTCAAAAAAGACATTATCTTTCTTATTTAGAGAATAACGTTTTGAAACAAAAAAGAAAGAAAACAAAAGAAATTGCATGAGCAATGCCATGGACACAAGTGAGTCTGCATTTGAAAGTTTCCCACTGGGCAAAAACTGGTTGAATCAACCACATCTTTTCAACCAAAACAATCTATGTGATGATGTTGAATCAATGTGAAAAACTGATTGCATTAGCAAAAAGTCATCAACATGAGGGCATTTCGTCTCTTTTCACCCAACTTTTAACCTAAATCCAATGACATGATGAAATGTTTTGTTGATTTCACAATGAATTGACGTTAGTTGACAACCCAACCAAATGTAAATCAAAACTAGACATTGAACTGACGTCTGTGCCCAGTGGGTTGTGCGTATGAGTCACCATTGAAATAACATTCTCTCACCCACATGTGCAAACAAACACACACACATACACACACGCACTTGCATTAATACTCTTTACAACCTCTTGGAACGTGGCAATCAACAAGACTATGGCATGAGCCGAACAACATGTACAAAAATAGAGAGATTGATAGAAAAATATGAGATCTGAGAACAGGTTTAATAGAAGGATGTGAGATGTCTGCATTGATCGGGTTAGATTTACTCAAAGTTTGCACCTGGTATCTTTATAAGGGAACAAAAAACAACCATTATTGATTCATTAACTTAGTTATTATCCTTCTCTTAACCTTTACCATTTGTTCATTCTTTTAGGTTTTATTACTTAAAAATAACAGGCGCACACTTTGCGCATCCCACATGGAAATTCCTCACAAAAAAAACATCAGAAATGTAACAAAGAAGAATACATCAAAGAAGGACAATTTCCACCTTTTGATCCCAAACATATACTGCCCATACACACACACACTGAAATATCACAAATACATCTCTCAAGCAACACTTTCAGACCCCTCTCTCTACTGGTAAAAACACTCTCTAACAGTATGAGTCAGGCCTGTAAACTACTGCACACTTGTAGTGTGCAAGAGTTTACAGGCCTGTCACCAGACACTACACGTTTGCAGGAGTTTAAAGGCTTGACTCATACTCTAATCCTCTCTCCTTGTAACCTCCTCACTCACTCAGGACCCTCTCTCACTTTCTCCTTCCTTTCTCTCTCACACTATAACTCATCTCCCTCTCTCGTCACCCAATTATAATTTTGGGAGATATGAGACACAAACCTCTACTTCAATAACAGTTCACATTGTGTCCCTCTCTGGTCTAAAATACATTCATTTACACTAGTAACACACCATCATCATCCTGAAAAAGGCTCATGGTCCTTTGTCTAAAATGAACAAGTCTGGGTTTATTCACAAAATATTCACAAAAACCTGTTTCTTTCTTTTAGACATTCAGGCACTTAAAGCAAAAATATTCACATCAACATATTGCATTTTTTTGTTGCTTTTTCTTCTTCTTCTCCTTGATCAGCCAAAACGAGGGTCTCTAAAAGATAGATCTTTGGTTTGTAAACAATGTCCAGTTGTTCTTTTGCATTGTCTGGGGTAAGCCTTACTTCTTATTTTCACTGGTTAGAAAAAGGTAAACGCAAGGTCTTCGTAGCCAATCAGGACGTGTCCACATCTTCCTGAATTCTCTCACTTTCCTACACAATACACTCAGTGTTTGCCTATGTATGTATGGTGTGTGAGAGTGTGTCTGTGTTTTAATGCATGTATGAGTGTTAGGGAGTATACTGTAGGTGGGTGTATATTTAAGAGTGAATCTCAAATTCAAGCCATTGCTTGCAAAAATATAACCACTAACACATTGGTTACGTACATAATTTCACTGCATCATCAACACTGGTAGTATTCAGCCCTAAGCCGAATGTTCCTATCTCTGTCACTCTGTGGTGGTGCTTGGTTGTCCAGCAAGGTGATTAGCCCGGTCTCCTTAGGACTGGCTAGTCGCCATGGACAAACTGGCATCCTGGGTTCAACCTCAGCATCATCTTAGTTCAGCCTTCTCCTGGCTCCCCTCCCTTTTGCCCTCCTCTCCTCCACCTCTGGCTTTCTGCCTTGGAGGAAAGCCTTCTCTCCAGGGTCAGACCACATCCAAGTGGCCTCTCTTCTTCTCTCCCCTCCATCCTGCTCACAGCCAAAGCAAAAATATGCCTCTCTTTGAGTCTCTGTTTGAATAAAGAGAGGAACCACCATCATCATGTGATCCGTTCATTAGTTAGGATGAGAATCCCATCGTTTCATAAGTGACTGTGTGTCCACGATCTCACACTCAGTTGCAGGGCATCCATGCAGTGTACATGGGGTGGTGGGGAGGCGGTTGGTGTGGATGGGGGTATTGCTGAGGGGGGTACTGTTGATGGGGGTACTGTTGATGGGGGTACTGCGGAGGGGGGTAGTGAGGGTAAACAGGCTGCACCTGGGCCACGTAGTAGTTGCTGAAGTTGCTGTCAGCCACATAAGGGGCAGGCTGGTAGTAGCAGGTGACGTTGGCCGTGTTAGGGATGACGTTCTGCTCTGCAAGGACCCGAAGGGCCAGGGAGGAGATGAGGCCCAGTGTCTGTCTCCTCTCGTGGCCCATCAGGCACACTGTGCTCTCCTGCACTACCCCATGCAGAGTGGCCAGATAGTCGTATTTCCTGTCTTCGAGACCCACAAAGTGGTTCTGGAGGTAGGATTCCAGCTTCCTCCTCTGCTCGCCCAGCTCTGGGAAGTCTATGAAGAACCTGGAGCACATGTAGCGTTGCAGAATTTTCATTTCGGTTCCGGAAGCGGCGCAGAAACCCCGGACCAGCAGATGGCAGTATTTCAGAAGACCACCACCACGAATCTCCTCAGGGTTCCTCGTGCAGATGAGGCGTTTGCGTAGATGGTCGAGGGCCGCGGGGAAATCCCCGTAGACACTTTCTCCCAGGATGGTGGGGTGGAAGGTGTCAGCCATGGGGTGCTCGGAGCACTCGTAGAAGAGGAGAAGGGAGTCCAGGCGAATCTGGAAGGAGTCCACACTGAACTCAAACTGGCGACGCAGAGAGTCCACAAACTTGAGCTCCACATTCTTGCCTTTGTTGTTGGAGAGGGAGATGAGGCTCCAGCGGTCTGAGTCATTACATACTTTCACCATCTTCTGCACATAGGCCTCCTGAAAACACAACAACACAGACATAAAAAAACATGTCTTAGTCACACATCTGACATCTCTATATCTACATGTTTTGTCTATGGTAATAGGTCATTAATAAATTAATGATTAGATACAGATGTAGGATATTCATTTGAGCCAGTTTTCTAGCAAGAGGAAATTTGAATTATTATGTGGATTATAATTAATGGATATCATTGTAGGGGTTGATACATTTTTTGTAAGGGAAAAACAAGTGGAAATGTCAAACTTCAGAAGACTTTTTAAACTACAATTAGACTACACATTTAAAATATCCCACATTGCAGGAAAGTTCTCCTGCAACATGGCGATCAAATTAAGATCCTACACCTGTACATTAAATACATAAATGAAATGTTTAATTATATAGAATTATCAGCAAATATATCAGAATTTAACCAAACATGTTAATAGATTAAAGTGTTTATTATGTCTCATGGTGCATTTCGGCCTTTATTCTCAGTACATGTATCATCCTCTGTATCTAGGTCTGGCAATGTGTCTGGTGACGGGGAGTAATAATACAGTATATTAACAAATAAAGTATGTCAGGGGTTCATTTGAGTGTGGTAGATGATTTTCTGGTGTCATTTTCACTTTCTGTTCAATATTCAATTAATCTACAGTACCAGTCAAAAGTTTGGACACCCCTACTCAATCAAGGGTCTTTCTTTATTTTTACTGTTTTCTACATTGTAGAATAATAGTAAAGACATCACAACTATGAAATAACCCCCAAAAAGTGTTAAACAAATAAAAATATATTTTAGATTCTTCAAAGTAGATTCTTCAAAGTATGATGAGAGCTTTGCACACGCTTGGCATTCCCTCAACCAGCTTCACCTGGAATGCTTTTCCAACAGTCTTGAAGGAGTTCCCACATATGCTGAGCACTTGTTGGCTGCTTTTAATTCACTCTGCGGTCCAACTCATCCCAAACCATCTCAATTGGGTTGAGGTCGGGTGATTGTGGAGGCCAGGTCATCTGATGCAGCACTCCATCACTCTCCTTCTTGGTCAAATAGCCATTACACAGCCTGGAGGTGTGGCATGTCATTGTCCTGTTGAAAAACAAATTATATTCCCACTAAGCACAAACCAGATGGGATGGCGTATCGCTGCAGAATGCTGTGGTAGCCATGCTGGTTAAGTGTGACTTGAATTCAAAATAAATCACAGACAGTGTGACCAGCAAAGCACCCCCACACTATTACACCTCCTCCTCCATGCTTCACGGTGGGAACCACACACGCAGAGATCATCCGTTCACCTACTCCGCATCTCACAAAGACACGGCGGTTGGAACCAAAAATCTCAGATTTGGACTCATCAGACCAAAGGACAGATTTCCAACATTCTAATGTCCATTGCCTGTGTTTCTTGGCCCAAGCCAAGGCTCTTCTTATTATTGGTGTCCTTTAGTAGTGGTTTGTTTGCAGCAATTCGACCATGAAGGCCTGATTCATGCAGTCTCCTCTGAACAATTGATTTTGAGATGTATCTTTTACTTATTTATTTTGGCTGCAATTTCTGAGACTGGTAACTCTAATGAACTTATCCTCTGCAGCAGAGGTAACTCTGGGTCTTCCTTTCCTGTGGCGGTCCTCATGAGAGCCAGTTTCATCATAGCGCTTGATGGTTTTTGCAACTGCACTTGAAGAAACTTTAAAAGTTCTTGAAATTTTCCAGATTGACTGACCTTCATGTCTTAAAGTAATGATGCAATGTCGTTTCTCTTTGCTTATTTTAGCCGTTCTTGCCATAATATGGACTTGGTCTTTTACCAAATAGGGCTATCTTCTGTTTACCACCCCATCTTGTCACAACACAACTGACTGGCTCAAATGCATTAAGACGGAAAGAAATTCCAAAAATTAACTTTTAACAAGGCACACCTGTTAAATTAAATGCATTCCATACCTCATGAAGCTGGTTGATAGAATGCCAAGAGTGCGCAAAGCTGTCATCATGACAAAGGGTGGCTGTTGTGAAGAATCTCAAATATAAAATATATTTTGATTTGTTAAATACTTTTTTGGTTACTACATAATTCCATGCGAGTTATTTCATAGTTCTGATGTCTTCACTATTACTCTACAATGTAGAAAATTGTAAAAATAAAGAAAAATAACACACATGGAATTATGAGTAGGTGTGTCCAAACTTTTGACTGGTACTGTATATGTTTTGCATTGAAGGGAGGGTAATCCTCTCCCCCCAGCGCTGGGTCATGCGTAAGTATTATCCATGTAACTGAGAAGCGACCTTTAATGCGGATCCCCTTCCGATTGGATTAGTGTGAATCCTCTTTGTAGTGGAAACCACTGTTTCTACTATCTGCAGCCCTATCACCATGCAGCTTAGAATGCAGGGAAGAATTCTGAATGCACCATTTTGCAAATAAATTCATGTTGATACTGTGCGGATTGGCATAACTGTAATTTATTGGCTGCTGTAGGGTGCATAATGTATTGCAGTAAGCACTTTGAAATGGAATGAAGATATGAAAGTAACGTGTAATCGTAATGCATTCTCATACTTGAGCATAACTTTCAATGGTTGCATTAGAATCCAAGTCTTGATTCGACGCTTGCAATGAATATAGAAACATTTGCGCACCTAAATTTGTGCGTAATGAACTACATAAACCTGCATTATGAATGTCAAATGATAATGTCAAATGAAAATAAAAGTAATGTTACCTTTAAGGTCACTGGTGTTATCTTGTCCTTGTTCACTCCCTCGGGTAAGAAGTCTAGCAGAGCGTCCAGAACTATATCCTTCACCGTCTGGAACTCCATCTCGCCTTTCAGTTCAGCACAGAATATCAAGTCCAGATCCTTCCATCCTAACCCGCTGTCCTCATGTAGAACATGGCTGGCCGCGGAACCGTTCAGACGGACCTCTCGGACATGTATCCGTTTCTCCTCCATGCGACACCGGACCACTTTGACGATGTCCCGCGGTTTTATCTCCAGGGTGGGGAAGTTCCAGCGGCCGTGGATGGGGATGGACCCAGCCAGGATGACGTCCAGGCGCTGCACTTGTTCCCAATTGAGCACGCTGAGGTTTCTGCTCTCCCCGTCCACCAGACAGCCTTCCACCGGAGTCGACCGACCCGAGTCGACTTTCTCGCCCATATTGGTAAGAGGTAGATATGAAAATGTAAACGCTAAAAGTGTCCTTTCGTCTCCTGCTTCGCTGTGAGATAAGGCGGCCGAGTTGCCGCTGGGGTAGATTGACAGAGTGCTTTGGCCACATTAGCTGGCTGTATTTATCTGTATCACCGACCTTTAGATAACGTATCTTTATCGCCGTCTTTTAGATAACGTTGTTTACCATAACAAGACGAAGCATCTCTCATTTAAACACAGCATACGTGTGGTTTCAGTTCTCTGTTGCTTGTAGCGGAGATGAGGCATATGGTCAGCCAGTTGTCCTGCGTAAAGCTAGCTGTCCATTGTCTTCCCTTTCCCCAAGTTCAGTGGGGATATTATTCGATTGCTGAGCGGGTCTAAAGAGCTTGTCCAGCCGTGGAGTTCACACACTATCCTGTATTCGTTACCTCACTGTGCGCTTTCTCTTCCGTCTGTGTCGCCGTCGCTTAAATGTGCGCCTGTCGATGATCATCAATACAGAATAGCGTCTTGCACTTTCTCAATGCGCCTTTTCTTTTCGACTCAACAACATTTGTGCACCTCCAAAAGTAGATTTTCCTTTCACTTTTACGCGCAGAAGGTTTCACGTATCTTGGTATTTCTCCTCTGCTTCTATTTTACGCATCAGATTTACCCACAAAATACGTATTCCTATACACTTTCTTCACCTACCATTCACAGAAAATGGTGTATGGCTTCTACTTGCCTGTTACATTTTGCCAGTTTTTCGCTTGACGGCAGTGCGTCATGCCACAGAGGACTCGCGCTACAGATGAGAGGTTCTGACGAATATGCTTTCCACAGCAAAGGAATGGCGGGGCGGGTTAATTAGAGTGGCAGCTCGTTCCATCAATCGCTATAATCGGTACATTCCTAGCAACCTGTAGAGCGAATTAAGTTGTCCCATATGCTGATATGCGGTCAGTTTTGCATTTCACCCCCCCATGTTATATTGGCAGAAGGAACCCTGATTATAGATCTGTCACTATAGGCAAAATCAACATGGACTCTTGCAGACCAACGCTGGTTTGATAGATGCAACACCTTTTGCAAAGTTTTTTTTATATTTGCTTTTCACAGTCATTTTACACCCCAATGATTCACTACCACAGCCACATACATGTGTTGTTGAAGAACTCAAATGTGCACATCATACCCTTCAAATGTGTCACAGAGAGTACCGTTAATGATGTGTAGATATTATATCAGATATGTAGATACATGTTATTTATACAAATATTCATGTTAACTATCAGTCACTCTTCATCTTTTCTTAAATCTAAATTAGGCTATGCTAGATCCTTGCATATATCACTATCTAGGGGTGGCAAGAGCAACACCTCTCTCTCTCTTCCAGAGGAAATTAAACATGTATATATTATAGTAATTTTGCAGACTTTTATCCAGAGCGACTGAAAAGAAGTGCATTCAACTACGGAGCCAGCACATGACATGAACATTGCATGTACAACCTTCTTCAAAAAGTAAGTGTTGGAATCACAGTGCTAAAGTCAATTCAAGGTGTATTAGGTGTGTGTATAGTAACAGTACTCTGAGTAATGGTACAGTATGTAAGCTATATTCCATAGTGTCAGGTTGGGCTCCTTGTCACTCAGAACCCATCAGATAGAGCTTCACTGGCATATCTGTGTTACTGTTGACTACCTCATAAACCAGCTTAATGCAGATTACTCTGTATGTACAGTAGCACACACACATATACAAACACATCCACACACACATACTGTAGGTGTGCGCCCATGTTGACTCCAATTCTTCCCACAGTTGTGTCAAGACGGCTGGACCATTCTTGGTACATACTGTATGGGAAACTGTTGAGTGCTAAAAACCCAGCAGTGTTGCAGTTTTTGACACAAATGGTGCACCTGGCACCTACTACCATACCCAATTCAAAGGCACTTATATATTTTGGCTTTCCCATTCACTCTCTGAATGGCACACGTACACAATCCATGTCTCAATTGCCTCAAGACTTAAAAATCCTTCTTTAAGCTGTCTCCTCCCCTTCATCTACACTGATTGAAGTGGATTTAACAAGTGACATCAATAAGGGATCATAGCTTTCACCTGGATTCACCTGGTCAGTCTATGACACGGAAAGAGCAGGTGTTTATAATGTTTTGTACACTCATTGTATGCACGCATGCACACACACACACACACACACACACACACACACACACACACACACACACACACACACACACACACACACACACACACACACACACACACACACACACACACACACACACACACACACACACACACACACACACACACACACACACACACACAGCTCATACTACTGTTTCTAGTAGGCCTGTGTTTTTTCCCATGACTATTAAACCTAACTTGCTCTTTTACAGTGTTACAGTTACAATTACAACTTATTGGCAGAAACAAGGAAGGAATGACCACCCTGCCAAATGACATGTGACCTGGACCTGTGCAGGCTCTACATTGTAAAAACACTATTTTACTGCCACAGAGGGCACAGCCATTTTGGGTCTATAAACAGTGACCTGAAAAATAAACCTTTGCACAGTCACGCTATGAAACCACCCACTTTTCCCCTGGCCTGTTGAAAAGAGAGGTGTGTGTGAGAGGAGAGGTGGTGAAAGAGAATACTGATAATACTACACCTCTCTGAAAAAGAGGTCTCGATCCAGAAACAGAATGAAAAATAGTTTGATTAGTAATATTCGGACACACAGTTACACAGTGTTTTTTAGATTAGTTATTTGAGATAGTATCTGGAATATGGCACATGCAGAAAGAGTGGCTGCAATTTCAATCCACCATTTCTGTATGGTTACTTTGTCAGACTTACAAACGGCTCATGTTAGAATTGACCATTGAAATGACTCAAGAAATTCATCACAGTGGCCTACCCTCACCTCCAACCTAACCGTTTTGCCCCAGAATCATAATGGATTTAGGAAGATGGTGGTCAACGTCTGGGAAAAGGGGTGCAACACAGGACTAACATATGTGTCATACTCTGAGACTTAGTCGTAGAGGTAATTGGTTAGGGGTCAGAGTGCAGCTATACGCTTCCGGCTGAGGTTATACATAGTCAAGTTCACACAGGAGGGAAGAGGGAGGGCAGTTGAGTGATCTGATTGGTTTATAGAGGCTGATTTGACCCAGAATAACAAAAGTCTCTTTGAAGACTTACAGTAACAAGAGATAATTGTCAATCCTCTATCAGCTACCTATGCAATTTCACTATGAGTTAGTTTCTGTTTGTCCTCCAAAGAATCTTGCCATAGAATATAATGAAATGCATGCAATATTAATCAATGCAAAGCAACACAGTAAAACTGTATTTGTTCAAGGATTCATCTAATGCACAATAGGCTACATATCACACAGCTTTTGCGTGAATAAATAGAGACATGATGTAGCTGTATAAGAGAGCAGCTTATTTCTATAGGTGAGAAAGAGAGACCAGTGAACAGTCTCCATTCAGCTATTGACTCCATGTCAGGCTTAGGAGACCATCCGTATGACACAGCTACGTAGATTAGCTTTGACTCTAAGACACTGCAAGTTGATGACAGCTTGCCCCCAAGACCACTCCTTAAATCCTGTGGTTAAATAAAAGGCCAACTCAATACAAAGATGTGTTTCGTGCTGTCTTATTACAAGCATATTGAAGTGTAGGATTTGCAGTTGTGACACAAACATGTGAGTGCAGACAGGATTTTGTGCACCGTGGGACATCATAGTAAAGCAGATGAAGACTGTAGGTAGTAGTAAAGCAGTTGAGAGAACGGGCAACCAGTGGCTACCTCTGCCCTCCTTTCCCCCTCTCTCTCTCTCCTCCTCCTCCTCCCTCATCCACTTTTCCATCTCCATTTTCACCAACTCCTCCTCCTCAGGAAGTTCATAATAAGATTACCATGAGCCTGTGAGCCGAATATACATCCCCTCCCTTTCTCCCACTCTCTCTCCCTTCCCCCCTCCCACTCTCTCTCCCTTCCCCCCCTCCCACTCTCTCTCCCTTCCCCCCTCCCACTCTCTCTCCCTTCCCCCCTCCCACTCTCTCTCCCTTCCCCCCCTCCCACTCTCTCTCCCTTCCTCCCTCCCACTCTCTCTCCCTTCCTTCTACTATTCTTTTCCCTTCTCCCTCCCTTGCCCCGTTTTTCTTCCACTCTCCTCCCTCTTCTGCCACTTTCCTCCCCCCTCCCTCCATGTCTCCTCCCCCACCAGCTGTAGCAGCTTTTAGCAGGTTATGTCAGGTATGCTCTGAGCAGGCCCAGAAAAGACGTATTGAGCAACTGTGCTTAATTGATGCTCATATATAGAGAGTACGTAGAACTCACTGGACATTAGACATTTTGGAGAAGTAACTTCAGTTGCACTGCAATTGCACAAGTCTGTGAAATATAGATTCTAGCGAGGATAAATAGATTCTGGTTTGTGGAATAGAAGTGCTAGCACAGGTGGAGAAATGTCCCTAGGCAAGGTACAAATGTAGGATCTTAGTTTGATCACCCTGTTGCAGGAGAACTTTCCTGTAATGCAGAAAATGTAAAACTTGTAGTGTATTTGAGGTTTAAAATGACTTCTGAAGTTAGTAATTTCAATTTATGATTTTTCCTTACCAAAAAGGTATCAACTCTACAAAAATGTCCATTATTTATATAATCCACATAATAACTCACATTTCTTGTTGCTGCAGGATTATTTTCCTGCTGTAGCAAACTGTCTTAATCTGTACCTCTATGTGAACTGCCAGTAATTTTGTGGAGGTTACTTTGGAATTATACAGCAACTGCACCAATTCTTGTATATGTTGAATTACAAGCAGGACCATGGTACAGTATGTGTAAAATGGCGGATATATTTCCATTCGATAGGTTGTATTTCTTTATGGCCACTCCCACCCCTCCCTATGGCCCTGACCTTAATGAGTGACCGCTCCAGACCACAGCTGACCTACTGGAGCTCTCTCAGTAAGCCTGCTAAACAGCTCCATTGCTCCTAATGAGATCGGTGACTCGCCCAGCCCGTTAAGCCAAAGATTCACAGCTTCCATCCCTACAGGGTACTAACTGTGTGTGTGTGTGTGTGTGTGTGTGTGTGTGTGGTGGGTGTGTGTGGTGTGTGTGTGTGTGTGTGTGTGTGTGTGTGTGTGTGTGTGTGTGTGTGTGTGTGTGTGTGTGTGTGTGTGTATGCTTTCCTACCTTATTAGGACCAGATTTTCTGTCTGTCTGTTTGCCTGTCTGTCTCAATTAATTAATAAATTGTTAATTAGGCTATTTAAGGCATTGCTGTTCACAAGGCAAGATCCTGCTTCAATGAACGCTATAAAGGTGATTGGTGTTAATTGTTTAATCACTGGGAAGGGCAACAAGTACAGTGAGAGACTCACTATTGAAATGAAATTCATGGTGCCAGCAGTTGTACAGCAGGTATGCATATAGACATGCATATTTGGGCCTGTACAGTGATGCATAGAACCATGACCAGACAAGCATATTTTTGCAACTGCATGGGCATGATTACTCAATATTCTTTACAGTGAACAGCTAAATTTGCCTTAAAAAAATGAATAAAACAACACCTCACAAGACAACGCCTCTCCCCTATCTGACCTATCTGGTCATGCAAGATGGCGCCATCAGAGAGGGTTGCCTCGTTTCTAGTCCTTAGGAAACGGTGCAATATTTTGTTTTTTTTGTTAAACATTTCTAGCACGTCTATCTATGGGTAACAGGGTTGACGTGTTATGTTTGACCCACTTAGTTTCTCACCACAAAACACCAGAAAATAGCCAAAGAAAACATAACCAGCTCACCTGCTTTTACACTAGAATATCACTATTACATGTTCAATGTTTCTTCTGGGAAAAAAAAGGGGGGGGGGGTTGGTGCACTGTCACACCAGCCTTCGCTTTAGCTCCCCCTCCTGTCCAGCTCAGGCGTTCGGTGTCGCCGGCCTTCTAGCTGCTGCCGAACCTGCTGCTGGCAAACGCCCTTCACTCATCAACCCCGGACTTCTCTCGTCATCATTACACACACCTGGTTCCAATCCCCACTCTATCACTGTATATATACTCCCTCTGTCATTTGTCTTTGTCGGTCATTGTATATGTTGCTTGTTTTCCTGAGAGGAATCTCTCCTACTATTTCCTGAGTAGTTTATTATTTTGCACTTTAGGTTTCGTCCCGCTTTTATATATGGTTTTAATAAATTCAGTAGTTCTAGTAGTAGTTCTAAACCTGCGACTGCCTCCTGCCTACTCCTCTCTACACTTGTGACAGGTTGACCTTAAAACGAGGGACAAATGTAAATGAATCACTAATCACATAACATAAATAAAAATCTTCAGTACCATATTCGGAAATCACTGTCAAAGCAACCAAATAACTAGGGTTTTACAATGACGGTGGAAATGTAGAGAAATGTTGGGATTATGTGGGTTAAAATCTTCCTCGAAGTCACAGAGGGTGCACTGAGGGATGTCAAAATGCTGCATTTTTCACTGTAAATTCTCCATGTGGTCTATATTAAAGAGAACATTTAATATAAAAAGCTTTTAAAATTAAATATTGGTACACAGTTTCTACTTAAAATTACGAAAGGGACGCAAAAGGCACTCTTTTCATGGAATGACCCCTCTATCTATGCATCTAACAAGTGTGATGTTTTGTTATGAATCCTCACAGTTATACACTTTGGTTAGAACAATGGTTAACAAGGCTGATCACACACACACGCATGCGTGCACGTACACACACACACACACACACACAAAGTACAGCTTGACATTGCATTGCATTTGGAATTGAGACCCAAGTCCATTCTATTTAATCTACTTTAAAAAATCCTAGGAGAAACACAGAATGGTCTGAGGACTGGCGTTGCCAGAGCGACATAAACAGGAAGTGAGGCGTGTGGTGTCAGTTAGGCTGAGAAGAGATCGGACTCAGTTTCCTGTTTATAAATGTGGCAATCACATCTCCTACCACAGAATCATTCTCGATAACTTCACACAGGCACACCGACATACACACACACACACACACACTTGAGAGAAACACAGCAACACCCCTTAAAGCCGCAGACAAGATACTAGTCCAGATACTCTCTTGCTGCTTATACCCACAATATCGCTTCTTAAGATATAGTCTTACACACCCTCACACACAAGCTGCTGTCTGATTCTCTACCCTTCTCCCTGAAGTGTACACGGGCAGAAAGGTAAGGAATAAGAACTGCCTTCTCTCTCCCTGTCACTCACTGTCTAATGAGTCATACAACTACAAGGTACCGTTCTGCCACCTGCTGGACAGAACTACACCAGGTCCATCAGCTGGAGACTTTCTATCATTTCGAGAAGGCCTCCTCTCCAAAACGTCTCCCTCTTAGCTGACACTGGGTGGCAGTCTTTACACAGTTACAATGGCCCCAGCTGTCATCTACTGCACCCAGAAAAGACAGGAGGGGACAGAATGCTTGAGTCCCTTTGAGTCCTCTCCAGTCAAACATTAAGGAGGTCTCAAATGATAAGTAGGTCCTCTTCTGCTGGTTTTCAAACACAGCGTTTTGATTTAAACATAAGTTCAAAACACAAATGAGAATAAGAATGTCAACTAAGTGTTTGTCATTATAGTGACAGCCGCTTTTAGATGCAAGTCGCTTTTTATACAACTAGAGAATAAGTGATTTATCTAATCTTATGTAATTCACCCCATATCTGGTAGTAATTTATATGTTTTATTATTCAAGGTTCTGTGAGCAATGCAGTGCTCCCTCTTGTCATGTGGATTTCAGTGTGACCAATAGGATACAGGCTACTAAGGCTACAGTAACATAACAGTAAAGGTCTCTATCTCTATGATTGTATAGGATTGTATATGATTGTATAGGATTGTATATGATTGTATAGGATTGTATATGATTGTATGTGATTGTATGTGATTGTATATGATTGTATATGATTGTATGTGCTCTGGAGAACCATTTGAAACACTGACTCCATTAGTCATGGTTAGTGTTCCACATCATTTTAATGATTTTGACTGGAAAGAACTCGATTTCGAACAGAGAGAGAGAGAGAGAAAGACAGAAAGATATGAGAGCAATGGACAGAGGGTTCAGATCAACCATCTCTCTGTAGTCTGGAGTATTGAATAGAATACAACTTTACTGTCACGGTTGTAAAGCAGTTCCGTTGGTATGGTTCTGCATTTGGTGTCTACAGGCTACTGGCCCTGATACTGACCTGTCAAACCTTTATTCACCTCCTACTGGGATTTCTCTCTGCTAACACCAACACTACAGAAACATACGGTGGGGTTAAATAAGCATAGAGAATCTGAGGTTTCCCACAGTATATGAACCTTCAGGGTCGTCCCTGTAGGACCTCTATCCAATCTCAATCTCACTCTCATACGTGAAATAGATAGGCCTGTACAGACCATTATATAATGCTGTAGTGTAAACTGTGCTATGGCCTATTATCTCTTTCAACAAGTCTGCTAACAGACATTATGAAATTAAATTGCTGTCTTGTTGCATGGGAAGAATTCTGTTTTGCCTCATCCGGAAACTTTTGATTGAATAGGCCCAATTATTATAAAACATTTTAATGGCCATGATTTCAATCAAATCTCCTTCTGTGAACATACTCCAATCCTCTCTCTGCTTGTACTGCATTTATTTATATTCCATTCTGTATCAATCACCGTTCTGGTGGTTTTTGGGGGGAGACAAAATACTGACACTTACGGTCAGTGAGTCTGAGCCAGCTGGTTTGGAGTCTGGCCATGGTTGATGAGACCACTAGCGCTCTGCCTGTCTGTCTCTATGTCTCTGAACAATCGTGTGCACTGAAGGGTGAGTCACAGTCAGGCTTGAAGTGGTCATAACTACAACGGTATATAATGCTGTCTACATAGGAATTACCTATTGTTCTTGACTCCTTCATGATTGATGATGACAACAATCTTTACGTTAAGGATCTCTAGCATGCGCTATTGATGTATAGAACGCAACATGGTAAATGTTGGAAACATGGCTGAACAATTTGCTGTTCTATCTGCCTCAAGGGAGAGTGGTGTGGTCTGGACCGAACATAAATGACCAAACTCTGAACTCCAATGAATCCAATTAAAGCCTCACAAAATGAGCACAACCTGAGCCCCCCAGCCACAGTTCTCCATCCACAAAGAGAGAATACCACAGTTATTCAATCACTGAAATATAGTAGAATGTGCTGAATAGACGTGAAGTACTGTAGTATGTACCAGGTCTGGTCTCAGTGCAGAAGGAAATAAGAGACACAGCATGGTGGCTGTCATGCCAGTCCTGTGACATTCCCTGAGTAAGCATAGTTACATATCAGTGGAGGCTGGTGGGAGGAGCTATAGGAGGATGGTCTCATTGTAATAGCTGGAATGGAATTCATGGAACGGTATCAAACAGATCAAACACATGGAAACCACATATTTGACTCCATTCCATTCCAGCCATTACAATGAGACCATTCTCCTATAGCTCCTCACACCAGCCTCCACTGTTACATATTGCTTTATGGTGTTACTTTATGACTGATGATGAGTTTTATGTGGGAGGAGAAGAGTTGTGCAAGGCTTTATTTTTGTCATTTACGACCACAGTGATGCAAAGGTGAAAATGTTTCCTTTGAATTCAGTGCCAAGGTTTGTGTGTGTGTGTGTGTTTGTGTATATGCATTTCTAGGTTTGTATGTAAGGGATCAGGGTTGTGTGTGTTTCCAAGTGTGGGTGCGTGACTGCATGTGGATTTTAAAGTCTGGAAGCATGTAAAAGTACTGCATGTATAAATATGAGTGTCCACGACATTGCATGTAATATGAGGGGTTAGCTGATATCCCTGTGTGTATAAAGGTGTGTGTATCCTGACATTTCCATGTGTCCTATAAGCTGAGTGAAAGCTGATATTTCCACTGTGCTCAGCACACTGACAGTGCTCTGGAGGAGTGTGTGTTGGCTGCTGTCAGACCTGCTCCAAGCAGCACACATCTGGAACCAGTTAACAGCTCTCCCATGTTCAGGAGAGGAATAGAGGAATACACTGTCCCGTCTGCAGGCATGTTCAGAGGAGTCACACGTCTCTCACCCCTCCCTGCTCTCCAAAGGTAAATCCACTGTCCCCCTCAGGTGAAGGACTGCACCATGGGCCTCCCTAGTTGAGCTGATGTGTCATTTTGTGTGATGTGTATGTAGTTATTTTCTTGCTTACTTCTTGTGCTGTGTAGTTTTATGTAACTGTGCATAACTTTGGGTCACCCTGGCCAGCTGCGTAAGGTGATGTGGCAGTATGGGTGTTCTAACGTCAGCGCTCTTATTTAGAAGGTTCTATTGGCATGACAGGTCTAGACTAGGGTGGAGTCCCTTTCTTCTTCTGCTTTCTGCCTGCTTGGTTTATGTGTACAGGGTAATTTAGGGAGAGGCTTTTCTGCTGAGGGTGTAGGAGACAAAGGAGAGGGGGAGGAGTGAGTGAGAGAACTAGAGAGAATGAGAGAGAAAGAGAAGAGAAAAGCAGAAGAGGAAGATATACAGTTCTCTAGGTTGTGGTCAGTTCTCCTCCCTTCTCTTGGCTAGTGTTAGACGTGTACCTTAAGCCAGGGATAGTCTTGTGGAGGAGGGAGTAGAATATGAGAAGGTGCAGCAGGGAGAAGGAATGAGAAAAGTAACAGAATGGGGGAGAAATGAGGGGGTGGATAGGCCTGAGGTGGAAGAGGAGAAGAGAAGGTGGAATGAGGTGAATAACTAGGAGAAAAGAGGCATGGGAAAACAGAAGATAACACTCAGATGACCAGTGTTCTGAGTCATCCCATCTATGAGATCTTACAGTCTGGGATCCTCCAAAACAATGATGTCACTAAGAAACATATCTCTCTCTCTCTTTCCTTTGTCTCTGTCTCTTTTCACTCTCTCTCCTGCATTTTGTGCCTTTACACTCATTCTTTTTTGGTTTTCTCTGTTTTGCATTGGAAGTTCCAGTATGTAATAAACAAACAAACTAAATCAAGCAAATATAAGTTAAGAACCCATTCTTGAGACACATGCTGTCTGAAGGCGTTTCTCATGCAGATCCTAGAGAGAGAGAAACTTGAAGCGAGAGAGAGAGAAACTTGGAAGCTCATCTCTGAAACTGCCTCCAGACTTTGGAACAGCCAGGACACCATCAACAGTTTTTATTAATTATATGCACTTTACGAGCACATTATTAGTGTTTATGGCATTGTTTTCACTACGGAGTTCAACTTGTTCCGCTCCAATACACATAGCAAAAATGTAGATAGAAAAACTTCTTGGCCTTGGTTTAAGTTGCCTTGTAAATATTGTGTGTGTTTATAGTGCACCTTTCAAACACGGACAGAAGGAATTATCAACATCAAATGAGCCAGATTAACTATGCACTTGTTCGACATTGCAGCCAGCATTGCAGGCGACTGCCGACGGACTGATCTACAAATCACCTTGAATCAATAAGAACTGCTCATTATTATTTATTATACTGTAGCTCTCGAACACGGCCTACTGTATTTGTTCCTGATCAATTGTTAATCCATGTGTGCATGGAACCAGTCAGGGGTTGGATTACTCATTGTATGTTAACTAATATGGGGTGCCGGGGTATGTTGTGGGTGTACCCAGCACCCCGGTAATTTATCACCCTGAGACCAGGGCTTAAGAAACTGTTTGCTCTCACCGATCCTCGACTGTACAGGGAAGACTCCTTATTTCCTACCCAGCTCAATTATTAATTGGAGATCCAGCAATTTTCTGACACACACTCTGGACTGGCTGGTTCTGGCGGTCCCGTGGGTCTCCACTGACCTGGGGAGAAATGCTTTTAGTTTAAAATAAAATAATAATTTTATGTCCCCAGATCATGGAATAGCCTTCAGGCCACCTTGAAATTTGACTCACTGGTCTCCATTGGAAAGTTTAGATTGAGTTTAAGTGTCACGTCCTGACCAGTAAAAGGGGTTATTTGTCATTGTAGTTTGGTCAGGGCGTGGCAGGGGGTGTTTGTTTTGTGTGTTTCGGTGTTTTTGGTTTATGTCCTATATTTTCTATTTCTATGTGTATATCTAATTTTCTATTTCTATGTTGGGTTTTTGGCAATGACCTCCAATTAGAGGTTGTCGTTGTCTCTAATTGGAGGTCATATTTAGTTGGGTTTGTTTTCACTTGTGTTTTGTGGGTGGTTATTTTCTGTATAGCCTGGGAGCCTTATGGAACTGTTATCGTCGTTTGTTTATTTTGTTTTGAGTGTTCTTTAATAAATTAAGAAGATGAGCACTTTACCCGCTGCGCCTTGGTCCAATCCTTACGACGCCTATGACATTAAGGAAGGTGATATGTGAGAGTTGTGTTTATTTTGATTAATCTTGTTGTATTTACAATAGTATCTTATGTGTACTAAACATGAGACCCTGGTCTCAATGGTGACCCATCCTGTATAAAGAAAAGTTAAATAACAAAAAAATAACGGACATCACACTGCTTGATTAGCGAGTACTGCTTCCACCTGGTTTGGCTCACACCGAGGCTCCAACCCAGGACCTCTACTTTGCTAGCACACATGACTATCTCCTGAAGCGTCTTGCCAGTCAGCGCCACCAAAGCGTTAACAATTTTGTTGCGCAAGCCAATGAGGATTCAGGTTCCCTCTTTCTTACATAACAATGCACTCTGGAAAACCAATCAGGGAAATGAACAGATGGTGAACATCAGAGAAGCATATTTCAGCCCTTTGGTTCACACAGAGAGAGAGCGTGTCAAAGTAGTTCATTTCAATATTCATTTAATTCATACAGAGGTAAAAAATATGGAGAGAATGTTCAATGCCAGCCCAGTGACGGCAGGATTTAATAATTATTACGGTAAATGCATATGATTTGGATTTGGACATAACAGCTGTGTTATTTGACTTCATACTGGATTGGAACCGTCACCAAAATAACTGCCTACACTCTCCCTCTCGCTCCCTTTCTCCTTCTCTCTCTCCTCTCTCTCGATTTATCGCTCACCCCACTGACCCTATCTCCTTATATAAGGGAGATTGATAGACACTAAACTAAGAGAGAAACCATGAATTCACATCATTACAGACTGAATAAGACAATGATGTCGGATATTGACAGTCATCCTGCATTTAAGCTGAAACAAAAGGGAAATAAAAATGATAATGAAAATATAAAACAGGGATAAAATGATTGATAGAGTGGAGGGGAATGTGATGACTTCATTTTAAGGGAACTCCAAGCAGATTAAATGTTGGCATACATGTTTTACATGATGTGCATTAGCAGTTATTTTTCTATTCAATAAACAGAAAGAAATGATGGATTTCCCTTTAGTGTTGGACAGAGAGAGAGAGAGAGAGAGAGAGAGAGAGAGAGAGAGAGAGAGAGAGAGAGAACATGAAATATATCCTGCATCCCCAGTTGTTTATGTGTTTACTAAACAGGCAGAGATGCAGCATTTCCCTTGGATAGACATACAGAGACAGACAGACAGACAGACAGACAGACAGACAGACAGACAGACAGACAGACAGACAGACAGACAGACAGACAGACAGACAGACAGACAGACAGACAGACAGACAGACAGACAGACAGACAGACAGACAGACAGACAGACAGACAGACAGACAGACAGACAGACAGAGGAAAAAGGAGGGGGTGGGAAAGAGAGGCAGAAAAACATACAGTAGAGAGTTGAATGATTTACCCCTGTCATGCTGTTTCAGTATGCAGGGTCCACAGTGCCAACTCTCTCCCACTGTCTGAGATTACACTGTGTTTTCCACAGCACTCCTACATGAATCCCCTATCTGACAGTTTATACAGATTTATAGTCATTATTTAACCCATAAAACAACCCATCCATCCTCCCCCTCTGGCTCTTGGCCTCTATGTGGTTTGCTTGATGAGAGTGTTGACCTTATAGGGAATACCTCTTAGTTCACCACACCCTGTGCACAGGAAAATCAAGAGGAGAAATCACTAGTAAACACTGGTAATAAAGCAGCACACGCGAGAGCCTGTATTATCTACAAGTTTGTCTTCTGTTCTTCATTTTAACACGAATTACTTGAGGGGATAACTGATCTGACATGAATAGATAGATGAAAGCATTATGGTAGAAAAACCTGATTAAACCCATCTCTGATGCAAAGGAAGCATCTTAAGCGTCCGATCAAGCCTCCAGATGACATGGTGGTCTGTGTTTGTTCACAGTAGACAGTAAATGTAACAACAGCACAAACAAGTGACCATTATCATAATAACTGTCAGTGTTCACCAGGAAACAGGAGGGTCGAAGTCAGACGCAGGAGACTCAAGTCCGTGAACACACGAAAAATATTTATTAGATATCCACACGTTGCCCAGAAAACAGGTAAGGCAGGGCAAGGCAAAACAAATGCTCAAAGCCCGCACGCAGCTTAGGGACGCAGCCTAAAACACGCTGCATGGAAACCCACAGGCAGAGGGAAAAAAACACCTGTACCTCAAACACGTAACACCTGACAACAAACAATCACGCACACAGCACACACTACACAGAACGACTAAATACCCTCCCCCACTAATGAACTAATAAGAAACAGGTGCCAACTAAACAAGACCTAACCAACAGAAAATAAAAAAAGGATCGGTGGCCGCTAGTAGGCCGGTGACGACGACTGCCGAGCGCCGCCCGGGCGAGGAGGGGCGCCACCTTCCGTCGATGTTGTGACAGTATCCCCCCCCCCCTTGACGCGCGGATCCCGCAGCACGCCGACGTCGGCCTCGAGGACGCCCCGAGGGCGAGGCGCAGTGCGATCCAGATGCACCTTACCCGGCGCCTGGAGTCCAAGATGGACCGGACTGTGTACGCCGGGGCCCCTCCGATGTCCAGGGGGGGCGGAGGGACCTCCTGTACCTCAGCGTCCTGCAGCGGACCAGCTACCACCGGCCTGAGGAGAGACACATGAAACGAGGGGTTAATACGATAATAAGAGGGAAGCTGTAACCTGTAACACACCTCGTTTATTCTCCTCAGGACTTTAAATGGCCCCACAAACGGCGGACCCAGTTTCCGGCAGGGCAGGCGGAGGGGCAGGTTCTGGGTCGAGAGCCAGACTCTCTCTCCCGGGGTAAACACGGGGGCCTCACTGCGGCGACGGTCTGCGCTCTCTTCTGTCGTCCCCTGGCCCGTTCAATGGACTCTTGAACGGCGTTCCAGGTCTCCCTAGAGCGCTGGACCCAGTCCTCTACCGCAGGGGCCTCTGTCTGGCTCTGATGCCAGGGCACCAGGACCGGCTGGTAACCCAACACACACTGGAAAGGCGATAGGTTGGTAGAGGAGTGGCGGAGAGAGTTCTGGGCCATCTCAGCCCATGGCACGAACCTCGCCCACTCCCCTGGCCGGTCCCAGCAAGTAGGACCGCAGAAACCTGCCCACATCCTGATTAATCCTCTCTACCTGCCCATTACTCTCGGGGTGAAAACCTGAGGTCAAACTCACCAAAACCCCCAGTCGCTCCATAAAACGCCCGCCACACCCGGGACGTGAACTGGGGACCTCGATCAGAGACGATGTCCTCAGGCACCCCGTAGTGCCAGAAGACGTGGGTGAATAACGCTTCCGCGGTCTGCAGGGCCGTAGGAAGACCGGGTAAAGGGAGCAGACGGCAGGCCTTAGAGAAACGATCCACAACGACCAGGATCGTGGTGTTCCCCTGAGACAGCGGGAGATCGGTGAGGAAATCCAACGACAGGTGGGACCATGGTCGCTGTGGAACGGGGAGGGGCTGTAATTTCCATCTAGGCAGGTGCCTAGGGGCCTTACACTGGGCGCACACCGAACAGGAGGAGACATAGCACCTCACATCTTTCACCAAGGTGGGCCACCAGTATTTCCCACTAAGACCCCGCACCGTCCGCTCAATCCCTGGGTGACCCGAGGAGGGTAACATATGTGCCCACCGGATCAACCGATCACGGACACAGAGTGGAACGTACATACGACCCACGGGACCTTGAGGGGGAGTAGGTTCCGCCCGTAACGCCTGCTCGATGTCCGCATCCACCTCCCAGACCACTGGTGCCACTAAGCAGGAGGCTGGAAGTATGGGAGTGGGATCGGTGGACCGTTCCTCGGTGTCATGGAGACGAGATAGTGCGTTAGCCTTAGTGTTCCGGGAACCTGGGATGTACGAGATCATAAACCGAAATCTCGTAAAGAACATCGCCCACCTGGCTTGACGAGGGTTCAGTCTCCTCGCCGCCCGGATGTACTCCAGGCTACAGTAGTCGGTCCAGATGAGAAAAGGGTGTCGCGCCCCCTCAAGCCAATGTCTCCACACCTTCACGGCTTTTACCACAGCCAGCAACTCCCTATCCCCCACATCATAGTTACGCTCCACCAGGCTCAGCTTCTTAGAGAAGAAAGCGCAGGGGCGAAGCTTCGGGGGCGCGCCCGAGCGCTGTGATAGCGCGGCTCCCACCCCAGCCTCGGACGCGTCCACCTCCACTATGAATGGCAAAGAGGGATCTGGGTGTGCCAGCACTGGAGCATCGGTAAACAGAGCCTTCAGCCGAATAAAAGCCCTGTCCGGCCTCCACCGACCACTGCAACCACACCGGTCCCCCCTTCATCAGTGAGGTAATGGGAGCCGCCACCTGCCCAAAGCCCCGGATAAACCTCCGGTAATAATTGGCAAACCCCAAGAACCGCTGCACCTCCTTCACCGTGGTGGGAGTCGGCCAATTACGCACGGCAGAAATGCGGTCACATTCCATCACCACCCCGGATGTGGAAATGCGATATCCCAGGAAAGAGACGGCTTGTTTGAAGAACTCACATTTCTCAGCCTTGATGTATAGGTCATGCTCCACCAGTCGCCCAAGCACTTCGCGCACCAGAGACACATGCACGGCACGGGTGGGGGAGTAGATCAGAATGTCGTCGATGTACACCACCACACCCTGGCCTAGCAGGTCCCGGAGAATCTCGTCCACAAAGGATTGAAAGAAGGCGGGAGCATTCTTTAACCCATACGGCATGACGAGGTACTCATAATGGCCAGATGTGGTACTAAATGCAGTTTTCCACTCGTCCCCATCTCGGATACACACCAAATTGTACACGCTACTGAGATCCAGTTTCGTGAAGAAGCGCGCCCCGTGAAATGACTCCACCACCATGGCGATGAGAGGTAGCGGGTAACTGAAACCCACTGTGATGGAATTTAGACCTCTATAGTCCATGCACGATCGCAAACCCCTCCCTTTTTTCTTCACGAAAAATAAGCTTGAGGAGACGGGTGATTTGGATGGCCAAATGTATCCCTGCCTCAAGGACTCAGTGACGTATGTTTCCATAGCCACTGTCTCCTCCTGAGACAGAGGATACACGTGACTCCGGGGAAGTACAGCGTTCACCTGGAGGTTTATCGCACAGTCTCCTTGACGATGAGGTGGTAATTGAGTCACCTTCGTTTTACTGAAGGCGATAGCCAAATCGGCATACTCTGAGGGAATGTGCACGGTGGAGACTTGGTCTGGACTCTCCACCATCGTCGCACCGATGGAAACCCCTATACATCTGCCCGAGCACTCCCTCGACCACTCCTCAAGAGCCCTCTGTCTCCATGAAATCTTAGGGTTGTGAGTGGCTAGCCAGGGGATCCCTAACACCACCGGAAATGCCGGGGAATCAATAATAAAGAGACTTATACTCTTCTTATGACCCCCCTGCATTACCATGACCAGTGGCATTGTAACCTCCCTGACCAGCCCTGACCCTAGTGGTCGACTGTCTAAGGCGTGCATGGGGAATTGTTGGTCTAATTGAACCAGGGGAATCCCTAACTTACTGGCGACCCCACGGTCCATAAGGAGGGGCGCCACCTTCCGTCGATGTTGTGACAATAACAAGTGTAAACAGGACCACACACACACACACACACACACACACACACACACACACACACACACACACACACACACACACACACACACACACACACACACACACACACACACACACACACACAAACACACACACAAAGACACACAATTGAATCCCAACAACATCTGGACTTGATATATTAAATATTAACACAATAAAACTATTGTGATAGTGTGATAAATGTGATTACACTAACACAAAATAAGCTGTGTTTATACAGATTCTGCCAGAAATGCTGAATAGCACTATCAGCTGAAGAAAACAACATGGCAGTTAGACTTTAATGTCGTTAGACATGCAGTACCCTGTACTTTAAATGGGTGGTCATTATAGGGTTTGGCAGTACAGTGGGGTTTGGTGGTGGTGCTTGCATGGGATCTATATCGTTGGCTTTGGTACAGTTATGTGTGGTCTCCCTCCCTCCATCTCTGTATACAGTACATTCAGAAAGTATTCAGACCCCATGACTTTTTCCACATTTTGTTACGTTACAGCCTTATTCTAAAATGGATTAAATAGTTTTTTTCATAATCAATCAACACACAACACACAATACCCCATAATGACAAAACAAAAACGGTTTTTATAAGTTGTTTGTTGAAATATTACATTTACATAAGCATTCACACCCTTTACTCTGTACTTTGTTGAAGCACCTTTGGCAGCAATTACAGCCTAGAGACTAGAGAGGTATGAAGAAGTTTCTCCCATTCTTCTCTGCAGACCCTCTCAAGCTCTGTCAGATTGGAAGGGGAGTGTCGCTGCACAGATATTTTCAGGTCTCTCCAGAGATGTATGATCGGGTTCAAGTCCGGGCTCTGGCTGGGCCACTCAAGGACATTCAGAGACTTGTCCCGAAACCACTTGTCTTGGCTGTGTGCTTAGGGTCGTTGTCCTGTTGGAAGGTGAACCTTCACCCCAGTCTGAGGTCCTGAGCGCTCTGGAGCATGTTTTCATCAAGGATCTCTCCGTACTTTGCTCTGTTCATCTTTCCCTCAATCCTGACTAGTCTCCCAGTCCCTGCCGCTGAAAAACATCCACACAGCATGATGCTGCCACCACCATGCTTCACCGTAGGAATAGTGCCAGGTTTCCTCCAGACGTGACGCTTGTCATTCAGGCCAAAGAGTCATCTTTGTCAGAGTGACCAATGGGTTCTTCTTCTTCCCTGACCATGGCCCTTCTCCCCCGATTGCTCAGTTTGGCCAGGCGGCCAGCTCTAGGAAGAGTCTTGGTGGTTCCAAACTTCTTCCATTTAAGAATGATGGAGAGCACTGTGTTCTTGGAGACCCTTCCCCAGATCTGTGCCTCGACACAGTCCTGTCTCGGAGTTCTATGGACAACTTCTTCGACCTCATGGCTTGGTTTTTGCTCTGACATGCACTGTCAACTGTAAGACCTTATATAGACAGGTGTGTGCCTTTCCAAATCATGTCAGATGTAGACTAACAGTTAAATGGTTACTTCCTCCCCATATTGACTGATACTATTCAATTGAATAATTTAAAAAAGACAATACAAGTAAAAGTTGTGTCTAGTAAAATGTTAATGCCAAGTGCCAGGTCTGTTTCCATTTCCATCCAGAGACATCAGTATCAAGCCCTTTTGTCACTCTGGACTTCTTCACATCATCTTGCAAGTCTCCTTGTGCTGGCTCCATACATGTTTCTGTGAACACATACAGTCACTGTTCTATTACCAATGACAATTAGGGATTGGTGATATCTGACACAAACATACAGTATACTATGTTGAAGTTTGAACAAGCCAGACAAAACCTGCCTAATTCTGCTCTCCCCATCGTCGACCGTTGGTGAGCAGGCAAGTGGTGAGGTCTTTGCCAGGGCCCTATTGATGGGCATATCATCATAGATCAGCTCCTGGCCTCTCATCAAAGATACTGGTCTCTCACTCACTCAATCATTCACACACACAAACACACCGTGCACTGATTACAATATTAATGGTGGTTATGATTAGCCTGGTGGAACCAATCTGATTGCTGCATTCACCTTTTCTATTTCACTTCAGATATCACAACATGTGAAGTGAAATTAAATGGTGAACACAGCAATCAGGCAGGTTCCACCAGGCTGGGCTATGCCCTGGCCATTATATGCATCTAAGAAGAAGAAAATAAGCAACAAATAATGTCAGTTTACAGAAATTATGTTTCACAATTGGGTTATCAAATGTATAAAAGTAATGAAGTGGGTTACTTTCTGTATTTGTACAAATGATGAGCCTGTGAAAGCCGTTGCCACTGACAGGTGAAGGTTGCTGGATGGATACTTGCCAACATGTGGCTGACTGTTCCATTCATATGAATGCTCACAGCGAGGGCATATCTGCATGATGCTGATGAGGGCCCCCTTGCTGGTCTTCTCTATGCTGCATATTTGGCTGCAAACTGGACATCTCTCGAATAACTGCAGCAGGCAATCGTATGAGTTGGTATTGACTGGGAGGGCTCATTGAGTGACGTAATTTCCGGTCACAACTTATGGATTTGTTTACGTGCTGCTGTGCGGTTTGTTGCAAACATTACTTTGCTATCTGTGAACTTTACGGTTTTTACTTTTTAATTACCGTTTTATATATATTTTTTTTCTCCCCTCGCTCGACTTTTTTCATTCAACTTTTTCACCCCGGACGTTTTATCTGGACATGGTTCTAAAGGACCTCCATGTCACGACTTCCGCCGAAGTTGGTGCCTCTCCTTGTTCGGGCGGCGTTCGGCGGTCATCGTCGCCGGCTTTCTAGCTGCCACCAATCCATGTTTCTTTGTCCATTTGTTATGTCTTAATTGTTCACACCTGGTTCCCATTCCGTTATGATTACTTCCCTATTTAAACCCTCTGATATTCAGTATGTTTTGTGCGTTATTGTTTTACTGTTGGTCGTGTTCGTTGTATGTATAGTTATTGTTTTATCCCTGCGTGGATTTTGTATTATGAACTTTTCATAGAGTAAAATAACATATGTTTTACTCAGTTCGGTGTCCTGCGACTGACTCTATTTCTCATCTCATATACACGGCCCAGAAAATAGAATATGCATATTATTAGTAGATTTGGATAGAAAACACTCTGAAGTTTCTAAAACTGTTTGAATGGTGTCTCTAAGTATAACAGAACTCATATGGCAGGCAAAAACCTGAGAAAAAATACAAGCAGGAAATGAAAATCTTGTGGCTGTACTATTTTCAAGTCATTGCCAATAAAACACACAGTGACAAAGTCGGAGTCAGATGCCGAGTCTTCTCTTGGTCTCTTCTCCATCCATAACGGGTCTGAGACACCGAAGCCTTCCACCATTAGCTCTGACAAATTGAAAACCCTAGACATTGGCGACTCCATTACCCGCATTATTAGACTTACATAAAAATAATAATCCAGCGATCATACACTGTTTACCAGGGGGCAGGGCTACCAACGTTAAGGCTAATCTGAAGATGGTGCTGGCTGAGGCTAAAACTGGCGAGTGTAGAGAGTATAGGGATATTGTTATCCACATCGGCACCAACGATGTTAGGATGAAATAGTCAGAGGTCACCAAGCGCAACATAGCTTCAGCGTGTAAATCAGCTATAAAGATGTGTCGGCATCGAGTAATTGTCTCTGGCCCCCTCCCAGTTAGGGGGAGGGATGAGCTCTACAGCAGTCTCTCCCAACTCAATCGCTGGTTGAAAACAGTTTTCTGCCAGTCCCAAAAGATAGAATTTGTAGATAATTGGCCTTCTTTCTGGGACTCACCCACAAACAGGACCAAGCCTGGCCTGCTGAGGAGTGACGGACTCCATCCTAGCTGGAGGGGTGCTCTCATCTTATTCATGAACATAGACAGGGGTCTAACTCCTCCAGCTCCACAATGAGATAGCCAGCCTGCCAGCTTAGTGGAGTCTTCCACTAACACAGTCAGTGTAGTCAGCTCAGCTGTCCCCATTGAGACCGTGTCTGTGCCTCAATCTAGGTTGGGCAAAACTAAACATGACGGTGTTCGCTTTAGCAATCTCACTGGAATAAGGTCCTCCTCCATTTCTGTCATTATTGAAAGAGATTGTGATATCGCACATCTCAAAATAGGGCTACTTAATGTTAGATCCCTCACTTCCAAAGCAGTTATAGTCAATGAACTAATCACTGAATACAATCTTGATATGATTGGCCTGACTGAAACATGGTTTAAGCCTGATGAATTTACTGTGTTGAATGAGGCCTCTCCTCCTGGTTACACTAGTGACCATATCCCCCGCACATCCTGCAAAGGCAGAGACGTTGCTGACATTTACAATAGCAAATTTCAATTTACAAAACAAATTACTGCGTTTTTGTCTTTTGAGCTTCTACAGTAGTCATGAAATCTATGCAGCCTACTCAGTCACTTTTTATAGCTACTGTTTACAGGCCTCCTGGGCCGTATACAGCATTCCTCACTGAGTTCCGTGAATTCCTATCGGACCTTGTAGTCATGGCAGATAATATTCACATTTTTGGTGACTTTAATATTCACATGGAAAAGTCCACAGACACACTCCAAAAGGCATTCGGAGCCATCATCGACTCAGTTGGTTTTGTCCAACATGTCTCTGGACCTACTCACTGCCACAGTCATACTCTGGACCTAGTTTTGTCCCGTGGAATAAATATTGTGGATCTTAATGTTTTTCCTATATTGTGGATCTTAATGTTTTTCCTCATAATCCTGGACTATCGGACCACCATTTTATTACGTTTGCAATTGTAACAAATAATCTGCTCAGACCCCAAACAAGGATCATCAAAAGCCATGCTATATATTCTCGGACAACCCAAAGATTCCTAGATGCCCTTCCAGACTCCCTTCACCTACCCAAGGACGTCAGAGTACAAAAATCAATTAACCACCTAACTGAGGAACTACATTTAACCTTGCGTAATACCCTAGATGCAGGCACACCCCTAAAAACAAAAAACATTTGTAATAAGAAACTAGCTCCCTGGTATACAGAAAATACCAGAGCCCTGAAGCAAGCTTCCAGAAAATTGGAACGGAAATGGTGCTACACCAAACTGGAAGTCTTCCGATTAGCTTGGAAAGACAGTTCCGTGCAGTATCGAAGAGCCCTCACCGCTGCTCGATCTTTCTATTTTTCCAACTTAATTGAGGAGAATAAGAAAAATCCTAAATGTATTTTTGATACCGTCGCAAAGCTAACTAAAAAGCAGCATTCCCCAAGAGAGGATGGTTTTCACTTCAGCAATGATGAATTCATGAACTTCTTTGACGAAAAGATCATGATCATTAGAAAACAAATAACGGACTCCTCTTTAAATCTGCGTATTTCTCCAAAGCTCAGTTCTCCTGAGTCTGCACAACACTGCCAGGACCTAGGATCAAGGGAGACACTCAAGTTTTTTAATACTATATCTCTTGACACATTGGTTTAAATAGTCATGGCCTCTAAACCTTCAAGCTGCATACTGGACACTATTCCAACTAAACTAGTGAAAGAGCTGCTTCCCGTGCTTGGCCCTCCTATGTTGAACATAATAAACGGCTCCCGGATGAGTACCAAACTCACTAAAAGTGGCAGTAATGAAGCCTCTCTTGAAAAAGCCCAACCTTGACCCAGAAAGTATTAAAAAAAATATTGGCCTATACTGAATCTCCCATTCCTCTAAAAAAACAGAAAAGCTGTTGCGCAGCAACTCACTGCCTTCATGTATACGAAACGCTTCAGTCTGGTTTTAGAGCCCATCATAGCACTGAGACTGCACTTGTGAAAGTGGTAAATTACCTTTTAATGGCGTCAGACCAAGGCTCTGCATCTGTCCTCGAGCTCCTAGACCTTAGTGCTACTTTTGATACCATCGATCACCACATTCTTTTGGAGAGATTGGCTGGCCTGGTTTAGATGTTATCTGTCAGAAAGATATCAGTTTGTCTCTGTGGATGGTTTGTCCTCTGACAAATCAATTGTACATTTCGGTGTTCCTCAAGGTTCCGTTTTAGGATCACCATTGTTTTCACTATATATTTTACCTCTTGGTGATGTCATTCAGAAACACAATGTTAACTTTCACTGCTATGCGGACAATACACAGCTGTACATTTTGATGAAACATGGTGAAGCCCAAAAATTGCCCTCCATGGAAGCCTGTGTGTCAGATATAAGGAAGTGGATGGCAGCAAATGTTTAACTTTTAAACTCGGACAAAACAGAGATGCTAGTTCTAGGTCCCAAGAAACAAAGAGATCTTCTGTTGGATCTGACAATTAATCTTGATGGTTGTACAGTCGTCTCAAACAAATCTGTGAAGGACCTCGTCGTTACTCTGGACCCTGATCTCTCTTTTGACAAATATATCAAGACTGTTTCAAGAATAGCTTTTCCATCTACGTAACATTGCAAAAATCAGAAACTGTCTGTCCAAAAATGATGCAGAAAAATATATCCATGCATTTGTCACCTCTAGATTAGACTACTGCAATGCTCTACTTTCCGACTACCCGGATAAAGCACTAAATCAACTTCAGTTAGTGCTAAACACGGCTGCTAGAAACTTGACTCCAGTCCTAGCCTCTGTACACTGGCTTCCTGTTAAGGCTAGGGCTGATTTCAAGGTTTTACTGCTAACCTACAAAGCATTACATGAGCTTGCTCCTACCTATCTTTCCGATTTGGTTCTGCCGTACATACCTACATGTACACTACGGTCACAAGACGCAGGCCTCCTTATAGTCCCTAGAATTTCTAAGCAAACAGCTGGTGGCAGGGCTTTCTCCTATTGAGCTCCATTTTTATGGAATGGTCTGCCTATCCATGTGAGAGACGCGGACTCGGTCTCAACCTTTAAGTCTTTATTGAAGACTCACCTCTTCAGTAGGTCCTATGATTGAGTGTAGTCTGGCCCAGGGGTGGGAAGGTGAACGGAAAGGCACTGGTGCAACGAACCGCCCTTGCTGTCTCTGCCTGACTGGTTCCCCTCTCTCCCCTGGGATTCTCTGCCTCTAACCCTATTACGGGGGCTGAGTCACTGGTTTACTGGTGCTCTTCCATGCCGTCCCTAAGAGGGGTGCGTAACTTGAGTGGGTTGAGTCATTGACATGATCTTCCTGTCCGGGTTGGCACGCCCCTTGGGTTCGTGCCGTGGGGGAGATCTTTGTGGGCTATACTCGGCCTTGTCTCAGGGTGGTAAGTTGGTGATTGAAGATATCCCTCTAGTGGCGTGGGGGATGCGCTTTGGCAAAGTGGGTGGGGTTATATCCTGCCTGTTTGGCCCTGTCCGGGGGTATCGTTGGACGGGGCCACATTGTCTCCCGACCCCTCCTGTCTCAGCCTCCAGTATCTATGCTGCAATAGTTTGTGTCGGGGGGCTAGGGTCAGTCTGTTATATCTGGAGTATTTCTCCTGTCTTATCCGGTGTCCTGTGTGAATTTAAGCATGCTCCCTCTAATTCTCTCTTTTTCTCACTTTCTCTCTTCTCTCGGAGGACCTGAGTTCTAGGGCCATGCCTCATGACTACCTGGCCTGATGACTCCTTGCTGTCCCCAGTCCACCTGGTCGTGCTGCTGCTTCAGTTTCAACTGTTCTGCCTGCGGCTATGGAACCCTGACCAGTTCACCGGACCTGCTACCTGTCCCAGATCTGCTGTTTTCGACTCTCTCTCTCTATCGCACCTGCTGTCTCTAACTCTGAATGATTGGCTATGAAAAGCCAACTGACATTTACTCTTGAGGTGCTGATCTGTTGCACCCTCTACAACCACTGTGATTATTATTATTTGACCCTGCTGGTCATCTATGAACGTTTGAACATCTTGGCCATGTTCTGTTATAATCTCCACCCGGCACAGCCAGAAGAGGACTGACCACCCCGCAGAGCCTGGTTCCTCTAGGTTTCTTCCTAGGTTCCTGCCTTTCTAGGGAGTTTTTCCTATCCATCGTGCTTCTATATCTGCATTGCTTGCTGTTTGGGGTTTAGGCTGGGTTTCTGTATAGCACTGTGACATTGGCTGATGTAAAAAGGGCTTTATAAATACATTTGATTGATTGATTGTGACAGGGTGATATAATAGACAGCCAAGTGGTCAATTGCATTTTGTACTAAAGAAAGGAGAAAGCTTTTTGCTAATGCACTTCACAATCAAAATTACTCTACTCTACTAGTTGAATCTTTTTGGCTGTGGAATTAGCCTTCTATTTTATCAAGCCAGGTATTTTTTAATATAACTTTTCATATTTCACATAATACACAATACCCGTCATTGTTGATGAAGTTGTCTGTGGCATCAGGGCACTATCAGAGGCCTCATGATGGTGTGTCCTTTTCATAGGAGTCGAGGAAGACTGGCAACAACGGAGGTGTCAAATGGGTACTTGTGTCGCATGACAGACTTTTATTCTGGACAGACTTTTATTCTTAGGTCTTGCCTAACAAGCTGCGAAAATAGCAAGTGAACACTGAATGAAATTATTTTTGGAGGTTGCTAAACATTGCAATCACATTGCTGGACTTTGCTCTTTCTGGTATGTCTCGGCACCAATTCATGACCAGAGGATCAGTCTGTCACCCAACTGTGCACTTTGTCTAACAGAAAAACAGGGTCAACGATTGTCATCATCCCTCAATTATAAACATAGCTTGAGAAATAACGTAATCTCGTTTGGAAGCAAATTCTATGCTTTACAGATGTAGATGGACTGGCTCCAGATTAGATTAGATTCAGGCCGGTGATGCCGTTACACTATGCAACCAACTGTGATATGTTTTGCTATGGCCCTGGGTTGTAGTCTTGCTATGGCCCAGTTAGTACACTGTTGTAGTCAGACATGCGTTAGCTAGTACCACCATAGCTGCATCCAATATGTATTTGTGCCCTAGACATGGGTTGCACTGTTTTGTCTGTTTTGTCTAAATTATACTAATTTAGAGTGGCATGGAAATACGATGACATTGCTTTAGTAGGCAAATAATTAGTAGGAAACAACTTTGCCATATCATGATGTCGTCAAATTTACTCTAGAGAGATGGCAATGTCACCATAGCTGTGTTCGAATACTCATTATAACCTCACTAACCGCACTATTTGTGACATGAATTCAGTATATAGTATGCTTTTTAGTCATAGTATGGATATAGTTAGCATGCCAAAAGTTCCCTGATGTCGTACTAAATTCGGCAAAATACGAAGTATACACCCAGAGGACACTATTTCCGTATTTTTAGGGCCCATAATGCAATTCTTCAGAAAATGTGCATGGCTTCACAACGTTTTCAAATTTGAAGAAAATGGTGGAAAATATGCAGCCGATGTCCGACGAGAGCAAATCCAAATGAATTGAACTAACTAATGACAAATATTAAGAAAATGTTGAGCAATGAAATAAAGTAATGACTTTTCAAATAAATTACGTTACACGGCTGACAATTAGTTAGCTCCGCTGTCCTTACGAGCTGCATAGCATTAAAGCAGTATGTACCGGTATGTTAGTTAGTTACCTAATGTTAGTTGGATACTAATACATCGAACTTGCCAGGCAGTATATTAACTATCTACTATCTAACTAACTAACCAACGTTTATTGACCTGATTATTCACATCATTCTTAGCTAAGTGGTATAGTCGTTGTGCATATTAATGAACATTGTTAATTCTGGCTATCTACGCCGATTTCAGAGCACTCTCGCGCACCGTTGAATATGGCCGGTATCAGTAAACGTCTGCAAAAGAAAGTGTAATAAATTGTTGCCAGCAGCACAGTTACAGTCACCAACGTTCTGGATAACTTGAAAACAGCCTAACCAGCTCTGCTATGGTGAGTGAAATGGTCAGAGTGAAGTGTTGTCTCATTTGTGTCTGGAAGTAACTAGCCAACATTAGCCAGTTAGCTTGGGTGCTTGACTGCCATTGAACGCTCGGATCAACCCTACTCCTCGGCTGGAGCGTCCAGTATGCGCTCTAAACGCTCCGAGAGCGAAACGCTCTGAATTTACAATCTGACAACGCTCTGGATTTACGAACACCCAGAGCGCACTCTGGCACCGCAGATTGAATTTATGAACACACCCGAAATCATTAAATGTTTAGCTAGTCATTTGTTATGCTAGCAAGAGGTTGTATAGCAACAGCATCAACTTCTGGTAGACAGGCAAAGCTCTAGTACACTCAACTGAAACGATTCCATGCATTTACAGTACACTAAAATGAACTAATAGTATATAGTATGTTAGTATGGGTATTCGAACACAGCCCATTACTGTTACTAGCAAAGTTAGTCAAAAATAGCTAGCAATGCTAATGTTAGATAGTTAAAATACAGTGGTCCCCTCAATCTTAGTTAGTTGACTAAAGTTATACTGCATCTAAAATCAATCTGGCAACATCACAATAATTACAAAAGGTTTTCCTACTTATTATTTGCCTTCTTTTGAAATGTTATCATGTTTCCAAGCCAAATTTCAGTTGTATTAAGGTAGGCTAACGTTAGCCAGAAAGCTACAGTAGGAACAGTGGGTCCTCATTTAAAAGTTGCATCATACCATGCAGAGGGTCTCTGTTTCAAAATATGTTTTCCTAGAAAAACTGCAGCTCCATGCCTACTGATGACAATCAGCAAATACCCGTTTGTGGAAAATATCCTTCCTATTTTAATCTGTTATATTCCATCATATTCATATAAAAAATATGTGTGAGGAGCTCCTGAGTGGTGCAGCGGTCTAAGGCACTGCATCGCAGTGCTAGCTGCGTCAGTACAGATCCTGGTTCGATCCCAGGCTGTGTCGCAGCTGGCTGTGACCGGAAGACCCATGAGGCGGCGCACAATTGGCCCAGCATCGTCCGGGTTGGGGCAGGGTTTGGCCGGCCGGGTTGTCCTTGTCCCATTTCGTTCTAGCGACTCCTGTGGCGGGCCAGGCGCAATGCACGCTGATACGGTCGCCAGGTGTACGGTGTTTCCTCCGACACATTGGTGCGGCTGGCTTCCAGGTTAAGCGAACGTTGTGTCAAGAAGCAGTGCGGTAGGGTCATGTTTCGGTGGACGCATGGTTCTCGACCTTCGACTCTCCTGAGTCCGTACGCGAGTTGCAGCGATGGGACAAGACTGTAACCACCAATTGGGGAGAAAAAGGGGTTACATTTTTTTATTTGAAATGTGTGACTGGTAGGCTGGGGAATATAAGCGTGTGATGTCTGCTAAATTAACAAGTTAATTTCATTGACATGGCGCAGCCATAGCCTCCGTTACTATAGCACAGATAAATACATCTTAGAACATGCAATTCTGTTCTTTTCATATAAATTGTTGTTTTTTATGACCTTCCTAAACAAAATATGAATGGCTTTCTTTGTGATTGTGTATATTAAATAGATGTATTATTATAACAATTGGATGACTTTGGGAGTTTCAGTAAGCAACAATTTGTGGCCTTCAATTGCATTAGTCTACTTTATTCCAATATTTCCATCATTCAGTGATATTTATTCCCACAGTAATTATTTATGGATCCATCTAGATGTGGTTAGAAAAAACTACATGTGGTGGGCTATACAAAGACATGGGTCAAGTGACATGCCACGTAAACAACCACTAATACATGTCAAGTCCCTAAATTATTGTCCTGCTGATAGCGCATCAAGGGTCGATGGCTTCTTACGTATTCCAGTTTATTGAAAAGGCTGCTAAACCATTTACACCTGGCCACAGCTTTTAGCGTACTTACAGTACAGTGCACCGTGATGGAAAATGTTTGTGCTTTTCTAATAACCAATTTCTGTGTTCTTGCAAGTGACTAATTGAATGAATCCTCACTATCAGCATCTGCAATTTGGCAGTACGCCCAGACCCTTGTTTTAAGAATGAAAGATATCTCAGTTTCAAGGTCTCAGATTAGAGAGAAGAACCCTCGTGAGGTATTGGTCTGTCACATTCATGACCCAGTATTGGTCAGTGACATGAATGAAGCAAACGTTAATGATTAATTCATTAAGAATGATGAATAAGCTAAATCATGCAAATATAACTTTTCTGTATATGTGTACTTGGTGCATTGAGTTGGTCGGAACCTCTCCAGTGCGCTGATAATGCACTTTCAGTCCATTCTCCGCCTGCCTCTCTACTAATGCCACCACATCAAATCAAACGTTAATTGTCACATGCGCCGAATACAACAAGTGTAGACCTTACGGTGAAATGCTTACTTACAAGCTCTTAACCAACAGTGCAGTTCAAGAAGAGTTAAGAAAATATTTACCAAATAAACTAAAGTAAAATTAATAAAAAGTAACACAATAAAATAACAATAACGAGGCTATATACAGTGAGTACCGGTACCGAGTCAATGTGCTGGGGTACATGTTAGTCAAGGTACTTTGTGCATGTAGATATGAGTGAAGTGACTATGTGTAGATAATAAACAGTGAGTAGCAGCAGTGTACAAAACAAATGGGGGGTCAATGTAAATAGTCCAGGCAGTGATGCAACCGGTCACAATGCTCTTGAAGGTGCAGCTGTAGAACTTCTTGAGGATCTGGGGACCATTGCCAAATCTTTTCAGTCTCCTGAGGGGGAAAAGGCTTTGTCATGCCCTCTTCACAACTGTCTTGGTGTGTTTGGACCACAATAGTTCGTTGGTGATGTGGACCCAAGGAACCTCTCGACCCACTCCACTACAGCCCCGTCGATCTTAATGGGGGCCTAATCGGCCTGACTTTTCCTGTAGTCCACGATCTGCTGCTTTGTCTTGCTCACATTGAGGGAGAGGTTGTGGGAAAGGGCAGTGTGGAGTGCGACTGAGATTGCGTCATCTGTGGATCTGTTGGGGCGGTATGCGCATTGGAGTGGGTCTAGGGTATCCGGGAGGATGCTGTTGATGTGAGCCATGACCAGCCTTTCAAAGCACTTCATGGCTACCGACATGAGTGCTATGGGGCGGTAATAATTTAGGAAGGTTACTTTCTCTTCCTTGGGCACATGTAGGTATTACAGACTCGGTCAGGGAGAGGTTGAAAATGTCAGTGAAGACACTTGCCAGTTGGTCCGCGCATGCTTTGAGTACACATCCTGGTAATCCATCTGGCCCTGCGGCTTTGTGAATGTTGACCTGTTTAAAGGTGTTGCTCACATCGGCTACCGAGAGCGTTATCACACAGTCGTCCAGAACAGCTGGTGCTCTCATGCATGCTTCTGTGTTGCTTTCCTCAAAGCGAGCATAAAAGGCATTTAGCTCGTCTGGTAGGTTCCCGTCACTGGGCAGCTCGCGTCTGGGTTTTCCTTTGCAGTCAATAATAGTTTTCAAACCCTGCCACATCCGACGAGCGTCAGATTCAATCTTAATCCTGTATTGACGCTTTGCTTGGTTGATGGTTCGTCTGGAGGGCATAGCGGGATTTCTTATATGCGTCCGGATTAGTGTCCTGGTGAAAGCGGCAGCTCTAGCCTTTAGCTCGATGCGGATGTTGCCTGTAATCCATGGCTTCTGGTTGGGATATGTACGTATGGTCACTGTGGGGACGACATCATCAATGCACTTATTGATGAAGCCAATGACTGAGGTGGTATACTCCTCAATGCCATTGGATGAATCCCGGAACATATTCCAGTCTGTGCTAGCAAAACAGTCCTGTAGCGTAGCATCCACATCATATGACCAATTCCATATTAAGCAAGTCACTGGTACTTCCTGCTTTAGTTTTTGGAAGCAGGAATCAGGAGGATAGAATTATTGTCAGATTTGCCAAATGGAGGGCTGGGAGAGCTTTGTATGCATCTCTGCATGTGGAGTAAAGGTGGTCTAGAGTTTTTTTCCCCTCTGGTTGCACATGTGACATGCTGGTAGAAATGAGGTAAAACGGATTTAAGTTTGACTGCATTAATGTCCCCGGCCACTAGGAGCACCACTTCTGGATGGATGTTTGCTGATGGCCTTACAGAGTTGATTGAGTGCGGTCTTAGTGCCAGCATCGGTCTGTGGTGGTAAATATACAGCTACGAATAATATAGATGAGAACTCTCTTGGTAGATAGTGTTGTCTACAGCTTATCGTAATGTATTCTACCTCAGGCGAGCAATACCTCGAGACTTCTTTAATATTAGACATTGCGCACCAGCTGTTATTGACAAATAGACACACCCCCACCCCTCGTCTTACCAGATGTAGCTTCTCTGTTCTGCCGGTGCATGGAAAATCCCGCCAGCTCTATATTATCTGTGTCGTCATTCAGCCACGACTCGGTGAAACATAAGATATTACAGTTTTAATGTCCCGTTGGTAGGATAATCTTGATCGTAGGTCATCAATTTCACTTTCCAATATTGCACGTTGGTCAATAGAACAGATGGCAGTGGGAGTTTACTCGCTCGCCTACGAATTCTCAGAAGGCAGCCTGACCTCCTCCCCCTTTTTCTCCGTCTTTCCTTCTTGCAAATGACGGGAATTTGGGCCTGTTCCCAGGAAAGCAGTATGTCCTTTCCGTCAGACTCGTTATAGAAAAATAATTCTTCCAGTTCGAGGTGAGTAATCGCTGTTCTGATGTCCAGAAGTTATTTTCGGTCATAAGAGACAGTAGCAGCAACATTATGTACAAAATAACTTCAAATATAAGTTACAAACATGGAGAAAAAACGAACGTAATAGCAGAGTTGGTTAGGAGCACGTAAAACGTCAGCCATTTCCATTATAGATCCTTCTTTCTATTGTTGTTGGAAGAGCAATTCTTACAATCTTGTTCTAAATTCAATCACCCTCTTTTTCTTCATCCTCAACATTCAGTTAATTCAAATTAAATTGTAAAGTCATGTGCAATTTTATCAGTTTCTATTTGGTTTATAACGCCCATTCATTGGCACATTCATTCAGTGAGGAGAGAGACACATTAGTGCCTTGGGACCAATGCTTTAAACTGTACCCAAAAGCATAATCAGTGGTCTAACTCCCCCTTGCGATGGTCTGGAGCAATGAAGCAGTGACGCAGTATAACGTACTATAGCACAATTTACCTCAATGTCCCACGGCATAATCTCAAAACCTTCAATTGAGGAACGTCAGCTATGCTAGCAATGATAGTGATAATGACCTCTTGAGGATACCCTAGGATAGGGGGCGCCACAGCGCATTTTGAAAATAATTCGTTCCCATTTTCAACGGCCTACTAATCAAACTCAGAAGCTAGGACATGCATATACTTATTATATATGGATAGAAAACACCCTAAAGTTTCTAAAACTGTTTGAATGGTGTCTGTGAGTATAACAGAACTCATATGGCAGTCAAAACCCCGAGACCGATTGAAACAGGAAGTGGAATTCTGAATTGTGGACTCGACTTCATCACTTTGCCTATTAATCACACCGTGAACAATGGTTTATTGAGCACTTCCTATTGCTTCCACTAGATGTCCCCAGTCTTTTCACAGTGGTTTGAGCCTTATACAGTCGAAACTCAGTGAATGAGACGCATTGGAAATTGGTCACAGGGGATGGGCCATCACCATTATGACGTCGGCGGCCCAGTCTACCCCCACCTTTGGAAACGTTTTAAAACACTCTGCAACCGTCCCCGTCGAATCTTATTGGCTCTCTTGGTGTTACAGGCCCTGAAGATTAATGTTTTACAACGTTTGACATGTTTGAACGAACCTAAAGAAGGGAAAAATCTCATTTTCCGAAACTACAGTCCCGTGAACGTCGGAGCATTTGGAGACAGCCCTAGGACGCGCTACCAACAGCAGGCTAATGGAACATGAAGGATGGACTTTTTCGACCGAAAATACATCTGTTGTGGACCTGGGATTCCTGGAAGTGCTTTCTGATGAAGACAACTAAAGGTAGGCGATTATTGGCAATATTATACAAGATGAGATGTGACATGCGATTGTTCCAAGATGGCGACGCGCTAGTTTTCCTGGCTCATTTTCTGAGTATCGCATCTCCTTTTGATCGCAGTGTGATTACCCAGTAAAGTTAATTTAAAATCTGGTATGACAGGTGTTCTCAAGAGATATTCATCTATAAATGTTAGATTGACAATATAAATTAAAAAAATTGTTTTCGAATAGTAATTTAGGGAACTGTAGCACTGTTTCCCGGGACGCATTTGAGGGGAAAATAGTTAGTCAACGTCAGACGCCGATGTAAAATGCTGTTTTTATATATAAATATGACCTTTATTGAACAAAAGAATGCATGCTGTGTGTAACATGATGTCCTAGGTGTGTCATCTGATGAAGTTTGTAAAAGGTTAGTGCTGCATTTAGCTGTTTTTTGGTTATTTGTGATGCATGTGGTTGGTCGGAAAATTCAAATGTTGCTACTTTTTCCATGTACTCCTCTAACATAATCTAATGTTGTGCTTTTCCTGTAAAACCTTTTTGAAATCGGACGATGAGGGTCGATTCAAGAGAGGTGTATCTATAAAACGAGATGAGACAGTCCTATATTTCAAAAATTATAATAATAAATTTCGTTCTGCTAATGTCGCTAGGAGTTTTTCGCTGGAAGTTGATCCCGCTTACGGGACGAGACGCTGAAGAGGTTTAACAAAATGTACATAACCAGATTTGGTCCTGCTGTTCATACCTACACATACGCTATGGTCACAAGACGCAGGCCTCCTTATTGTCCCTAGAATTTGTAAGCCAACAGTTGGAGGCAGGGCTTTCTCCTATAGAGCTCCATTTTTATGGAATGGTCTGCCTATCCATGTGAGAGATAGAGACTCGGTCTCGACCTTTAGGTCTTTATTGAAGACTCACCTCTTCAGTGGGTCCTATGATTGAGTGTAGTCTGGCCCAGGAGTGTGAAGGTGAAAGGAAAGGCACTGGAGAAACTAACCGCCCTTGCGGTCTGTGCCTGGCTGGTTCCCCTCTCTCCACTGGGTTTCTCTCTGCCTCAAACCTTATTACAGGGGCTGAGTCACTGGCTTACTGGTGCTCTTCCATGCCGTCCCTAGGAGGGGTGCGTCACTTGAGTGGGTTGAGTCACTGACATGATCTTCCTGTTCTGCCTGCAGCTATGGAACACTGACCTGTTCACCGGACGTGCTACCTGTCCCAGATCTATTTTTTTTTACTCTGTAGAGACAGCAGCAGCGGTAGAGATACTCTGAATGATCGGCTATGAAAAGCCAACTGACATTTACTCCTGAGGTGCTGACCTGTTACACCCTCTACAACCACTGTAGGTTTCTTCCTAGGTTCCGGGCCTTTCTAGGGAGTTTTCCCTAGCCACCGTGCTTCTAAACCTGCATTGCTTGCTGTTTGGGGTTTTAGGCTGGGTTTCTGTACAGCACTTTGTGACATCAGCTGATGTAAGAAGGGCTTTATAAATACATTTGCTTGATTGATAACCAGCACTCTATGATCTAGTGTAACGCCCGGGCCATAGAGAGGGGTTTTTTGTTCTTTATTTTGGTTAGGCCAGGGTGTTACATTGGGTGGGCGTTCTATGTTCGTTTTCTAGGTTTTTTGTATTTCTTTGTTTTGGGCCTGTATTTCTTTGTTTTGGGCCTTGTGTGGCTCCCAATCAGGCACAGCTGAAGTTCGTTGTTGCTGATTGGGAGTCACACATAAGGAGCATGTTTTTCCTTTGGGTTTTGTGGGTAATTGTTTCTGTTAGTGTTTTGCACCTGTCGTTTTTTTTCTTATTTTTGTATAGTGTTCTTTCTGCTATTAAATATTCAATGATGAACACTAACTCCGCTGCACCTTGGTCTACTCTCTCTCACGACAGCCGTTACATCTAGCTATACTCACCACCCCTCGGGACCAACAAACTTCAACCACCTATTCCCCATGATAGAGTCCTTCGACCGGGCATGCAAACCAGTTGTTGGCTGTGCATCCTGCTGGAAGCTTAGGTTCAAAATATTCCCATCTTCAACTTAGATGGAAGCATGCATTTTATGGTCAATCCGTATATGTCTTTCAATCTCAAATGACCCTGATCCTTTGAACATGTTGGTTGGGGGCGATGAAACAACGGAGCCCCATTCAATGAAGGGAAGAGAAGTGGGCGGAGGGGCGATTTGCACGTGGAGCTTGGCAAAAGGGTGCATGATCTGTTGACATAATTGCAATCCAAATCAAACCTTAATTTACTTGTTGTGAAGCACGGAGGTTCCAAATGCCGTTTTAGATGAGACTGACGAGACTGACCAAAATTATCCTATTTATACTTTGTAGTCAATTTTGATACTATAATAAAAATGTTTCTGACTCATATTGATGCCACATAGGCTGTTTTCAAAGGGATTAGTTGTTTTTTAGGGCAAGTCACTCTTTAAATATAACCATAAGGAAACATTATGCTAAAGTACCGAAATTTCCACAGAAGAACGTTGTTTCTTAACGTTCTCTGAACTATTTGAGAACATTCCCAATGTCGAACCAGTTGGCGAACGTTCCAAGAACATTACCAACATTTGAATTAAATGTAACCATGTTAGAATATTTAGGAAACATTCTGTTAAAGTAATGAAATACCAAGAGAATAATGTTTTTTTTGTCAAGTTCCTTAAATGTGCTGAGAATGTTCCAAAGCCAAGAAACTATCCTACACCATTTCCAGAAAGTTGTGGGAAGGTTTTATGCAAAATAATCAATGGACAACCACGCACTCACAACCAAGCTCTAAGAAAGATAAGGTTCTCAGAATGTTATGTGCTAGCTAGGATGTTTATGTGAGAGTCCATGCTTCATTGCTCTCATAGGACCGTCAGTCCTGGACCTTCTCCTAAGGCAACATCTCACAGGCCAATGTCTCATTAAAACCCTGAGAAGAAAGAATAGAAAATGTTTTTCCTTTTCCTCAGGGGTGTGTTGAAGTTACAAGTGACATGACACATCACCATAAAACAGAAATATTCCTATAAAATAACACAATAAAATAGATGTATAAAATTAATGGGTGAGCAAGTTGTACTTGTGCCCATGACAATAGCCCAGAGGGTTCCAGTAGGCACTTAATATTATGGTATAATTGTACCCTCCAACCTGACCTGTTAAATATCTGGCAGATTGGCACACTATAACTTGATTAACATCATTTGGAATGTTATTGAACACCTCCCCGTTCCCCTCCCGCACAAACTCTCACATCTATAATGTATGTCAGTTCATCACAGACATGTATTTATTTTATTTAACCTTCATTTTAGCAGGAAGTCACATTGAGACCAAGGCCTCTTTCCCAAGGGAGTACAGCAATTTATAAAATGTACAACATTCAAACACAATACTACAAGCAATTTAAGAAGCAGAAACATTTCTCAACAATGAGGTCCTCCATTAAGTTGAGCTGCACTAGACACACCAGAGCATCAAGGTGCAGAGAGCTCTGCAGATCATTCCATACAGGGGGCACAAAAAACTGAATGCAGATTTACCTAATTCCATAGAGATCAACAGGACCTCTAGAGTATTTCTGTAATTTAACAATTAAGTAAGGTATGGCAGAAGTGTGCACAAGAGTGCTTAATAAACGAAAAGAGAGCAGGTGCATTGATCTACAAAACTTAAGACAAGGCCAGCCTACTTTCTGATACAGAATGCAATGATGTGAACTGAACCAATCGCCCGTAATAAAGTGTAGTGTGCTATGATAAACTGTGTCCAATGGCTTCAATACAGTGGCAGCTGCATCCATATAGACAATATTGCCATAGCCTAAAGCCGGGAATGAATGTCAACTGAATGATTTGTTTTCTGCTATTTAACGAAAGGCATGCCCTATTTCTATAAAAAGAGCCCATTTTAATTATTGTATGTATAGTGTCAGAAAGTGTGAACGGTCCACCCTATTTAGAGAGGTGAGTCATGTTAACAACATGTTTATGTATTCTTGTGTTGAGCTGTGGAAAGTTAATCAAGACCAGATATATTAAAGATCATATCTGTGTGTTGTTAACATTTGCCAGCTGGTCATCAACAGCTCAAGGCTACATAAAAAATCGGACTACTAAAACACTGAGCACTTTGATTAGATTATCGCTCCAAGGGAACTTTCCACTTAGAGTAGCACCACATAACAATAAAGGGGGATTAAAAGTGGACAGGAAACTGTAAAGCTCTCTGTTACAAGGCAGATGTATAGATCCAAGACAAACCCACCCACCTCCTCCTACTCCTCCTGCTCCTCCTCCTAAGCTGGCCTCGGCAAGGTCTCTCTCCTCCTAAAGCTACTCCTCTTTATGTTCCTCTGCCAGCTGGCCCGGTGCAGTATGCGAGAGGATGTTCGTTGGGAGCTGGCTTGCAGGGACACCACCCTTAACCTCGACCAGCTGGTGGATTTATCCATCCCGCTGGATAACCTGTTGGCCACCCGCCGACTTCCGGATCGGGGTCTGTTAACTCCATCCCCCAGCACCTCCGATCCTACACCTATGGAGGTCGGAGGTGCTGCTCTAAGTGTGACCGGAGGGGGGGGGCGTTTCCTGCACCACATGTGGCCGCAGAGGGCACATCGCTGGTCGGTGCTGGAGAGGTTCCCCAGGGAGTCGAGGCAGCAGGCAGGGCACTGGTGGATCATCCCAGGTGAGTAGGCATCCGACTCACCCAGAGCTCCCTGTTGCGCACATGTGTGTATGTATTGAATTTCCTGAGTTTTCCCCGCATTCCCAGCATAAGGCGCTAGTAGATTCAGGTGCAGCTGGGAACTTTATTGACTGTTCGTTTGCACTTAGATTAGGGATCCCTATTGTTCCTGTTGATGTGCCCTTCCCTGTACATGCCTTAGATAGTCGTCCTGTAGGGTCAGGGCTGATTAGGGAGACCATTGCTCCACTATTTATGATAACGCAGGAGGGTCATGTGGAGAGAATCAGTCTCTTCCTGATTGGTTCTCCTGCGTTTCTCGTGGTGTTGGGTCTTCCCTGGTTGGCCTATCATGACCCCACTATTTCCTGGCAACAGAGGGCTCTCAAGGGATGGTCACGTAAGTGCTTAGGGAGGTGTGTAGGTGTTTCCATCGGTGCTACTACGGTGGAGAGTACAGACCAGGTCTCCACCGTGCACATTCCCTCTGAATATGCAGATTTGGCTCTCGCCTTCTGTGAGAAGAAGGCGACTCAACTACCACCCCATCGACGGGGGGATTGTGCGATAAATCTCCTGGTAGACGAAGCATTTCTGAGGGGTTAATATGATAATAAGAAGGAAGTTGTAACCTGTAACACACCTCGTTTATTCTCCTCAGGACTTTAAATGGCCCCACAAACCGCGGACCCAGTTTCCGGCAGGGCAGGCGGAGGGGCAGGTTCCGGGTTGAGAGCCAGACTCTCTCCCCTGGAGCAAACACTGGGGCCTGACTGCGGCAACGGTCCATGCTCTTTTTTTGTTGTCCCCTGGCCCGTACCAGTGACTCCTGGACGGCGTTCCAGGTCTCCCTCGAGCGCTGGACCCAGTCCTCCACCGCAGGGGCCTCCGTCTGGCTCTGATGCCAGGGCCCCAGGACCAGCTGATAACCCAACACATATTGGAAGGGTGACAGGTTGGTCGAGGAGTGGCGAAGAGAGTTCTGAGCTAACTCGGCCCACGGCACGAACCTCGCCCACTCCCCTGGCCGTTCCCGGCAGTAGGACCGCAGAAACCTGCCCACATCCTGGTTTATCCTCTCTACCTGCCCATTACTTTCGGGGTGGAACTGAATCAACCGATCGCGGACACTGAGCGGGACGTACTTACGACCCACGGGACACTGAGGAGGACTAGGTTCCGCCCGTAACGCCCACTCGATATCCGCATCCACCTCCCAGACCACCGGTGCCACCAGGCAGGAGGCTGGAAGTACGGGGGTGGGATCGGTGGACCGTTCCTCAGTGTCATGGAGACGAGATAGTGCGTCGGCCTTAGTGTTCCGGGAACATGGGATGTACGAGATTGTGAACTGAAATCTCGCAAAGAACATTGCCCACCTGGCTTGACGAGGGTTCAGTCTCCTCGCCACCCGGATGTACTCCAGGTTACGGTGGTCGGTCCAGATGAGAAAAGGGTGACGCGCCCCCTCAAGCCAATGTCTCCACACCTTCAGGGCTCTTACCACAGCCAGCAACTCCCTATCCCCCTTGTCATAGTTACGCTCCGCCGGACTCAACTTCTTAGAGAAGAAAGCGCAGGGGCAAAGCTTCGGTGGCGTGCCCGAGCGATGTGATAGCACAGCTCCTACCCCAGCCTCGGACGTGTCCACCTCTACTATGAATGGCAAAGAGGGATCCGGATGCGCCAGCACCGGAGCATCGGTGAACAGAGCCTTCAGACGACTAAAGACCCTGTCTGCCTCCGCCGACCACTGCAGCCGCACCGGGCCCCCCTTCATCAGTGAGGTGATGGGAGCCGCCACCTGCCCAAAGCCCCGGATAAACCTCCAATAGTAATTGGCAAACCCCAAGAACCGCTGCACCTCCTTCACCGTGGTGGGAGTCGGCTAATTACGCATGGCCGAAATGCGTTCACATTCCATCACCACCCCGGATGTGGAAATGCGATATCCCAGGAAAGGGACGGCTGGCTTGGAGAACTCACATTTCTCAGCCTTGACGTATAGGTCATGCTCCACCAGTCACCCAAGCACTTTACCCACCAGAGACACATGCTCGGCGCGTGTAGCGGAGAAGATCAGAATATCATCGATGTACACCACCACACCCTGACCGAGCAGGTCCTGGAGAATCTCGTCCACAAAGGATTGGAAGACGGCGGGAGCATTCTTTAACCTCTCTAGGGTAGGTGGCACCAAATCGTCCCACCTACGTAACAGCCAGTGTAATCCCGTGGCGCGTTATTCAAAAACCTTAAAAATGCAAAAACTTCAATTTTTCAAACATATGACTATTTTACACCATTTTAAAGACAAGACTCTCGTTAATCTAACCACACTGTCAGATTTCAAAAAGGCTTTACAACGAAAGCAAAACATTAGATTATGTCAGCAGAGTACCCAGCCAGATATAATCAGACACCCATTTTTCAAGCTAGCATATAATGTCACATAAACCCAAACCACAGCTAAATGCAGCACTAACCTTTGATGATCTTCATCAGATGACAACCCTAGGACATTATGTTATACAATACATGCATGTTTTGTTCAATCAAGTTCATATTTATATCAAAAACCAGCTTTTTACATTAGCATGTGACTAGCATGTGACTAGCATTCCCACCGAACACTGCCGGTGAATTTACTAAATTACTCACGATAAACGTTCACAAAAAGCATAACAATTATTTTAAGAATTATAGATACAGAACTCCTCTATGCACTCGATATGTCCGATTTTAAAATAGCTTTTCGGTGAAAGCACATTTTGCAATATTCTCAGTAGATAGTCCGGCATCACAGGGCTAGCTATTTAGACATCCAGCAAGTTTAGTCAGATTTACTATAAGAAAAATGTTATTACCTTTGCTGTCTTCGTCAGAATGCACTCCCAGGACTTCTACTTCAATAACAAATGTTGGTTTGGTTCAAAATAATCCATAGTTATATCCAAACAGCGGCGTTTTGTTCGTGCGTTCAAGACACTATCCGAAAGGGTAAATAAGGGTGACGAGCATGGCGCAATTCGTGACAAAAAAAATCTAAATATTCCATTACCGTACTTCAAAGCATGTCAACCGCTGTTTAAAATCAATTTTATGCCATTTTTCTCATAAAAAAGCGATAATATTCCGACCGGGAATCTGCGTTTAGGTAAACAGACGAAAGAAAATAAAGCATTCGGTCGACTCGGGCACGCGCCTAAGCCCATAGTACTCTGATCGGCCACTTGCCAAAAGCGATAAAGTGTTTCAGCCAGAGCCAGCCTCGATATCGTTCAGCTTTTTCCCGGGCTCTGAGAGCCTATGGGAGCCGTAGGAAGTGTCACGTTATTGCAAAGATCCTCAGTCTTCAATAAAAAGAGCCAAGATGAAACACAATTTGCCAGACAGGCCTCTTCCTGCATGGAATCTTCTCAGGTTTTGGCCTGCCATATGAGTTCTGTTATACTCACAGACACCATTCAAACAGTTTTAGAAACTTTAGGGTGTTTTCTATCCAAAGCCAATAATTATATGCATATTCTAGTTACTGGGCAGGAGTAGTAACCAGATTAAATCGGGTACGTTTTTTATCCGGCCGTGTCAATACTGCCCCCTAGCCCTAACAGGTTAACCCATACGGCATGACGAGTTACTCATAATGGCCAGATGTGGTACTAAATGCAGTTTTCCACTCGTCCCCCCCTCGGATACGCACCAGATTGTATGCACTCCTGAGATCTAATTTCGTGAAGAAGCGCGCCCCGTGAAATGACTCTACTGCCAAGGCGATGAGAGGTAGCGGGTAACTGAAACCCACCGTAATAGCATTTAGACCTCTATAGTCAATGCACGGGCGCAGACCCCCCTCCTTCTTCTTCACAAAAAAAGAAGCTCGAGGAGACGGGTGAGTTAGATGGCCGAATGTATCCCTGCCTCAAGGATTCAGTGACGTATGTCTCCATAGCCACTGTCTCCTCCTGAGACAGGGGATACACGTGACTACGGGGAAGTGCAGCGCCTACCTGGAGGTTTATCGCACAGTCTCCTCGTCGATGAGGTGGTAATTGGGTCACCTTCGTTTTACTGAATGCGATAGCCAAATCGGCATACTCTGAGAGAATGTGCACGGTAGAGACTTGGTCTGGACTCTCCACCGTAGTCGCACCGACGGAAACCCCTATGCATCTGCCCAAGCACTCCTTTGACCAACACTTAAGAGCCCTCTGTCTCCATGAAATATTAGGGTTATGAGTGGCTAGCCAGGGTATCCCTAGTACCACCGGAGACGCCGGGGAATCAATGAGGAAGAGACTGATACTCTCCTCATGACCCCCCGGCATTACCATGACCAGTGGCACGGTGACCTCCCTGACCAGCCCTGACCCTACTGGTCGACTGGACCAAGGGAATCCCTAACTTAGCGGCGACCCCACGGTCCATAAAACTCCCTACCGCGCCTGAATCGACTAACGCCTTAAGCCGGGAGTGAGGGGAAAAAGCGGGAAAAGACACTAACGCATACATGTGACTGACAGGGGGGTGTGGGTGAGGCTGGAGGTACAGGAGAGGGCTCCACCTCCGGTGTTCCTGGCTGCAGCCCCCCCTATCTCCATAGGCGTGGGAGCAGGAGGGCTGGGAGGTGGAATGAGCAGGGCCCGGTTCGGACGCCCGCAGGCGGCCAGCAGATTGTCCAAACGGATAGACAGGTCAATCAGCTGGTCCAGGGTGATGGTCGTGTCCCTACAGGCTAACTCCCGGTGGACGTCCTCCCTCAAACTACACTGGTAGTGATCTATAAGGGCCCTCTCATTCCACCCCGCTCCAGCGGCCAAGGTCCGGAACTCAAGAGCAAAGTCCTGCGCGCTCCTCGTCTCCTGTCTCAGGTGGAATAGCCGCACCCCCGCCGCTCTCCCCTCTGGGGGATGATCGAACACTGCCCGGGTAGTTGTCCCTGGCTGAGTCCGGACTGTCCCAAATGGCGTTGGCCCATACCAGGGCTCTACCCGTGAGACACGAGACAAGGACGCTGACACTCTCCTCCCCCGAGGGAGGAGGACGGACGGTCGCCAGGTATAACTCCAGCTGGAGTAGGAACCCCTTACACCCAGCGGCCGTGCCATCGTACTCCTGGGGGGGGCGAGTTTAACCCCGCTGGCACTGGGTGCTGTGGGTGCTGGTTGGGGTGCCGGCTGTTGAACCGCCTGGTCAGTGGGGCCAGAAGCGCTTCGGTCCCATCTCTCCAGGCGCGCCAGCACCTGGTCCATGGCGGTACCCAGACGGTGGAGGAGGGTGGAGTGTTGAGCGACCCTCTCTTCCATGGACGGGGCTGGCGCTGAAGCTCCTGCTGACTCCATTTTCTTTGGTGCGGGATTCTGTCACAAGGTGTGGCTCAAGGAAGCAGGAGAGGTAGAGTCAAGCGCAGGAGACAGATGATTCTGTGAATAATACTTTAATATATCCACACGAAAAAAAACACAAGCACGGTCGGGCAGGGCATAATAATAAAACGCACCACCCTCTCCAAACATAACGCAGGGACGCAGCCCAATATAAACTCTGCGTAAAACACGGGCAGAGGAAAACACCGACACTCACTTCCAAAACAAGAGCCCTGACAAAAACAATCCCGCACAAAACACAAACCTACCTAGCTAGCCTAAATACCCCCCCCCCCTACTAACAATTAATACAAAACAGGTGCGTGCCTATCCTAGACCTAACTAACAGAACATGAAAACAGAGGATCGGTGGCAGCTAGTAGGCCGGCGACGACGACCGCCGAGCGCCGCCCGGGCGAGGAGGGGTGCCACCTTACGTAGGTGTCGTGACAAATATGATATGTATTACGATTCTCATGGTTCTATATGTATTGCGATTGTCACGGTTCTATATGTATTACGATTCTCACGGTTCTATATTATATTGTGATTCTCATGGTTCTATATGTATTGCGATTCTCACGGTTCTATATGTATTGCGATTCTCACGGTTCTATATGTATTGCGATTCTCACGGTTCTATATGTATTGCGATTCTCACGGTTCTATATGTATTGCGATTCTCACGGTTCTATATGTATTACGATTCTCACGGCTCTATATGTATTACGATTCTCACGGTTGTATATGTATTACGATTCTCACGGATCTATATGTATTGCGATTCTCACGGTTCTATATTATATTGTGATTATCACGGTTCTATATGTATTACGATTCTCACGGTTCTATATGTATTACGATTCTCACGGTTCCATATGTATTGCAATTCTCACGGTCTTATATATATTGTGATATTTTTTATATGGAGAACATGCTGTGAAGGTACAGCCAACTAGCGCAAAAATAATATTGAGTTATTGTCAAAGCGATATAAAATATCGTAAAAATGTATATCCCGATATCTAACTGTATCGACCCCGCCCCGTCACCAATAAAGTATAAGGGTTTGACAGGCTGAACTTCAGTCTGTATTGGGTAAAAATAACCTTTGCTGATGGACAAAAGAAAAATCTATAAATGCAGGAAATTGTATCCAAGCCTATTGACTGGAGTACAGACTGAGAATAGAGGGGAAGTCATCCTTGTCTGAGAACTGGCTGCTTTCATTGACTGAAATTGAGCCAGAGAAAACCCAGGCATAGCCTAAAGGGCCAGCTAGGGGAAACACTGACTCATGTCCACACACACACACACACACACACACACACACACACACACACACACACACACACACACACACACACACACACACACACACACACACACACAATATTCTTCATTGTGACCCTTGTTGTATTCGTTTTAATAATAGTGGTGTGTGTGTCTAGACAGAGGGAGCACAGGGTTATGAGCTGACTCTCTCTCTCACCCAGTTTGCTGTCCAGAGGAGGGGTAAAGGTGAAGGATGGTGAGAAATGGGAGACAGAGAGAGACAGCAAAAGACAAAGAAAGGGAGAGACCGAGAGGAGAACATAGTCAGAGACATAACTTTGTGCCAATATCAGTAGTGCAGTAATCATTTGAGGAGAAATAGAGACAGAAAAACACAAAGCCCTGTGCTTCTAACACTAGTTTTCTTTTGAGCGATGTGCAGAAGCCACAGTGATCCTCTGAGCTGTGAGGAGTGATACACTATGCGTGAAGACTGAGAAGTGCTAATGACCAACATATGAGAGGAGAGAGGTACTTTACTCTGAACATCTAGAACAACTAGAATTCCTTAGAGGAGATACCCTGGAAAACAGCAGTCCTATAGAAAATGAATAATACCCCAGAGTACTAAAACAAATATATCCTCCACACAGAATAATAATTTTAAGCAGAACATATTTTATGACTGTTTAATACACAGTTCATCACCTACTATCACATAGCTAAACAGATGAATGACTTTTAGGTGGTGTTGAAGAGAGTTCAAAAGAAGGCTTCCAAAGACCATGGTGGATTCATGAGACAATGAATTAGTGGAACAATAATAATGTCCACTGGTTTTACAGTAGATATTGACAGGAGTTGAAAGATCTGTGTGAAGTCCCAATCCATCAGGGGTGCACTCATAATGCATAATGCTCAAACTAACACACTCACACAGGCACACATTCTAATCTAATAAATATGGCCATTCCTCCAACTGGAAAGACTCCAAATCAAACACATCTATAACAAATTTGAATCAGCTGTGCAGTGTTAAGGCAAAAACCAAAACGTGCAACCCTTGGGATCCCGAGGACCGATTTTGGGAAAAGCTAGTCTAGCTCTATCTCATTGGCCCTTTGAACATGTAAACTGCTCTCGCTTCTGGACATCTGTACACAATTAATTCAGAAAAATTAATTATGTAGTCAGAGAATGCTTTCTTACATTTATCATAGGACTCTAATATCAAAAACACTGTAAATAATGAAAGTGGAATTGTGTGATAAGTGTGAGTTTTGCATTTACTGCATTATCCCTGTTTTGCTTGAGAGAGCCAATCGCAATCAGCAAGGGTGACTCCAAATTCCTAAACCTCCAACATGAAGAATATTACACCACAAATCAAACAAACCCAACTCAGAACATTCCCTCTCTCAATGTGTTCGTTAACAAGATAACAAGATGGCACCGACAGACACGGTCGCCCTGTTTCTTGCTCCAAGCCAACTTGGCAATATTTAGCTTTTTTTGGCGTTATTTCTTACATTATTTGTTTCTAGTATTATTCCTACATCCAAAAATAACATTTGGACTCCTTTGTTTAGACGTCCCGAGGCAGCCCCATTCATCCCGGGTGCTACACCAAAACGTCAACGCCGGAGGAGAGGTGGGGTTCTAGCCAGGCTTAGGCGGCAAGCAAACCATTCACCGCTTCAGAGTATATTACCTGCTAACGTATAGTCCCTGGACAACAGTCCCTGGACAAGTAGACGAGCTCAGGGCGAGGATCTCCTTTCAGAGAGACATAAGTGACTGTAAAATACTATTTTTTACGCAATCATGACTCTCTCCGGGTATACAGCCAGCACGGTTATCCATATATTGCACGGACAGGAAGAAAGAACTCTCCAGGAAAAACAAAGGTGGAGTGGAATGTCTCATGGTTAGCAATATGGTGTGATTGTGGTAATGTACAGGTACTCAAGTCCTTTTGTTCTCCCGATCTGGAATAGCTCACCATCAAATGCCGACCGCATTACCTGCGGTTATTGTCACTGCCGTGTATATTCCCCCCCCAAGCCGACATCGCAAAGGCTGTCAAGGAACTAAACTGGACTGTGCAAACTGGAAACTGCATATCCTGAGGCTGCATTTATTGTAGCTGTGGACTTTAATAAAGGCAATCTGAGGAAAACGCTCCCGGAATTCTACCAACACATCTCCTGCGTTACACACAGAGAGAACACGCTTGACCATTATTACTCTCCCTTCCGGGATGGGTAAATCCGATCACGCCTCCATCCTGCCCCTCCCCGCCTATTTGCAGAAACTTAAACTATAGGCACCCGTGGATTTTTTTAATTTAACCTTTAAAATAGGCAAGTCGGTTAAGAACAAATAATTTTTTACAATGATGGCCTACTCCGTCCAAACCCAGACAACGCAGGGCCAATTGTGCACGGCCCTATGGGACTCCCAATCACGGCCGGATGTGATGAACCAGGTACTGTAGTGACGCCTCTTGCATTGAGATGCAGTGCCTTAGACCGCTGTGCCACTCGGGAGCCCGAAGAGGGACTCTTCAATGTTGGTCTGACCAATTGGAATCTATGCTTCAGGATTGTTTTGATTACGCAGACTGTGAAATGTTCCGGGTCACCTCTGGGGATAGTCACGACGTACAGTGCATACGGAAAGTATTCAGACCCCTTGACTTTTTCCACATTGTGTTACGTTACAGTCATATTCTAAATTGGATTGAATAGATTTTCCCCCTCATCAATCTACACACAATACCCCATAATGACAAAGCAAAAACAGATTTTTAGAAATTTTAGCTAATTTATTCAAAATAAAAAACTGAAATATCACATTTACATAAGTATTCAGACCCTATACTCAGAACTTTATTGGAGCATCTTTGGCAGTGATTACAGCCTCGAGGCTTCTTGGGTATGACGTTACAAGCTTGGCACACCTGTACTTGGGGAGTTTCTCTCATTCTTCTCTGCAGATCTTCTCAAGCTCTGTCAGGTTGGATGTTGAGCGTCGCTGCACAGTTATTTTCAGCTCTATCCAGAGATGTTCGATCGGGTTCAAGTCCGGGCTCTGGCTGGGCCACTCAAGGTCATTCAGAGACTTGTCCCGAAGCCACTTCTGAGTTGTCTTGGCTGTGTGCTTTGGGTCATTGTCCTGTTGGAATGTGAACCTTTGCGTACTCGATGCACTTATTGATAAAGCCAGTGACTGATGTGGTGTACTCCTCAATGCCATCGGAAGAATCCTGGAACATGTTACGGTCTGTGATAGCAATACAGTCCTGTAGTTTAGCATCTGCTTCATCTGACCACTTTTTTATAGACCGAGTCACTGGTGCTTCCTGCTTTAATTTTTGCTTGTAAGCAGGAATCAGGAGGATAGAGTTGTGGTTGGATTTACCAAATGGAGGGCGAGGGAGAGCTTTGTACGCGTCTCTGTGTGTGGAGTACAGGTGATCTAGAATTTGTTTTCCCTCTGGTTGCACATTTAACATGTTGATAGAAATGAGGTAGAACTGATTTAAGTTTCCCTGCATTAAAGTCTCTGGCCACTACGAGCGCCGCCTCTGGGTGAGTGGTTTCCTGTTTGCTTATTTCCTTATACAGCTGACCGAGTGCGGCCTTAGTGCCAGCATCTGTCTGTGGTGGTAAATAAACAACCACGAAAAGTATAGCTGAAAATAGAGGTCGACCGATTATGATTTTTTTTTCAACGCCGATACCGATTATTGGGGGCCCAAAACCCGCAGATACCGATTAATCGGACGATTTTTTGTTTGTTTATTTATTGGTAATAATGACAATTACAACAATACGGAATGAACACTTATTTTAACTTAATATAATACATCAATAAAATCAATTTAGCCTCAAATAAATAATGAAACATGTTCAATTTGGTTTAAATAATGCAAAAACAAAGTGTTGGAGAAGAAAGTAAACGTGCAATATGTGCCATGTAAGAAAGCTAACGTTTAAGTGCCTTGCTCAGAACATGGGAACATATGAAAGCTGGTGGTTCCTTTTAACATGAGTCTTCAATATCCCCAGGTAAGAGGTTTTAGGTTGTAGTTGTTATAGGAATTATAGGACTTTTTCTCTCTATACGATTTGTATTTCATATACCTTTGACAATTAGATGTTCTTATAGGCACTTTAGTATTGCCAGTGTAACAGTATAGCTTCCGTCCCTCTCCTCGCTCCTACCTGGGCTCGAACCAGGAACACATCGACAACAGCCACCCTCAAAGCAGCGTTACCCATGCAGAGCAAGGGGAACAACCACTCCCAAGTCTCAGAGCGAGTGACGTTTGAAACGCTATTAGCGTGCACCCGTTAACTAGCTAGCCATTTCACATCGGTTACACCAGCCTAATCTTGGGAGTTGACAGGCTTGAAGTCATAAACAGCACAATGCATTGCGAAGAGCTGCTGGCAAATAGCACGAAAGTGCTGTATGAATGAATGCTTACGAGCGTGCTGGTGCCTACCACCGCTCAGTCAGACTGCTCTGTCAAATCATAGACTTAATTATAATATAATAAACACACAGAAATACGAGCCTTAGGTCATTAATATGGTCGTATCCGGAAACTATCATCTCAAAAACAAAACGTTTTTTTCTTTCAGTGAAATACGGAACCGGTCCGTATTTTATCTAACGGGTGGCATCCCTAAGTCTAAATATTCCTGTTACATTGCACAACCTTCAATGGTATGTCATAATTACGTAACATTCTGGCAAATTAACGAGCCAGGCAATGAACGCAAGAGCAGTGACACAATTTCATTTTAGCAGGCAATATTAACTAAATATACAGGTTTAAAAATATATACTTGTGATTTGATTTAAAGAAAGGCATTGATGTTTATGGTTAGGTACATTGGTGCAACGACAGTGCTTTTTTCGCAAATGCGCTTGTTAAATCATCACTCATTTGTCGAAGTAGGCTGTGATTCGATGAGAAATTAACAGGCACCGCATCGATTATATGCAACGCAGGACACGTTAGATAAACTAGTAATATCATCAACCATGTGTAGTTAACTAGTAATTATGTTAAGATTGATCGTTTTTTATAAGATAAGTTTAATGCTAGCTAGCAACTTACCTTGGCTTCTTGCTGCCCTCACGTAACAGGTAGTCAGCCTGCCATGCAGGCTCCTCGTGGAGTGCAATGTAAGGCAGGTCGTTAGAGCGTTGGACTAGTAACCAGAAGGTTGCAAAAACGAATCCCCGAATCCCCCCTGAACAAGGCAGTTAACCCCCATTCCTATGCCATCATTGAAAATAAGAATGTGTTCTTAATCTGACTTGCCTAGTTAAATAAAGGTGTACATTTTGTTTTACAAAAATAATAAAATAAAGTAAATAACAAAATAAATCGGCAAATCAGTGGCCAAAAATACCGATTACCGATTGTTATGAAAACTTGAAATCAGCCCTAATTAATCGTCCATTCCGATTAATCGGTCGACCTCTAGCTGAAAACTTTCTAGGCAAGTAGTGTGGCCTGCAATTTATCACAATATACTCTGCTTCAGGCGATCAAAATCTAGAGACTTCCTTCCTACACCATTTTAAAGACAAGACTCTCGTTAATCTAACCACACTGTCCGATTTCAAAAAGGCTTTACAACGAAAGCAAAACATTAGATTATGTCAGCAGAGTACCCAGCCAGAAATAATCAGACACCCATTTTTCAAGATAGCATATAATGTCACAAAAACCCAGAAGACAGCTAAATGCAGCACTAACCTTTGATGATCTTCATCAGATGACAACCCTAGGACATTATGTTATACAATACATGCATGTTTTGTTCAATCAAGTTCATATTTATATCAAAAACCAGCTTTTTACATTAGCATTAATTAAGTTCAGATGAACATTTTAGGTCTAACAGTTCTCTAGCTAGTCTTTGTACAATTCACACCTTTACCAGTAAAGACCCATTTCTAGCTGTTGGTCACGGTAGCTATTTGTTCTGCTTGCATTTTGGATAAGACACAAATAAAGTAAAAACAAAAGCATTAAAAGGGGAATTTACAAAAAAGTTACTAAATTACTCACGATAAACGTTCACAAAAAGCATAACAATTATTTTAAGAATTATAGATACAGAACTCCTCTATGCACTCGATATGTCCGATTTTAAAATAGCTTTTCGGTGAAAGCACATTTTGCAATATTCTAAGTAGATAGCCCGGCATCACAGGGCTAGCTATTTAGACACCCAGCAAGTTTAGCCTTCACCAAAGTCAGATTTACTATTAGAAAAGTTTGATTACCTTTGGTGTTCTTCGTCAGAATGCACTCCCAGGACTTCTACTTCAATAACAAATGTTGGTTTGGTCCCAAATAATCCATAGTTATATCCAAACAGCGGCGTTTTGTTCGTGCGTTCAAGACACTATCCTAAAGGGTTAAGAAGGGTGACGAGCACGGCGCATTTCGTGACAAAAAAATTCTAAATATTCCATTACCGTACTTCGAAGCATGTCAACCCTGTTTAAAATCAATTTTTATGCCATTTTTCTCGTAAAAAAGCGATAATATTCCGACCGGGAATCTGCGTTTAGGTAAAAAGACGAAAGAAAATAAAGCACGGGGTCGACTCGTGCACGCGCCTAAGCCCATTGTCCTCTGATCGGCCACTTGCCAAACGCGCAAATGTGTTTCAGCCTGTGGCTGCCTCGATATCATTCAGCTTTTTCCCGGGCTCTGAGAGCCTATGGGAGCCGTAGGAAGTGTCACGTTACAGCAAAGATCCTCAGGCTTCAATAAACAGAGACAAGAAGAACAAGATCTTGTCAGAGAGGGCACTTCCTGTAAGGAATCTTCTCAGGTTTTTGCCTGCCATATGAGTTCTGTTATACTCACAGACACCATTCAAACAGTTTTAGAAACTTTAGGGTGTTTTCTATCCAAAGACAATAATTATATGCATATTCTAGTTACTGGGCAGGAGTAGTAACCAGATTAAATCGGGTACGTTTTTTATCTGGCCGTGTCAATACTGCCCCCTACCCCCAACAGGTTAACTTCTTGGCCACATCCTGAATGATGGCAGCCCATTCTTGCATAATCAATGCTTGGAGTTTGTCAGAATTTGTGGGTTTTTGTTTGTCCACCCGCCTCTTGCGGATTGACCACAAGTTCTCAATGGGATTAAGGTCTGGGGAGTTTCCTGGCCATGGACCCAAAATATCAATGTTTTGTTCCCCGAGCCACTTAGTTATTACTTTTGCCTTATGGCAAGGTGTTCCATCATGCTGGAAAAGGCATTGTTCATCACCAAACTGTTCCTGGATGGTTGAGAGAAGTTGCTCTTGGAGGATGTTTTGGTACCATTCTTTATTCATAGCTGTGTTCTTAGGCAAATTGTGAGTGAGCCCACTCCCTTGGCTGAAAAGCAACCCCACACATGAATGGTGTCAGGATGCTTTACTGTTGGCATGACACAGGACTGATGGTAGTGCTCACCTTGTCTTCTCCGTACAAGCTTTTTTCCGGATGCCCCAAACAATCGGAAAGGGGATTCATCAGAGAAAATGACTTTACCCCAGTCCTCAGCAGTCCAATCCCTGTGCCTTTTGCAGAATATCAGTCTGTCCCTGATTTTTTTCCTGGAGAGAAGTGGCTTCTTTGCTGCCCTTCTTGACACCAGGCCATCCTCCAAATGTCTTCGCATCCCTGTGCGTGCAGATGCACTCACACCTGCCTGCTGTGGCAGGGCTGAAATGCAGTGGAAATGTTTTTGGGGGATTCAGTTCATTTGCATGGCATAAAGGGACTTTGCAATTAATTGCAATTCATCTGATCACTCTTCATAACATTCTGGAGTATATGCAAATTGCCATCATACAAACTGAGGCAGCAGACTTTGTGAAAATTAATATTTGTGTCATTCTCAAAACTTTTGTCCACGACTGTACATACCTTCTCCGCTATGCAATCTGGTTTCAGAGCTGGGCATGGGTGCACCTCAGCCACGCTCAAGGTCCTAAACTATATCATAACCGCCATTGAAAAGAGACATTACTGTGCAGCCATATTCATCGACCTGGCCAAGGCTTTCAACTCTGTCAATCACCACATTCTTATCTGCACACTCAACAGCCTTGGTTTCTCAAATGATTGCCTCGCCTGGTTCACCAACTACTTCTCTGATAGAGTTCAGTGTGTCAAATCGGAGGGCCTGTTGTCCGGACCTCTGGCAGTCTCTATGGGGGTGCCACAGGGTTCAATTCTCGGGCTGACTCTCTTCTCTGTATACATCAATGATGTCGCTCTTGCTGCTGGTGATTCTCTGATCCACCTCTACGCAGACGACACCATTCTGTATACCTCTGGCCCTTCTTTGGACACTGTGTTAATTAACCTCTAGACGAGCTTCAATGCCATACAACTCTCCTTCCGTGGCCTCTAACTGCTCTTAAATGCAAGTAAAACTAACCGATCGCTGCCCGCACCTGCCCGCCCATCCAGCATCACTACTCTGGACGGTTCTGACTTAGAATATGTGGACAACTACAAATTCCTAGGTGTCTGGTTAGACTGTAAACTCTCCTTCCAGACTCACATTAAGCATCTCCAATCCAAAATTAAATCTAGAATCGGCTTCCTATTTCACAACAAAGCATCCTTCACTCATGCTGCCAAACATACCCTTGTAAAACTGACCATCCTACCGATCCTCGACTTCGGCGATGTAATTTACAAAATAGCCTCCAATACCCTACTCAATTAATTGGATGCAGTCTATCACAGTGCCATCCATTTTGTCACCAAAGCCCTATATACTACCCACCACTGCGACCTGTACGCTCTCGTTGGCTGGCCCTCGCTTCACTCTCGTCGCCAAACCCACTGGCTCCAGGTCATCTACAAGTCTCTGCTAGGTAAAGCCCCGCCTTATCTCAGCTCACTGGTCACCATAGCAGCACCCACCCGTAGCACGCACTCCAGCAGGTATATCTCACTGGTCACCCCCAAAGCCAATTCCTCCTTTGGTCGAGTTTCCTTCCAGTTCACTGCTGCCAATGACTGGAACAAACTGCAAAAAATACTGAGGCTGGAGACTCATATCTCCCTCACTAGCTTTAAGAACCAGCTGTCAGAGCAGCTCACAGATCACTGCACCTGTACATAGGTCATTTGTAAATAGCCCATCCAACTACCTCATCCCCATACTGTATTTATTTATTTATCTTGCTCCTTTGCACCCCAGTATCTCTACTTGCACATTCATCTTCTGCACATCTACCATTCTACTGTTTAATTGCTATATTGTAATTACTTTGCAACCATTGCCTTACCTCCCTTATCCTACCTCATTTGCACATACTGTCTATAGACTTTTTTTTCTACTGTATTATTGACTGTATGTTTGTTTATTCCATGTGTAACTCTGTGTTGTTGTATGTGTCGAACTGCTTTGCTTTATCTTGGCCATGTCGCAGTTGCAAATGACAACTTGTTCTCAACTAGCCTACCTGGTTAAATAAAGGTGAAAAAAAATTATAATAATAAAAAATACACCTCAATCAGCCCAACTAACCGGTGTCTGTGTGTAGCCTCGCTACTTTTATAGCCTTGCTACTGTATATAGCCTCGCTACTGTTATTTTTCACTGTCTTTTTACTGTTGTTTTTATTTCTTTACTCACCTATTGTTCACCTAATACCTTTTTTGCACTATTGGTTAGAGCCTGTATGTAAGCATTTCACTGTAAGGTCTACTACACCTGTTGTATTTGGCACACGTGACAAATAAACTTTGATTTGATTTGATTTGAAATTGTCCCTCAACACCGACACCGTGGTGAAGAAGGCACAACAGCGCAACTTCAATTTTAGGAGGTTTAAGACATTTTTATTGGGACTTTAAGACCATCACGAACTTCTGGTACGGCAACTGCCTTTTCCTGCAGTCAAATGACCTTGTGGCCTCATGGGTAGAATGGTATTAATATTTTTCATAATTGAATCATCAATAAACATTATTTAAAAAACCTGCCAAAAATCTGGTGTTTCTGTGTCAAACAGTTTTGTTATATTTCAGTCTTATGTGGTGTATATAAAGTGTAATATTGCAATGTAAACTCAAAACTGAATACATTTCAACTCTATATCTGAAATGGTACAGGTGTATTATTTTCTTTTAAGCCCATAACCATGTGTGTGAGGTGTATACCTTTGTTTCAAAGTAGATTTGTTTAAGACTACCAAGAAACACTCTGTGTGACCCTGATTTAGCCCACTGTAGTAAAAGGTTTTAAGAGCCTTGAGGCTGCATGTAAAGAAGTTATCACTGGTGTGCATTAGCTACCACAGCTGCCTCACCTCAGACCTACAGCGAGCTGTTAGCAGTAGCCACTCAGATAAATGATTATCTCTTGGCCTAGTGGGAGAACATGAGTGTTTGAAATGCCGATTATACTTGAAGTGCAGAGTATACGTTACTTATATTTTTGTGAGTGAGTGAAGGTCTGTGAACAGATTTCTGTGCCCACTCCTTTATTCTTGAAAATAAAAAAGCTGAGTTTGAGTGGGTTGTGTTTTCCCTGGACAGTAAACAACACTAGGATCTTAGATACCATCAATAAGCACATGTTTATTCTAGCAACCACAGTTTTACTCACTCAAACTGACCCGCTTTACAATTTACAAATCACTCAGTGTATTTTCCTTTCTCATCATATACAGTACCAGCTGCCTCACCTTAAACCTACAGCCAGCTGTTAGCAGTAATCACCCAGATACATTATTAGCTCTTGGTCTAGAGAGAGAGTACGAAGTTCTGATTTCATATGGTTCAAATCTTAGATGGGCCTAACAATGCATAATAAAGACATTGAAATGCACTTTAGCCCTCTGGTTTTAACTGTGGGTTGGAGAAGTTACGGCACAAAGAGTGAAAGAGGCGTGCAAGAGAGCCTTCCATCCCATGTAAGCAAGATAGCATCAACACACATCCCCCAATAAGCTGATCTTTCAGCAAGACTTCTTTGAGAAAATAAACCAGCACCTGAATCTAACCACATTGGTGGATTTTATGACTGAATGTTTTCATTGACCTGAGTAGTCTAAAAGCACGGAAACACAGTTAGCATTTGCCGGCCAAGAGTACTTAGCACCTCTGAACAGAGTGCCAGAGTGCCAGCCATACTAGCAAACCGATTCTACATGTAGAATCACGCAAAAATGTTGTCAGTCAGACGTCCACTGGCAGGTGGTCCCTAAAACAAACTGAGCCGAATGAACGGCAGATGAACAACAGATCGACATTCGGTGTGGTGTGTACGCTCCCTAAAGGAGGTGCATGCAAACCCACTCATGTTTAGACCACCCTTTGGGCTTCACTCAGGGACACCAGAAGGAATGTAGGAAAGTAAACCCTAGCGGTTAAGAGCGGTGGGCCAGTAACTGAAAGGTGGCTGCTTCGAATCCCCGAGCTGGCAAGGTGGAAAAACCTGCTGTTCTGCCATTAACCTGTTGGGGCTAGGGGGCAGTATTTTCACGGCTGGATAAAAAAACGTACCCGATTTAATCTGGTTACTAATCCTACCCAGTAACTAGAATATGCATATACTTATTATATATGGATAGAAAACACCCTAAAGTTTCTAAAACTGTTTGAATGGTGTCTGTGAGTATAACAGAACTCATTTGGCAGGCAAAACCCTGAGACATTTTCTGACAGGAAGTGGATACCTGATGTGTTGAATTACCTTTAAGCCTATGCCATTGAAACACACAGGGGTTGATTAATGTTTTGGCACTTCCTATTGCTTCCACTAGATGTCACCAGCCTTTACAAAGTGTTTTGAGTCTTTTACTGTGAGATCTGACCGAACAAGAGCTTTGGAACGGTGATGGCCGATTAGACTCTGGCGCGCGAGTTCATGTTGGGTACCCTCGTTCCAATACGTTATGAAAGAGAATGCATTCGTCCACCTTGAATATTATTAATGTTCTGGTTAAAAAAGGCACTAATGATTTATGCTATACAACGTTTGACATGTTTGAACGAACGTAAATATATTTTTTCCCCTCGTTCATGACGAGAAGTCCGGCTGGCTTAGATCATGTGCTAAGAACACGGAGCTTTTTGGACATAAATGATGAGCTTTTTTGAACAAAACTACATTCGTTATGGACCTGGGATTCCTGGAAGTGACATCTGATGAAGAGAATCAAAGGTAATGGATTATTTACATAGTATTTTCGATTTTAGATCTCTCCAACATGGCCGTTTGTCTGTATAGCAAAGCGTATTTTTCTGGGCGCAGTGCTCAGATTATTGCAAAGTGTGATTTCCCAGTAAGGTTATTTTTAAATCTGGCAAGTTGATTGCGTTCAAGAGATGTAAATCTATAATTCTTTAAATGACAATATAATATTTTACCAATGTTTTCTAATTTTAATTATTTAATTTGTGGTGCTGACTTGACTGCCGGTTATTGAAGGGAAACGATTTCCTGAACATCAACGCCATAGTAAACCGCTGTTTTTGGATATAAATATGAACTTGATAGAACTAAAAATGCATTTATTGTCTAACATAATGTCCTAGGAGTGTCATCTGATGGAGATTGTTAAAGGTTAGTGCATCATTTTAGCTGGTTTTATGGTTTTGGTGACGCCTGTCTTTGAATTGACAAAACATTACACACAGCTATTGTCAATGTACTCTCCTAACATAATCTAACTTTATGCTTTCGCCGTAAAACCTTTTTGAAATCGGACAACGTGGTTAGATTAAGGAGATGTTTATCTTTCAAAGGGTGTAAGATAGTTGTATGTTTGAAAAATTTGAATTTTGACATTTATTTGGTTTCAAATTTGCCGCTCTTGAAATGCACCTGCTGTTGATAGGGTGCACCACGGGTGGCACGCTAGCGTCCCACATAGCCCCAAGAGGAGTTAACGCCCAAAAACAACTGCTTCCCAGGCACCAATGACCTTGATTAAGGCAGCCTCCCCTCACCTCTGATTCAGAGGGATTGGGTTAAACGCGAAAGGATCATTCTATGAAAATTGTGGATTTTTGAACAGCGAACTTTTACAAATTTGTATTCTTTTTGTTTTATCAAAACTTATAGTCAGATAATAGTTAACTGCTTAACATTATAAATCAACATAAATGACAGCTTAACATCGTTTTTTATTTTTACTACATTACATAAAAAAATGCTTGTGCTGCCTTTTTGTCACTGGTGTTACTTATATTTCAGATGACAATTCAGGCTTTCTAGAATGTAATTTTAGACTTTAATTTGCATATATAATCAAAGGGTGAAAAGGTTAATGATAATACTAAGAAATTGTTTGGATTAGTAATAATTGACTTTAAACATGCTTGTGTAAAGTTCTATTGTCTGACATTTTTTCATTTATACTATTGTTTTTTTGTTGTTGAAACATTAGAAATAATTGAGGTTGAGACATCAAAATTGAACGATCATATTCTTAAAATGTTTATTAATGAATCTAGCAACAGTTAGGTACTATAGATACAAAAACCATATTCAATTAAATTGGGCAACACCAATTTGCCATACAGTAATACCATTGACGCAATGTAACACCAGTGACACAATGTGAAACCAATGACAAACATAAGATTAATTAAACACATTTTATACATTTATTAGTAATATTTTTAATTACAAATCATTTCAGATTTCATAAAATGGGGTGATTTAATATGAACAATGAAATGACGGTTGTTGGTCAAAGATTAAGACCAAAAGATGAAGTGTATTGACTAAAATGTTTTGCCTGCTGACATCATGTCTTAGGTAGAACTGTCGTACAGCTCTCTTGTATATTTCAGACAAGCTTGTTTGTCGAGCTCTGTTTCATGGCTTCCAGGCTTTGTATGAAAAACCAATGCTCTGCTCACATAACTTTTTGAATGTATATTTCTTTATCAGCTTTCCTGACAGTATATTTACAAACCCCTGTTTGGCTTTGGCTGCTTTGTACTTTGCTCTTAGATCCCCCCCCCCCAAGAGACCATAGTGGAAGTTTAGAGTTGTTCTAATTGATGGAGAGGCCGGGCAGCCTTGTAGAGTGCTTCTCGTCTTCGTTTTTGGACTGTCAAGGTCTTGATTTTTAGCCTGCAAACGGTGATGTTTTTGTATCTGTGGTGTAGTCTTTTGTACTTCTCCATCTTCTCTTGCAACACCTGACGTTTTCTTCTGCCTATCTGTGCTTCTCTCCTGCGCAATCTCCACCCTTGGATTCGTTGTCTGTGAAGATGTAATATATAATTGTATTCGATTTCCAGTGTAAGATGCAGGCAACATAATACAAATATGAAATGCTACTCTGTCACACCTATCCACAAAACTACGTAGCTTGTTAAAACAGTATATATCAATTATTGTGCCATGTGACAAATATATCCTTAAAGGGATAGTTCATCTGAATTACGAAATAACATATTGGTTTCCTTACCGTGTAAGCAGTCTATGGATAAGGTATGATCGCAATCAATGCTTTGGTTTTGTGCCACAAATGCAAAATAATTAGCATTTGAAACAGTGGCCAGGTAAACAAAAGCATGGCTTGCTGTCATACCTTGTCCATAGACTGCATACATGGTAAGGAAACCAATATGTAATTTGGATGAACTTTCCCTTTAAGTAACTCTGTAGATACAGAGTACATATGTCTTCCTATAGACACACTGTCTTAATTCTGACCTTGTCGTACTGGGTTCACTGTCTGGAGTGGATGGGGGGGTCAACACTGTCGTTACTGCTCTCAATCTATCTGTGTTTTGCCTGTCTGACCCGCAATTTAGTTCGCCCCTGTCTTATTTCCCTTTCTGTGAGATCCTTCACTCTCTTTCTTTTTTGAATCTCTAAATCCTTTAAAGTAAGTCTGGTGTTTTTGTTTAAGGTAGGCTGCTCTGCGGTGTGGGTCAGCATGCCTGCGCTGTCTGTAGAGTCTTTGCTTTTCAACAGCACCTAATTTCACCATATCTATCAAAAGAAAAGCCATATTATGCGATTACAATATTGAAACAGTAATAAAATGCTAATAGTCTTTTTTTATATAATTATTGGGGGTTTTATGAAACATTCCGTTGAGAAAAAAGTTTGTGGTGTTATTGATTGTCACTGGCGTTATCATCATGTCACTGGTGATACCAGCAAGAACAGTAACAACAGTGACAAATCTGCAGACAAGATGGCATATCTAAGATGGCAGCCAATTACCGGTAGCTCAAACCACAAATCTTAAATTGTAAATAAATCACTTAATCATGCAATTTTATCAATAATTGTAACACAATTTCCTTTCCCCTTACTGTAAACTGTACAACACCAGTGACACAAGTCCTTGCATGAAATTACCAAGTTAATCATCAAATTGTTAAGAGAGAGAGTGCACACTCACCATGTGCTTTTCAAAACAGTCCCATCTCCAATGAACATGTGACCCAGGAAGAACTTGGCAAGGATGTTGCATTTTTTCAAAGTGGTGTTTTTTATACATTTTAACACCAGTGACATGAAATTAAGGGTCAGCTATTACTTGTAAATTATTTGTAATATTTATTTGATATTTTTGTTTTTTAAGTAGTCCACTAAATAACATACTGTAATGACCTGACTAGATCGTGAAGGAACAATTGTCCAGACAGAGGATGGAGTTAACGAATGGACGGTTTATTAACACAACTTAACACAGGCTACTGTTTGGCCGTAGCCCACGCCAAATAAATGAAAGGTACACTACAAACGAACCGTGACCTTCTCTTGTGAAGCCCAGACGTAAGAGAGAGAACAATGGCTAAACCCGGTCTTAACTTCCAACGCTCCATCCCCCTGCCCAACCCCCCTTCACGCCACTCCACCAACCACCAGGCTGCCCGGTATCCGAACATTCCAGGCATTCCCGTGATTGGCAGATAGCAGGTTGATTGGCATGACCCCGCGAACACTGGTAAGTACGACACAACCCACTAATAGCCTAACACATAACCCACAACTGTCTGTGCGGGTCGCTACAATACTTTCCTTTGTATTATGACATTTAAAGAGGGATAAAAATATATTTTAAAAATGTTTTGCAATATAACTGTCTTACATATGTTTTATTAATAATAAAACACTTCAATTTAAACAAAAAATGTATATTTTTGGTGTCATTATCTCACACTTTTAAGTGTTGGGCCTGGGACAGGAAAGCCACCATTTTCGTAGAATGACCCAAAAGACCATTTTAGGTTGAATGTGTTCAGTTGTGCAACTGACTAGGTTATCCCGTTTCTTTTTATTGCCACCATATCTTTCTCTTTCAAAAATCCTGTTCTGTCTTTCTCTCTCCAGTGCTCTTTCTACATTCCAATCTATCCCATTCCCCCCCCACCCTCCCCCCTGTAAAACATACTTATTACTTCCTCAACCTCTTGAACTTTATTAAGACGTCTGTTCCCTTTTCCTTTAAACCTCTACACAAAACTTTCACTCAGAAATACTCCTTTTCTAATTTCCTGAATAACTGTCCAAAACTGTTCTGTATTTTATTCTCCTCACACCATTTGTTATCTTCACTGTCAAAGTGGAGGCACTTTTCTTAATTGTCCCTATTAGAATGCTTTATTTCCCTCAAACAAACTAAACAACAACATTTACTCACATCCACGGACCAGGATGGAATCAACATCAACATCTTTACAGCAGGAATGACTTAGGCTGAGTTTAGATGGCACGAGGAAGACGGTAGACGGCAAATCGGATGTCACTGTTTTCAAGGAGAGAACGACTGTAAATGCTGTTAAGGTTGGCTGTGAATGCCATCAGCAGCCACCGTAGACGGGACTTGCAGCCAGGGTTTAAATATTTACATTTCTTCTGTCTGCCATAGTGTGGTTTTCTACCGGATGTTGATTTGCACTGTTTGTTTACTGAAATCACCATAGCAACACATGCCGTAGTGCTGGCTAGATTTTATAGTCACTGTTTTTCTTACTTTCTTGTCCCGCTATGCCGATTGGTATGACCGTTTTTGCGTCACATTGACTCCTTTACCGCATCTATTGTATGTGGAGCCCACAAGCTTGCTGCTCCACAAAGGGCTAAACCTCTAGAATGGGGTGTGAAGTTCAGTCGCGGAGACTGTTATAATCGTGTTTAACATACATATTTGCACATTGTTGTTTGAAACCCACACTGGAGTGATTATCATCTCTCTCTAATCTCAGAGATAATCTGGCACATCTCACTAGGGAGGGAGAGAAGAGAAAGAAGTTCCATATTACATAAAGAGAAGAGACATAGAATGAACACAAACACACAGTGTGTTCTCTTTCTACTCCTCTGCTTTACCTCACTTTTGCACTCACCATTCAGCTGTTGGTATATCAATATGCAAAGTTGTTGTTATTATGGCTATCTTAAACAAACCATTTCCGTCCTGTCATGATGATGAATGACAACGACCAACTTTGGCTCTTTCATTGACCTCTGTTCCACGAGGCTGCTGAGGGGAGGACGGCTCATAATAACGACTGGAATGGAACCAATAGAATCTCATCAAACACATGGAAGCCATATGTTTGATGTATTTGATACCAATACACCCATTCCACTCCAGCCATTACCACGAGCACATCCTCCCCTATTAATGTGTCAGCAACCTCCTGTTCTCATCAACCAATGGAAGAGTTCTACCAGGCTGCCCATTTACACAGAAGGGGAAAAAGCAAACAGTTCTTATATCCTTAAAAGCCTTATAATGGCATGCATTGTTGCATGTATGGGACCCATATAGAAACAAACACAGCATAGGAAGAGAGAGTCACACATCCACAGGAAGTTACATGTTAAGGCAGACATATATATGGTAGCATGAACCAGCCAAAGCTCTCTGTTAAAGACTGACATTTTTAGATCTTTGACTGTGAGTACTGTTATTGCTATACTGTGTATTTTAAAGAGGAAAGTTAATTTGTCATAAAACAAAACAAAGAAACACCTGTAGATGTGTGAGGTGGTCAATGCAAATAAGTATACTGGAGCAAAAAAAAGTATAAAATACAATAACACGTTTTATATCATTTGCCTGGTTGTGGACATAAATTCCACAGTTCACATACTGAAGAACTTAATTCAACTTCAGTCAGTCCTCCTCCTTGCTTTCCGCAACACCAGGCAGTACCTCCCCCGGTGTTGCCTTGTAACATGAACGAGCCGCACTTTGTTATTCCCTTTTTTTCTTCATTATGGACAAATCTCAGTGAAGATATCGCGAACGGCGTTCCATTGCGTTCCGTTTGTTTGATGCGCTGGCGATGATGGGACGCGGTCTTTCACTCACTGAATCATACCCGACTGGATGAAATACCGATTTATATATTAAAAGAGGCATTTTGCTGACTTCTGCATTTCTTGTCAAATGCTTGCAGGTATGATTGTTTTGTTTACACTCCATTTCAATCAGTTCACGTGTTAGGCAGGAATGTATAGACACAGGCCAGGCATTACTAATCAATGATCATCAACTTCAATTTCGACTACAGTTGCATTATTTACTTTGCATTGTGATTTTCTATGGGTGATTAGACTACTATGACCATTCTGAGAAAATGTTTTATCACCATTACGCTTCACACTATAGGCAATAGGCCTATGTACAGTATTTCCACTAAATCATCATCGTTTCCGTATTAATAAAATCATATTTCTGGTCAGGTTCATACCTATGTTCTTCTTTTATCAAGCAGTTTCTTTTGTAGTCTTGCTGCATTATAATAAAGATTTCGTTGAGTGTACGAAAGTCTATGACAATATTTATAGTTGGAAAACAAACATAAAATGGCCTTAGTTCCATTTTTCAATCATGGTATCATCAGGTGAAAGTGGGCTATTGTTGGAGCCCAACGTTAGTTAGGCTACTACTTGTCTGAATAAGCCAGTTGCCTATGCCACATAACTGTTCCAAACGTATAACGGACTTCACTACCAGCGGCATCTGCCGGTGAGACCGCTATTGCAAAGATAAGCCTTCAATAACACTAAAGCAGTTTGTGATGACTGTTGGGGATAGAGCACCCTCTGCTGGCCTGAGCCCTCATTTTATACACCAGTCACCTATGTCTTTCTTTTAGCTCACTCTTCCCTCCTCTCTCCTCTGTTTCTTAGGCCCTGTTGGAGCAGTGTGATGGGCCCCATTCCCCTGTGTCTGCTGCTCTGTGCCCTGCCCCTGTGTGTTCCTGTCTGGGGGGGCCACGGTGACGATGATGATGATGATGATGATGATAAAGAGTATGGCTGGTCCGTGCAGAGTGTCCCGTTGATTCTGGACAGGCACACAGTGCATCTGCAGACTCCCAAATTTGGGGGGAAGGGTGGGGGGGCAGATGGGGAAGGGGAGGGGATGTGTGGGATAGAGTGTCGGAGCGCTCTCCCCCCTCCCGACCAGGCCACGGTGGAGAGCATGCTGGGATACGAGACGGTGTACGAAAACGGCACGCGCACACACACCGATGTCACACTGCAGGGCCTGAATGAGACGACTTCACGCACACCCTCACACACTCGCAGGAAACGTCAGGTGTACGGCTTGGATGGGCGCTTTGTCATCTCAGACAGCCACTTTACCACCAACTACCCGTTCTCCACGGCGGTCCGCCTGTCCACGGGCTGTTCCGGGGTCCTGGTGTCTGACAAACACATCTTGACGGCAGCCCACTGTGTCCACGACGGGAAGGACTACCTGCAGGGGGCCCACAGGCTGAAAGTCGGAGTCCTACAGGTAAAATCTAAACGAGGTAGGGGTGGGGGGAGGAGGGGGGGGAGGAGGAGAGGTGGGAGGAGAGGAGGAGATGTGGAAAGGGTGGGAAAGGTGGGAAAGGTGGAAGGAGAGGAAGAGGTTGGAGAAGAGGAGGAGGATGGGAATGGGATAAATGAAGAAGGACCGAGACAGGAGCAGAGACGGAGAGGAGGGAGGCGGAGAGGAATGAAGGGAAAGGGGGAGATACAGAACGCGGTTGATGGGGAGACCGGAGCAGAGGGAGGTGAAGAAGGGAACACAGAGAAGGAGAGAAGAGAGGGAGGGGGTAGGCAGAGAACGAGAGGTAGCAGAAGTAGCCGTGTACAACGCAGCACAGAAACTAAAAAGCAGCCCTCCTTCCGCTGGACACGCGTGAAACAAATCCACATCCCCAAGGGTTGGATACACACAGGGGACGATGACACTAATGCCGTCACCCCTGACTATGACTATGCCCTCCTAGAGTTGAAACGGCCAATCAAACAGAAGCACATGGAGCTGGGGGTGGCGCCCGCTGCAAAGCCCCTCCCCTTGGGTCGCATCCACTTCTCAGGGTTTGACAATGAGCCAGAGGGAGGACAAACAGAGGGAGAGAGAGAAAAGGTGGTCTATCGATTCTGTTCAGTGACGGAGGAGTCAGACGACCTGTTGTATCAGCACTGTGACGCCCAGCAGGGGGCGTCAGGTGCTGGCGTGTACATCCGGCTCAGACAGGAAGTGGAGGGGTCCAATAAGAGGAAGTGGCAGCGGAAGGTGATTGGAGTGTTCTCAGGGCACCGCTGGGTGGAAGGGGACCGGGGTGAAAAGAGGGATTATAATGTGGCGGTGAGGATCACTCCACCTAAATACGCTCAGATCTGCCACTGGATCCATGGGGATCCCAGCATGTGTGCGAAGGCCTGAGAAGCCAGGGATCTGCTGGATCTGTCAGACTGATCAGAGGAAGAAACAAATGTTCATCTAGCACTTTTCACTGAGACCTCAAAGTGCTGAAATGGTGGTCAACGAACTATCAAACGGCCAGCACAGACAGATCAGATGGAATAGGATTTTGGAATATGGGATGATTTTCATGCTCCGGTCAATCAAACAGATTTCTATCCAGAATGCCCAAAAATTATTTTGAGGTCTCAAAATTCTATGGTGCTCTCCGAACACTAACAGGCTTTTCAGTATTATATGTCTTTATGTGTTGCTTCCAAGAAATGCCCATTGTGCACGTAATACGGGGGCTAAGATTAATTCCATTGGTGCTTATTTTTATCATCTCTGCATGATTCATAGTTTTGCTATCTGGCTTAAATGTAAATGTGTCTTTGTTGAGTATTTCCTAAATATACATTTAGCTTGTTAAAAATAATCTGTATTTCTTTATATTAAAGCCTACCATTGAATACCAAAAGAATGTGTGATGGACTGAACATCAAGCATGAATGACAACAGTGAAGACATCAGTGTATTTGAATTTTATTGGATCTCAATGGGACTCACATGCAAGTGGGGGAGAGGAGAGGAGTGATGCCATCCAAGAACCAAACAACACTGCCTTCAACCAAATATATAGCAAACATTGTTATCCACATTATTGTATATGATACGTTTTATGTATCTTTTTCTTTCTCAACACATTAAGATAGTCACTTTGGAAGAAAAACGACACATGGAACATCCAGTGTATATCTGAACACTTTACAGCCAATTAGTTCGCAACACCCCTGGAGTGTTGCTACAGGGACGATACAACCGTACTGATCACTGCACCACAATGACCTTGTGGAAGTGTCCCAATAATGTTTACAAACATTTCCTTGTCTCATTCACTCCATGACCACTGATAGGTGTAAGGACTGCATTGTTTCCACCAACTGCCTTTCACCTATCGATTCAATTCAGATAATTGGCCGTTAAGGAAAGGAGACAAGTATATTTAGATTTTTAAAAGTATTTGGATGCAGCCCAGATCAACTTCACTTGACATGCTTAAATGCAGTACCACTTCACACCAATAGGGAGTGCAACAGTAAACACTGGGACTGAGTTTGCATTCAATACTGCCTTCAAATACAGATAGGGAGATACTGTACAAGGGAAAGGATCTTTTTTGAATCTTCTTGCATTTTTTTCAATCTTACAATTCATAGACATAATTAAAATATATGATACATTTTCTCTCAAAATAAAGACTAAAGAAATATATGTATAATCTATAATTTAAAATGTTCAAAAACGCATATGTCAATTTGAACAGTCAACAAATTTTGCATGTAACACACAATAAAAAAAACAGACAAAATAAAAACAAAAATGAATTGAATGTAAAATGGAAGTTGTCATATGATTCATCATCTCGTAAACCCAGATTTGTGATGATACATATTTCAATATTCATCAATATACACCCATAGAACTGTATAAGAAGCTGGATGGATCAATGAATGGAGAGAAGTACAACTAAGTGTTGAATAACATCAGCAACACAGCTCAGTACAGAATTTGATTGGACAGCAAGGGAGGGGATAGGGCAGGGATTGGCCAGTGAGGTTTACACACACCGAACACAGTCCACGGTTAACAACACATTCCAACTCAGCTCTTTCAGGGAGTACCAGAATGATTCAAAATACAATAGAATTTTTTATGTTACATTTTTTTGTCTTAATTTAAGTAAAGGATAACATTGAAGTACACTCACACAGACATACACATTTTTGTTTTCTGTATTTAGGATTCACATCCACGGTTTGTGCTAAAACATCAGACAGAGAGGGAGGGCGGGGTTACGGGGAAGTCAGAGGGCAGGGGTCGTAATGCTGATGGCTGACTGGCTGAAGGGACTTGGGCGTGACAGGAAGGCGGGGAGTGCACACATCCACATCCATAGAGCTCCAGACACAATGACAACCTCTGGAGTGGAGAGAGAGAGAGAGAGTTGATTACCACAATGTTATTCTGAAACTCTCTCTTTTCATTGCATTGTGTGTATGTAGTTTGGTGCCACTGTGATAGAGAGAACCCTACCTTGAAGGGTTAGAGGGGTTTACATGAAGTCCTTGATGTTGAGGTCATCCAGGGCATTCTTGGGGGGTGGAGGCCTCCTCGGACTCCCGGCCATCCCTGGAGATCCCATCTGTCACAGGAAACACTGTGTCATGGAATAGGTGTGTGTGTGTGTGTGTATGTGTGTGTGTGTGTGTGTGTGTGTGTGTGTGTCTTACCGGTGCTCCTGGGGTTGCAGGGGCTCCAAAGCCTGGCCTAACCATGGGCATCATGGGAGCTCCAGCCCCGACCGCGCCACCCTGAGACAGAGAGAGGAGACAGTCAGACGCTATGGCAGCTACTATCTCTCACAGTGGCACCAAACTACGTGGGCCACCTAATGGGGTCATTGGCCATCTTAGGTGCTCCTAATGGTCCTAGACCGAGGGCGGGGTGGTCTTACCATGCTGAATCCTTGGTTAGACCCCATAAAAGAAGGGGACCCCATTGGAACGTTCTAGGGGTGTGGAGGGGGGAAGAGGAGGTGGGATGTTACTACACTACATACAACACAGGCACAACAAAGACAACACTGCAACTGCAAACACACAGACATATCATTGACACACACACACAACACAGACAAAGACATCATTAAAAGAGATTCAACACAGAGAGAGAGAGAGAGAGATCACATAGAAAACCTAGCCTCTAAGATCAGGTTCAGGTGATTTGCTCAAGCAGAAGCATTTGAAGAGCACAGGGTCAATTATAGGAACACATGATCAGGCAGACCAGTTTAATCAGCAACTAAATATCTGATTTTTATATCAGTAGTGAGGCTTTGGCTAAATTAACAGCTGAAGCCATGGGGTAATACAGCAACTATAGACCCTATAGCGAAAGCTTTTTGGCCAAGTGAAGCAATGGTAAGTGCAGCATATTAAATTATGAAGCTAAAGTGATCTAAATGCGACTGTTTTGTAGTGTGTTTCATTTGGACCCTAGGAAGAGGAGCTGTTGCTAAAGAAAGCCAATGGGGATGGAAATAAAGATATATGCAGATGAGCAGGGCATTTCGGGGTCAGCGAAGGGTCATGTGGTTTGCTCGAGGTCAGAACCATAAGAGAAGAAACGGGAAGTGGTTTTCCAAGCAGCTCCTTAGTTTGGGACAAACATCAGCCCTCCCAGAGCTCTCCAGGGGTTATTCCCAATCCAACCCCTAGTTTTCCCACAAAATGTTCACCCCTTTTAAACCGAACGCCAAACTCCAAATTTCCATTTTCCCAGTGTTGTGATTGGACCACCCTGGAGAGTCAGAGAGGAAAGGCGCGTGTAATTGGTTCCATTCCATGCCCGTCACTGCCATGTCGCTGCACTCCATGCTATTTGAACCAGACAACATTTACCATGGGAGCGCCCCAACTGGGAGGAGCTACCTGAGGAGTTGACCAGCCTCCCATCGTGTTCTCCCCCCTGCGGAAGAGATGTCAATCAGTCAGTAAGCCAAAAGAAAATGAGAAAGAAAAGACAGCTATAGCCTCCCAACCTTTTAAAATGTAAAGCTCATTGACCACATGGAAAATGCTATGTGATTGTAATCCATGGCATTAAGTGACATTTCGACACACAAATAGACACAGACTCAAAACAGGAAAACTTACGGTTTTTGGCTCCCCATTCCCAGATCTGAGAGAGAGAAAATAAGACATTGGACAATTAATATTTCCCAGTCACAGAATAATGTCTGTTCAGTATCTTATCACATTTGTAAGTACTATGTAACATGATGTACCGCCACTCTAATGACAATGTACCTAGCAGCGGTATGTAACTACTATGTAAATTCATGTCTATGCATAGGTGGGCAGCACCATGATGCTGAAATGCTTCAGGCCAATTAGAGGTCACTGTCCTGCGTCTGCTCAGAGACTTACTGCTAGCCATGCTAGCCATGGTGGCGTCCAGGTCTCCTCCCATAGGTTTGACTGGAGACGAGGCTGCCCCGGCCTGGGGCGTCATAGAAGGCATCAACACATCCCCTAGACCATCAAACGCTACAGGAGACACGAGGAGGGGGGAGAGAGAGATAGCAATGGGGAGGGGGGAGAAGAGGATGGAGAGGGGGAGAGAGAAAAGGGAGAGAGAGAAAGGGGTGAGAGAGAGGGAAAGGGGAGAGTGAGAGAGAGAGAGAGAGAGAGAGGGAGAGAGTGAGAGAGAGAGAGAGCGAGAGAGAGGGGGTGAGAGACAGGTTTAGATCAAACAGCCACAATAATCCTCTCAGATCATAACAGGAGGGGTCCTCCTTACGAGTGGGATTACCATGATAACATATTGATACGGTCTCCATGTCAACAGTGATCAGAGACGAGTATAGCAAGCCCTTGTACTGACACTCACTATGACTGTGAGGACATGTACTGTGCTTTCACACACACACACACACACACACACACACACACACACACACACACACACACACACACACACACACACACACACACACACACACACACACACACACACACACACACACACACACACACACACACACACACACACACACACACAGTTTAAGTAATGCTCTCCATGTACATGTAATATCAATAAAGAGCATTTATATTTTGTTTACTTAACACTACTCAATAGTGTTACACTCTTGTGGTGTTATCTACAACCTAAAAGGTTTCTTCGGCTGTCCCCATAGAATAACCCTTTGAAAAAACATTTTTGGTTCCAGGTTGAATCCTTTTGGTTTCCATGTAGAATCCTTTCCACAGAGGGTTCTACATGGAACCAAAAAGGGTTCCCCTATGGGGACAGCCGAATAACCCTTTTGGAACCCTTTTTTCTAAGAGTGTAGTATCTTATTAGCTAGATTGTTTGAGATAGGGTATCACCCTCTGTATCTAGGTGACAGTTAGGATGCAGCCTCTACTCTAGAGTGAGAAAGCACTGCAGCCTAGCCAGTACAAAGCTAAATGGGCATTGTGATGTGAGCATCTCACACATTGTATATATTAAGCATCTGGCAGAGCAGAGGGACCAGAACAGCAGCAGCTCTCCTACTGCAATGCAGCAATGCACTGTGGGAAACCAGCACATCAATGGGCCAGAACACTCACCCAATCAGAGTGCAGGAAGCAAGCAATGAGCCAGCCCCAGAGCCAGATGGAGAGAGGGTGGAGAGAGAGAAGAGAGAACGAGAGGATAGAGAGTGTGAGAGCGAGTGATTGAGAGCGAGAGACAAAGTGCAGAAGGACAAAAAGGGAGAGGGAGAGGATGGAAGGGTAAGAAGAAAGGGAGAGAGTAGTGAAGGGAAAAATAATGGAGTGAGTTAGATGACAAATGTTGCGAGAGAAAGAGAGATGGAGGAGAAAGAGTTAAGCCTTAAGCAGAAGTATTTGCAGATCGTCAGTAACATAGCATGCAGGCTAGTGACAGCCATGACCATGAAACAGGGAACATTGCCACGGTAACCCAGTTACCAGGGTTACCAAGTGGCTGAGTGAAAAACACTCAGTTGTCTCACACTTAGTTGTCTCTCTCATCAACTGAGTGAGAGAGACAACTAAGGACAGAAGCTAGAACAATAATGACCATACAAAACAGCAGTATGCATGTGGAATGGCCATAAAACCAAGTTACATACAATCAGGATGTATTCATTCAGACAGACTCATGTTCATATACATGTGTGTTGTCTGTTGTTACTAGTGTTATTAAATAAGTCAAATCAAGGAATGATCACTGTATACAAAATATGGATGTGAAATAACATATCTAGATTGTCAAAAATACACACACAATATGCTTTTAATATATCCACTGTAACTGTATAATGTCAGATATATTTGGCGATGTGGTTACATATTACAGTACAATGGAAAATATTATGTGGTACAGTTGAAGTCGGAAGTTTACATACACTTAGGTTGGAGTCATTAAAACTCGTTTTTCAACCACTCTACAAATGTCTTGTTAACAAACTATAGTTCTGGCAAGTCGGTTAGGACATCTACTTTGTGCATGATACAAGTAATTTTTCCAACAATTGTTTACAGACAGATTATTTCACTTATAATTCAATGTATCACAATTCCAGTGGGTCAGAAGTTTACATACACTAAGTTGACTGTGCCTTTAAACAGCTTGGAAAATTCCAGAAAATTATGTCATGGCTTTAGAAGCTTCTGATAGGCTAATTGACATCATTTTAGTCAATTGGAGGTGTACCTGTGGATGTATTTCAATGCCTACCTTCAAGCTCAGTGCTTCTTTGCTTGACATCATGGGAAAATCAAAAGAAATCAGCCAAGGGGACTGATGCACTTCACAAATACACTGTGTGCACAATTATTAGGCAAGTCAGTATTTTGACCATATCATCATTATTATGCATATTTCCCAACTCCAAGCTGTATAAACTGGAATGCTTATTGGATTTAAGCATATCAGGTGATGTGTATTTGTGTAATGAGGGAGGGTGTGGCCTAAGGAGATCAACACCCTATATCAAGGTGTGTATAATTATTAGGCAGCGTTTTTTCCTCAGGCAAAATGGGCCAAAAAAGAGATTTAACTGACTCTGAAAAGTCAAAAATTGTAAAAAGTATTTCAGAGGAATGCAGCACTCTTGAAATTACTAAGATATTGGGGCGTGATCACAGAACCATCAAACATTTTGTTGCAAATAGTCAACAAGGTCGCAAGAACCGTGTTGAGAAAAAAAGACGAAATTAACTGCAATATTCCAGAACTGCAACCTACCTGGAGTGCCCAGAAGTACAAGGTGTTCAGTGCTCAGAGACATGGCCAAGGTAAGGAAGGCTGAAACCCGACCACCACTGAACAAGACACATAAGTTGAAACGTCAAGACTGGGCCAAGAAATATCTGAAGACAGATTTTTCAAAGGTTTTATGGACTGATGAGATGAGAGTGACTCTTGACGGACCAGATGATGGGCCCGTGGCTGGATCAGTAACGGACGCGGAGCTCCACTTCGACTCAGACGCCAGCAAGGTAGAGGTGGGGTACTGGTATGGGGTGGGGGTACTGGTATGTGGCGGTATTATTAAAGATGAGCTAGTTGGACCTTTTTGGGTTGAAGATGGACTCAAACTCAACTCCCAAACCTACTGCCAGTTTTTAGAAGACACTTTCTTCAAGCAGTGGTACAGGAAAAATTCTGCATCTTTCAAGAAGACCATGATTTTTATGCAGGACAATGCTCCATCGCATGCATCGAAGTACTCCACTGCGTGGCTAGCCAGTAAAGGCCTTAAAGATGAAAGAATAATGACATGGCCCCCTTCCTCACCTGACCTAAACGCTATTGAGAACTTGTGGTCCCTTCTTAGATGGACGATTTACGGTGAAGGAAAACAGTGTCTGGGAGGCTGTGGTTGCTGCTGCACAAAAAGTTGATGGTCAACAGATCAAGAAACTGACAGACTTCATGGATGGAAGGCTTATGACTGTTATTGAAAAGAAGGGTGGCTATATTGGTCACAGATTTTTTTTTGAAATGTCAGAAATGTTTATACGTTGAGTTGTTTGTTTTATTCTCACTTTAACAGATGAAAATAAACAAGTGAGATGGAACTTTTCATTTTTCATTTAGTTGCATAATAATTCTGCACACTAATAGTTGCCCAATAATTGTGCACACATAGATATTCTCCAAAGAAAGCCAAAACCTCACTTTTACTTTCTTAAATATTCAGGTTTGAGGTTTATTAACATTTTGGATTGACCGAGAGCGCTGTAGTTGTTAAATAATAAAATTTATCCTCAAACATACAACTTGCCTAATAATTGTGCACACAGTGTAGATGGCCTCATGAGGAAGGAAAATTATGTGGAAATATTGAAGCAGCATCTCAAGACATCAGTCAGGAAGTTAAAGCTTGGTCGCAAATGGGTCTTCCAAATGGACAATGACACCAAGCATACTTCCAAACTTGTGGCAAAATGGCTTAAGGACAACAAAGTCAAGGTATTGGAGTGGCTAGCACAAAGCCCTGACCTCAATTCTATAGAAAATTTGTGGGCAGAACTGAAAAAGGATGTGTGAGCAAGAAGGCCTACAAACCTGACTCAGTTACATCAGCTCTGTGAGGAGGAATGGGCCAAAATTCACCCAACTTATTATGGAAAGCTTGTGGAAGGCTTCCCAAAATGTTTGACCCAAGTTAAACAATTTAAAGGCAATGCTACCAAATACTAATTGATTGTATGTAAAGTTCTGACCCACTGGGAATGTGATTAAATAAATAAATGCTGAAATAAATCACTCTACTATTATTCTGACATTTCACATTCTTAAAATAAACTGGTGATCCTAACTGACGTAAAACAGGGAATTTTTACTAGGATTAAATGTCAGGAATTGTAAAAAACGGAGTTTAAATATATTTGCCCAAGGTGTATGTAAACTTCTGACTTCAACTGTATATTTAAGCAATAATGCCCGAGGGTATGTGGTATATGACCAATATACCATGGCTAAGGTCTGTTCTTTAAGCACGACTCAACGTGGAGTGCCTGGATACAGTCCTTATCCCCCGAGGTGCCTTATTGCTATTATAAACTGGTTACCAACGGAATTAGAAGAGTAAAAATAAATGTTTTGTCATACGGTCTGATATAACACGGCTTTCAGCCAATCAGCATTCAGGTTTTGAACCATCCAGGTTATAATTACTGTTATGTGTCTTGCATACAATGTGAATGGGTCATGCCTGGTGGGTGTGTCGTGCATCGGTAGGTACGTTACCTGCCATCAGCTCAGCACCAGAGGCAGCTGCAGGGGCAGCAGGCTTGGTCTCTCCACCAGTGGAGTCTGATGGGTCAAACCAAACCATACCAGGCCAAGGTGGGCCAAGCCATTAGCAGTGCAGCATGAGGGCAGAGAAGGGTTAAGAAGTCAGCCTTCCACTCCACACTAGGAACACCAAACAGATAGAGCAGCGTTATCACTGTCAGATAGGACAGTAGACATACACAGGTATACACACATACAGTACACACCAATAGAAACTCATCTGATCCCAATATGCTGTGCCAAGTCTACATCTAAACTCAGCAAAAAAAGAAACATCCCTTTTGCAGGACCTTGTCTTTCAAAGATAATTCGTAAAAATTCAAATAACTTCACAGAGGCGGCGGCAGGTAGCCTGGTGGTTAGAGTGTTGGACTAGTAACCGAAAGGTTACAAGATCAAATCCCTGAGCTGACAAGGTAAAAATCTGTTGTTCTGTCCCTGAACAAGGCAGTTAACTGACTGTTCCTAGGCCGTCATTGAAAATAAGAATTTGTTCTTAATTAACTTGCCTAGTTAAATAAAGGTAGAATTAATTAAAAAACAGATCTTCATTGTAAAGGGTTTAAACACTGTTTCCCATGCTTGTTCCATGAACATGCACCTGTGGAACGGTTGTTAAGACACTAATAATTTACAGACAGTAGGCAATTAAGGTCACAGTTATGAAAACTTAGGACACTAAAAGAGGCCTTTCTGCGGGCTCTGAAAAACACCAAAAGAAAGATGCCCAGGGTCCCTGCTCATCTGTGTGAACGTGCCTTAGGCATGCTGCAAGGAGGCATGAGGACTGCAGATGTGGCCAGGGCAATAAGTTGCAATGTCCGTACTGTGAGACGCCTAAGACAGTGCTACAGGGAGACAGGACGGACAGCTGATCATCCTTGCAGTGGCAGACCACGTGTAACAACACCTGCACAGGATCGGTACATCCGAACATCAAACCTGCGGGACAGGTACAGGATGGCAACTACAACTGCCTGAGTTACACCAGGAACGCACAATCCCTCCATCAGTGCTCAGACTGTCCGCAATAGGCTGAGAGAGGCTGGACTGAGGGCTTGTAGGCCTTTTGTAAGGCAGGTCCTCACCAGACATCACCGGCAACAATGTCACCTATGGGCACAAACCCACCGTTGCTGGACCAGACAGGACTGGCAAAAAGTGCTCTTCACTGACGAGTCACGGTTTTGTCTCACCAGGGGTGATGGTCGGATTTGCGTTTATTGTCGAAGGAATGAGCATTAGACCGAGGCCTGTACTCTGGAGCGGGATCTATTTGGAGTGGAGGGTCCGTCATAGTCTGGGACAGTGTGTCACAGCATCATCGGACTGAGCTTGTTGACTTTGCAACCAATCACAACACTTTGCGTTACAGGCAAGACATCCTCCTCCCTCATGTGGTACCCTTCCTGCAGGCTCATCCTGACATGACCCTCCAGCATGACAATGCCACCAGCCATACTGCTCGTTCTGTGCGGGATTTCCTGCAAGACAGGATTGAGCACGTCTGGGACCTGTTGGATCGGCGGTTGAGGGCTAGGGCCATTCCCCCCAGTAATGTCAGGGAACTTGCAGGTACCTTGGTGGAAGAGTGGGGTAACATCTCACAGCAAGAACTGGCAAATCTGGTGCAGTCCATGAGGAGGAGAGGCACTGCAGTACTTAATGCAGCTGGTGGCCACACCAGATACCGACTGTTACTTTTGATTTTGCCCCCCCCCCCCCCCCCCTTTGTTCAGGGACACATTATTCAATTTCTGTTAGTCACATGTCTGTGGAACTTGTTCAGTTTATGTCTCAGTTGTTGAATCTTGTTATGTTCATACACATATTTACATATGTTAAGTTTGCTGAAAATAAACGCAGTTGACAGTGAGAGGACGTTTCTTTTTTTGCTGAGTTTACTTAGCAACACAAACTCAATATGCTCTAGAGAGGATTATGGGTCATCACAAATGAGAAATGTTGATGAAGGTGAATGACATGATAAAAATAATCAATTAAATAATAAAATAATAAATCAAAATGATGGATTTTTTGCTCAAGAGAGATATTTTTTCACAAAGGCCACTCGTGAAGACGGGGCATAGTGAGGGGTGGGGGGAGGGTGTACAGTTACCCACCCCCAAACAGGTCCATGATCACCCCCTTGTCCATTGGGGGGGCTGAGGAGAGGGGGGTAGGGGAGGAGAAGGAATCTGTTATAAGGGGAGGGTAGAGGAGGATTAGATTGGTACACAATCAGTATCCCTGAAATACAATAATTCACATGCACAAATGTACATATAGAAACAGCACTCCAAACACATGCTGAGAAAGACAAGGTTTTAATTTATAATACATAAACACACTGAGACACAAAGTAGAGTGGAGAGAGAGAGAGAGAGAGAGAGAGAGAGAGAGAGAGAGCAGCTGAGGCCCTGCTCAATAGCCTGTAGCAGACCCAGAGGAAATCATTCACAATTCCTTTTCTTCACTGATCAAGGACAACAAGATAACCGATGGAGAGAAATAAGATGGAGAATGGAGGAGAGGGGAAAAGAGGGCAAAGGGAAAGAGGGAGAGGGGAGGAGAGTACCAAGGAGGAGAGCAGTGAGATGACGCTAGTCTGGGTACCTGCTCCAAACATGTCAACACTGGGGGCAAGGTCTGCTTTGGTGAAGCTTGGATCTGGCCTGGAATCAAACATAGCTACAGGGCAAGAAAACACCCACCCCCCCACACACACAGAGATGAGTACAGCAGAGTACAAACACTGATTAATTAGATTAACAATTGTGATTGAAAGGCAATGCAGGAGCAGAGAGGCAGCAGAATGCATCCAAGCTGAAAGGTAGCAGAGGAACAGAAACATGTGCAAGTTAGCCTCACAAAGAGAAAAGGACACCCAGGAAAAATGCAGTCGACTGAAAAAACGCAGAAGAGAGGAGGACATGGATGCAGAGTAGAGGACAGGGACGAAAGGGGACAAAAGCATAGGTTAAGAAGTACCACACACACATGCATAAACATTTACCACTCAAGAGGTCTATCGATGGGGGTGGTGGGGGGATAGGTGCTGTGATGGTGGATGAGGGGGCAGAAGGGGGCGCCACTGAGTTAAAGCAGTTGTTCTCCATAGGCATCATGGCAAACAGGTCCAGCCCTGGGCCTACTGCATCTGAGCTACCACCAGAGGGGGCAAAGGCGTCTTTGGGAGGAGAGAACAGGGGGAAGGGATGACAAGAGAAGATGAGGATGTTACACAATGACCACAACACAGTGTAAAACGAAGAGCTATATTCTGTTCAATAGGGAAGAGGAGTAGCTGCATTTGTCTGAGATTCTGAGGGAGAAGATACAAGCTCAGTTAGGAATTCACAGCTCCATATTCTTTAGGAACACACAGTAAATGTAAAAACGATGAAGTACTGTATATGATCAAGAGATAATCTGGAAAATATGCATGTCTGATGAAAAATTATAGGAAAAGAGCATGATTTGTGAAGAGGTGAAGCAGGAAACATCTTTGAAAAAACAATATTAGTAATATTCATCCTCTCTCATTATACTCTCTGGTATACCAATAACCAGTGGTGTAAAGTACTTAAGTAAATATATTTTAAAATAATACTTAATACGTTTTTTGGGTATCGGTACTTTACCATTTATATTTTTATCAACTTCTACTTCACTACATTCCTGAAAAAACAATATAATTTTTACTCCCTACATTTTCCCTGACACCCAAAAGTCCTTGTTACATTTTGACAGGAAAATGGTCCGATTCACACACTTATCAAGAGAACATCCATGGTCATCCGTACCTCCTCTGATCTGGTGGACTCACTAAACACAAATGCTTGATTTGTAAATTATGTCCGAGTGTTGGAGTGTGCCTCTGGTGATCCGTCAATAATTTAAAAAAAGAACATTGTGCCGACTGGATTGCTTAAAATAAGGAATTTGAAATGGTTTATACTTTTACTTTTGATACTTAAGTACATTTTAGGAATTCAATTTACTTGTAATACTTACAGTTGAAGTCGGAAGTTTAGCCTTAGCCAAATACATTTAAACTCAGTTCTTCACAATTCCTGACATTTAATCATAGTAAAAATTCCATGTCTTAGGTCAGTTAGGATCACCACTTTATTTTAAGAATGTGAAATGTCAGAATAATAGTAGAGAAAATTATTTATTTTAGCTTTTATTTCTTTCATCACATTCCCAGTGGGTCAGAAGTTTACATACACTCAATTAGTATTTGGTAGCATTGCCTTTAAATTGTTTAACTTGGGTCAAACGTTTAACGTAGCCTTCCACAAGCTTCCCACAATAAGTTGGGTGAATTTTGGCCCATTCCTCCTGACAGAGCTTGTGTAACTGAGTCAGGTTTGTAGGCCTCTTGCTCGCACACGCTTTTTCAGCTCTGCCCACAAATTTTCTATAGGATTGAGGTCGGGGCTTTGTGATGGCCACTCCAATACCTTGACTTTGTTGTCCTTAAGCCATTTTGCCACAACTTTGGAAGTATGCTTGGGGGCATTGTTAATTTGGAAGACCCATTTGCGACCAAGCTTTAACTTCCTGACTGATGTCTTGAGATGTTGCTTCAATATATCCACATAATTTTCCTTCCTCATGACCCCATCTATTTTGTGAAGTGCACCAGTCCCCCCTGCAGCAAAGCACCCCCACAACATGATGCTGCCTCCCCCTTGCTTCATGGATGGGATGGTGTTCTTCGGCTTGCAAGCCTCCCCCTTTTTCCTCCAAACATAACGATGGTCATTATGGCCAAACAGTTCCTTTTTTGTTTCATCAGACCAGAGGACATTTCTCCAAAAAGTACGATCTTTGTCCCCATGTGCAGTTGCAAACCGTAATCTGTTTTTTTTATGGCGGTTTTGGAGCAGTGGCTTCTTCCTTGCTGAGCGGCCTTTCAGGTTATGTCGATATAGGACTCGTTTCATCTTCACAAGGTCCTTTGCTGTTGTTCTGGGATTGATTTGCACTTTTCGCACCAAAGTACGTGTCACGCCCTGACCATAGAGAGCCTTTTATTCTCTATGCTGGTTAGGTCGGGGTGTGACTAGGGTGGGTTATCTAGGTTGTTTTATGTCTATGTTGGCCTGGTATGGTTCCCAATCAGAGGCAGCTGTTTATCGTTGTCTCTGATTGTGGATCATATTTAAGCAGCCATTTCCCCACTGGGTTTTGGGGGATCTTGTTTTGAGTTAGTGCATGTAGCACCTCTGATGTTACGGTTAGTTGTTTGTTTCCTTTTGTTTTGTAAGTTTCACTAAATAAAATGATGTGGAACTCAGAGCACGCTGCGCCTTGGTCCGTCTCTCCACACAACCGTGACGGAAGATCCCACCACAACAGGACCAAGCAGCGTGCCCAGGAGGAGATGGCATCCTGGGCTTTGGAGGAGATCGAGCAGAAAATATCCTGGACTTGGGAGGAAATCATGTCAGGACACGAAAGCCTGCTGTGGAAGCAGACGCAAGGAGAGAAGGGAGGACAGTGACGACGCCGGGGTTCGCCGGGGTTTTTTTTGGGGGGGGGGGGGGACACGGGGTGGTTGGCGGAGCCGAGGGGTGAACCAGTGACAACCTGGGAGGAGGTAGAGAGATTATCAGTCGACCCAGGGAGAGTGCCAAAGCCCGCCAGGGAGTCAATGGAACAGTGCGAGGAGGGATACCGGAGAATGGAGTTGGCGAGGAGTATGCGGCAACGCAGGCGTTTGGAGGAGCGTGTCACCAGTCCGGTGAAATCTGTGCCGGTCCCACGCATCAGGTCTCCAGTGCGCCTCCCCAGTCCGGTACGTCCTGTGTCTCCTCCTTGTACTCGCCCTGAAGTACATGTCCCCAGTCTGGTACGTCCTGTGCCTGCTCCCCGCACTCGCACTGATGTACACTTCCACAGCCCAGTACGTCCTGTGCTAGCTCCCAACGCTCGCCGTGCGAAGTGTGTCATTGTTCCGGTACAAGTTGTGCCGGTTCTACGCACCAGGTCTCCAGTGCGCCTCCACAGTCCGACACTGGCCTGAAGAGCGTGTCACCAGTCCGGTGCAACCTGTACTGGCCCCACGCATCAGGCCTCCAGTGCGCCTCCCCAGTCCAGAGCGTCCTGCGACGGTCCACAGTCCGGAACCTCCTGCGACGGTCCACAGTCTGGAACCTCCTGCGACGGTCCAGAGGCCGGAGCCTTCCTCTGCGACGATGCCCAGTCCAGGCACGGCGTCCAGTCCAGCTCCAGGGCCGGAGCTTTTCTCTGCGCCGGTGCTCAGTCCAAGCACGGCGTCCAGTCCCGCTCCGAGGCCGGAGCCTTCCTCTGCGCCGGTGCTCAGTCCTGGCACGGTGTCCAGTTCCGCTCCAAAGCCGGAGCCTTCCTCTGTGTCGGGGCCTGGTCCAGGCAGGGCGGCCAATTCAGCTCCATGGCCGGAGCCTTCCTCGGCGCTGGTGCCCAGTCCGGGTGCAGCGTCCAACCCAGCTCCATGACCGGGGCCCTTCTCCACGCCGATGCTCAGTCCGGGCAGTGTTCTACCCAGCTCCATGGCCGGACCCGTGGTCTGGGCGGGGGCAAAGACCCGCACCAGAGCCGCCACCGACACTAGTAACCCCCCCTACCCTCCCCAGTTGGTTTCAGGTTTTGCGTCCAGAGTCCGCACCTTTGGGGAAGGGGGCTACTGTCACGCCCTGACCATAGAGAGCCTTTTTTATTCTCCATTTTGGTTAGGTCGGGGTGTGACTAGGGGGGTGTTCCTATCTAGGTTGTCTAGTTCTATGTTGGCCTGGTATGGTTCCCAATCAGAGGCAGCTGTTTATCGTTGTCTCTGATTGGGGATCATATTTAGGCAGCCATTTCCCCACTGGTTTTTGTGGGATCTTGTTAATGTGGAGTTGCCTGTGAGCACTCCATAGCTTCACGTGTTCGTTGCTCTTTATTGTTTTTGTGAGTTTAATTTAATAAAGATATGAAACTCTACGTACGCTGCGCCTTGGTCTGAGTATGATTACAACGACGATCGTGAAAGTACGTTCATTTCTAGGAGACAGAACGCGTCTCCTTCCTGAGTGGTATGATGGCTGCATGGTCCCATGGTGTTTATACTTGCCTGCTATTGTTTGTACAGTTGAACGTGGTACCTTCAGGCATTTGGAAATTGCTCCCAAGGATGAACCAGACTTGTGGAGGTCTACCATTTTTTTCTGGGGTCTTGGCTGATTTCTTTTGATTTTCCCATGATGACAAACAAAGAGGCACTGAGGTTGAAGGTAGGCCTTGAAATACATCCACAGGTACACCTCCAATTGACTCAAATGATGTCAATTAGCCTATCAGAAGCTTCTAAAGCCATTACATAATTTTCTGGAAATTTACAAGCTGTTTAAAGGCACAGTCAACTTAGTGTATGTTAACTTCTTACCCACTGGAATTGTGATACATTGAAATATAAGTGAAATAATCTGTCTGTAAACAATTGTTGGAAAAATTACTTGTGTCATGCACAAAGTAGATGTCCGAACCGACTTGCCAAAACTATAGTTTGTTTACAAGAAATTTGTGGAGTGGTTGAAAAATGAGTTTTAATGACTCCAACCTAAGTGTATGTAAACTTCCAACTTCAACTGTAAGTATTTTTCAAACCGAATACTTTTAGACTTACTCAAGTACTATTTTACTGGGTGACTTTCACTTTTACCTGAGTCATTTTCTATTAAGGTATATTTCCCTTTACTCAAGTAAAAGTAGAATGGTGCCGGAAGGGATGGCTGCCGTTTTACGGGTTCCAAACCAACTGTGCTATTTAGTTAGTTTTTTCGCATTGTTGTAACTCATTTTGTACATAATGTTGCTACTACCATTTCTTATGACCGAAAAGAGCTTCTGGACATCAGAACCGCGATTACTCACCTCACTCTTGGCAAAGGTTTTTCTTTAATGAGTCTAACGCGAAGGATATACTGCTTTGCAGGGTGCCTTGTACGAATTTGCAGCTGAGTAGGTAAACCACCACTACCCTCCGTATTATTGACCAACGTGCAATCATTGGAAAACAAACTGGACGATCTACGAGTAAGACTATCCTACCAACGGGACATTAAAATCTGTAATATCTTGTGTTTCCCCGAGATGTGGCTGAATGACGACACGGATAATAAATAGCTGGCTGGCTTCTCTGTGCATCGGCACGGCAGAGCAGCTACATCTGGTAAGACGAGAGGCGGGGGTGTGCGTTTGTTTGTCAATAACTGCTGGTTCGCCATGTTTAATATTAAATAAGTCTCGAGGTATTGATAAGCTGTAGACCAAACTATCTACCTAGAGAGTTGTCATCTATATTATTCGTAGCCGTTTATTTACGTCCACAAACCGATGCTGGCACTAAGACGACACTCAATGAGATGTATAAGGCCATAAGCAAACAAGAAAATGCTCATCCAGAAGTGGCACCCCAGGTGGCCAGGGACTTTAATCAGGCAAATTTAAATCCGCAACCAGAGATGGGGAAAAAAACTCTAGACCACCTTTACTCACACACAGAGATGCGTACAAAGCTCTCCCTCGCCCACCATTTAGCAAATCTGACCATAATTCTATCTTCCTGATTCCTGCGTACAAGCAAAAACTAAAGCAGGAATGTCCAGTAACTCCCTCAACACGGAAGTGGTCAGATGACGCTACGCTACAGGACTGTTTTGCTAGCACAGACTAGAATATGTTCCGGGATTCATCCAATGACATTGAGGAGTATACCACCTCAGTCACCAGCTTCATCAATAAGTGTATTGACGACGGCATCCCCACTGTGACCGTACGTACATTTCGCAACCAGAAGCCATGGATTACAGGCAACATCCGCACCGAGCTAAAGGCTAGAGCTGCCGCTTTCAAGGAGCGGGACACTAATCTGGACGCATATAAGAAATCCTGCTATGCCCTCAGACAAACCATCAAACAGGCACTAAGATTGAATCCTACTACACCAGCTCTGACGCTCGTCGGATGTGGCAAGGCTTGAAAAATATTATGGACTACAAAGGAAAACCCAGCCGTGAGCCGCCCAGTGACACAACCCTACCAGATGAGCTAAATGCCTTTTATGATCGCATCAAGGCAAGCAACACTGAAGCATGCATGAGAGCACCAGCTGTTCCGGATGACTGTGTGATCACACTCTCCATAGCCGATGTGAGCAAGACCTTTAAACAGGACAACATTCACAAAGCCGTGGCACCAGACGGATTACCAGGACGTGTACTCAAAGCATGCGCGGATCAACTGGCAAATGTCTTCACTGACATTTTCAACCTCTCCCTGACCGAGTCAGTAATACTTACATGTTTCAAACAGACCACCATAGTCCCTGTTCCCAAGAAAGCGAAGGTAACCTGCCTAAATGATTACCGCCCATAGCACCCACGTCTGTAGCCATGAAGTGCTTTGAAAGGCTGGTCATGGCTCACATCAACACCATCATGCCTGAAACCCTAGACCCACTACAATTCGCATATCGCCCCAACAGATACACAGATGACGCAGTCACACTCCACACTGCCCTTTCCCAGCTGGACAAAAGGAACACCTATGTGAGAATGCTGTTCATTGACTACAGCTCAGCGTTCAACTCCATAGTGCCCACATAGCTCATCACTAAGCTAAGGACCCTGGGACTAAACACCTCCCTCTGCAACTGGATCCTGGCCGCCCTCAGGTGGTAAGGGTAGGCAACAACACATCTGCCACGCTGATCCTCAACACTGGGGCCCCTCAGGGGTGCGTGCTCAGTCCCGTCCAGTACTCCCTGTTCATCCACGACTGTGTGGACAAGCACGACTCCAACACCATCATTAAGTTTGCTGGCAACACAACAGTGGTAGGCCTGATCACCGACAACGATGTGACAGCCTATAGGGAGGAGGTCAGAGACCTGGCAGTGTGGTGCCAGAACAACAACCTCTCCCTCAATGTAAGCAAGACAAAGGAGCTGATTGTGGACTATCGGAAAAGGAGGGCCAAACAGGCCCCCATTAACATCTACGGGGCTGAAGTGGAGCGGGTCGAGAGTTTCAAGTTCCTTGGTGTCCACATCACCAACAAACTATCATGGTCCAAACACACCAAGACCGTTGTGAAGAGGGCACAACAACACCTTTTCCTCCTCAGGAGACTGAAAAGATTTGGCATGGGTCCCCAGATCCTCAAAACGTTCTACAGCTGCACCATCGAGAGCATCCTGCCCGTTTGCATCACCGCCTGGTATGGCAACTGCTCGGCATCTGACCGTTAGGCGCTACAGAGGGTAGTGCGTACGGCCCAGTACATCACTGGGTCCAAGCTTCCTGACATCCAAGACCTATATACTAGGTGGTGTCCGTGGAAAGCCCAAAAATTGTCAGAGACTCCAGTCACCCAAGTCATAGACTGTTTTGCAACCGCATGGCAAGCGATACTGGATCACCAAGTCTAGGACCAAAAGGCTCCTTAACTGCTTCTACCCCCAAGCCATAAGACTGTTGATCAAATTAATAAAATGGCCACCCGGATTATTTACATTGACAACCCCCCTGCCCCTTTGTTTTTACACTGCTGCTACTGGCTGTTTATTATGTATGCATAGTCACTTTACAAATTACCTCGACAAACCTGTACCCCGCACATTGACCCGGTACCGGTACACCCTGTATATAGCCTCGTTATTGTTATGTCATTTTGTTGTGTTACTTTTTTTTAAACTTTAGTTTGTTTAGTAAATATTTCCTCAACTCTATTTCTTGAACTGCATTGTTGGTTAAGGGCTTGTAAGTAAGCATTTCACGGTAGATCTACACCTGTTATATTCGGTGCATGTGACAAATACAATTTGATTTGATTTGACAATTTAGTACTTTTTCCACCACTGCCAATAACACACCAGATTTACAGAGTGTAACCAAGGAGCTTGCAGATGCATTTTGGGATAGAGTTTACCGAAGGAAAGGAAGCCCCAGGCGAAATCTAGCATGTATCGGTCAACCACTGTTCTCATAGCAACTTCAGCACCAATCTCCATGGTAACAACATCCGCCATGCCTAAAAACAACCAGCAGCATCACATCTCTAGGGAAACTAGCTACACCCGCCCACAACAATGGAATCAACACACTAGCCATACACAAAAGCAAATATACAAATGGATGCACCGAGCACTGGAACACAGCCAAACACACACATATGAACAATTACACAAATATAAATACAGTCATTTACACAGACAGACGCCACACAGTCACATATATACACATGTCCTGTAACCCACCGGCAGCAGCGTCGGCGGCTGGGGTTGGCGTGGAGGCCGGAGCTCCGCCCTCAGCAGAGGCATCAGATGTGGGAACAGGGGTCGAAAATGCATCTGATAGCCAACACACACACACACACACACACACACACACACACACACCACACACACACACACAGATGACAGAGAGAGAAGTAGAGAGAACAGGGAAAAGAAACACAAGCCAGAGATAATAAGTCAGTTAAAGAACTTCAGAAAAGGAAGGTCAAGAAGCCACTTAAAAGATAGAGTAGAGTTTAGAAATACTACTTTTACTTTATTAAGGTATTGCATGTACTTAATACACAGTATGGTACTATACTGTAGATTAAATACTTATTTCATGTCAGGTATACAATATTTAATATATTTGATTAATATACAAATTGAGTTTAGATTAGTTACAAAACATTTACTCTGTGGCATGAGTGATTGACAGGTGAAGGGGTGAATGAGAATACAGACAGGAGGCACAGCAGAGTGTACGGAAGGTAGGCTTTAGCTACAACTAAACTATAAAGCAGTAACTAGGTCTTTTACACTACATAACTGGACAAGCATGGCACAGAGTGAACCCAGTAACAAAGCAAGATTTCTCTTAGACCCGGGTTTCCCCAACTCGGTCCTGCCCCCCCCACAACCTAAAGGTGCCCCCCCCCCCCTCCCCGGCAGCATGTTAAGGTTTTCGCCCTAGCACTATACACCCGATTCAAATAACCAACTCATCATCACGTTTAGATTATTTGAATCAGCTGTGTAGTTCTAGGGCAAAAACCAAAACATGTACCCAGGGGGGAACCCAGGTCTGAGTTTGGGGAACCCGGTCTTAGGCGGTAATAAAGAACGTGACTGATTGATAGATTGGCTTTTCTCTAAAGTTGAGGAAAAGCTTTTGGACTATCAAACAAAAAGAAGCATGTGAAAAATGTATGAGTAGCATGTCTGAGTGTGTCTACAAGTGTGAGCATGCTTGTCTCTGTGTGTATATGTACAGAATGCATACCAGTATGTGTATGTACGTGTTGACTGACATGTTCTGACATGTTCTGCAAACATGGTGTGTTTGTTTTGGGGTATCTGTGTCACTGTGTGTATATGCATGTAGAGAACACTGTATGTTCTGTGTGCATGTGGCGGGTTGGTTTGGGTTGAGCTGTCCAGCAGAGATTCTGTTGTAGAGAATCCTCCAGAAGCCCACTAACCTCCCAGCAGATCCATATTCGTCGCGCCGGGGGTGGGGGCGGCGGCCGCACTAGGGGGAGGAGCCAGAGAGACTCCTGGCTCCGCAGCTGCAGGGGTGGACGTTACACCAGCGGCAGAGGGGACGGGTTCTACAGCTAGGGTGGAGTCAGGAAGCATGGACTCGCCCATTTCTGCAGGTACCCAAAAGGTGTACCAACCAACCCCAAAACAAGGTACCAAAACAACCCCATGAATCAACCCAAAATACCCCATAGGATCCAAAGCAACCAAAAAAATACCATTAAAAAGAAACGAAGGTACCAAATCAACCCAATTTCAAAAAAACAACCATCCCATTAGAACCAAAGCAACCAAAAACATAAAGTCCCCGTATGAACCAAAACCAATAAGGAAATGCGGGGGAGGGAAAGAAAGGAGAAAGAGAGAAAGAGAGGAAGAGAAAGAGACTGCTTCCTTAGACTAGAGCAACACAGTGGGAGATCTAGAGGTACTGACACATACTGTTAACACACTAGAGAGGTTAATACCAGAAACACTGTGGGATAGCACTCACCTGATCCAAGGAGGTCTGTGGCAGCATCCCCAGAAGAGCATGGGAGAAGGTGATGGGGAAAAAATGCAATTACATGACTGTTAATTAGATAATGTAACTACGTTTTCATTAATAATCAAGCTATGTATCAAGTTTTGATGTGGGACACTACCTCCCCAGGATGTAGGGGCTGCTGAGGCTCCTACTGACGGACCAGAGGAGGAGAGAGGGTCCAGATCTAAGAGAGAACTAGAGCGAGACAGAAGGGTGGAGACAGATGGAGAAATGGTGGCAGAGAGAGAGAGGATGAAAGGGAAAATACAGTCTCCCTTATTCACCATTTTATGACATAAAAATGGAACAGATAGAATCCTAAAATGCAAAAACTGAGGAAATCGCTGAGGAGATGAGGTAAATGCTGCGGTAGGTAGAGGAAGTGGACACTCACTCGGTGGCTTCTTCAGGTGGCGGCGCTATGGTGGGCACGGCGGCTGCAGATTTGGCGGGGGTGGAGGTCGGGGACACGTTATTGGTAGGGGACCCCTGGAATACAGAGAGAGAAATGCCTATTTGTATCCATGTGTTGACATATGAGCAGAAACAGAAAGGCGGTGAAAATCATGTTTAATCTTCCACTCACTTTTGTTGGAGACCTGAAAGAGAAAGGGAATAGTTAATATGACAATTTCATCACAGCTAGATATCACCTTTCAGAGCTGAAATCATATACATTGAAATTACTTATTTTCATGACTTTACAATAAACTCATCTGTCAGACCCCAAAGAAAGTGTGTATGCTCACCCTTCACTGTGATCCCCAATGATGAACAGAAAGGAACAAAGAGAGAATAACTATTAAAGTAAAAGATAATAACAGAAAACTGTATTCAGAACACTATTGTGCTGGGACAGTACAGAGCCCAAGTTATGAGTTTCCCTCTAGTTTTTCCTCACCCTGTCATTTCTCATGTACTATTTTCTCTGTGTAAAGACACCTATGGAGACATTTCCACATTTTTAGCTCTGTCAGAAATGGGTTGGTTAGAGACAGGGTCCTCTTACCCCTTCTTCCCCTCCAAACTGTTCATGTGTGTCTCCAGAGACTCCAGGATGCTGCTGGGAGCCTGAGGAGAGAAGAGAGAACCAATCAGAAACACAGTAACTGCAGGTTTATGGCACGAACTTCCTCATTCCGCCGCATGCCAACACTTCAAGTAACGCAACACCCAATTCTATTTCTATGGCAGCACCACTCCATACCCTTGGATTTTAACTCACCATACTATCCCACCTTTGTATAAACTCAATGTCCTGTAGAATGAAGTGTTCAGGAACATTTTACTTAAACTCTACCATATTTTGTGCAAACGGAAGCACACACACATATGCAAACACACACACAAACTGCAGTCAGCAGTGTCAGTCTGTAGAATGATCCCATGCCAACACCCCATCCTCCAAACAGGCACTCTGCCAAGCCACCCTGTGTCTCTATGGTTACCGGGTCCTCAATAGGCTTAAAGGGACAGTCCTCATCATCCGAGTCTACTAGGTCCGTCACCACCCCAGGGTGCAGACACTGGGTTCGCGGGCGGGGGGGGGGGGGGGGGGGGTGAGTGGGGATTATGCTGGATAAGACATCTCTGTGTGTATTTGTTACAACTATTTCATCATCCTTCCAGAGAGTAAGCACAAAAACAAGTGACTTACATAGTTGATGTCAGGAATATCATTTTTGTCCACTCCGACAGTCTGTGGAACAAAAAACACAGAGACAATTTCACAACCATATCAGTGCATCATTCTATTTGAAGTACAGACAGACACTGTATATGAGGAAGCACTGTGTTCGTTTATTTTGGAGTTAGAATGCACCCTAATCCGTTAGGAAGTTTCCTTTACCTCAGCAAGCTTCATGAACTCTCCGATCTTGGTGACCCTGGTCAGGAACCTCTTATAGATCTCCAAGGCCTCCTTGCAGTCACTCTTCTTCATCTTAAAGTATTTCTCTACAGACAATTAACAGTTGTTGTGAAAAAGAGCATCTGCTAAATGGCTACATGGTGAAAGGAAGTCATTTATCTATTAATTGTTGACAAAGAGTCTGTCTCAAATGGCCCCCTATTCCCTTCTACTTTTGACCAGGGCTCATGGGGCTCTGGTAACAAGTAGTGCACTATATAAGAAAAATGGTGGCATTTGGTATGCATCCAATGAAATGTCTAGCTGACCTAATAGATTGATGACCCCATCGTTGTAGGAGGCAAACAGCTTGACCAGATCCTTGAAGAGCAGGAGGAACCCTGCGTTGATGATAGGGTTATTCAGCTCCTTGGGATGGACCTGGGAGAGAGACCTTTTTATTTAACCAGTCATGTAGTATAAAAGAAGAGCATCAATTAACTCAAGCAATTAACTAATTTATTAAACTCCTGCAATATTCTGCTGTACCGAAACACCTCCAATTGTACACCCATACAGAAAGATCAAGGTCAATAGAACGAATAGCATCATTGCTATTGAGAGAGAGAGAAAGAGGGAAGAGAAGGTATTGAAGAGAAGAGAAAAAGAAAGTAAAAGAGAATGTTAAACAGGAAAATAAACAGTATTCTTTGTGGCCTGACATATATTACAGTTTTCAGCTAATGACCATACTGTAAGTCATCAGAACACAAGTCCCAGACAGACAGACAGACAGAGACAGACAGAGACAGACAGATGTAACCAAATCAATGGTGACCAGCATGTCCAACTCACATCAAACTCTAGCAGTGTGTCGATCTGGGTCTGCAGGACAGGCATGCCTTTCAACAGCTTTTCTGGAGTCATTGTCCTCATCACCCCCTCAGCACTGAGGTGGAAACACACAGGGAAGACCATCATGGATGAGGTGAATGACAGTATGAGGTGGGCCTCAGTGATGAGGTGAATGACAGTATGAGGTGGGCCTCAGTGACGAGGTGAATGACAGACTGAGGTGGGCCTGAGGGATGAGGTGAATGACAGCATGAGGGCCTCAGGGATGAGGTGAATGACAGTATGAGGTGGGCCTCACTGATGAGAGGATTTTGAGAGACAGGGAAGTGAGTGACGCACCCCTTTTTGACTTTGGTGAAGTCGAAAGCCATCTGGCGGTAGGCGAAGGCCCTCTCATTGAGGTAGCGGCCATAACGTCTGATGAACGTAGACATGTCATAGCCTGAGGAACAAATTGAGCATCACATTCACATCACACCAAACATATAGCTCCTGATAAATCCAATGGCTAATGACTAAATGCATGTGCTAAACTCATACATTGTTTCATTTAACATCCACGGTTTCATGAAGGAAGAAGTTGATTTAATGCTGTAACACATTAAAGACAGTCTTTTATCTTATGATTGATCTTGTCGATCAGTTTTCTAAATTATGCATCTGATTTGAGGGTTTTGAAGGGATTGAAGGGGAGGGATCTATAATGACACCAGGGCAAGACACTGGAGATAAGTGCAGGACATCGGAATCCTAGGGACATGAAGCAGTTTAGTGTGTGTGTGTGTGTGTGTGTGTGTGTGTGTGTGCGCGCGCGCTAGGCTTGGTATACCGCATATACAGTATACTGGGGTAATTGGAAATAGCCACAGGATGGTTTTTCAATACTATTTCTTTGGAGTTTTACATTTTGTAACTGCTTTTTAAGTTACTACCTGCAGTCAACTTGTGCAATACATTAGGAGATAAAGCAGATTGTGTTCTTCATTTCACCGGTCACATTATTTAACATTATGAAAGCTTACCATAGTTCCCCAGAATAGTTTGTTTGTAAATAACGGGAGAGTCCATCTGTGTATTTGGTTAACTTGCTAGTTATCTCAGTAAGTGGGTGAATTAATAAGGAGACATGGCATCATATAGTGTTAGGTTTCTGCCATGTTTGAAAGTCAAAGCTCTTGATATCCTTGCATTTCTTTTTTCTTCTTTCCGTTCTCGGCCCGTCTGCTCCTATTCTCCTTCCAAACAGCGCAGGCGGGCCTGTTGCCCTAGCAACTCCACATAGATACAGCGTGTACACACTGCTCCAGAACCAGTACTGTTCTTCCTTCACACAAGCATGAGTCAAAACTTTGTTCATTTGCTTGATGCCTCTCTTCACATTTGCTGTCCAAATGATGTCCAAACTCACCAAATAGGACATTAGGGAAGCTACTACCTATACTTGTATAACTTTCTGAGCTCAATTGCCTGTCCTTGCAGCTAGTTTATTTTTGTTTGCGCTCATTAGCATGTTTAGCTAGGGGGCACATTGCATGCTTGCTCCTATTCCTCATGTTATTAGCAGTGATGTCCTTTCCTCTTCCCAGACGGCTCCTGTCTCTTCCTATCCTCCTCTCCTTCTGCTCCTCTCACATCAGATCTACTGTATCTGTTTATGCTTTCAACTGGAAGGGAATCCACCCGTTTCACTCCCCCACACACACACACACACACACACACACACACACACACACACACACACACACACACACACACACACACACACAAAGTATTCAGACCCCTTGACTTTTTCCACATTGTGTTATGTTACAGCCTTAATGTAAAATGGATTAAATAAATAAAAAAATCGTTATCAATCTACACACAATACCCCATAAAGACGAAGCAAAAAAACAGAAATACCTTATTTACATAAGTATTCAGACCCTTTTGCTATGAGACTCAAAATTGAGCTCAGTGCATCCTGTTTCCATTGACTTTCCTAGAGATGTTTCCACAACCTGATTGGAGTCCACCTGTGATAATTGCAATTAATTGGACATGATTTGGAAAGGCACACACCTTGACAGTGCATGTCAGAGGAAAAACCAAGCCATAAGGTCGAGGGAATTGTCCGTAGCGCTTCGAGACAGGATTGTGTCGAGGCACAGATCTGGGGAAGGGTACCAAAACATTTCTGCAGCATTGAAGGTTCCCAAGTTCCCAAGGTTCCCACAGTGGCCTCCATAATTCTTAAATGGAAGAAGATTGGAACCACCAAGACTCTTCCCAGAGCTGGCCGCCTGGCCACACTGAGCAGTCGGTGGAGAAGGGCCTTGGTCAGGGAGGCGACCAAGAACCCGATGGTCACTCTGACAGAGCTCAAGAGTTCCTCTGTGGAGATGGGAGAATGTTCCACGTCTGGAGGAAACATGGCACCATCCCTACAGTGAAGCATGGTGGTGGCAGCATCATGCTATTGGGATGTTTTTCAGCAGCAGGGACTGGGAGACTAGTCAGGCTTGAGGGAAAGAACAGAGCAAAGTACAGAGCAAAGCTCCAGAGCGCTCAGGACCTCAGACTGGGGCAAAGGTTCACCTTCCAACAGTACAACGACCCTAAGCACACAGCCAAGAAAACGCAGGAGTGGATTTGGGACAAATCTCTGAATGTCATTGAGTGGCCCAGCCAGAGCCCGGACTTGAACCCGATCGAACATCTCTGGAGAGACCTGAAAATAACTGTGCAGCGACACTCTCCATACATCCTGACAGAGCTTGAGAGGATCTATAGAGAATAATAGGATAAACTGCCCAAATACAGGTGTGCCAAGCTTGTAGCGTTGTACCAAAGAAGACTCGAGGCTGTAATCACTGCCAAAGGTGATTCAACAAAGTACTGAGTAAAGGGTCTGAATACTTATGTAAATGTGATATTTCCGGTTTTTATTTGTAATAAATTAGCAAAAATATCTAAAAACCTGTTTTTGCTTTGTCATTATGGGGTATTGTGTGTAGATTGATGAGGGGAAAAAATTATTTAATACATTTTAGGATAAGGCTGTAATGTAACAAAATGTGGAAAAAGTCAAGGGGTCTAAATACTTTCCAAAAGCACTGTACACACACACACAAACACATTTTTTGGAAAGGAAGTGCATTTACCGTTGGAACCTGTTTTGTCTATGAAGTTGCTGAGGTTGAACAGAGCGGTCCTGGAGGCCAAGTACTGGATGAACCTCTGAGGAAACAGAAGGAAAAAGGCTGACATGGCAAAACCATTATAAAAAACAGCAGCAAGAAAATAAAGGCATATTCACTGAAATAATCAACTACAAATTGAATACTAGTATGTTAGTCCAAAATCGAGAGTATATATTGCACAGTGTGGAAAAGCGTGGAAAAATAGCTCTAGACATGCACACTTGTTTTTGATAACCTTGTTTCAGAATGAGCAGCATTCTAAATAGCACTGTTTTCAGCACCATGGACAGCTGTCCGTGGTGCTGAAACAGTACAATTTTATTTTATTGTGGTGGTGTGCTAAATTACTGTCCTCTGACCTCATTGCCATGGACACACATATGGTGTGTGGTGACTAGGGCCTTGAAGACGACAATCCAGCTGGCGTTGGTGGCCCTCTCAAACAGAGTGTCAGCCATCTGAGGGATGTTCACGTTGGTCGCATTGGTGGCCGAGATCAGATCTGAAACACATAAAGAGGTTAGTTTGTATTGGGGGAGGCTGTTAGGTTCAGAATCAGTGAAACTGTTCTGTTATTGATTCACGATCAGTGAAACAGTCAGCCATTTTGAGAGAGTGGAATATAGCAGGATTCATTTTGATCCAGAGTTGTAAAATCATGATGAGTAAGTACAATTTAAAAGTGTTAAGACATGCTGACCACCAAGAAAATATGTAATGTGCTGCTGTAGCTGATAGTGAAGACAGCCTCACATCGGGTCAAATGAGTTTGCTTCAGTCTCCAGACTGCTCCATTCATATGCTTTGTGGATTTGGAGTATGAGTGCGGGCTGTGTATTATGTGTGCGTGTGTCATTGCCTGTGTCTGTTTGTGAATGTATATGTGTGTCTCTGTGTGTCCGTGTGTATGTGTGTGTGTGCCCGCTTGGGTATGGATGTTGGTTCTGCTACTGGAATGTTTAAAAGCACTAAAATACCCTTGGAGTTCTTCACTTCACTATGTACCTCATGGAGCTAAGCATTGCAAACATATATTTAAGAGTCAGGACACACATACAAAGGCTAAACAAAACACACACAAGCAGTGGTAGAGAGGATCCAATACACAGAGAGAAATAGTGCCTTGTCATCATGATCTCCCCCATAGAAGAGAGACTGCCACTCAGACAGACAGACAGACAGACAGACAGACAGGTCTGACTAAGTGCGCAATTCACTCTGAAACACATGTCAACGAGGCACTCTGGGAGATAACATGTGACAGACTAGCTGCTCGGAAGAGAGAGAGAGAGGCCTTCATCTGGCCTTCATTGTTATCTTTTATCACACATGTCAACCCAGGGGCATCATGCACCTATTATGTTAGAGGGGGCACAAAGTACAAGAGGATGGAGGGGGGCCTGGAGAAATTTGGAGAAAATGCTATTGTCTTATTACAGAGTATTCCTTATTAGTATTAGAGAGAAATAACAAAAACATTTTAGTTTTATTTATTTATGAAGATGGAACCAATAGGCTACACAGCTTGATCACATTCATAAACATACATACGTCCTGAACATCACCGGCAGCTCAAATCAAATCAAATGCTGTGTTTCACTCTACATTCTCTCCTCCTCCACTGGTGATACTGCATGAACTAGAGTATCTAGCGTCCTGCCTAGACATCTCTGTTCTCCGTGCACCTTGGAAAGAGCCACTTACTAGGGACAATAGGGGGGTACTATTTGCCTGGTCCAGTCAGTGTGCCCCCCCGCAAAATACCACGGACATATTTTTTTAAATAATTATAATACATGGGTTTAAAAATGAAGTTTAGTAATTAATTTAACATCTGACATTTTTGAGGGGCCACGTGCCTTTGTGCCCCCTATGGGCATGATGCCACTGTGCCCACCAACCATCCCTTCTAGGATAGGGAAGGTTGCTACAAGCATGGCCAAACCATGTTTCTGCCCTGTCAAAAGCTGGAAGGCTGCAATATAATACATTATTGTCCAATACTGATTAGACTGAAAAGAGAGAGTGAATGCATGAAGAGGAAGGCTTGTAGGTCATTTCAGGATTAAAGATAGAGGGGCAGGGGCTTTGTCCACAGAATAATATCATTGGTGAGGGGACTGGTGTGGTGACCCCGCCCCCCGCCCCCACACACGCCCCACACACACACACACACACACACACACACAAACCATGATGTGCTAATACCATCTCTAGTTAACAGCTTTTGTGTCCAGTGTTTGTCTAATGTTGAAGGATGTACAGACTATACATAGAGTCACATCTGAGATATTTAGCAGATAATCTCTATCACTTCCTAGAATGATCTTAATAACATCACAGTACAGTGACAGGACTGACGCCTGATGTCATTATTCCTCTATGGACCTGACACGATTTACATCATATCCTGTTTGGATAGTCCCTGTCCCTGCTATGTTTACACCACAACTCAACTATATACTCCATCTCAACAGACAACCCTGTTGTGTGTTGTTTATGTGTGTATTGTTTAATGTTAATGGAGAGAAACAAGAATATTTGTGGCCCATCACATTCACACATGCACCACAGAGCAGTGTGTGTGTAAGTCTAATGATGATAGTCTTTATTTTGATCAGTCAATTTCAGTAATCCACAGCAGGCAGGAGAGGTCTAAGAATGAACCGGTAGACCCTTAGGGGGTCTATAGCAATAAAAACAGGACTGTGTGTGTGTTCATGCATGCATGCAGGTGTGCGTGAGTGTGTGCGTGCCTGGCTGTGTGTGTGTGTGTCTCTTCGTACTCAAACACCAGGGCCTCGTTCCACAGTTGCGATGTTACTTAAGAATTACGATCATTGTACCGGATGCATCGTTATGTACAAACAAACTTTTTTAAGAGTGTTTCCCAAGCACATAGAGAGAACGTTTGCTAAGTGCGTCGTTAGACCATGTGTCGATACAGATAGGATGGAAAGAAAAGCAGTGCTGCTCTCTGATCAGCTTTATCGATTCAAATCTTACCTTAACATTAGAATGATTCCACAATACTGATGACAAATCAGCTCCTAAAGAGATATGGAGGTGGCTTAATATGCTTACCCAATAATAATTCATTAAAGCACAGATTGGGAACATCATTGCTCTCATGTTGTCACACATCATGATACACATTGAGGCAAAAATGACAGACAGTAGCCTAGTTGCAAAATATAACTCAATTGATTGAACATGAAATATATTTCATTATAATTGAAATAGCCTATATAGGCCAATGTAGCCTATTTATACAATAAGTATCCCGAACATTAGGAACACCTTCCTAATATTGAGTTGCACCCTCCTCTTTTGCCCTCAGAACAGCCTCAATTCGTCGGGGCATGGACTCTACAAGGTATCGAAAGCGTTCCACAGGGATGCTGGCCCAATGCTTCCCACAGCTGTGTCAAGTTGGCTGGATGCCCTTTGGGTGGTGGACCATTCTTGATACACACAGGAAACTGTTGAGTGTGAAAAACCCAGCAGCGTTGCAGTTCTTGACTCAAACTGCTGCGCCTGGTACATACCCCGTTCAAAGACACTTACAGTGGGGGAAAAAAGTATTTGATCCCCTGGTGACTTTGTACATTTGCCCACTGACAAAGAAATGATCAGTCTATAATTTTAATAGTAGGTTTATTTGAACAGCGACAGACAGAATAACAACAAAAATTTCCAGAAAAACGCATCTCAAAAATGTTATAAAATGATTTGCATTTTAATGAGGGAAATAAGTATCTGACTCCTCTGCAAAACATGACTTAGTACTTGGTGGCAAAACCCTTGTTGGCAATCACAGAGGTCAGACGTTTCTTGTAGTTGGCCACCAGGTTTGCACACATCTCAGGAGGGATTTTGTCCCACTCCTCTTTGCAGATCTTCTCCAAGTTATTAAGGTTTCGAGGCTGACATTTGGCAACTCTAACCTTCAGCTCCCTCCACAGATTTTCTATGGGATTAAGGTCTGGAGACTGGCTAGGCCACTCCAGGACCTTAATGTGCTTCTTCTTGAGCCACTCCTTTGTTGCCTTGGCTGTGTGTTTTGGGTCATTGTCATGCTGGAATACCCATCCATGACCCATTTTCAATGCCCTGGCTGAGGGAAGGAGGTTCTTACATTTACATTTACGTCATTTAGCAGACGCTCTTATCCAGAGCGACTTACAAATTGGTGCATTCACCTTATGATATCCAGTGGAACAACCACTTTACAATAGTACATCTATATCTTTTTTGGGGGGGAGGGTAGGGGGGGGGTTAGAAGGATTACTTAATCCTATCCCAGGTATTCCTTAAAGAGGTGGGGTTTCAGGTGTCTCCGGAAGGTGGTGATTGACTCCGCTGTTCTCACCCAAGATTTGACGGTACATGGCCCCGTCCATCGTCCCTTTGATGCGGTGAAGTTGTCTTGTCCCCTTAGCAGAAAAACACCCCCAAAGCATAATGTTTCCACCTCCATGTTTGACGGTGGAGATGGTGTTCTTGGGGTCATAGGCAGCATTCCTCCTCCTCCAAACACGGCGAGTTGAGTTGATGCCAAAGAGCTCCATTTTGGTCTCATCTGACCACAACACTTTCACCAGTTGCTCTCTGAGTCATTCAGATGTTCATTGGCAAACTTCAGACGGGCATGTATATGTGCTTTCTTGAGCAGGGGGACCTGGCGGGCGCTGCAGGATTTCAGTCCTTCACGGCGTAGTGTGTTACCAATTGTTTTCTTGGTGACTATGGTCCCAGCTGCCTTGAGATCATAGACAAGATCCTCCCGTGTAGTTCTGGGCTGATTCCTCACCGTTCTCATGATTATTGCAACTCCACGAGGTGAGATCTTGCATGGAGCCCCAGGCTGAGGGAGAATGACAGTTCTTTTGTGTTTCTTCCATTTGCGAATAATCGCACCAACTGTTGTCACCTTCTCACCAAGCTGCTTGGCGATGGTCTTGTAGCCCATTCCAGCCTTGTGTAGGTCTACAATCTTGTCCCTGACATCCTTGGAGCGCTCTTTGGTCTTGGCCATGGTGGAGAGTTTGGAATCTGATTGATTGATTGCTTCTGTGGACAGGTGTCTTTTTTACAGGTTTGGTTTGCTGCGGTTTGGAGCACTCCCTTTAAGAGTGTGCTTATAATCTCAGCTCGTTACCTGTATAAAAGACACCTGGGAGCCAGAAATCTTTCTGATTGAGAGGGGGTCAAATACTTATTTCCCTCATTAAAATGCAAATCAATTTATAACATTTTTGACATGCGTTTTTCTGGATATTTTTGTTGTTATTCTGTCTCTCACTGTTCAAATAAACCTACCATTAAAATTATAGACTGATCCTTTCTATGTCAGTGGGCAAACGTACAAAATCAGCAGGGGATCAAATACTTTTTTCCCCCACTGTAAATATTTTGTCTATTCACCTTCTGAAAAATCCTCATTTAACCTGTTTCCTCCCTTTCATCACTACTGATTGAAGTGGATTTAAAAAGTGACATCAATAAGGATCATTGCTTTCACATGGTCAGTCTATGTCATGGAAAGAGCAGGTGTTCTTAAAGTTCTGTATACTTAGTGTATTTCAATGCAGTCATCTCGGTTTTCATTTGAAGCATAAGCTCATCCTTCACTTGTTTGTAACAATTTCAAATACTTAGCAACTTTGTATTTGTAGTCAACTTCGTTCTGAAGATATCGGCAGTCACAGTCAGACAGATAGAATCAATATGTTTAGCGGATATCTTTTGTGAATAAAGTGACGTGGAAGGGTAAAAAAGCATCTAACGATACACTTTAGCAGCTCTACGAGTGGTCTGGATCACTCATAGATGTGTGAAGGTTTTGCGGAGCCACGATACTAACAAAAGTTCTGGGAAACACCTTGGCTACTAAAGATACTGTACATGATTCTAACGATGATCTTAACGCTACGAAGGCTCTGGGAAACGAGGCCCAGACTACTCCCAGGCTAGAGTAACAGAAATTGGCCAGATGAAATCAGCCAGAAGCCTTTGTATTTTCCTGTGAAACACAGCCTATTACTTTAACACTGCTATGAGACCATACACCCCCCATGCATGTGGGTATAGGCTACACCCGGGCTCTCCAACCCTGTTCCTGGAGAGCTACTGTCCTGTAGGTTTCCGCTCCAACCCTAATCTAGCACATTTTATTCTAATACTTAGCTGATCGGTCAGCTGAATCAGGTTAGTTACACTCTTAGAAGAAGAAAACAAATTCCAAAAGGGTTCTTCGGCTTTCCCTATAGGAGAACCCTTTTTGGTTTCAGGGAGAACCCTTTTTTTTTTTTTAAATCGACATAGAACCCATTTGGGTTCCATGTAGAACCCTCTGTGGAAAGGGCCCTACCTGAAACCAAAAGGGTTCTATCTGGAACCAAAAAAGGTTATTCAAATGGTTATCCTATGGGGACAGCCAAATAACCCTTTTAGGTTATAAATATCATTTGTTTTTCTAAGAGTGTACAACTAAGGTTGGATTGAAAACCTACAGGAAGGTAGCACTCCAGCAACAGGGTTGGAGAGCCCTGGACTACACTGACGACATGACCACTGCACCAGTGATTGTTAAGCATGTCCAGAGGTTTCAGCTCTGGACAAGCTCCAGCAACAATGACTGACTATTTAATTGACTGACTAGATAATTGAAAAGGCCTACACACATAAATACATCCACGCACAAACACGCACAGATATTATGTGTCCATGCATAGAAATATGCATGAGACTACACTGACCACTACACCATTGATTCCTGCTACATCACAGACTACATAGGTCTACATCTTCAATGTCTTTTTAATCCCATAAAGCTCAGAGTTGACTACAAGTTGACTGCAAGTGTGCATCAAGGTTCAGAAACCACAGCAACACATCAGACAGCAACTGGCTGTCAGTTTGAAGTTGGTCGGTGTGGATTGCGAAAAGCTCCAGCTACTTCACAAGCGGTTTTAGCTTGGCCCAGCCATGCTCGCCTTTGGAATATCTTCCCTATTAGTTAGTGAGAGCTAGTGATAGTGATGCACAAGCTAGGCCTATTTGAAACATAGGGATCTCCTGGCAGCATTTACCTACCAGATTCAGAAGCTCAAAATGTCCATTATAAAAAATATATATAATTATAAAAAAATCTATAAAAACATAATTCATGATGGTTTTTATTTTTGTTCGTTTTGCTGTCAAAGATGGATTTAGAATACTTTGTTTTTCAAGATCTTTTATTTCAGTTTCCTAAATAGTTTTTCTAATTTGAGTTTTTATTTTATTTTCAGTTTTTGTTTACTATAATAACCTTGTTGCTGATGATGTAGGCCTAATTACCAACATGAGACAGCCTACAATGTGAAGCAAAATAAGGAGCTCATTGTGGACTACAGCAGACAGAAAAAGGGAGAATACCCCCATCCACATCGACGGGCCGCAAGTTCCTTGGCGTGCACATCATTGAGGACCTGAAATGGTCCCACCACACCGACACAGTGGTGAAGAAGCCGCAACAGCGACTCTTCAACATCGGGCAGCTGAAGAAATTTGGCATGGCCCCTAAGATTCTCACAAACTTCTACATATACACCATTGAGAGCATTCTGTTGGGCTGAATCCCTGCCTGGTACAGCAACTGCACCGCCCTCAACAGCATAGCTCTCCAGAGGGTGGTGCGGTAAGCCCAACGCATCACCGGGGGCACGCTGCCTGCCCTCCAGAACATTTACAGCACTAGTTGTCAAAGGAAGGTCAAGAAGATCATTAAAGGAGAAGTTTACCCAAAATCCAGAAACTCCCAAGTGATTCCATACATTGAAACTAGTTCATGGAGCTTGGGAGCTTGCCCTCTCCCCCTCTCTCTCCCTGTAGTGCTATACTGAAACACTACAGTATAGCACTACAGGGAGAGAATTGAATTCACTGCTCCATTGCCAGTGAATTCATGATTCAGAAATCTGCAAAGTGTGGGCAAATGTGTTGTGTTATTGAAAGCATATGACCAAATAAGCTATTTTTGTCTAAAAGTACTATTGGCTTTGAGTCGGGAAATGTGTACTTTTCCACATAAAACATTTGCGATTATTTTAGATCATTATTTTATGTCGCCGATTGCCACAGCAGCGGAGATGGGTAACAACTGCGCATGTGCGCCCTCGTGGGTTAGACCCTGCTACATAAAAACATTACGATACATTTCCGTGACTCAAAACTGATAGTACTTTTTTTTTTTTCAATAAAACAACGAATTTGTCCACACCGCAGATGTTTTAATCATGACTTCACTGGCAACAGAGCAGAGTGAGGCCTGCATCCAGCATTGGCACGATTCACGTGTCACAAAAAGTGCCGTGTTGAATTGACCAAACTGCAGCTGGTATGTGGATACTCATTCTTTTAATGAAAAAAAACACAAAGCATCCACAGGAAAAACCAAACAATAAACAATACTCACGACCAAACAGTGTGGCAGGCTAAACAAGCAGTGCTCACAAACAATTACCCACAAACACACAGACAAACACACCCTACTAATATAGGACTCCCAATCAAAGGCAACTCAACACACCTGCCTTCAATTGGGAGTCCAATCCCAATTAACTCTACATAGAAAACAAACCTAGAACCTATACCCACAACTAACTAACTAAACCTAGAAATACATAAACACAGAGCAGTGCCCAAAACCCCCGGAATACATAAATAAAACAACCTACTACCTACACCACCACGCCAAACCATATAAAACAAATACCCTCTGCCACATCCTGACCAAACTCCAACAACAAATAACCCTTAACTGGTCAGGACGTGACAACGTGACCCGTTTTTCAGCTGTTTCAGTGCAGCACTACAGGGAGAGAGAGAGAGAGAGAGAGAGAGAGAGAGAGAGAGAGAGAGAGAGAGAGAGAGATAGGAGAGGATAAACTCCACTTAACTAGTTTCAATGTACAGTGCATTCGGAAAGTATTCAGACCCCTTGACTTTTTCCAAAATATATATATTTTTTATCCATCATCAATCAACACACAATACCGTATCATGACAAAGAAAAACAGTTTTTTTAGACATTTTAAAAAATGTATATAAAAAAGATTAAAACTGAAATATCACATTTCAATAAGTATTCAGACCCTTTACTCAGTACTTTGTTGAAGCACCATTGGCAGCAATTACAGCCAAGTTTTCTTTGGTATGATGCTATAAGCTTGGCACACCTGTATTTGGGCTGTTTCTCCCATTCTTCTCAACAGGTCCTATCAAGCTCTGTCTGGTTGGATGGAGAGCATCGCTGCACAGCTATTTTCAGGTCTCTTCAGAGATGTTCGATCGGGTTCAAGTCCGGGCTCTGGCTGGGCCACTCAAGGACATTGAGACATGACACAAAGCCACTCCTACTTTGTCTTGGCTGTGTGCTTAGGGTCGTTGTCCTGTTGGAAGGTGACCTTTGCCCCAGTCTGAGGTCCTGAGCGCTCTGGAGCAGGTTTTCATCCAGGCTCTTGTTTCTCATGGTCTAAGAGTCCTTTAGGTGCCTTTTGGCAACTCCATGTGGGCTGTCATGTGACTTTAACTGAGGAGTGGCTTCCATGTGGCCACTCAACCATAAAGGCCTGATTGGTGGAGTGCTGCAGAGATGGTTGTTCTTTTGGAAGGTTCTGCCATCTCCACAGAGGACCTCTGGGGCTCTGTCAGATTGACTATTGAGTTCTTGGTCACCTCCCTGACCAAGGCCCTTCTCCCCTGATTGCTTAGTTTGGCCAGGCGGCCAGCTCTAGGAAGAGTTTTGGTGGTTCCAAAGTTCTTCCATTTAAGAATGAATGATGGAGGCAAATGTATTTTTTTTTTTTATAAAAGAATGATGGAGGCTACTGTGTTCTCGGGGATATTCAATGCTGCAGAAATCATTTGGTACCCTTCACCAGATCTGTGTCTCGACACAATCCTGTCTCGGAGCTCTACGGACAATTCCTTCGATCTCATGGATTGGTTTTTCATCTGAAATGCACTGTCAACTGTGGGACCTTATATAGACAGGTGTGTGCCTTTCCAAATCATGTCCAATCAATTAAATTTACCACAGGTGGACTCCAATTAACTTGTAGAAACATCAAGGATTATCAATGGAAACAGGATGCACATGAGCTCAATTTCGAGTCTCAAAGCAAAGGGTCTGAATACTTATGTGCATAAGGTATCTGTTTTTTATTTTCATAAACTTGACCAATTTTATAAAAACTTTTCACTTTGTCATTATGGGGCATTGTTGTTTACATTGATGAGGATTTTTTAAATCAATTTTAGAATAAGTCTGTAATGTAACACAATTTGGAAAAAGTCAAGGGGTCTGAATACTTTTTGAATTCTTCATTGCTGCGATTTGCTTATTCTTTCTCCCCTTCGCGTTCTTCATTGCTGCGACTTGCTTGCTAGCTGAGATTTCTGCTCTTCACTCCGTTGTCAGTTTAGCCTACATTTCACTGATCTTAGTAGCAGAAAGCATTTTTGTCGGCAGTTTTCGGTTTGGCTATTTGTTTCAAGTGTAGGTGGCGGTTCTAGCTTGTATGGCGCCCTGGGCGAACCCCCACTTTAGTGCGCCTCGGGCCCCCCCTGGCAAAATGTACATTTACATTTACATTTTAGTCATTTAGCAGACGCTCTTATCCAGAGCGACTTACAAATGGCTCCAGTACCGAAATCCGTTACTGGTTTGTATTAGTCTATAAATACATCTCTTTGCCAAAATTCGTCATCTCTCCCATGTCTTATTCAATTAGTATTTTTGTAAGTGTAAGGATAATAATTCAGCCATAGTTGTTCTGAAATGTTTATTGCTCAAAATTAAGGTAATTAGAACCGGGGTAGAATTCTGGCAGGGGAGAGATTTTCGGCACAACACCGGGACCGAGAAACAACTTTTCTCACAAGGCCATCAAACTGTTGAACATCCATCGGATACCTGCCCATTACTCAGCACTGCAAATTGAGGCTAATGCCGTATGTATATTTAAGTGATAATGCCCTCGAAGCCAGTGTTTGGAGGATATATTGGCACCGGTGTTGTTAGGCCTGAGACAAAGTCGAGGCAAACCATGCCAATATATCCTCCAAACACTGGCTTCGAGGGCATTATCCCTTTTATACAACTGGTTACCAACATATTCAAATAATGATTGACATATTTTCATTAAAAACTGTATTTTTATGAATTTATTTATACTATTTCATCCTTCCACAAGATGTAGTCGAGACACTAATCTAGGGTTGCTACCCAAGCCGTCTGGTCGTTCGTTCTATCAGTTCGGTTGCCAGAAACATGACCCAGTCTTTTTGTTCTGTATCTATGTTCCATTGCCATACTGGCTGGCAATGTTCTTATCCCTTGCTTGCTAGCTACCCAACTATGGCTAACTTACAGTCATGTCAAAAAGTGCAGCCAGAATAACAGCAATGTAGCTGCATTTGTTTAAGGTGCTTTCCAGTGACATTTATTTGGACACATCCATAACAATGAGCTAATGAGGCGTGATTTCGCCTGGTATAAAAAAAAATGTGCTCACTCGTCAGGAAACTGTTGTTCAGAGGAGCTAGCCAACAACACAGCTAACACAATCATTTCAAACTGAGGCTGGAAAGACTGCAAACTAGTTGACCTTTGTTTCATTTTACCTTTTTTTCCAATTGACATGTCTTTGTATATATCCATAAAAATGATGCCAGCTGTTTCATTATTTCGACTGGCTGAGAAAGACACGTCCATTACTATTTGACAGCTGGAGATCGAATTTGAATATTGAAACAATGTTGCAAATGTCAGAGAGACAGACAGCAAGGCTATACAAATCTCCGCTGTTGAAAACGAAATGTTAGTCTAAAAAAAATGTGAGATAATGTCTAGATGCATTTTATAGTGGAGATCAAGTTTATGAATTGCCTGGCTGGGCTGATGAGACAGTGGATTGATTGCGCAGTCAGATGGAACAGAGTAAATAGGCATTGTCATGTCATAGACTTAGCCGGTAGTAATTTATGGAATAGACACCAGCTGGAATACGGGTTTAACCTATCAGCATTCAGGATTAGACCCACCCGTTGTATAAAGAGTCATTGAACGCTTGTCAGCTCATATTCTGTTTATACTGTTGTTTACGCACTGTGTATGTATACTGTATTCTCGACATGGCTCGTCCAAATATACTGTACCTACAAAATTGTGCACCAATATTGCATTTTAAAAGCCTCTTAAAATGAAGTGCCCTTTAATATAGACCACATGGAGAATTCAATCAATCTGATTTTTATATATGAATAAAGGCTTGCTAAAAGTGTCAAGATGCAGCATTTTGACATGTTACTTTGTCAACCTTGTGTCACTTCTAGGAAGATTTCAACCTACTTAATCCCAAAATGTGTCCAAGTTTGTCCATAATTGTAAAGCCCTAATTATTTTTGTTGCTTTGACAAAGTCATTTCCGTAGTACAATTCTTTTACTTAAACTCTTGAGATGGAAAAATATTTTTGCAAGTTGAACATGTGTTTTTTATGACAGAATGTTAAAAAGGCACCGAATTGGTAGAATGACCCCACTACCGTGCTAACCATTTTCTTTTCCAAATGATATACTGTCTATACACATCACATATTTATATTATGGATTCTCACACCTGCCTACTCTAATAGATCTAATTTGGATGCTTATTTCTTGATTTATTTGTTATATTTTTTGTTGTGTGTGTGTGTGTGTGTGTGTGTGTGTGTGTGTGTGTGTGTGTGTGTGTGTGTGTGTGTGTGTGTGTATGTGTGTGTGTGTCTGTATCGTATTTGCGAGACATTCTACTGTACTGTTGGAGCTAGTAACATAAACATTTCACTGCACCTCCTATAACACCTGCAAATCCTTGTAGCGACCAATAAACTGATTTGATTAGAAAATGTAATTCCAAGGATATGTATGCTTTTCCCTAAAATGACTATCTGTCATATCACTCTGGAGTGGTTTGTCCACCACTGTGCCTATCCAAAAAAACCCTCTGTCATTAGTATCACCCCCGGAGTCTCTGAGCCTCTCTCCAATCTGTTTCCACAGCAACCGGACTACCGCTCAAGGGTCAGCAATCATGACACAATGACGAAGGAGAACAAGCTCTATATTCTCCAAAAGAATGGCTTCACACAAAGACTAGAGGGGTTTAGATGTTTGATGTATCATCACAGTGGCAAATTGATGTCACCGGCAAAGTGTATAGGGTCAATGAGATATACAAAATTCTTATTCCATGTCCATGTCTTTGTCTAGGCCTAGGGCATTATTTGTGGGATCTGTGTTATGCAAACGCATAAAGGGCAAACTATATGTAATATATATAATATGTAAAGTAGAGATACCCTTCCATATCATTATCCCTGAGGAGAAGACAAATAATATGCCCTACCAGTGTTTCCCTTAATAAACGTAGGTTAGGCGGAGCACTTGCCTAAAAATGTTGACCTAATTTAATGTTTGGTGTTTGAAGCCTTGAATTTTGCCTTGAGTGCATTAGCTACTTGGCAAGAAAATAATATAGGGAGAACAGGGTGCCCTATATTCATCTAGTTTGTTGAATGGCCCTGGAAAAGTCAAGAGACAAAGCTATCTATGTCACAACAAAGGGAAGACATCTACAGGTGTAGGATCTTAATTTGACATATATTGTCAAAGAAAAATAATCCTGCAGCAACAGGATTCGAACATTTAAGCTCAGGTGTTGGTCTTTCATCCCTTATCACCCCCTATTTTGTTAGAAAATCCAACTTTGAGAACTGTTTCAGATGCAATATGTTAGCCATCCCTCCTGATCAGCTTCCTCTAGCTAGCAGTAAAACAAATGTAAACTACCAACGGGACATTCAAAACTGTAATATCTTATGCTTCACGGAGTCGTGGCTGAATGACAACATTATCAACATACAGCTGGCTGGTTATACGCTGTATCAGCAGGACAGAATAGCGGTGTCTGGTAAGACAAGGGGCGGCGGACTACGTATTTTTGTAATTAACAGCTGGTGTACGATATCTAAGGAAGTCTTGAGGTTTTGCCCCGCCTAAGGTAGAGTATCTCATGATAAGCTGTAGACCACAGTATCTACTTAGAGAGTTTTCATCTGTATTTTTCGTAGCTGTCTACATACCACCACAGACTGAGGCTGGCACTAAGACCGCACTGAATGAGCTGTATTCCGCCATAAGCAAGTAGGAAAACGCTCACCCAGAGGCGGCGCTCCTTGTAGCCGTGGACTATAATGCAGGGAAACTTAAACCCGTCTTACCAAATTTCTATCAGCATGTTAAATGTGCAACCAGATGGGAAAAAAAAACTCTGGACCACCTTTACTCCACACACAGAGACGCATACAAAGCTCTCCCTCACCCTCCATTTGGCAAATCTGACCATAATTCTATCCTCCTGATTCCTGCTTACAAGCAAAAATTAAAGCAGGAAGCACCAGTGACTCGATCAATAAAACAGTGGTCTGATGAAGCAGATGCTAAGCTACAGGACTGTTTTGCTAGCACAGACTGGAATATGTTTCGGGATTCCTCCGATGCATTTAGGAGTACACCACCTCAGTCATTGGCTTCACAAATAAGTGCATCGATGACATCATCCCCACAATGACTGTACGTCCATACCCCAACCAGAAGCCATGGATTACAGGAAACATCTGCACTGAGCTAAAAGCTAGAGCTGCTGCTTTCAAGAGCTAGAGCTGCTGCTAACCCGGAAGCTTATAAAGAAATCCCGCTATGCCCTCCGACGAACCATCAAAGACGCGAAGTGTCAATACAAGACTAAGATTGAGTCATACTACACCAGCTCTGATGCTCGACGGATGTGGCAGGGCATGCAAACCATTACAGACTACAAAAGGGAAGCACAGCCGAGAGATGCCCAGTGACAAAAGTGTACCAGACGAGCTAAACTGCTTCTATGCTCGCTTTGAGGCAAATAACACTGAAACATGCATGAGAGCGCCAGCTGTTCCGGAAGACTGTGTGATCACACTCCACACAGCCGATGTGAGTAAGACCTTTAAACAGGTCAACATTCACAAGGCCGCACGGCCAGACGGATTACCAGGACATGTACTGCGAGCATGTGCTGACCAACTAGCAAATGTCTTCACTAACATTTTCAACCTCTCCCTGTCCGAGTCTGTAATACCAACAAGTTTTAAGCAGACCACCATAGTCCCTGTGCCCAAGAACACTAAGGTAACCTGCATAAATGACTACAGATGAATAGCACTCATGTCTGTAGCCATGAACTCACATCCACAATGAGATAGCCAGCCTGCCACTAGCACAGTCAGTGTAGTCAGCTCAGCTATCCCCATTGAGACCGTGTCTGTGCTTCGATCTAGGTTGGGCAAAACTAAACATGGTGGTGTTCGCCTTAGCAATCTCACTGGAATAAAGACCTCCTCCATTCCTGTCATTATCGACAGAGATTGTGATAACTCACATCTCAAAATATGGCTAATTAATGTTAGATCCCTCACTTCCAAGGCAATTATAGTCAATTAACTAATCACTTATCATAATCTTGATGTGATTGGCCTGACTGAAACATGGCTTAAGCCTGATTAATTTACTGTGTTAAATGACGCCTCACCTCCTGGTTACACTAGTGACCATATCCCCCGTGCATCCTGCAATGGCAGTAGTGTTGTTAACATTTACAATAGCAAATTTCAATTTACAAAAAAAAACATCTGCGTTTTCGTCTTTTGAGCTTCTAGTTATGAAATCTATGCAGCCTACTCAATTACTTTTTATAGCTACTGTTTACAGGCCTCCTGGGCCATATACAGCGTTACTCACGGAGTTCCCTGAATTCCTATCATACCTTGTAGCCATAACAGATAATATTCAAATTTTTGGTGACTTTAATATTCACATGGAAAAGTGCACAGACCCACTCCAAAAGGCTTTCGGAGCCATCATCGACTCAATGGGTTTTGTCCAACATGTCTCCGGACCTACTCACTGCCACAGTCTGGACCTAGTTTTGCCCCGTGGAATAAATGTTGTGGCTCTTCATGTTTTTCCTCATAATCCTGGACTATCGAACCACCATTTTATTACGTTTGCAATCGCAACAAATAATCTGGTCAGACCCCAACCAAGGATCATCAAAAGCCGTGCTACAAATTCTCGGAAACCCAAAGATTCTTAGTTGCCCTTCCAGACTCCCTCCACCTACCCAAGGACGTCAGAATACAAACATCAGTTAACCACCTAACTGAGGAACTCAATTTAAACTTGCGTAATACCCTAGATGCAGTCGCACCCCTACAAACAGAAAACATCTGTCATAAGAAACTAGCTTCCTGGTATACAGAAAATACCCAAGCTCTGAAGCTAGCTTCCAGAACATTGGAACAGAAATGGCGCCACACCAAACTGGAAGTCTTCCAACTAGCTTGGAAAGACAGTACCGTGCAGTATTGAAGAGCCCTCACTGCTGCTTGATCATCCTATTTATCCAACTTAATTGAGGAAAATAAGAACAATCCAAAATGTATTTTTGATACTGTCGCAAAGCCAACTAAAAAGCAGCATTCCCCAAGAGAGGATGGTTTTCACTTCAGCAGTGATAAATTCATGAACTTCTTTGATGAAAAGATCATGATCATTAGAAAGCAAATTACGGACTCCTCTTTAAATCTACGTATTCCTCCAAAGCTCAGTTGTCCTGAGTTTGCACAACTCTGCCAGGACCTAGGATCAAGGGAGACACTCAAGTTTTTAATACTATATCTCTTGACACATTGATGAAAATAATAATTGCCTCTAAACCTTCAAGCTGCATACTGGACCCTATTCCAACTAAACTACTGAAAGAGCTGCTTCCTTGCTTGGCCCTCCTATGGTGAGCATAATAAATGGCTCTCTATCGACGAGATGTGTACAGAACTCACTAAAAGTGGCAGTAATAAAGCCTCTCTTGAAAAGCCTAACCTTGACCCAGAAAATATAAAAACTATCGGCCTATATCGAATCTCCCATTCCTCTCAAAAAAAATTGAAAAAGCAGCAACTCACTGCCTTCCTGAAGACAAACAATGTATACGAAACGCTTCAGTCTGGTTTTAGACCCCATCACAGCACTGAGACTGCACTTGTGAAGGTGGTAAATGACCTTTTAATGGTGTCAGACCTTGGCTATGCATCTGTCCTTGTGTTCCTAGACCTTAGTGCTGCTTTTGATATCATCGATCACCACATTCTTTTGGAGAGATTGGAAACCCAAATTGGTCTACACGGACAAGTTCTGGCCTGGTTTAGATCTTATCTTTCGGAAAGATATCAGTTTGACTCTGTGGATGGTTTGTCCTCTGACAAATCAACTGTACATTTTGGTGTTCCTCAAGGTTCCGTTTTAGGACCACTACTGATTTCACTATATATTTTACCTCTTGGTGATGTCATTCGGAAACATCATGTTAACTTTCACTGCTATGCAGACGACATACAGCTGTACATTTCAATGAAACATGGTGATGCCCCAAAATTGCCCTCCCTGGAAGCCTTTGTTTCAGACATAAGGAAGTGGATTGCAGCAAACGTTCCATTTTTAAACTCGGACAAAACAGAGATGCTATTTCTAGGTCCCAAGAAACAAAGTGATCGTCTGTTGAATCTGACAACTAATCTTGGTGGTTGTACAGTCGTCTCAATTAAAACTGTGAAGGACCTCGGTGTTACTCTGGACCCTGATCTCTCTTTTGACGAACATATCAAGACTGTTTCAAGGACAGCTTTTTTCCATCTACATAACATTGCAAAAATCAGAAATTTCCTGTCCAAAAAATGAGGCAGAAAAATTAATCCATGCTTTTGTCATTTCTAGGTTAGACTACTGCAATGCTCTACTTTCCGGCTACCCGGATAAAGCACTAAATAAACTTCAGTTAGTGCTAAACACGGCTGCTAGAATCTTGACTATAACCAAAAATGTGATTATATTTCTCCAGTGCTAGCCTCTCTACACTGGCTTCCTGTTAAGGCAAGGGCTGATTTCAAGGTTTTACTGCTAACCTACAAAGCATTACATGGGCTTGCTCCTACCTATCTTTCCGATTTGGTCCTGCCGTACATACCTACACGTACACTACGGTCCCAAGGCGCAGGCCTCCTTTCTGTCTCTACAATTTCTAAGCGAACAGCTGGAGGCAGGGCTTTCTCCTATAGAGCTCCATTTTTTATGGAATAGTCTGTCTATCCATGTGAGAGACATAGACTTGGTCTCGACCTTTAAGTCTTTATTGAAGACTCATCTCTTCAGTAGGTCCTATGATTGAGTGTAGTCTGTCCTAGGAGTGTGAAGGTGAACAGAAAGGCACTGGAGCAACGAACCGCCCTTGCTGTCTCTGCCTGGCCGGTTCCCCTCTCTCCGCTGGGATTCTCTGCCTCAAACCCTATTACAGGGGCTGAGTCACTGGCTTACTTGTGCTCTTCCATGCCATCCCTAGGAGGGGTGCGTCACTTGAGTGAGTTGAGTCACTGACGTGATCTTCCTTTCCGGGTCGGAGCCCCCCCTTGGGTTCGTGCCGTGGGGGAGATCTTTGTGGGCTATACTCGGCCTTGTCTCAGGATGGTAAGTTGGTGGTTGAAGATATCCCTCTAGTGCTGTGGGGGCTGTGCTTTGGCAAAGTGGGTGGGGTTATATCCTGCCTGCTTGGCCCTGTCCGGGGGTATCGTCGGCCGGTGCCACAGAGTCTCCAGACCACTCCTGTCTCAGCCTCCAGTATTTATGCTGCAATAGTTTATGTGTCGGGGAGCTAGGGTCAGTCTGTTATATCTGGAGTATTTCTCCTGTCTTATCTGGTGTCCTGTGTGAATTTAAGTATGCTCTCTAATTCTCTCTCCCTTTTTCTTTCTTTATTTCTCTCTCTCTCTCTCTCTCTGAGGACCTGAGCCCTAGGACTATGCCTCAGGACTACCTGGCCTGATGACTCCTTGCTGACCCCAGTCCACCTGGTCGTGCTGCTGCTCCAGTTTCAACTGTTCTGCCTTCAGCTTTGGAACCCTGACCTGTTCACCAGACGTGCTACCTGTCCCTGACCTACTGTTTTCAACTATCTAGAGACAGCAGAAGTAGAGATACTCTAAAGGATCGGCTATGAAAAGCCAATAGACATTTACTCCTGAGGTGTTTACCTGTTGCACTCTCTACAACTACTGTCATTATTATTTGACCCTGCTGGTCATCTATGAACAATTGAACATCTTGGCCATGTTCTGTTGTAGTTGGTAGCCTAAATCCTGCCTGACATTGACATATGTTAGCGTACTGTAACCACACACACAGTATGTGTGTGTGTGTGTGTTAAGTTTGGGCGATTGTGTACAAGCCTACATCGCACGATTGCGCCCCATATCGATCCTCGATCGCTATTGGGGGGGGCTTTCTTATGGCTACCCATGTATTTCCATGGAAATATAAAGTTTATTTGGAAAGTAATAAATATATATATTTTTAAAGGCATTCATGATTTGTGTAAATGTAATATACTAACTATTAGTCTTGTTTAAAATATGAAATGGTATTACATTTGGTGAAGAGCACATTATGACCTGTTTAGGACTCGAAACTCAAGTTTAGGATTTGAGACTGGACTTGAGACTTGTTGGTCTTGACTTGAGACTTGACTCGGACTTGCCTGTCTTGACTTGGGACTTGACTTGGGACTTGAGTGCTAAGACTTGAGAATTACTTGTGACTTGTAAAACAATGACTTGGTCCCACCTCTGGGAACACCTATGTGAGAATGCTATTAATTGACTACATTTCAGTGTTCAACACCATAGTGCACTCAAAGCTCATCAATAAGCTAGCGACCCTGGGTCTAAACACCTCCCTCTGCAACTGTATCCTGGACTTCCTGACGGGCTGCCCCCAGGTAGGTAACAACACATCTGCCATGCTGATCCTCAACACAGGGGCCCCTCAGGGGTGTGTGCTCAGTCTCCTCCTGTACTCGGCAGCGTAGCCTAGTGGTTAGAGCGTTGGACTAATAACCCAAAGGTTGCTAGATCAAATCCCAGACCTGACAAGGTACAAAATCTGTCGTTCTGCCCCTGAACAAGACAGTTAACCTGCTGTTCCTAGGCCGTCATTGAAAATAAGAATTTGTTCTTAACTCACTTGCCTAGTTAAATAAAGGTAAAAAATATATTAAAAAATCCCTGTTCACTCAGGACTGCACGGCCAGGGACAACACCATCATTAAGTTTGCCGATCACCGACAACGACGAGACAGCCTATGGGGAGGAGATCCAAGACCTGTCCATGTGGTGCCAGGACAACAACTACTCCCTCAACATGATCAAGACAAAGGAGATGATTGTGGACTACATGAAAAAGAGGACTGAGCATGCCCCCATTCTCATCGACGGGGGTGTAGTGGAGCAGGTTGAGAGCTGGTGTCCACATCACCAACAAAATAACATGGTTCAAGCACACCAAGACAGTCGTGAAGAGGGCACGACAAAACCTATTCCCCCTCAGAAGACTGAAAAGATTTGGCTTGGGTCCTCACATCCTCAAAAGATTCTACAGCTGCACCATCAAGAGCATCCTGACTGGTTGCATCACTGCCTGGTATGGCAACTGCTTGGCCTCCGAATGCAAGACACTACAGAGGGTAGTGCGTATGGTCCAGTACATCCCTGGGGCCAAGCTTCCTGCCATCCAGGACCTCTATAGCAGGCGGTATCAGAGGAAGGCCCTAAAAGACTCCAGCCACCCTAGTCATAGACTGATCTCTCTGCTACTGCACGGCAAGCGGTACCGGAGTGCCAAGTCTAGGTCCAAGAGGCTTCTAAACAGCTTCTACCCCCAAGCCATAAGACTCCTGAACATCTAATCAAATGGCTACCCCAACTATTTGCATTGCCCCCGCCCCCCCTTTACATTCCTCCTACTCTCAGTTGTTATCATCTATGCATAGTCACTTCAATAACTCTACCTACATGTACATATTACCGCAACTAACCGGTGCCCCCGCACATTGACTCTGTACCAGTACCCCCCCCCCCCCGTATATAGTCTCGCTATTGTTATTTTACTGCTGCTCTTTAATTACTTGTTACTTTCATTTCTTATTCATTTTTTTAACTGCATTGTTGGTTAGGGGCTAGAAAGTAAGCATTTCACTGTAAGGTCTACACGTTGTATTCAGCATGTGACTAATGACGTGTGACGTCCATAGGCAGGAGCGAGCTCTGTCTTTCAGCACAATGTCATACAGGTAGCCTAGTCAAATAATTACCATCCAATCACAACTGTTACTCTCTCGCAGGAATTCCACTAACGGTCCATATGTAGCCAAACGTAGCTGCTGCTCATTCCATTTGCTTGAAAATTGATAAATGGTTAAAAAAAGTAAGGCCTGCGTCCATAGAGACACATATCAGCTCTACTGGTAGTACTGCTACTACCATCAGTACTACACCTGCACCTGTCGACGACACAAGTTGTTCTGCTTCCACGAGCACATACAATGCTAGCATCAGTAATTAAAAATGTGTTGTTAGCCCAGCTAGCATGGACACTGACAGTTGTGAATCTGATGAGCCGAAGAGCTACTGCACCCTTACCCGGGAAAGCACTGAACAACAGACAGGGATGTTGGACCATCGAAGAGGCGCAAATATGATGAGAACTACATTGATTTGGGGTTCACTTATATTGGGAGTAGTGCCTTTCCTCCGGGCAGCAGGTAGTCTAGTGGTGTGAGCGTTGGGCCAGTAACCAAAAGGTTGCTGGATCAAATCCCCGAGCTGACAAGGTAAAAATCTGTTGTTCTGCCCCTGAACAAGGCAGTTAAACCACTGTTCCCTGGTAGGCCGTCACTGTAAGTAAGAATTTGTTCTTAACTGACTCACCTAGTTAAATAAATAAGTAAATCCTCAGGCACAGTGTGTTATGTGTGCAGAAGTACTATATCTCACAACTTGATGAAACCTTCACTTATAAACAAAACATGCCAATTTGAAAAATAAACCACAGGATTATTTTGAGCAAGAACTAAAACGACTTTCGAGTAGTAAGACATGTATAAAAGCAACAGATACCATTAATAAGAATGGGCTAGAAGCGTCTTATATGGTGAGCTACCGAGTGGCTAGGACAGGCAAGCCCCATGCTATTGTGGAGGACTTAATGCTTTGGGGAAAGGCTAAAAAAACTATACAGACAATGCCTGCTTCACATACAAGTCAGTGAATTCTATGCGTTACATCTGGATGAGTCAATGTGGCGGGCCTGGCACAGCTCCTGGTATATGTCCGCTACGTTTATGGGTGGTAAATTAAGGAAGACATCCTCTTCTGCAAACCACTGGAAACCAGGACAACAGGAGAGGATATAAGTACTGAACAGCTTTGTGACATCAAATGGACTTTGGTGGTCAAGATGTGTTGGAATCTGTGCTGATTGTGGAAAAGCCATGACAGGGAAACATAGTGGAGTGGTAACGCGCGTGCAAGCAGCTGCTCCTTGCTCCCGATGCCACTTGGGTACACTGCAGCATCCACCGAGAGGCTCTTGCTGCCAAGGGAATGCCTGACAGCTTGAAAGACGTTTTGGACACTACAGTGAAAATTGATAACTTTGTTAACCTGTTGGGTCTAGGGGGCAGCATTTGCACGTCTGGATAAAAAAAATGTACCCGATTTAATCTGGTTACTAATCCTACCCAGTAACTAGAATATGCATATACTTATTATATATGGATAGAAAACACTCTAAAGTTTCCAAAACTGTTTGAATGGTGTCTGTGAGTATAACAGAACTCATTTGGCAGGCAAAACCCTGAGACATTTTCTGACAGGAAGTGGATACCTGATGTGTTGTATTGACTTTAAACCTATCCCATTGAAAAACACAGGGGTTTAGGAATATTTTGGCACTTCCTATTGCTTCCACTAGATGTCACCAGCCTTTACAAAGTGTTTTGAGTCTTCTGGAGGGAGATCTGACCGAACAAGAGCCATGGAACGATGATGGCCCATTAGACACCTGGCGCGCGAGTTCACGTTGGGTACCCTCGTTCCAATACGTTATAAAAGAGTATGCATTCGTCCACCTTGAATATTATTCATGTTCTGGTTAAAAAAGGCCCTAATGATTTATGCTATACAACGTTTGACATGTTTGAACGAACGGAAATATATTTTTTCCCCTCGTTCATGACGAGAAGTCCGGCTGGCTTACATCATGTGCTAACGAGACGGAGATTTTTGGACATAAATGATGAGCTTTTTTGAACAAAACTACATTCGTTATGGACCTGTGATACCTGGAAGTGACATCTGATGAAGAGAATCAAAGGTAATGGATTATTTACATAGTATTTTCGATTTTAGATCTCCCCAACATGACGTCTAGTCTGTATCGCAACGCGTATTTTTCTGGGCGCAGTGCTCAGATTATTGCAAAGTGTGATTTCCCAGTAAGGTTATTTTTAAATCTGGCAAGTTGATTGCGTTCAAGAGATGTAAATCTATAATTCTTTAAATGACAATATAATATTTTACCAATGTTTTCTAATTTTAATTATTTAATTTGTTACGCTGACTTGACTGCCGGTTATTGGAGGGAAACGATTTCCTCAACATCAATGCCATAGTAAAACGCTGTTTTTGGATATAAATATGAACTTGATAGAACTAAAAATGCATGCATTGTCTAACATAATGTCCTAGGAGTGTCATCTGATGGAGATTGTAAAAGGTTAGTGCATCATTTTAGCTGGTTTTATGGTTTTGGTGACCCTGTCTTTGACTTGACAAAACATTACACACAACTCTTGTAAATGTACTGTCCTAACATACTCTAAATTTATGCTTTCGCCGTAAAACCTTTTTGAAATCGTAAAACGTGGTTAGATTAAGGAGATGTTTATCTTTTAAATGGTGTAAAATAGTTGTATTTTTGAAAAATTAGAATTTTGACATTTATTTGGATTCAAATTTGCCGCTCTTGAAATGCACCTGCTGTTGATGGAGTGCACCACAGGTGGCACGCTAGCGTCCCACCTAGCCCCAAGAGGTTAATTAAAGTAAGGCCCCTGAACTCTCGTGTATTTTCTGCACTATGCAATGATATGGGCAGCGACTATGTAACGCTTTTACAACATACTGGTTATCAAGGGGAAAAGTATTGACATGTTTTTTATGAATTGAGAGACGAGCTTAAAGTCTTCCCTACTGACCATAATTTTCACTTTTCTGACCGCTTGCATGATGACGAGTTTCTCACACGACTGGCCTATCTGGGTGAGTTTTTTTTCTCGCCTGAATGATCTGAATCTAGGATTACAGGGACTCTCCGCAACTATATTCAATGTGCGGGACAAAATCGAGTCTATGTGAGAGTGGATTTTCGGCCCTCACTAGCATGAAAACTAAATACAGGCACAGACTGTGTGTGGAAAATTATTTAAGACAGACTATCTCCAATACAACCCAACATTGCAGAGTTATGTGCATCCTTTCAAGCATACCCTTCTCATTAACCTGTGGTGAGTTATTCACAATTTTCGATGAACAAAATAAGGTTTTATATGTAAGATGGTTAAATAAAGAGCATTAATATTGATTATTATTATATTATTATTTGTGCCCTGGTCCTATAAGAGCTCTTTGTCACTTCCCACGAGCAGGGTTGTGACATAAACTCACACTCATTCTTATGTTTAATAAATGTATGGTGTGTTCCAGGCTCTGGTGAATGACGTTCTTCACGACATGCTGAACCGGTTAATTTTTGTCTACATTGAGGACATCCTCGTCTTCTGCCGCTCCCCCCAAGAACATGTGCTCCATGTCCGGCAGGTTCTCCAGCGCCTTCTGGAGAACAAGTTGTTCGTTAAGGCAGAAAAGTGGGAGTTCCATCGCTCCACCATTCCCTTTCTGGGCTTCATCCTCTCTGCTGAGAGCGTCAAGATGGATCCCCAGAAGGTGAAAACTGTGGTGGATTGGCCTCAGCCTACGTCCAGGATGCAGCTGCAACGCTTCCTGGGGTTCGTCAACTTTTATCATTGCTTTATCCGGGTTTACAGCACCTTGGCCTGCCCCTGTCTGCCCTCACCTCTACCAAGGTTCCGTTCACGTGGTCCACGCCCGCGGACCAGGCGTTCCGGGAACTTACACACCGCTTCAGCACGGCTCTGATCCTGGTTCATCCAGACCCTACGATGTGGGGAATCGGGAGCTTGGCATTGGAGGAATGGAGGCACTGGCTTGAAAGGGCGGAGCATCAGTTCATTGTGTGGACCAACCACAAAAAACTGGAGTATTTCCGCACTGCCAAGCGCCTCAACTCCAGGCATGCAAGATGGGTCCTGCTGTTTACCCAGTTCAACTTTTCCCTCTCCTACCGGCCAAGGTCCAAGAATGTCAAGCCAGATGCCCAGTCTCGCCACTATAACCCTACAGCTACCCCCCTGGAGCCTGAGACCATCCTTCCCACCTTGTGCCTGGTAACAGAACTCAGCTGGGGTATTGGGAAACGGGCCCGGCAGGCGCAGTGGTCCCAGCCAAACCCTGGGGGGGGGGCCCAGATAACCGGATGTTTGTGATTGACGCTGTCCACTCTGCGGTTCTGGGGTGGGCCCATTCCCCCAGGCTTGCCTACCACCCGGGCTCCCAGCGGAACCTGGCCTTTGTGTGACAATGCTTTTGGTGGCCTACCATGGTTCTGGACGTCGCTGCCTTTGTCGCCACCTGCACAGTTTGTGCATGGAACAAGACCCCTCGACAAGCTCCGGCTGGCCTCCTCCAATGTCTGCCCATCCCTCATTGCCTCTGGTCTCACATCTTCTTGGACCTTGTCATGGGTCTCCCCCATCTGATGGCAACACCACCATTCTGACCATGGTGGATCACTTTTCCAAGGCCGACCACTTCATTCCTCTCCCCAAGTTACCTTCTGCTAAGGAGACGGCCCAGTTCATGATGCAACATGTCTTCCGGATCCATGGACTGCCCGTGGACATGGTCTCCGACCACGGCCCTCAGGTCTCGTCTCAGTTCTGGATGGCGTTCTGCACCCTCATTGGGTCATCGGCCAGCCTGTCCTCCAGGTTCCACCCCCAGTCTAACGGTCAGTCGGAGTGAGCCAACCAGGACCTCGAGACCACCCTGCACTGCCTGGTCTCCGCCAACCCACCACCTAGAGCCAGCAGCTAGTGTGGGTGGAATACGCCCGCAACACCCTTCCCTGCTCTGCCACGGGCCTATGACCATTTGAGTGTTCCCTAAGGTATCAGCCCCTGCTTTTCCCCGAGCAGGAAGAGGAGGTCGGCATACCTTCTGCCCAGATGTTTGTCCGCCGCTGTCGTTGTACCTGGAGGAGAGCCCGGTCGGCCCTCCTCAAGACCACCTACAGGTGTCGACGACAAGCGGATCGCCATTGGATCCCGGCTCCCCGGTATCGTCTCGGGCAGAAGGTATGGCTATCCACCCGGGATCTGTCCCTCCGGGTGGAATCCTGCAAACTCTCCCCCCAGTTTATCGGCCAGTTCCCCATCTCTAAGATCATTAGCCCCTCTGCTGTTTGTCTTTTGTTGCCCCGTACCCTTCATATACATTCCACCTTTCATGTGTCCAGAGTCAAACCCATGTCTCACAGCCCTTTGTAACGCTGAGTCTGCCTGCCGACCGGTATCTTTGCTCCCCTCTGGATTACCGACCTCTGCCTTACCCTGACCTTGAGCCTGCCTGCTGCCCGGTACTGTTGCCCCACCTCTGGTTTTCTAACCCCTGCCTGCCTTGACCTGTCTATTGCCTGCCCGTTGGAATATTAAACCATTGTTTATTCAACGTGGTCTGCATCTGGGAATTACCTTCATACCTGATATGTATAGAACATCCATAATTGATAAGTAAGTATGTACAAGGTTCATGGCATGCTCACTTATCTGGGTTGAGAGAGCGTGCCGAACCACAGACCACACTGATAGTGTAGACATAAAATTGAGGCTGTAGGACCTCAAGTGTGTTGCCCAACTTGCAGCAGCACAGATAGAGTCCAGGGAGGCCCCTCTGGACAGGTTCCATGAAGTGCCATACCACTGGTGAAGTGTGCTACCATGCCGTCTGGAGTTGGTCTACATACTGCAGCTTGAAGATTGACACTGTATTGGTAATCTAATGTGCCAGTCTCTGTTTCGAGACAGCTCACCCTTTGGTGTTCTCCCCATAGCACACAAAAAGCTGTCTGATTGACGAACAGTTCTTGTTGCAGCATGATAGGCAATCAATGCCCTAACCGGGAAAAATGTATGCAACTCACGACTCTTCTGTGATGAGTGGGGAGGCGGGTGAATGATTAAGGGATGGCTAGCATGTGATGAAGGCACCTTAGGTAAGAATGCTGGATTTGGCAAAGCACTGCCTTAGATCCTTTTTCTGCTAAATTGAAGCATGAAGGGTGGGTAGGGTGGCTGAAATAACAGCCAATATAAAGGCAGTCTTAAATGAGAGCTCACATAGCTCAAGTGAAGAAGGGGCTCAAATGCTGGGCTCATAAGTGATCGTAGGACAAGATCTAACTCCCATGAGGGTACTGAAAGAGCCTTGGGATGCCGTAGCCTGCGGGCACCTTTCATGAATTGCGATACTTGAGGGTGTGCCCCTGGTGATACACCACAAGCTGGTTATAGAGATGGCTGCCATATAAACGTTCAATGTAGATGGGGACTTTCCTGGCCATAAGCTCCTGGAGGAAAGTCAAAATGACAGAAATTAACCAATCACCTGGTTATACTGAATGAAGGATGGTTTTGATTGTCAGAATTTTGAAGGGAAGTGCTGAAAGATGATGATTCAGGCACCTTAGGTCCAGGATCGGATGAAGATCTCCGCCCTTGGTACAAAAAAATAGATAGAATAGAACCCGCAGTTTTGTTAAGCTACCTCATCGATTGCATGCTTTTCCAGGAGCGGGGAGTTTTCTGAGCATCATTTGGTTTTGAGAAGGGTTTCAATCTGTTGTTTTCAAAACAACCCTCAAGCATGTACAAAATTGTACTGCGTAGCCTTGTGCTAGAGTGCGTAACACCCATTTGTTGGCTGTTGACCGTTCCAGCTGGAAATGTGGTGCTCAAGGAAACTGTGTTGCGCTAGAGAGTCTCATCAGGAGCGAGGCTCTGCATGCTGTGGTGCAGAGGGGACACGGCAGGTGCAGCATGAGTCTGAGCCTGGTTTCTTGGCATCCCAGTTGGGGCCCTTGCACGGGAGTAATGGGTTGCTGGCTGATGCATTCTATGCTTTGGAATGAGGTGTTGAAGCTCCATCTGTGCTTATCTGTCCTCCTTAGACACATGGAGGTGGTGAGCCCCTGCTGGGCCAAATGTCTGGCATGGTGATATGGGTACATCTAGGAGTTGAACCCTTTCTTTTTCAGCTTGGACTGCACTAACCATAGGTGGCACCATGCAACACACAGTGTTGCCAAAGATTTCCCAACCATCGGAGCATTGCCCTGAAGGCATTGGTTGAGCAGATCTGTAACTGTAGACAGTTCTTTCATGGGCTCAGCATCATAGTTTGCGGAGAGGCTTTCCTGCAGCTCCTACTGATATAAGGCCAGTTTCGTTGCTGAATTGCTTAGCCTAGTGGCTGAAGCAGTGCTGGGAAATCGACAAAACCATTCTAATCTGCACCATAAAGTGTAGCTAAGCGAGTGCATATGCTTGGCATGGCAGGGGTTCTGTCATTTGGCGTAAGTGCATTGAAATCTGGAAGTCTTTGAACAATGGGATGGATGTCTCAGTCTTTGAAGAACCTCAAGCTGAACCTCGGCAAGACGGAGCTGCTCTTCCTCCTGGGGAAGGACTGCCCTTTCCATGATCTCGCCATCACGGTGGACAACTCCATTGTGTCCTCCTCCCAGAGTGCTAAGAGCCTCGGCGTGACCCTGGACAACACCCTGTCGTTCTCCGCTAACATCAAGGTGGTGACTCGATCCTGTAGGTTCATGCTATACAACATTCGCAGAGTACGACCCTGCCTTACACAGGAAGCGGCGCAGGTCCTAATCCAGGCACTTGTCATCTCCCGTCTGGATTACTGCAACTCCCTGTTGGCGGGGCTCCCTGCCTGTGCCATTAAACCCATACAACTCATCCAGAACACCACAGCCCGTCTTGTGTTCAACCTTCCCAAGTTCTCTCACATCACCCCGCTCCTCCGCACACTCCACTGGCTTCCAGTTGAAGCTCGCATCTGCTACAAGACCATGGTGCTTGCCTACGGAGCTGTGAGGGGAACGGCACCTCCTTACCTTCAGGCTCTGATCAGGCCATACACCCAAACAAGGGTACTGCGTTCATCCACCTCTGGCCTGCTGGCCCCTCTACCTCTGCGGAAGCACAGTTCCCGCTCAGCCCAGTCAAAACTGTTCGCTGCTCTGGCACCCCAATGGTGGAACAAGCTCCCTCACGACGCCAGGACAGCGGAGTCAATCACCACCTTCCGTAGACACCTGAAACTCCACCTCTTTAAGGAATACCTGGGATAGGATATAGTAATCCTTCTAACCCCCCCCCCCCCCCAAAAAAAAAAATATAGATGTACTATTGTAAAGTGGTTGTTTCACTGGATATCTTAAGGTGAATGCACCAATTTGTAAGTCACTCTGGATAACAGCGTCTGCTAAATGACGTAAATGTAAATGTAAATTAATTCATCAAACTTGGACGTGTGCACCATGACAAGAGGTGCATGTTCCAAGTTGAGGTTCCTGCTTGCCCTCTCAAAGATTTTAGACAAGGATATTTTCTGGTCGACCATCACTGCCAGGCCGGCAGGCTGGGACTGGATGATGCTAGAGCTGTAGTACATAGCATAATCAGAGCGCTCATAGTCTGTGTCATAAGAATGGGAAGCTGACAATTACTCCGGAGGTGCTGACCTGTTGCCCCCTCTACAACCACTGTGATTATTATTATTATTATTATTATTATTTGACAACCCCCCCGTATGAACATCTTGGCCATTTACTATTATAATCTCAACCCGGCACAGCCAGAAGAGGACTGACCACCCCTCAGAGCCTGGTTCCTCTCTAGGTTTCTTCCTAGGTTCCTGCCTTTCTAGGGAGTTTTTCCTAGCCACTGTGCTTCTACATCTGCATTGCTTGCTGTTTGGGGTTTTAGGCTGAGTTTCTGTACAGCACTTTGTGACATCGGCTGATGTAAAAATGGCAGACTCATCTGATGAAAATCCAGAGGCTCCGTCCCCAAAGCACGCTGCTACCCTGTGCAGCATGTTCAGATCCCAAGCAAAGAACGCAAAGTGTGTGCTCATTTGAAGTTGGGAGTTGTTTTTCACACTGTTAACATGGGTGGAATGACATCATGTGTACAGCACTGAATCAGTGTGCAAAGAACGAATTTTAACATAAGAGAAGTGTGTCCCAAGAAAAAGGTAACAAAAACTAGCTTTTTGTTTGTGTGTCTCAGTGTATGCTTCGATTACCTCGGCATCGGTCTTGGATGCTTACCGTTGGCTCCAACCCATCGTGTTTCGGGTTCGAGACTCCAACCTAAATATATATTAAGGTCCGGCTCGAAACTCCCGCCTATATGAAACTATCTGGGTTAGGGTTAGGGTTGAGCTCCCAAGTGGCATAGCGGTCTAAGGCACTGCATCTCAGTGCTAGAGGCGTCACTACAGACACCCTGGTTCGATTTAAGGCTCTATCACAACTGGCCGTGATTGGGAGTCCCATAGGGTGGCGCACAATTGGCCCAGCATCGTCTGGGTTTGGACGGTGTAGGCTCTCATTGTAAATAAGAATTTGTTCTTAACTGACTTGCCTAGTTAAATAAGGGTTAAATAAAAAATATTTTAAAAACATACAAATAATCTGACTGGCAGAGTCAAGCACGGACTGTCAGTCTCGGCGTTGGTGGACTTGGTCAAGCGAGGACCGGTAGCCTACAACACCGCTGAGCTCCGTGATCACAGCAAAACTCCAAGTGAGGGAGTGGTAATGTTGGATCAATGGACTGGTGTCAAGCAGGGACTGGCACAACACCACGGGTCAACAAGCACCAACAGCCTCCCGAGTGGCGCAGTGGTCTAAGGTGTGCAACTATAGATTCTGGGTTCGAGTCCAGGCTCTGTCGCAGCCGGCCGCGACCGGGAGATCCATGGGGCGGCGCACAATTGGCCCAGTGTCATCCGGGTTAGGGGAGGGTTTGGCCGGCATGGATGTCGTTGTCCCATCGCGCACTAGCAACTCCTGTGGCAGGCTGGGCGCAGTGCAAGCTGACTTCAGTCGCCAGGTGTACAGTGTTTCCTTCGCCACATTGGTGCGGCTGGCTTCCAGGTTAAGTGGGCATTGTGTCAAGAAGCAGTGTGGCTTGGTTGGGTTGTGTTTCGGAGGACGCACGGCTCTCAACCTTTGCCTCTCCCGAGTCAAGCGATGAGACATGACTAACTACCAACTGGATACCACGAAATTGGGGAGAAAAAGGGGTAAAAATGTAATAGTCATGTAATAGTGATGAAATCTATGCAGCCTACTCACTAACTTTTTATAGCTACTGTTTACAGGCCTCCTGGGCCATATGCAGTGTTCCTCACTGAGTTCCCTGAATTCCTATCGGATCTTGTAGTCATAGCAGATAATATTCTAATTTTTGTGACTTTAACATTCACATGGAAAAGTCCACAGACCCACTCCAAAAGGCTTTCGGAGCCATCATCAACTCAGTGGGTTTTGTCCAACATGTCTCTGGACCTACTCACTGCCACAGTCATACTCTGGACCTAGTTTTGTCCCATGGAATAAATGTTGTGGATCTTAATGTTTTTCCTCATAATCCTGGATTATCGGACCACCATTTTATTGCGTTTGCAATTGCAACAAATAATCTGCTCAGACCCCAACCAAGGAGCATTAAAAGTCGTGCTATAAATTCTCAGACAACCCAAAGATTCCTTGATGCCCTTCCAGACTCCCTCTGCCTACCCAAGGACGTCAGAGGACAAAAATCAGTTAACCACCTAACCGAGGAACTCAATTTAACCTTGCGCAATACCCTAGATGCAGTTGCACCCCTAAAAATTAAAAACATCTGTCATAAGAAACTAGCTCCCTGGTATACAGAAAATACACGAGCTCTGAAGCAAGCTTCCAGAAAATTGGAACGGAAATGGCGCCACACCAAACTGGAAGTCTTCCGACTAGCTTGGAAAGACAGTACCGTGCAGTATCGAAGAGCCCTCACTGCTGCTCGATCATCCTATTTTTCCAACTTAATTGAGGAAAATAAGAACAATCCGAAATTTATTTTTGATACTGTCGCAAAGCTAACTAAAAAGCAGCATTCGCAAATGGAGGATGGCTTTCACTTCAGCAGTAATACATTTATGAACTTCTTTGAGGAAAAGATCATGATCATTAGAAAGCAAATTACGGACTCCTCTTTAAATCTGGGTATTCCTCCAAAGCTCCATTGTCCTGAGTCTACACAACTCTGCCATGACCTAGGATCAAGGGAGATACTAAAGTGTTTTAGTACTATATCTCTTGACACAATGATGAAAATAATCATGGCCTCCAAACCCTCAAGCTGCATACTGGACCCTATTCCAACTAAACTACTGAAAGAGCTGCTTCCTGTGCTTGGCCCTCCTATGTTGAACATAATAAACGGCTCTCTATCCACCGGATGTGTACCAAGCTCACTAAAAGTGGCAGTAATAAAGCCTCTCTTGAAAAAGCCGAATCTTGACCCAGAAATTATAAAAAACTATCGGCCTATATCGAATCTTCCATTCCTCTCAAAAATTTTTGAAAAAGCTGTTGCACAGCAACTCACTGCCTTCCTGAAGACAAACAATGTATACGAAACGCTTCAGTCTGGTTTTAGACCCCATCATAGCACTGAGACTGCACTTGTGAAGGTGGTAAATGACCTTTTAATGACATCAGACCGAGGCTCTGCATCTGTCCTCGTGCTCCTAGATCTTAGTGCCGCTTTTGATACCATCGATCACCACATTCTTTTGGAGAGATTGGAAACCCAAATTGGTCTACATGGACAAGTTCTGGCCTGGTTTAGATCTTATCTGTCGGAAAGATATCAGTTTGTCTCTGTGAATGGTTTGTCCTCTGACAAATCAATTGTAAATTTCGGTGTTCCTCAAGGTTCCGTTTTAGGACCACTATTGATTTCACTATATATTTTACCTCTTGGGGATGTCATTCGAAAACATAATGTTACATTTCACTGCTATGCGGACGACACACAGCTGTACATTTCAATGAAACATGGTGAAGCCCCAAAATTGCCCTCGCTAGAAGCCTGTGTTTCAGACATAAAGAAGTGGATGGCTGCAAACTTTCTACTTTTAAACTCGGACAAAACAGAGATGCTTGTTCTAGGTCCCAAGAAACAAAGAGATCTTCTGTTGAATCTGACAATTAATCTGGATGGTTGTACAGTCGTCTCAATTAAAACTGTGAAGGACCTCGGTGTTACTCTGGACCCTGATCTCTCTTTTGACGAACATATCAAGACTGTTTCAAGGACAGCTTTTTTCCATCTACGTAACATTGCAAAAATCAGAAACTTTCTGTCCAAAAATGACGCAGAAAAATTAATCCATGCTTTTGTTACTTCTAGGCTGGACTACTGCAATGCTCTACTTTCCGGCTACCCGGATAAAGCACTAAATAAACTTCAGTTAGTGCTAAATACGGCTGCTAGAATCTTGACTAGAACCAAACATTTTGATCATATTACTCCAGTGCTAGCCTCCCTACACTGGCTTCCTGTTAAGGCAAGGGCTGATTTCAAGGTTTTACTGCTAACCTACAAAGCATTACATGGGCTTGCTCCTACCTATCTTTCCGATTTGGTCCTGCCGTACATACCTACACGTACGCTACGGTCACAAGACGCAGGCCTCCTAATTGTCCCTAGAATTTCTAAGCAAAGGGCTGGAGGTAGGGCTTTCTCCTATAGAGCTCCATTTTTATGGAATGGTCTGCCTACCCATGTGAGAGACGCAGACTCAGTCTCAACCTTTAAGTCTTTACTGAAGACTTATCTCTTCAGTAGGTCCTATGATTAAGTATAGTCTGGCCCAGGAGTGTGAAGGTGAACGGAAAGGCTGGAGCAACGAACCGCCCTTGCTGTCTCTGCCTGGCCGTTTCCCCTCTCTCCACTGGGATTCTCTGCCTCTAACCCTATTACAGGGGCTGAGTCACTGGCGTACTGGTGTTCTTCCATGCCGTCCATGGGAGGGGTGCGTCACTTGAGTGGGCTGAGTCACTGACGTGGTCTTCCTGTCTGGGTTGGCGCCCCCCCCCCCCCCCTCTTGGGTTGTGCCGTGGTGGAGATCGTTGTGGGCTGTACTCGTCCTTGTCTTAGGACGGTAAGTTGGTGGTTGGAGACATCCCTCTAGTGGTGTGGGGGCTGTGCTTTGGCAAAGTGGGTGGGGTTATATCCTGCCTGTTTGGCCCTGTCCGGGGGTTTCATCGGATGGGGCCACAGTGTCTCCTGACCCCTCCTGTCTCAGCCTCCAGTATTTATGCTGCAGTAGTTTATGTGTCGGGGGGCTAGGGTCAGTCTGTTACATCTGGAGTATTTCTCTTGTCTTATCCGGTGTCCTGTGTGAATTTAAATATGCTCTCTCTAATTCTCTCTTTCTCTCTTTCTTTCTTTCTCTCGGAGGACCTGAGCCCTAGGACCATGCCTCAGGACTACCTGGCATGATGACTCTTTGCTGTCCCCAGTCCACCTGGCCGTGCTGCTGCTCCAGTTTCAACTGTTCTGCCTGCGGCTATGGAACCCTGACCTGTTCACCGGACGTGCTTGCTGCACCCTCGACAACTACTATGATTATTATTATTTGACCATGCTGGTCATTTATGAACATTTTAACATCTTGACCATGTTCTGTTATAATATCCACCCGGCACAGCCAGAAGAGGACTGGCCACCCCTCATAGCCTGGTTCCTCTCTAGGTTTCTTCCTAGGTTTTTGGCCTTTCTAGGGAGTTTTTCCTAGTCACCGTGCTTCTTTCACATGCATTGCTTGCTGTTTGGGGTTTTAGGCTGGGTTTCTGTACAGCACTTTGAGATATCAGCTGATGTACGAAGGGCTATATAAATACATTTGATTTGATTTGATTAATAAAATATTAAAACAAGCATCAACAACAGGCGATGTACAATTGCATGACTAAGACTTCCTCTGAAAAAACGTCTAAATTAATTAAAGATTTCTTCATTTATCTTAGATTAATTGTGACTATTTTAAGGAAGTGACTATTTTGAGGAAGTGGCCATGTTGTTACTACGGTGCTAAGGTACGATATGTGAACATAACACACCCACATCAAACCACACTTCCCAAGACTTCTGGTTTTTGGCATCAGTCATGGCCGCTAGCATTTCTTAATGAGCAATCTTCAAAACAAGGACAAATCAGGAAGTACATTGCAGGAAAGTTCTCCTGCAACAGGGTGATCAAATGAAGATCCTATAACTGTACAGTAAACATTAAAATATATTTTGTTGGCTAAAGAGCTCAGGTCTTTCCCTTGACAGCCATTGTGTGAATTGTCTCTCTCTGTCTGTGCTATGCTAAACTAATCCCTAGCAGGCTCCTGCCTACTCTACCATTAGCATTGCCACCTTTGGCTGTGTAAATAATGCAGGCCAGACGTTGGCTGATTAATGCATTATTCAGTGGAGAGCGGATCACACAGTATAAGGCATGAGTCCTGCTAGACCTAGCCTAATACTAGGCCGGCCACCTGACCACACCCACATAGGCAGGTGGAACACCACCCATCCACACAACGCAAAGGCTGCAGGGCTGAATGACAGTGATTAATAATGTCTTGTCATGAGGCAGACCCTGTGTCTTTATAGAAACAGAGCTGTTTGGTATGAAGTTGCAATTCTGTGGTAATTCAGGAAAGATTGGCTACTGGTTAATAAGCCAACTTGGATGTAAAGGCCTATCTACCTATCGTCGGGCTACATATATCTGTTTTCTAGTTGTTGCCCATGCATTGTCAGTGGATGTACGGCATAGTGTGTAGGCTATACCTGTGAAACCAAGTAAGGGAGCTCTTTAGCTAATCAATAACAAAACTAGCAGACACTGCAGCCGTGAAGACTTGAAGACATGCCCTCCTGCCATATGGATCCGTTAAGGGAAGTTTGGGAGGGGTAGTGTGCAAGGGCAAGTGAACAAGAGCATCATGTATTATAACTATAGGCCTCTGTGTGTGTCAGCCTGTCTTGAATTAGAACCACCTCTCTCTCCAATCACTATGGGCTGCACATGTAAGATGACTAGGGGTCACCATTGGGGTCATTTCCATGGAAACATCAATTAATGTTACCATTCTGCCCACATGCTGGGCAGGAACATAGAAATGTAATGCATTGGTGGAAGATTTGCCTAACATCTAGTGACATTCTAATGAATGTCAAAGAAATTGTCCATAGATATCTAATACAAATGATGCAGTTTACAGTGACATGTGTTCTACACTTGATATTGCCTGTGTGTGTGTGTGTGTGTGTGTGTGTGTGTGTGTGTGTGTGTGTGTGTGTGTGTGTGTGTGTGTGTGTGTGTGTGTGTGTGTGTGTGTGTGTGTGGACAGTATGTATGTGTGTTTCTGTGCGTTCTGAATAAACAATTGTCTATCCTGATCAAGTTGGAGATTAGGCCTAAAGACCAGAATATCAATATATGCGCAAAAGGGTGGGGATGAGAGTGCTCTTACATTCCAGGTGCTTTTTCTTGGGCGCCATCACCTCATGAGTGGTGGCTTTGCAGACGGCGCGAGATACCTCTGATCCCGTCAACTGGTACTGCGCAGCGGCAATACGATCCGTGAGCGTCTGCCCCGACATTTTCTCCCCGTGTAGTCGACCACCTCAAGAACTTATTTCACTAATGAGAAAAAAAAATATGAAAAGGGTGTCTTCCTACAGGAATACGGGTATCAACGATGTCAGTGCAGTGCGGTCCTCTCCAAATCCCTCACGGATAGGCCTGTGACCTTCTGGATGGGTAACACATTTTCAAAATTAGCTCAAGTAAATAAATAAAGACATAATTTGAAATTAAATCATTAGGTAACGTTTATATGTGTGTTCTGACATGGTTAGACTTACGCTAGATTGCTCTCTTCCCTTGCCTTGTGTCCCGTTATAACGTTCAGTTCAGCACCTTGGATAACGCCGCTCTTACGTAACACTACGCTGGCAATATAATATATTTCCTCGCACCACAGCAATAAAGCAATAGGCCTAACAAAGAATCAATCAGGAGATTGAAAACGTTGCGACCGCGCAGCGCTTCTTGTCCTCGGAATGAATGGATTTGGCCAAATGTCCAACCTTCATCAAAAATCCACAGAATATTCCCTTATCCGTTTTGCAGGAACATCGGATTGACGGTCAAAGTGTTTCTACTCCCCACGACGCACGCAAAACGGTAAACCGGAGGAGGTAAATGCACGGGTAGAATGTAGAGCTTTCAAAAATAACCGTTTTGTAGTAATGACGCACAGTGTCCTTGTCGGCTCGTGGGTTAAAATATTCCTACCGGACCTTTTTTTCTGATCAGGAATGTCTGATAGGCGCGTTGCCCTTCTCTCTTTGTCTACAGCAGATGCGCCTCTTCCCCCTGTGGCAGTAGCCAACACTGACCGGCGCACCAATCCAAGGACGCGGAATAGGCTACTATATGAAGATGGAGATGTTGGAAATAATAGTGTATTTAATTCACTCGTTCGTTTATTTATTTATAGTGTCTATCTGTCTGCCTTTCTATCCTCTCTTCCCTCAGTGCAGTCAGTGTTAGGCCAGGGTCAGGTGACGCTTTATTAACAAACCGACACACGCCTACGTCTACCACGCTCACCGTCGTGCGTTCTTAAAGGGGAGTATTCCTGTAGACCTACAGTATAGAACTCATATCGCTAATATGACAAAGGGTTAATTTACGAGTGTGCACTGCTGCAAGGGTGCACAATATTAGAAGCCAGGTTCGAACACACTGCGCACAGGGATTAGCCTATATTTTCCAAATGTCAGGTGCCCTCACGACGCTACTCTCTCAATTAAACTACTCTCTCATTATTACCGTAGCCTTGCCTGGTCATTGACATTTTGCCGCACACTGTAGCCTATAAGGCCATATAATTAGCCTAACTGTATTGCCTAGACCCCTTATAAATAAAGTAGCGTTATCTGCCGTTTGTTGCAAAGTCTATACAGAGCAAGATCATATAATAGACAAGAACTGCATTTTATTATAGACACATTTATTCTAGGCACCTTATCAAAGGCTCTATGATTAAAAAGATACAGTATTTTTTGTCTTGGCTGGGAAAAAACATTGGAAAAACAAACCCACTAATTGTTCCACTAATTGTTCTTGTTGGAAATCGTCGTCTAAAACGGTGGCCACTGAATAAATGCATCAAACCAGAATGTGTAATCCGCCCAGTTCATGTGCTCAGATTATTGGGTTCGTTCCAAGTAGCAGCGCACCACTGTTGAAGGGCGTGGTCACGTGACGTACCCTGAACCGCAGCCACGTCGCCAGGAGAATCAGGAAGCTTTCCATTCACTCCACTTCCTTGGTAGCTTATTCTTCAACAACTGCAAGTAAGTGAAAGAAATACAATTGATCAGTTTAGTAAGTATTTTGAAATGAATCGCCTGTATTCGATTGATCGTTTAACAAGTAAATTACGCTGCACGTATGTTGCTTATCAGTCTGTCAGAGGAGCTCAATCATATTTCTGCAGTAGCTAGCTGGTTGACATCAATGTTCAGCACAGATAACGTTACACCTTTGCCCCGTAAAGTATGTCCTAGTAGGGCCTAGGTTTATGGTGGATTAACGACGAATGCATGATGAACATGTTTTCTCAGTCACCTCATTAAATTGACCGATCAAATATTGTAATAGTGTTTACAAAGGTTTAAGGCTGTCATCGTTATTATTGTAAGGTGTTCAGAATGAATATCAGATCATGATGATTCTTTGGGGTTCCTAACATGTTTAGCCCCTTGAAGACTATAAGCTACATGTATGAAGGAGAGGAGCTGAAGAGAGGAACCCACTTCAGACTATCAGGACATCCCCTTTGTTTCCCTGTTATGTGTTTCAGGAATGGCCCAGTTTGAAGAAGTATCCCAGAAGTCTGCTGTCCACCCTAAGCCTGTAGGGTTGGTCCTACAGTATGGTACTGCTGGGTTCCGCACCAACTCTAAGCAGCTAGACCACGTCATGTTCCGAATGGGTTTACTGGCCACACTCCGCTCCAAGAAGACTAAGGCCACCATCGGAGTCATGGTCACTGCGTCACACAACCCTGAGGTGAACAAAACATGAAGTGCATTCAGTAGCCTATTAATCATTCACTGTGTCTGTGTGGCTTCAGAGTCTCTCTTTAACTGATAGTCTCTGGTGTTCTATTCTGGTGTGCTCCCAGGGCCGATTTTCAGATATTATTAGAGGAAGGTTGTCTAGTATTGATTTGGTTTCAGGTAAACTATTGCTTTTCTGACTTACACAATATCCATCTTTATCTCTTTCTCTGCCCCTCCCTCCATTTTACCTCACCCTTACTATCCAATATACTACAACGAACCCTTCCTATTCCTCTCATCATACCCCTTCTTTCCGTCTCTCCACCTCTCCCTTCCTATCCACTATATCACCCCCTCTCCAGGAGGATAACGGGGTGAAGCTGGTGGACCCCATGGGGGAGATGGTGACCCCTGCATGGGAGGGCTATGCCACCCAGCTGGCCAACGCGGAGCAGGAGGAGCTCCTCACCGCTCTGAAAGACATCATAGAGAGAGAGACCATCAGCATGGCCCAAGAGGCCAGCGTGTTCGTGGGCAAAGACACCAGGTACTGGGGTGTTAGCATTCTCTAGAAACTAAACTATAACCATGAAAATCAATGTAACGGTGTGAGTTCCTTTTGCATCACCCGGTGCCCTGGGTGGGTGGAGATTTAACTTTAGGACCAATGGAATGGTCTTAAATACGTAAACTCTTTCCACCTGAGGCACCGGGTGATGCAAATGAACGCAACCGTTCTGATTGGTCCCAGAAACCAATGGGTTGGGCCAGAACACACGTGGGTAAAGCAGCGTCTAGAAAATGTGTCATTGGCTTTGATACTCTGATTGGTTAGATATGATCCAGTCACTGATGACTTTGCTTTGTACAACATTTTGACGTCACCACAAACAACTTCAAAGATGGAATTCTCAGACTGAACTAGGTAGCGAACATACAGCAGAGGAAGAATTCAGTTTTAGTCGTCAGGCAACTCCAATATCTCCTTAGACGTTTAATCTGATTGTTTGTGTTACTTCAGGCCCAGTAGTGACAGCCTATCACAGGCAGTACTGGATGGAGTCCACGCCCTGGGAGGCCACAGTAAAGGTGCGTTAACTCTTAGGCTTCCTTAGCTGTCTATTATGTCAATCCTTCTGTCATTCTTATTCGACTACACCTTGGTGTGTGATTGATTGCTTGGTTATTTTTCTTTTTTGTAAATCACTGATTGGTATCTCTCCCTGTCTATCAGACTATGGCTTGGTGACCACACCCCAGCTGCACTACATGGTATGCTGTCAGAACACCCAGGGTCGCTATGGTGAAGCCACTGTCAAAGGTTACTACCGGAAACTCTCCCAGGCTTTCATCCAGCTCACTAAGAACGTAAGACTACATCACTCTGTCTGTCTGTAACACTATAATAACCTCCATTTAATAAGCATGATGATAGAATACAAATGGTTTATTTATCATTTATAATCACGTACACACATTTGTAAGCAGTTTTAAGCATGTATATTGTTTTACAAATCATGTATACACATTTTCAAGCAGTTAATAATGATTGTGCATGAAAAATAATGTTACCCATTCCGGCCCCTCTCTCCAGGTGCCTAACCGTACAGATGATCAGAAAGCCCTGCTGGTGGACGGCGCTAATGGTATCGGGGCTCTGAAGGTGTGTGAGATGGAGACCTACCTAAAGAATGAGCTGCAGCTGTCCCTCTTCAACGACGGCTCCAGTGGAAAACTCAACCACCTGTGTGGAGCCGACTACGTCAAAGTACAGCAGAGAGCTCCCAAAGGTGTGACTGCAGTCCAGTAGACCTCACCTTGTCTCTTATCTTTCCATGTGCACATCTCAATAGACCACAAATAGCATCCTCGCCCAGTTTTCTGTATTTGATTTGCACTGCATCTGTATTGCTGTGAAGAGATGGGGTAAGTCAAGTGAAAGCTATATGGAGAATATCCACTTGCAACTGTCATTTTACATTTCTGATCTGTATAGGGAAAGAAACAAGGAGAGGAAGCTACTTAAGATGATTTACGTTAGTCATTTAGCAGACACTCTTATCCAGAGCGACTTACGGTAGCGAGTGCATACATTTTCATACTTGTTTTTCCATACTGTCCCCTGTGGGAATTGAACCCACAACCCTGGCATTGCAAGCTCCATGCTCTACCAACTGAGCTACACGGGACCACAGTTGTTGAGGTAGGGCTCACCTCATGGTGTGTCCTAATGCACGGTGAGGTCGAAACAGAACTTTGACTCATGGGTGTGTCTCTCAGACTACAGGTGACTGATAAACAGACCTGCTAGATCTCATTATGAAACACAGGACAGTCAGGATTGTTATATTATGGTTTCCATGTTTGACAACCAGAGGGAAGACATCTCAATGAGTTACATTTAATAAATACTGTAGGCTACAGCCAGACTCCTGAAGTGGATGGCTCTGACCCTTCTTCTCTCTTTTTTTCCTCTTTCTCTCTCTCTCTCTAGGGGTAGAGATGACTGCTGGGGAGCGTTGCTGTTCCTATGATGGCGATGCTGATCGTATAGTTTATTACTACAGCGGCTCTGCAGGGAGATTCCATCTGCTAGATGGAGACAAGATTGCCACTCTCATCAGCACCTACCTCAAAGAACTGCTCACACAAGTATATACACACACACACTCGCTATACTTACCTAGGATGCTTTAATCTCTGGTGGGCAGACTGCAGTATAGATAAGTGGTACCGTCGATCTGTCTCTGTACTATGAGCACCGTTAGCTAACGAGCAGCAATAGTTCCGGGGCTTGGGTTTTTCATCACTGGTTATTTGGATAAATCACGATTTCGCAGGTGTATGGCATCTTTTGAAATTTGTAAGGGAAGGTGACATTTGGCCCATAGCTTGCGAAGACAGAGGGTGGAGCTACTCATTCCGGTTCTGCTCCTCGGTCTAGCATTTCTTCATCGCTTCTCTTAAAATGTATGGACTCAGAACTTAATCGAGCAGCTGACCAATTACGCAAGACTTTAGTTCTGGGTTAACCAAGATGAATGATGCTTAAACACGCCCCTACATAACACACACCGACTCAGTACCATCCTCATTCAGAAGTGTGCACACACTAACCTGTGTTCCCCCTGTGTGTGTTTGGTTTGTGCAGGCTGGTCTTGACCTGCAGATAGCCGTGGTGCAGACAGCGTACGCTAACGGCAGCTCTACACAATACCTGGAAGATACCATGAAGGTGTGGACACACACTCCTCAGTCTTTCTAACACACACACTCCTCAGTCTTTCTAACACACACACTCCTCAGTCTTTCTAACACACACACTCCTCAGTCTTTCTAACACACACACTCCTCAGTCTTTCTAACACACACACTCCTCAGTCTTTCTAACACACACACTCCTCAGTCTTTCTAACACACACACTCCTCAGTCTTTCTAACACACACACTCCTCAGTCTTTCTAACACACACACTCCTCAGTCTTTCCGACACACACACACACACACTCCTCAGTCTTTCCGACACACACACACACACACTCCTCAGTCTTTCCGACACACACACACACACTCCTCAGTCTTTCCGACACACACACACTCCTCAGTCTTTCCGACACACACACACTCCTCAGTCTTTCCGACACACACACACTCCTCAGTCTTTCCGACACACACACACTCCTCAGTCTTTCCGACACACACACACTCCTCAGTCTTTCCGACACACACACACACACACTCCTCAGTCTTTCCGACACACACACACACACACACACTCCTCAGTCTTTCCGACACACACACACACACACACACACACTCCTCAGTCTTTCCGACACACACACACACACACACTCCTCAGTCTTTCCGACACACACACACTCCTCAGTCTTTCCGACACACAAATCAAATCAAATTTATTTATATAGCCCTTCTTACATCAGCTGATATCTCAAAGTGCTGTACAGAAACCCAGCCTAAAACCCAAAACAGCAAGCAATGCATGTGAAAGAAGCACGGTGGCTAGGAAAAACTCCCTAGGAAAAACTCCCTAGAAAGGACAAAAATCTAGGAAGAAACCTAGAGAGGAACCAGGCTATGAGGGGTGGCCAGTCCTCTTCTGGCTGTGCAGGGTGGATATTATAACAGAACATGGTCAAGATGTTAAAATGTTCATAAATGACCAGCAGTGCAACAAGCACGTCCGGTGAACAGGTCAGGGTTCCATAGCCGCAGGCAGAACAGTTGAGACTGGAGCAGCAGCACGGCCAGGTGGACTCGGGACAGCAAGGAGTCATCATACCAGGTAGTCCTGAGGCATGGTCCTAGGGCTCAAGTCCTCCGAGAGAAAGACAGAAAGAGAGAATTAGAGAGAGCATATTTAAATTCACACAGGACACCGGATAAGACAAGTGACTCAGCCCCTGTAAAAGGGTTAGAGGCAGAGAATCCCAGTGGAAAGAGGGGAACCAGCAAGGCAGAGACAGCAAGGGCGGTTCGTTGCTCCAGCCTTTCCGTTCACTTTCACACTCCTGGGCCAGACTATACTTAATCATAGGACCTACTGAAGAGATAAGTCTTCAGTAAAGACTTAAAGGTTGAGACTGAGTCTGCGTCTCTCACATTGGTAGGCAGACCATTCCATAAAAATGGAGCTCTATAGGAGAAAGCCCTACCTCCAGCCGTTTGCTTAGAAATTCTAGGGACAATTAGGAGGCCTGCGTCTTGTGACCGTAGCGTACGTGTAGGTATGTACGGCAGGACCAAATCGGAAAGATAGGTAGGAGCAAGCCCATGTGATGCTTTGTAGGTTAGCAGTAAAACCTTGAAATCAGCCCTCAGTCTTTCCGACACACACACACACACTCCTCAGTCTTTCCGACACACACACACACACACACACCCCAGTCTTTCCGACACACACTCACTCAGTCTTTCACGACACACACACACACACACACACACACACACACACTCCTCAGTCTTACGACACACACACACACACACTCCTCAGTCTTTCCGACACACACACTCCTCAGTCTTTCCGACACACACATGCGATCAGTGCTGACCTCTCGTCCCTCCTCCCAGGTGATAGTGAGGTGTACCAAGACAGGAGTGAAACACCTTCACCATGCAGCCCAGGAGTTTGACATTGGTGTTTACTTTGAGGCTAACGGCCACGGGACTGTGAGTAAGCAACATACAAATACACACTCACACTGAAAGCACCCGATCAAAGGCCGCCCGTCTGACTATGGTTATGTTGTGGTCCTGTCTCAGGTTCTGTTCAGTAAAGCAGCAGAGGAGAAGATTCAGAAGCTAGCCCAGGACTCCAACACCAACGACGAGAGGAGGAGAGCTGCACTTCTACTGCAGAACACGGTCAACCTCATCAACCAGGTATGGCCACACATTGTCAGGTCAACACGGGGTGTTTCTCAATATGCATACTACAGTGCCGTGGTCCGAGCACGGAAATTGGAGCATGCATCAGTCGGAGTCCAAATAAAAGCACGCAGGGCACTTCTTGGATGCGTAATGCGCTTGTACACATTTCTAAGCATTTAACCTTTATTTAACCTTTATTTAACCTTTATTTAACCTTTATTTAACTAGGCAAGTCGGTGAAGAAATATAACACAACCGCGGTGGACATTATTTGGGCTGATGCAAGAGAAAATAAACTCTGATTTTAGAATGAAATATTGCCTATTCACATCTCATATGTTGCCTGACCAATATTTTATCTTGATATGTTAAAGGTCCAATGCAGCCGTTTTTATCTCAATATCAAATCATTTCTGGGTAACAATGAAGTACCTTACTGTGATTGTTTTCAATGAAAATGGTCAAAAAGAAACAAACAGTTTCTTAGCTAAGCAAATTCTCAAGAGAGAATTTTGCCAGGACTGTCTGGGAGTGGTCTGAATGGGGAGGGGAAAACTGAAAACTAGCTGTTATAGACGGCTTAGCTGAGAACGTCACAAAAAGGAATGTGCATGCTTCAATGGGGCGGCAGGTAGCCTAGTGGTTAAAGCGTTGGGCCAGTAACTGAAAGGTTGCTTGATTGAATCCCCGAGCTGACAAGGTAAAAATCTGTCGCTCTGCCCCTGAACAAGGAAGTTAACCCACTGTTCCTAGGCCGTCATTGTAAATAAGAATTTGTTCTTAACTGACTTGCCTAGTTAAATACATTTTAAAAAATGGGACAGAAGTCCATGTGTTGTTGTGATTCTGGATGACCAGATAGCTAGCAACAATGACAAGAAACTGTCATGTGAGGATCGTAAGTTTTCCATCTAGTTTTATCTTGTTCTTGATACCGTGACTTGTTTTGACTGACGTCACCTCTATGCTAATATTAAAAAAATTCACTAGCTAGCTAACCAACAACTGTAACAATGTATTTCAAAGACAACAAGTGTTCATGTGCAATTTATTCAATAAACATTGGAGGCAAAATATAGTTTACATGTTGTCAATAATCTAAGCCAACCCCGTCTTTTTTGCCCCATATTTTCGCACGCATCGGTTTTGTTGCTAAACAACCAACCCATCTATTGGCAGAGAGGTTTGGAACTGCCTTTATTATTGGTCTATTAACACACAGGCCAAAACTCCATCTCACCAAAACAGGCTGAAATTTCAGTTCTTAAGGCTCGCACACGTTGTACCGAATGTGGATCTAGCGTTTGTCTGCCGATCGTTCAGCACCTGGTGTTTTAGGGACCACCCGGTGTTTTAGGGACCACCCGGTGTTTTAGGGACCACCCGGTGTTTTAGGGACCACCCGGTGTTTTAGGGACCACCCGGTACACCCGGTGTTTTAGGGACCACCCGGTGTTTCAGGGACCACCCGGTGTTTTAGGGACCACCCGCTGTAGACGTCTGACTGCTGACATTTTTCACCCAAATAAAATATCTGCTTAGCTAGATTATTACTACTGACATATATCTAGCTGATAGTTATGAAGTAAAACGTTTGCTTTGTGTATATCTTGTTTCGTCTATTGTTGCCATTGTCCTGGCTGGAAGAAGGTTCCGTGAATGTGGGAGGGGGAGGGGCAGTGTGAGGTAATACAGTAGGGGAAGTGCGAGTGCTTCTCAAATGTAATGTTTTATGCGATCTCCACACTCTCGTCCTCACGAGAACATACTCGAACGTCCTCTGAGAATGCCCTCGGCACATGAGTGTGCAGCATGGTAGTATGCATATTGCGAAACACCCACAGTCAACCATTTCAGCAATTCAGGGACTACACACGGTCATTGCAATGAAGGGTCAAATCCTGTGTGCATTACTTAAACATTTTTCTCTCCCTCTATCTGTAGACAGTAGGAGATGCTATTTCTGACATGCTGCTGATTGAGGCTGTGTTAGCCATCAGAGGGATGACAGTACAACAATGGGACGCAATCTACACAGACCTGCCCAACAGACAGCTCAAAGTCAAGGTTTGTGTTTGTGCGTGTGTGCACTCAGGGAGTTGCATCATATGTTACTATAAATGACTGTATATTAAAGGAAACTAGTACATACGTTTTAACACAGTTCATCCCAGTGCCTCACAGTTGCAGTTGTTGTACGGCCTATAGGTGGCAGACCGGCGGGTGATTGACACTACAGATGCAGAGAGGAGAACAGTGAGTCCAGCAGGTCTGCAGGAGGCCATAGACAGCCGGGTGAAGAAGTACAGACAGGCTCGCTCCTTTGTCCGTCCCTCTGGCACAGAGGATGTGGTCCGAGTGTACGCTGAGGCAGACACACAGGTGGGACTGAGAGGCTGAGACATGGAGTGATAGTGAGCCACTCAATTCACCTTCCATGTTCACTCACTATGCCTTTAACTTTCTTTGCACTTTCTTTTTCTGTCTCTCACTGGCTGATGGTGGTGATGGTAATGATGGTGATGTGTTTGTGTGTGTTTCAGGAGAGTGCCGATGCCCTGGCACATGAAGTTAGCCTGGCAGTGTACCGCCTCGCAGGAGGAGTAGGAGAGGAGCCTAAACCGTTATAAACACACACACTATGCAATTTAAGTCTATTGAAAAATCCATTCATCTCCTGAAGATGGACCACACTTCCTGAACCCAGTCCCATTTTGTAGCCTTTTTTTATCAGGTGCCAAATCATTTTATACGGTATACTGCATTTAATACTGTATTATTGCTACTTTTCTATGAGTCCGAAAAATGTGATTGATTTCAGTCAATGGGAAGGGAGCATATGCTAAATAAGGTTACAATTTTAATCCCCTTTCTTACCCAACCTTAATCCTGTCAATATATTTGTTTTGTACTATTCCCATTTAATTATAAAAGTGTTTACATTACCAGTTATTATTGTAGATCAATTTAGCATTTCTGTTCATATCTGAGTAACTGCACTGCTATGAACAGACTTCAACTGGAAAGACTGTGCTGCTATGTAATTGTTCAACACCAAGAATAAAGATATGAAAGTGAAACTGGCATCAAACTTGTTCTGCATTTCTTTTAGTTCGTATCCTCCCAAAAACCCTCTAGTTACAAGGAATACATGTATTACTACATAGACTTCATTTACTTATTACGTAACAGAATAACCCAAATACAGGTATACTCTCTGAAATGACCACATCAAGAGAAAATATGATAATTGCTTTGCTGTTTTTTTATTTGTATTTGTTGCTTATAGAGCGAGATGGTTCTAAGACACAGAGAGTTAAAGGCTAACAGAAAGTCAGTGTGAGGCTCAGATGGTTTAGTGCAGCCAGAGACACACAGAAGAGGACCATAGGCATCCTGATCCTGAAGACCATTAAAAATGGATTCCGTTTTCGATGTAATAATATATGTAGTTACATATGTGATACAGTATATATGTAATAATGTGTAATTACATATGCACTACAGTATATATGTAATATGTGTAGTTACATATGTAATACAGTATATATGTAATATGTAAAGTTACATATGTAATAATGTGTAATTACAGATGTTATACAGTATATATGTAACAATATGTGTAATTGGTACCTGTAGGTTTCTAACGGCAATGCTGTCACACTGTGACTGAATTTGTTTGAGGGCGGAGGAGAGGTCATGGAGGGCAAAGGTCATGTCCACTTTGGCAACTGTACATCTGCTGCATCAGCTCCTCGATTTCCTGAGAGGGGCAAACAAAATGGAGCCTACCTCTTCCTTCTATGAATTTGCTTTTATTCCTTTCTGTGTAAGCCTCCCATGCAGTTTTCACAGTAAGTCGCTAATTGGTTGTCCATCAGTCTGCCAATCCACACCAATCCACACTCTCCCCTTGTAACTCATGACCTGTCATAAAAAGTCATTAGCAGGTCATTACAGCAATCGTGTAAACCAAATGCATGCCTGTGAAGACCAGAAGCCACACTAAGGGCAGTTCCATGGTAACAGAATTATGCAGAGACTCAGATTTTTCCCTTTAAAATATATACCAAACAAAAACCATTGATTTCAAAGTTTAAGAAACCATACAACTCTATGCACAAGGATTACTTTTATCAATTCCCACAGATTTCTTTTACAAAAACACATTTACAGGAAGAACTGTGCAGATAAAGTTTGATAACAGAATAAAACTGAGTGAGATTTTACTGTTATTGTTACCAAACTTTGCATCTGCACAATTATTCCAGTAATTATTTTTTTTACTGTGTAAATTGTTCAGAATTTGATTATTTGTTCAACATTGAAATCAATGGTTTTACTTTGACATACATTTTAAAGGGAAAAATCGGAGTCTCTGCATAATTCTGTTACTATGGAATTGCCTCTAAACAGATGCTGCTAATAGACACAGGTATATGTGGACAGTCCACCTTTGTGGACAGATAGACAGACAGTTACTACCTCAATGTGAAAATAGATATAGACAGAGGTATGTTGCCCCTTTGTGACTCAAGGCAGTTAAAGACACTTACACAATGTGAATACAGATAGACACACCTACCTTCCTCATTATGAACAGATATAAATACAGATATAGACCCAGACATGTTACCTCGTTGTGAACTCTGGTCAGGAAGGCCAGCTCCACCTCCAGGTTCTGCAGCTGTTTCTCCAGGCCAATACGGGCCGAGGTAGCTCTATCCATATCCTGCCAGACAGCAAGGTTAGGGGATCAAGTTTCTTTGAGTGTGTGCACAGGAATAACTGGGAAGATAGAAAATTGTTTCATGAAAGCCTGAAAAATGAAGTAGGTGATTCTGTGTGTGTACAATTTGAGTTTCTCATGTAGATATTGTTTAATGATTATGTCTGCATTGGTGTTTGACTCACGGGGCGGAAGGCTTCGATCTCCAACTCGGCCTTCTTCCTGGCCTCCAGAGCCTCCTCATATTTGACCTTGAGCACCTCCACCTGTCCTGCCATGGCCCCCTTATCTGCTACAGCCAGGTCCTTAGAGTGGAGGAAACACAGTCAAACCCAATACCTGTGAATCCCATCACAGTTGTAAGAGTAAATATCATGCATAGGCTATACTAGGTGGGCCATATTGGTGGTCATAAATCTCACCCTCTGCACTCTCATCTGCTCAGCGATCCTGTGGAGCTCTCTCAGCTGGCCCTTGTAGAGCTGTCTCAGCCCAGATGGCTTCACATAGCGGTTCTGCAGAACATCAATCTCAGCCTCCAGCAGGTTGTTCTGCACCTCCAGAGTACACACCTGGGATGGATCATGGGTTTGTGAGTGAGAGATAGCACAGAGAAAGGCAGGCTGGCATGACTGTGAAGAGGTACAGGGTGTGTGATAGACAGAAGTTAGAGAGGAGAGCTCGACGCAGACAGTTTGAGAGAGAGGAGGAGAAAATTAGTGTGTGAGATGAGGTGTGGTCTTGCCTTCTCAGTGTAGATAGCCAGGCGGTCGTTGAGGGCCACCATCTCCTTCCTCTCCGCCGGTGTGTGTGCTCATGAATCCCTGGTTCTCCGCTGCAGCTACATCCAGATCCAGGCTGGGCCCCAGCCCCGTGCCAAAGCACAGGGCACCCATACTCACACTGCTATGGCCAGGACAGGAGGGGACAAGGCCAGCCATCAACCATCCACTACATTTAACTTTGTAACACTTTTAATCTGTTCATGTAATGAAAGCATAGGAATAGGTCTAATACTCAAAGTTAAAAATATCTTATCAAGAGAAATGAGTGTCGTATCTGAATAAATTGTTATTTTGTAAACAGTGATTATTATGCTATGCCTACAATTATAAATGGGGCACTATTCCAGTGAAATAAAAAACGGATATGAAATTAAAAGCAAAACTGTGGCCTAGAATGCTTAATAGTTAAATAAAGGTTAAATACAATTTTACAAAAATGGTCATATCCACAGAGAATACAACTTCAGGAGAAGTCCAGTTGTATTACTTGGTCATGCGGGATTTGCGGAAGCTGGAGGTGTTCCTCCTCCCCATGCTTCCCACGCTGCGGCTGTAGCTGGCAGAGCGGTGACGGAAATCCTTGCGGGTTGGCGAGGGGCTCGAGATCCGCACCTGGTAGGAAGAGGAGGCGGCGAGAGGGCCCTCGAAGTGGCGGCAGTAAGAAGACATCCTTTCTGGGCTGCGACTCATGATGATTGCCTTTAAATGTCTTCACCTTAACTCACCGCTGGAAACTAATCACAGACTTCGTTATTAGATAAAAATAAAGGGTTGAAGGAGTATTAATTATTTATACAATGTATTTTATTACACTGGGTTTAAAGAATGTTTACAGACAATAATAATCTAGGCTAGCCTACTCTCCTAAATTAGTGGACCATTAGTGGATGGGGTGAATGAACTGCGAAATTAGCCCGCCCCCCTCTTCACCTTCTTCACTAATGGGACAACATTTTTTATGTCACTTCTAAGGTCATATGGGTTCTGAGGTGCCAAGTGCATTTCATCGACAGGTTTTCTTGTCATGGTCCTTAATTTATAAACATAATTTTTCTCCACACAGATATTATATATGGAATAATCGGGATATATTGTATAAAAATACTTCTTTGTTTTTAGAATATTGGTTCCGAAATAATATCCTATTGGTGAGCCAACTGGTAAATAATATCCTATTGGTGAGCCAACTGGTAAATAATATCCTATTGGTGAGCCAACTGGTAAATAATATCCTATTGGTGAGCCAACTGGTAAATAATATCCTATTGGTGAGCCAACTGGTAAATAATATCCTATTGGTGAGCCACCTGGTAAATAATATCCTATTGGTGAGCCAACTGGTAAATAATATCCTATTGGTGAGCCAACTGGTAAATAATATCCTATTGGTGAGCCAACTGGTAAATAATATCCTATTGGTGAGCCAACTGGTAAATGCAGAGAGTCTTTTACTCAGTTATAAGGAATTCTTATCACTTTACAAGGTCCCTGTAACACCTAAAGATTTTGCAATTGTTTTAGATGCCATTCCCTCAGGTGTTGCTTTATGATTCAGGAACGTGTCAAGACCTGACCCTCAGAGCCTACCTTCCATTGACCCTGTTGACTCTTCAGTAGGAAAGATTTGTTTCTCTTTTGGTCCATTCAACAACAGAGCGATACGAACCTTGTTTCAGCAGGATGTTGTATCTATACCTTATGTCATGCCTTATTGGAATGGATTTATTGGTAATATCTGTTGGGAAAAAGTTTGGATGTTGCCACACACATACCTACTTGTTAACAAAATTAAGGAAGTTTCCTTTAAAATTATTAATAAATATTATCCTGCCAACCACTTTATGAAGAAGTTTAAGGAAAACATCAACTCAAATTGCTCCTTTTGTAATGACCACCAAGAAACAGTGTTGCATCTTTTTTGGCATTGTATTCATGTAAGAAAACTGTGGCAAGACATCAGTAGATTTATAATTGAACACATTTATGAAGGTCTTACACTATTGTGGAGAGATGTACTGCTTGGATTCTTTACCTACGATAGGAATAAGCTGAAACATTTTTATGTAATTCATTTCATTATTCTTTTGGCCAAATGTCATATTCACAATTGTAAATTTACAAACAAAAAAACACATTTTCTTACCCTACAAAAAGAAATTGAACTGTATTTTAAGACAATTAAATACTCTACTAACAAAAAAGCTGTTAGAATTATAAGTGTATGTATGTCCCTTAAGGTCCTTGTGTAATGTGATATTGTACCCCCTAGCTCAATTGTACATTGTATATTATCCATATATACTTATGTTCCCTCATATACTTCCCGTATTGATTTGTTGTTAATAAAAAAATAAAAAGGTACCAAGTGCACTGCTGTGAAAGTTGTTTTCCATAACGTGCGTCCTCTAACTATCTCTGTGTTAAGCTCATAGAAATATAACATATTTCCATTGTTAGGATACTTCGGTACAGTAACAATATTATCTTTACTAGCTAATTTCAGAGACGAAAGGAGATGGGCCTTTCCCCACCATTTACTACCCCGGAACCTCTTCGTGGAACACATGCATAGCACGCCCAGTCACCGTCAGAACAGCATTGAGTGATGCCACTGCAAATTGATTAGCTGACAATTTTCTATTGGTTGTCACTAGTTACCACAGCCACAAAGTCAGAAGGCCAGCCTAATCGACCAATCGGATGAGGGAGTGTGATGACGCGTATGCCAGCTCAGAAGGCCCACCTATCCGACCAATCAAATGAGGAAGTGTGAAGACCCGAATTCCGGTTTGCGGGAAAATACTCATTTTCGAAATGGCATGTCTTGATTTTAAATTTGAGGACCAAATAGAGAGATCGACAGAGTAGGTGCAATGACGAAGAAGCGTAAGAATGGCGCTGTTAAAATCAGAGATTAGTCTCCTGAGTATACACCTTCGTTGAGATGTACATTTTTTATTTAACTAGACAAGTCAGTTGAGAACACATTCTTATTTACAATGACGGCCTACCAAAAGGCCTCCTGCGGGAACGGGGCTGGGATTTTTTTTTAAATAGGACAAAACACACATCACGACAAGAGAGACCTAAGACAACAACATAGCATTACCACAACATGGTAGCAGCACAAAACATGGTATAAACCTTTTTGGGCAATAATGTGTACATGCCTATGTCTACTCATTACAAGCCAAGTAATATAACTTACAGGTCTTAATTCCCTGTTGAGGACCTTGATGATCTTGAAATGGAGTCAGACTGCAGTGGTGAGTGCTCAAGTTTGAGCCAGTCCAGGATGAAGTGGGTCTACCTGCGGAGTGGATTCCTGCTTTTTGGTCTGCCAATACATTGCGTTGGTCTGGGAAAAGGACAAATTGGGGATGGTTACATCTGTGAAAGTTTTGAGAAGTGGAATTGTTTATATTTTTTGTGGGTGCCTCATCACGCGGCTCGGGGCTCAACCTGTGGTGTGCTTTGCAGGGTGCCACTAAAAGTGGTGATCAGAGGGATAGCGTTGAGTGTAGAGGTGGATCAAATGAAAAATAATATTTCTAGGGTTTCTGACACCCACCGTTTGGTGAGACGTGGACCCGGTGGCAATGGCGTGACAGAGAATACTCTCTGTCTTGTTGAGCTTTGACACCGAGTTTATTCCTGATAAGGTTAGGTTAAATTTACTATTCTATGAGGGCCTATGCTCTGAACCCGCTTTGGTGCTTTAGGTCCCAAGGATTCGAACATGTTGCAGCTGTGTAGAAGGGAGATCTTTCGATGAGAAAAAATGTGCAGGAGGGCATAGTCCGAGGGAGTGTACAGTTTGGATAGAGAAAGCACTGTGTGTCAACTGTGGGGGTTCCCATGCAACTGGGGATCTGAAGTGCACTGGGAGAGAGCGAGACTGGCTGAGATTGCCAGAGTTCAAGTGGGGCAGAAAGTGTCCTATGCTGATGCAGTGAAGAGAGTATAGGGTGAGTAAGTCGACTGGGAGCCACCCAGTGAGTAGGCCTGAAGAGAGAGCCAGTAAGGTTAGATTTCTTGCATTCATAGCCATGGTGATCAACTGCATTGCACTGATGGAGCACAAATCACAGAAGATAGATGTGGTAGTTGCAGCAGCAGATACATATTTGGGTGTGAGAGAATTTAGTGCAGAAGATCTACAGGAAGTTTTGAGAGAAGGGGTTCCATCCTCCCAGGCCGACGGCGTGGTGTTGGATCGTTTAGGGCCCAAGTAGTGGGGTGTATAGGTGCAGGGTTAGTTGTTGGTGCAATTACATTTTTTCCTATTCCCCCTTTCCTTTAATTTCTTTTTGTCACAATGTGGAATGCAAAATGTGTTTGTTTAGATGCCATTTTAAAAACAATGCAGATATTGACGTAAACCTATTGGATGTAATAAATGTATCACTAGTCACTTTAAACTATGCCACTTTATATAATGTTTACATACCCTACACTACTTATCTCATATGTATATACTGTACTCTATACCATCTACTGCATCTTGCCTATGCCGTTCGGCCATCGCTCATCCATATATATTTTTATGTACATATTCTTATTCATTCCTTTACACTTGTGTGTATAAGGTAGTTGTTGTGAAATTGTCAGATTACTTGTTAGATATTACTGCATGGTCGGAACTAGAAGCACAAGCATTTCGCTACACTCGCATTAATCTGCTAACCATGTGTATGTGACAAATAAAATGTGATTTGATTTTCACAAGTAACTATGAGTAAGGGCAAACATGAAAGCTTGCAAGCTTTGTTTGATGAAGACATCTGATTACCACTTGCATTTAGAATGGTTGGTTTTAGACTAATAAATTGCCAAATCATTGATGGATCACTAGATAAAAGAAAAGCATCTCTCGTTTTCTCCTGCAAGCCGGTCGGCACACGGGTCATCACACTCCCTCGCCTGATTGGTTGTTTCTCATTAACCATAAACCGGCATAAGCGTCATCACAGTCAGTCATCTGATTTGTCGAGTAGGCGGGCCTTCTGGCTTTGTGGGTGGGGTACCTAGTGACATCCCACTTTTGGTCTTCGTTTGACAAATTTTTCAAGACAAATGAACACAATTTAAAGTTGCGTTTTATACCTCAACTCTTAAGCCATGGCGGGGAACTTCTGGCAGAGCTCGCATTAGTAAGTGTTCTGGCCAAACGTGATGTATAAGGACTGTGCATGGCAAAGAAACTCCTTTGTTTTGAGGACTAAGTAGTTGGCTAGCTTAGCCCGCTTCACAGTAGCTAGCTAACGTTAGCTAGCTAACAGCTAGCTAACGTTATTGTGTTCGCCCACTCTCATGTTAGGTCAATATTAGTGTAGCGGATAAACATTTTCAGTAGCTATCAATGCAATTCCGAGGGGTAATAAGCTAGTTATGAATGCTAAGGTTTCTTTATTGAGCCAGCTAATTATTTATTGTGCCTCTTTTGTGACAGTCTAGACACTGGTCGTCAAGGCATTTTGTGTTGATTCTTTCTGACTTCCCATCTGCAGCGGTTTGTTGTTATGATACTGTGTGTATGTGATCGCTCGTTGTGTAATTCATTGTCTCCTTTCTGTCATTAGTTTGCAGTGGGTCCTGGACAAACAGGACCTGATGAAGGAGCGTCAGAAGGATATGAAGTTTATGAATGAGGAGGAGTACTGGAAACTGCAGATCTTCTTTGCCAATGGTATCTAAAGAAGGCTATGTAACTCTGTATTTCTTTTGATTCCACCTATTATGATACATCAGTGTGGTGGGAACAGTTTTCTATGATGTGAGAATTAGCCTACCGTTGGTACAATATCACAACATTTATCACCCTAAGGTCTGGTCTCATAGCACTCTGTTCAATAACCAGCAATAATGATCTTGTTTACATGTCTTCTCATATATTTTAAATTATCTAGTGTCTTGTATGGTTGCTTTTTGATATGTTTGAGGTTAGATGTACTATGCTGAGTTTGACTTATTCTGTTCTAGTCATCCAGGCCCTGGGTGAACACCTGAAGCTCCGTCAGCAGGTCATCGCTACAGCAATCGTCTACTTCAAACGTTTCTATGCCAGGTGCTTATGCCGTTTTCATGGCAAGAACACTATGTTCTATTCATTATGGAATTCTAAATGTCATTAGGGGAGCATCTGGCTCCTGAGTGGCGCAGCGGTATAAGATACTGCATCTCAGTGCTAGAGGCGTCACTACAGACACCCTGGTTCGAATCCAGGCTGTATCACAACCGGCCGTGATTGGGAGTCCCATAGGGAGGCGCTCAATTGGCCCAGCATCGTCCGGGTTGGGCCGGTGTAGGCCGTCATTGTAAATAAGAATTTGATCTTATTTGACTTGCCTAGTTAAATAAAACAATTCAAAATGTTTTATAATAGCTAATGGCCTCTTCCTAAAATCTCTCTCTCTGTTTGCAGGTACTCCCTGAAGAGTATAGACCCGGTGCTCATGGCTCCTACATGTGTGTTCCTGGCCTCTAAAGTGGAGGTATATGGCCTGATTTCCCGTTCTTTACGTCCACATTTCATAGTCTATGTGGGAGTAGGGATGTGGTTGTGGTTAACTGCTCTGTAACATAATCTGTGTGGGAGAATGGTTAATTTCTCTGTAACATAATCTATGTGGGGGTAGGGTTAACTGCTCTGTAACATAATCTGTGTGGGAGAATGGTTAATTTCTCTGTAACATAATCTATGTAGGGGTAGGGTTAACTGCTCTGTAACATAACCCCATCCCTAGTCCCACTCAGATGATGTTACAGAGCAGTTAAGTAGGATGGGGAGTAGGATGGAGTTAACTGCTGTATGACGTAGTCTGTGATAGAGCAGTTAACCCCATCCTACTCCATGACAGCATCATCATAGCCTCTCTGTCTCTTCCAGGAATTTGGTGTTGTTTCAAACACTCGTCTGATCTCTGCAGCTACGTCCGTTTGTAAGTCAGGAGACACGATCAAGCGTTTCCGTTTAGATATTAGTTTATTTTGAAAAAGACATACACTAGTGCTGTGGTACAAAGGCTACATTCATTCTGATGGGTTGTGTTCATGTGATTCCAAATCTAACAAGTGTTTTTTGTTTTGTACAGTAAAAACCAGATTTTCCTATGCCTTCCCAAAGGAGTTCCCTTATAGAATGAACCATGTAAGTCTTACCTAACCTTACTATTCACTTAGGATGTGCTATATAAACAGTTCTTAGGTGTAATAATGTAGTATTTATTATACAGTTATTAGATAGGATATCATTCATTGTTGTAGCTAGATGTTACGATCATGTTGCATGGTGGTGGGACAAATCTCTTACGCAACATACACTCACTATATTGTGGAATATTTATCCACCACTGAGTCCATTACGGTGTGTGTTGTAGTTGGGTATCAGTATGTTGATGCCGCATTCCACTAGCAATCTCATGCCTATGGTGAAACTCCCATCGCCGTGGGAGGTGATTTTTGACTCGCCGGGGCGCATTTCTCCCTGCGGTGCTAAGTGGAGAAGGTAAGGCAACACCGATGGCAGCGCCGGTTATTTATCAACGGTCTCCACAGAGTTGCCAGGACCCCGTTGGAGCTGCCCTAACACCTTGCCTATCCAAAAGCTGTGTAGACTATTATTGATTTGGTGTGGAGCGAGTGAGGAGATGATGGTGATTCACGCTGTAGAAATTCAGTTAGCAGGATGCTGCTAGTACCAGATACTATAGACTCCAATAGAGAGAAGGAGGGTTATAAATTGTGACTATGAAACTGATATAGTTACTAAACTTCGTCTGCTTTCCTCATGACAGATATTAGAATGTGAGTTCTACCTACTGGAGCTCATGGTGAGTATAGAATGCTTTGTCTCTCACAATACACTCCATGCTGGATCATGTCATCCATTTGTTGGATGGATGGATGGATGGATGGATGGATGGATGGATGGATGGATGGATGGATGGATGGATTGATGGATGGATGGATTAACTAATCTTGTGTGTTCCAGGACTGCTGTTTGATAGTGTACCACCCCTACAGACCCTTGCTGCAGTATGTGCAGGACATGGGGCAGGAGGACATGCTACTGCCGTTGGCCTGGTATGAGTTATTCTTTGTGGGAGCATGTATTGATTTGATATGAACTGTTAAAACACTCATGGTTTGCCCTTTCTTCGTTCTAAAGGAGAATAGTGAATGACACGTATAGGACAGACCTCTGTCTACTCTACCCTCCCTTCATGATCGCTCTAGGTAAGACTCCCCATCAGACCGCTCACCTTTACTACTGCTAGATATTCAGCTCAATAAAATATAGTTGAGGTGTTACACTAAATGTCTTCCTCCTGCATCCACAGCCTGTCTGCATGTTGCCTGTGTGGTGCAGCAGAAGGACGCCAGGCAATGGTTCGCTGAGCTCTCTGTAGACATGGAGAAGGTAAGGCAACACCATACAAATGGCATATTTCTCGATCAGAGGGGATAGCTGATTGTATGTATATAGAGCCAGTTGCCTTAGGGATAATAGAGTACTGTGCGGTGCCGTTTATTCCTTGCTCAGATTCTGGAGATCATCCGAGTCATCCTAAAGCTTTATGACCAGTGGAAGAACTTTGACGAAAGGAAGGAGATGGCTACTGTGATCAGCAAGATGCCTAAACCCAAACCTCCTCCCAACAGGTACTGAGATCTTTCCTAATCTCACCTCAATGTCCCAGTTATTGGCCGTTTACATGACGCATCCACTTCCTGCCTAAACTAACTGTTTCCTGTTTGTTTGTGTACCAGTGAGAATGACCAGAGCTCTAATGGAAACCAGAACAACTCCTACAGCCAGTCATAGGCAACGAGATGGTATCCATGGACAGGGTGCAGGGGGAAAACTTATGTCGCACAATAACGTTGTGACATCAGAGACGAATCATATGTATTTCAACTGATAGAATAGCAGAAAAAACAGGGTACCAAAAAAGCCCAAACCCTCTTTTCTGAAATGGTTATCCCAACCAGAAGACCAAGTCTGCACACGCTCAGTCCGCCTTTGCTCATACGATAACTCATCAGAGAGATGGCCACAGGAATGCTGGCATCAGTCAATCGGTGCCAGTAGTCATGTGTTGCCACGATACTCCATCTCTCAACAGTTCACTTTATGGACCTAAACCAAACTGCACGAAAGAGGAGGATGTAGGCAGGGAGGGGGGGACTTTGAGTTGTGATTATCCTGACATCCTTGAACTCTCTCAGGGATCAGTCATGTAATATGGAGCTCCGTGGGACCAGAGAACTTGACCATTAGTGAGTGTGCGCGTGCGTGATTGAGTGGCCCATTTTGATAGTTGCTTCATTCCTCAGGGATAATAGTAGTCCTTTATACTGGTATCTGTAAGATGATTGTACCCTGTACTGTTTTAGATGCGATCTGATAGGATGTAAGGCTGTTTGATTGTTACTCGATTGGATCTCCTGCTATCTGAGGTCTACATTGATTGGTTGCAGAGTTTAGCAGGTGAAGTCACGGGCGAGAATGTAATTTCCAGGGGGTACACACTAGATTCAGATGTCTTCATTTACTGTTATATCTCCTGCCCAGCCCATCTCCAGCCTTTGCAAATAGCCTTACTCATATCTTTATTCCTTTATTTTAATCTTTTGTGTTTCGCTTGATGAGCAAATTCGCATGGGTAGAAATCATGAACTGTATTAGCTAAGTCTGCTTCAAGTAAAAGTGCTCAAATGTGTTTACTATCATGATAAAAAAAAAAAAAAAATACATTGTGTAAGGACCACATTTATTTGTTTTTGGTGGGGAAGGAAGGTCGTATTTTAGCCTTGTTCTTTATTGCATATTGAATCAGTCCTACATTTGCTAGGGTCCAGTGTTACTTTCTGTCTGCACCTGCCATGTATTACATCAAATTGAACTGTCACAATACCTTTGTGCATATTTTCTTGTGGATATTGATATATTGTCTGTGCCGTAAATAATACAGTGGGAGTGATTAGTGTTTGGGGTTGAGTTTCTCTTGTGTTGTGTATATGTGTCCAGAACCGGGTGCTTGAATGCCTTACAAAATAAAGCTGCTTGTCAAGGGACTTCAGAGCACAACTGTGTCCTATTGCATGGAAGTGTAATGTTTTGGGAGGGTGTTCATTCTAATAGTCCCCTCTCTTTGGGGGCATCACAATAGTGAATTCCTCCTATATTTTGCTTTATATACCCCGATGTGAAAAGAAAGTCAAGATGAAGTCAGACTTGGTGGTCATCCTCCATATTACTTTCACCTACCGGCTGTTCGCAAATCATTACAGATGGAGAGGAAAATAATTAGAGGAAGACAGTTTTGAGACGATTGAGAGTTTAGTTTGGACTTGTTTGAAATGTGTAATGGTCTGGAAGTTTCTATCACACTGCACTGGACATCTTGCATAAAAATATGTCAGTCTGCCAAAGTCACAGGCTACACCACCATTCTGAGGAAATGTTATGTGGCTGTAGTGCGACATCTAATGGTAAGCAGAGGTAATGCAGATTCGTTACATATAAATGCTTGTAAAGCAGACCGGTCCATTATACTGGGACTACTGGAAAAAACTAAATGTAGCATAGACAACTGCATTGACATTGGTAGGAAAAAAGGTATTGTCCAACTTATTGCAAAAACATAGTTTGTTGTTGGAGCAACATGGTGTATTTATTGATGTTTTTGCTCTCCGCCTCTGGGAGCTGGTACACAAAGGTACAGCCTTCGTGACGTCACTCCTCATCCGCGGCAGAGAGAGAGAGAGCGGCGGCGATCCGCTGCGGAGGATGCCTACCCCGCTGCGGGGATAACCGCAAGGCGAGATGGCCGTTACTTTCTTCCTCGTCACATCCCGCACCGCGACGACCCCTCGGCACCCATGAAGCCCCCGTTGATGAAGCCAAAACCGGCCAAAGCAAGGCGGAAAGAGGCCACTGAGCGAGAGAATGTACTGGCGCGTCGGGTTCGCCTGGACGCGCTCGTGTGTGGTTGATCTTGGCCGGAACCAGAGCTTCTCCTTCGGCCTTGGCGGCTCCGATGAGCAGCTCTCGTTTTATGGGTACATCATCGCCTACCCTCTGCAGGACTACGGCGGGATCATGTCGGCCCTTGGGTCGGACTCGTGGTGGCGGAAAACGCTTTATCTGGCCGGGGGCGCTCTGCTCGCCACCGCTGCCTATCTATTGCACGAGCTGCTCGCAATCAGGTAGGCCTACCAAAAAACAGCCCTGTCAATAACACTGTAGATGCAGAACACGCTTGTCTACAGTCAATTACTCGTGGCATTGATATCAATATTAATGGTTGCCGTAGTGCCTGGGCAGTATTTAGGAACATCACATGTCTATATTATTGTTGTATTTTCAATATATGATATTACTTCATCAGGGCGAGTTGAACGCTGCACGAGCGGAATAGGTTAATAATAAGGATTCGTGAGTGGGTGGATTGTGAATGTGATGTAACCGCCCTCTTGAATGAGGTTCCATGTTCAGCCGCGTTATGGAATAATAAACCAATGAGTCATGCGGCCGTTATGGCTCTTCGTATTCTAGTGATGTGCCTATTAGACGCATGTTATTAGCGATTGTTCATTGTAATTACAATAATTTGAAGATCATGTTTATTGCTGCAAAGGTCGTCTTTCATCTATTTACAATTTCTCAAGGGCATGGGATGATAGTGCATGTGTGATATTGGTTAAATGGCTTTACCCAAGCCAAAGATGTCTCCTCGTTTTCTGTCTCTCTTGCAGGAGAAAAACACTGCGGTTGTGATAAAATGACCTTTACTAACCTCGCACGTGAGATAATTATTAAGAGAGAAGCCAGGCCCAAATAGACATGAGCTAACAGAAATTGGCGATCTGTTAACCTGGGAAACGGCAGCTTCGCCGTAGAATCCCTAGATTTTTGCTGAAATAACGTATTGACTTCGGTCGCTGCTGTCCTTACAAAAACATATCGGGTTACCTGCAGCAACAATAGCCCAAGGCCTACTCAGCAATGACGTAGTGTTTGTTTTTGTTCAGCCTGTGCTCTTTACTTTTAAAAAAACTGTCATGAAGATCCATTCTACATCGATCTCTAAGTAGTTACTCTGTAATTTACTCTTCCTGTATGTCATTATACCGAAGCAATTTACACTATAGATAATGGGATCAAAACGCTTTTTTGTTGTTGGCATGTGGGCATTTCAGCACCACAGCTAACTGGACAGCTCCTCGGAATTTCAGCAATGACGTTGCCCTCGCGTTTAAGCACCTTTATGAAGTTAACAACTTCCTTACAAATCGACTTAATTTGTGACCACGTTGGTAAGTACAAACGTGTAATATTATCTGCTACAGTGGCCATGTTAATGTATTGCAATATTTAATCCGGTTGTGTCCTAATTGTTTTGACATTGTAGTGTCCCGTTGGCAATGGCGCCCTTTCCCGAAGAGAGCTTCAGCCTGGGTCTTGTGCAATGCAATGCTCTCTGTGCTAGATAGCTGTAAAACGTGACATACTATTGCACATGGGATTGATGCATAAGATCTAAGAATATTGTTAATTGTTTTTACAATTTGATCATTAGCCTATAATCGCCTGCAGGTGAATGTGTCATGAACATGTGAACTAAAGCCTACCAGGGAATATCCGATATCGAGAGATAGGAAAATAGTCTACAGTGTATTTGAATTGGGACTTAATTTCCACTAATCCAATATGAGGATGGCCATACATGAGGATGGCCTTACATGAGCATGGCCTTACTACATCAGAGTTGATGGTTTGTTTCCCACACACAATTCATGCATATAATTATACCCTAACTGTAAGTTGCTTTGAATAAAATGTCTAAAGAGGAGTAATTAGAATGTGGAGCTCACACTGCCTTGTCCTGGCTGGTCCATAGGAAAGAACAGGAGCTGAACTCTAAAGATGCCATCATCCTTCACCAGTTCTCCAGGCCAAAGAGTGGTGTCCCTTCCCTCTCCCCCTTCTGCCTCAAGATAGAAACCTACCTACGCATGGTAGACCTGCCCTACCAGGTGTGTGTGTGTGTGTGTGTGTGTGTGTGTGTGTGTGTGTGTGTGTGTGTGTGTGTGTGTGTGTGTGTGTGTGTGTGTGTGTGTGTGTGTGTGTGTGTGTGTGTGTGTGTGTGTGAGAGAGATGTTTGGGATGGTGCATGTTTGAATGAGTGATTTTGATGTAATGGTTGTGTAATTTTCTATTGAAGAGGAATTGACCATTGAAATTCATTTTCCCTCTTTCCCCTCTCTCTCTCTCTCTCTCTCTCTCTCTCTCTCTCTCTCTCTCTCTCTCTCTCTCTCTCTGTCTCTCTCTCTCTCTCCCGCTCTACTGCAGAACTACTTTGATGGGAAGCTTTCTCCCCAGGGGAAGATGCCATGGATAGAGTACAACCAGGAGCAGGTGTCTGGTACAGAGTTCATCATCGACTTCCTGGAGGAGAAGCTGGGCGTGAGCCTCAACAAGAACCTCAGTTCCCAGGAGAAGGCTGTGTCCCGGGCTGTCACTAAGATGGTGGAGGAACACTTCTACTGGTGAGACACTTCCAGACAGTACCGAAGGACATCCACTAGATACTGGGAAAGGATATATGATACACTGGTGAATGTGATTGTGTCACAAACCATAATATCTAATCTGTCCCTTGAATGAAAACCTGAAACCCTGGTGTTGCAAGCAGCATGCTCCAACCAACTGTGCCGTAGGGAGCACATGTTATATCAGCAAATAGATTTGAGATACTGTGGTCTAGGGCTCCCCCACTGGAGAATATGGCAATTTTATTATCCCTCCCTCCAAGTCTCCGGTGCCCAAAAAAACAAAGTTTATATAAAAAATAAAAAAAATTGTTGGACATAAAAGACTGAAAAAACACAAGCAAATCAGCTCCAAGTGATTTTAATTTTGGAAATCTGTTCCAAAAATCTCAAGCATGATAGAGAGATAAACTGTATGTGATCATATACAAATGAAAGCAAGATTTGAAATGATTATGTTTTGTTTGGTCTTCTTGTTGGCATTTTTACAAATTATTTGTAATTATGTTCTGGCCCCCTGGTCATCCGCTCAAGAAAAAATTGTACCGCGGCTGAATCTAGTTGATGATCCCTGCTGTCGGCCAAATGAAAATGTCTGCTGGTCCGTGTGTGATGACAGGACCATAGCGTACTGTCAGTGGGTGGACAACCTGGAGGAGACCCAGAAGATGCTGGCGGTGAGCGGGCCGCTGAGTGACCTACTCAAGTGGATCCTGAGTCACCTGACCGGCGGCATCGTGAAGAGAGAGATGTACGGCCACGGGATTGGACGGTTCACCAAGGAGGAGGTCTACACTCTGATGGAGAAAGACATGCGGACGCTGGCCACCCTGCTCGGTATGGAGAGTACACTGTAGATAATCATTAACATCACACTTAGTCCTAAAGATCATCATCCCGTCTCATTTCACAAGGTACAATCTGCAGCCTTAGAAGCATGCTTCATTTCATATCTAGGCCAGGCCTAAAGCCAGCTGTAGGTTCCTTTGTTGTTTTATAGATTATTCGGGTATCAGGGGAGGCTGGTGAGAAGAGCTATAGGAGGACAGGCTCATTGTAAAGATGGAACGGTATCAAACATATGGATACCACAGGTTTGACTCCGTTCAATGTATTCCATTCCAGCCATTACAATGAGCCCGTCCTCCTATAGCTCCTCCCACCAGCCTCCTCTGTCGGGTAAATAGTACTATGGCCAGTTTAAAGTGCTAGATGGAACAGCCTTGTACAACTCTGTCCTCTTCTGGTGAAAGATGGATACTACACCATGTGGACTAATTTCCGGTACACATTTTACCCCATGGCTCTTGTTTCCATACAGCATTCTTTTCGCTCACTGATTCTTGATGTGTTTCTCTGGGTAGGTGATAAGAAGTACCTGATGGGTCCTAAGCTGTCCATGGTGGATGCCACTGTGTTCAGCCATCTAGCCCCTGCCATGTGGACCCTGCCGGGCACACGGCCAGAGCAGCTCATCAAAGGTGAGCTAACCATCAACCACATTGCCTGTCATGGTTGACATCACTCCCCAGAAAGAACATCCCAGGCAATTTTTTTTATTTATTTATTTTTTATCTAGTTACAGCGATGAGGAAGAAACCTTGAGAGAAATCAGACTCTAGAAGAGACTCCATCTTTAATTATTAAAATAAATATTTTTTATCCATTCTCAGCTGATCTTGTTGACCTTTGCCTCTGTGTTAACCTTTGACCCACCCTGTCCCCTCCAGGCGAGCTGATCAACCTGGCCATGTACTGTGAGAGGATCCGCCGGCGCTTCTGGCCCGAGTGGTTCGTTGATCTGGAGGACTTCTGTTACGATGACACCACAGAGGACGATGACTCCCTGTCCAAACTCCAGGACCTGGGGCTGTACTCCCGTACAGACACCTTCCAGGATGAGGCCAGTCCTCCTCACACACACACACACACACACACAATCTCCCCAGACAGTGACCGCACGGGCCACTCGCTCTACGACTCGGACATGGACACGGAGTGCTCCGAGATGGAGCAGCTCAAGTGTTGACCGCCATATGACTCACACACAACACACACACACACCGCCCCCATACAGTGCCCTCTACCTGTTGAGGAGGGAATAACTACTGGGGGGCATTTCTGTTGCCAGTGGCTATTGTTGCCTGTGCTAATGAGGGATGGTATCAGAGCTTCTACACACAATGTGCTAGAGGAACAAAAGACTGAATATCGAGATAAAGGAATAGCAAGACAGAGGAAAATAAGGGTAATATAGCAATAGAGAAAGAGCCCAAGAGGGATAAAGAGGAAAATATCAACCTGAAAGAGATAAATGGGAAAGAGAGAGGGACGGAGAGGAAAAGATCAACCTGAAAGAGATAAATGGGAAAGAGAGAGGGACGGAGAGGAAAAGATCAACCTGAAAGAGATAAAAGGGAAAGAGAGAGGGATGGAGAAAAGAGTTGCGAAAGAGAGATCAGGAGTTAATGACGCAATCACTGAGAAACTCCTCCACCTGGGTGACGTCAACACCTGTCGCCCAGTTTCCTGTTGTCGAGTTGCTCTTACCATGGCAACCGTGTGTGTGTTACCTGTGTTCCCCAATTGAGCTGCATTGCCCCAACCATGTGTGTTTGACATACTGACCCCCTGACTTGCATCCTTGCAAAATATGAGTCATTATATTGATATTATATATGATATGTGAGGAATTGTTCAGGCAAGATGTGAATGAGTACAGTTCAATATGAGTATAAATAGTATAGATAGCCTGCAAATTATGTATATTATCCCAATGTCATATAATGTAAATACTCTATGTGGTTCTTCTGTACAACCTCTCAGTGCTTGTTTGATATGATCAAACTTCCTGGTGACCTTCAACTAACCCCCTTGTGCTGATCTAGGTTTAGGAATTCTAATGTATGTATTTCTACCCAGATGACTGACACTTTGCATCTGCAGTCAGGTCTTAACCCATTATTGAGTATTTCCTCAGTCCTTTGTAGAATAGTCATTGATGTTGAGGGCGAGTTTCAGTTACTGTGGATTGAGGGCACATCTCAATAATCTAAAGAGGATTCATCTCAATAATCTAAAGTGGCTTCCTTTCTTCGTCTCCTCTTCTTCATCTGCACAGATCTGAAAACATTGGATAGGTGAAAGCAATATGGTGGATGCTTACTGAAACTTTATTCCACTTGTCCAATTCTTTCACATCAGATGAAGAAGAGGAGGAGAGGAGGCTACTTGAGCTCTTTAGTTGTGTGTATTTACATTCAGCCATTGAGAGCGGATGAAACAACCATGTAGAAATAGACTAAATAGACTAGATATACTTGGAGGTGCATGGCTAATAGGTGCCAATGAAAATCACACTACCCTGCTGGTTATCTGTTATCTACGTTTCTACGCTGGCCTGTTTTAATGTTTATTGTGATGCTGTGTGTGTGTGCCTCAGGCCAGAGAAAGCGCACAAAGATGCAATAGATTTAAAATAACTGTTAGGCCTTTGCTCAGCCTCTCTGTTCTCATCAAATATGGCGTGTCTACTCCCCTTTTAGAATGAACCGATTCTAGAAATAGAAGGAATAGAATGGCCATTGTTACTTATAGCATCAATTCACTCTGTGCTATGCATGAAACAACTACTATAATCCACAGTGTTGATTGCCATTCTTATTTAATAGTAGGCTACAGTATGTGGAATAGTGAAACAGTCTACTCTAATCTTTCTATTTCTAGTGCATCGCTGATGTATGGTGTATGATGGTGAGATGTGGACATTACAAGTGTTTGTCATTCAGCAGACGCTTGTGGGTCCTGTGTGCGTGTGTGCGTGTAACAGAGGGTGTAGAATTCTGTCCATATGGTGCATCAATGAGTCATCGTACCTTATGAGTTGATTTTGAGGCGTACACCATTTATTCAGGCTGAGTGCTAACAGCTGACCCTATACAGATACAGATACAGATACATACAGACACAGATACAGCCAGATACAGACACAAACACAGACACAGATACAGACACAGATACAGCCAGATACAGATACAGCCAGATACAGACACAGACACATACACAGATACATACAGATACAGACAGATACAGACACAGATAAATACACAGATACATACAGACACATATACATACAGATACAGAGAGAGACCGACACAGATGCAGACACGTACAGACACAGATACAGAGGCAGATACACATACAGACGCAGATAGAGACACAGATACAGATATAGACACAGACACAGATACAAACACAGATACAGACACAGATACAGACACACACAGATATAGACGCAGATACAGACACAGATACAGACACAGATATAGATGCAGATACAGACACAGATACAGACGCAGATATAGACACAGATACAGATATAGACACAGATACAGATATAGATACAGATATAGACACAGATACAGACACAGATACAGACACAGATACAAACACAGATACAGATACAGACACAGATATAGACACAGATAGAGATACAGACACACATACAGATACAGACACAGATATAGACACAGATACAGATATAGACACAGATACAGATATAGACACAGATACAGATATAGACACAGATACAGATACAGATACAGATATAGACACAGATACAGATATAAACACAGATACAAACACAGATACAGACACAGATACAGACACAGATACAGACACAGATACAGACACAGATACAAACACATATACAGAAAAAGATATAGACACAGATACAGATATAGACACAGACACACATACAGACACAGATACAGACACAGATATAGACACAGATACAGACACAGATATAGATACAAATATAGACACAGATACAGACACAGATACAGATACAGACACATATACAAACACAGATATAGATACAGATAAAGATACAGACACAAACACAGATAAAGATACAGACACAAACACAGATAAAGATACAGACACAAACACAGATAAAGATACAGACACAAACATAGATAGAGATACAGACACAAACACAGATAAAGATACAGACACAAACACAGATAAAGATACAGACACAAACACAGATAAAGATACAGACACAGACACAGATACAGATACAGACACAGACACAGATACAGATACAGATACCTGGCCACAGTAGAACACACAGAGACAGGACTCTCATCTGTTCTAACGGTCGCAGCAGAGAATAGTAATGAATGAGTAGTGAAGTAATGGGTGCTCTTCAGGGCAGGTGTAGACGTTAGTATGGAAAAGATGATGATTGTAATGGTTATGATGGTGATGTTTATGATGATACGATGAAGATCCTCTGCAAACCTTATTAAGAAGTTTACTCTCCTGAAAGGCTAAAGTGCTCAGACCACATCTTACTACAAAACAGAGTCCTCTATATGGGGTAAAACGGTGTGAATTTACACAGTGATACATAAGCCTTTGTGTGTAGATGATGCATCAGCCTGTCACTGTCTGTGTCCCTATACCCTGTCTGCATGTTTCTTGCCTTCACTTATAAGAGCCATGTGAGAGACACAGCCTTATGGATTTACTGTAAGTCCTTGGTGTTTACCTTTTAAGCCAGTGAAAGCATATTATTTATGTATTTACATGTACATTGTTTATTTGTTTTCTACTTGTTTGTTTTCTATTTGTTTTGTGTATTCATGTTTATTGATTCTGTTGGTTTACATTTGGAGGTGATGTTATAATGAGGCATTATTTGACACTATTAGTAATGTAGATATTTATTTTCTTATATTTTTGTACTTTTGTTCTATTGCTGCCAATCCCATTTTTGTTCAAACTCTCTCCTATTTGAACACGGTAAAGAGCGGAGTGTGATTGTATGTCTATGTTGTGTGCAGTCCTCTTATTTTACTGGAACTGGGTTGCCATTGGAAGTCAGAACTATGTTATAATCTGAAGCAAACCTCTCTTAATGGTTGCCAGAATCGTGACATGTTCAAGTAATGTTTGATGAATGCTGAACTTTGGTAGTTGGGTTTAGGCTTGAGTCTAAACCCAACTACCAAATGACCTGTGAGTTTCATTGGGGCATGCTTATGTCCCTTAATTAGTACACTGGCATAGCAAACACACCCGCAGCTTTGGGGGTCCCCAATCCCCCCTCCCCCCTGCAAATTATTATTTTGGGGGGTACTAATCTAACATATGGAATTGTTTTAAGATGGTCATACCATGGATCATTATAAAAAATATTATTTGATAAAATATTGAATTTGACCTTTTCTACCATAGCCCATTGAAACACATTAAATAACACCTTTATAAATGGCAACAAAAGACAGTAAAAATGTAAATAATAAGGATTTGAAGTGTCTGTCCTACATCTAGGAGATATAAGAAAGCTCTGGAAATATATATATTTTATTTTCTTCACATATTTAACCCCTTATTTTTTGAGGCACAAAACTACCTTCATACTTCCATGCATTTGTATGGGTTGCAGTCAGATAAGTGATTGTCCTAGAGCAAAACTGAGACACTGTCGTGTTCGTGAGAGTCTCCCCTTTCCATAGATTGGTCATAAGAGTTTGTAACCATTCGGACGCTACAGAGGTTTTCGTGAGAAGACCGATTTTTGGGATGTTTCATGATCTGATAAAGATGGCTGTACCTCGGCCACCTTCCATTGCAGATGCGGAAGGCCGACATAGGCAGATGTGGTGGATTGAGACGCAGCCCATGCAGGAAACCTGATATCTCTATCTTAAACTGACAGATTTTGATGGGGATTTTTTGATCATGTGATTTAGATTGATGCACGGGTCAGTCTGTATCATGGAAAGAGCAGAGGTTCTTAATGTTTTGTATGCTCAGTGTATGTCAACTTTGTCAGACACCATAAAAGGCATTTCATTTTTACAACTATTGTCCAACAAGTGTTTAATTTGTAGAAAAAAAAGAAGGAAGGGAAGCGCTGCTAAGGTACACAATAGTAGATTTTGGTAGACAGAAGGTGCTCTTTGGTAAAATGGGTAAATTGGTTATCAAAAAGAAAGGGGGACCAAGGCACTCTACATATAATTAATTAAAATGCCTTCATTTGCATGTTCAATGGAAACAAAGATTAAAAACTCTGACGTGTTTCGGCTGCATAGCCGTTCGTCAGGGAGTACAAAGATACGATAATACAATGTCCTTTTTCGAACAACATTTTCCAATCAACCCTTATTTGAAGAGGGAGTGGTTACATAATTCATTGGACAACAACTAGTAAGCAATACTATACACATTAAAAAGTCCAATCAAAATGCAAATCAAGGCAAGAAGCATCAGAACCCCTAGAAAAGTGGTTCTAACCTTGAATATGAGCCATCTAATTTATAGTACACTAGGTGATCTTTTTAATGTGTATAGTATTGCTTACTGGGTGTTGTCCAATGAATTGGGTAACCACTCAATGCTGTTCAAAAGAAGACATTGTTTTATCGTATCTTTGAAGTTTTGAATCTTTGTTTCTATTGAACATGCCATACAAATAAAGGTATTTTAATGAATTATATGAAAAGTGCCTTGGTCCGCCTTTCTTTTTAGTGTTTAATGGCCTTGATTGTTTCATTCTAACATTAGATTATTCAAATATGTAATACCGACCTCCAAACTGTTTTGTTTTATAGCACTATTAAATGCTTGGCTAATTTCATTAGCATTCTGGCATGTTTTTCTAGATTTAGAACATAAAACAACATTTATAAAGCAAATATTATCCCTTAGGTCCAGCACAGCAGATACATCTGCTGTTTAATCATATGTTGCAGAACAATGATACAAATATTCTTCCAGAATATTGACAAAATAATCACATTGACTCCATCAATGACGGAGTTGACAAACCACTGACTGAGTTGAGAGCAGATACTCAAAACAGACACATTTTTGTCTTTAGATATAAAAGCTCAATACAAACATTTGTAAAATATGGAAAATAATTCATTTGAAAATTCCCAATAAAAACGCAACTATTCTATAAGATATTTTAACACTTTGACAGAGTTAGCAATATTGTTTGTAGAGAACTTTACAGACCATGAGTGGTCTTGTTGCACTACATATAATGAGGACATGAATAAGGGGTCCTTAAGTGTATAGCTGACCCTGCTCATTCCTGAATCATTTAGGACTTTAGACAAATCTGACTGAGTACACCAAATCTCCGTACACATCTTTTAGGAATAACAGTTCACAGTTTTAGGAATCACAGAGAAATATTATTTCAAGTCACAGAGGGCTATTGAAAGAAACTACATAAGATCATTTCCCAGTTAATATCCATTATGGCCATTTTTTATTTTAACCACTTTTTTGGAGTGTTTGAAATTGGAATAATTTGCTCCGGACAAGGGCATTTCCAGGCAAAGAGTTGACATGGAAATTAACAATATAGAAAGTATTTTGAAAATTTTCAAAACAAATATTTTCCCTTGCAAAATTCCCCTCAATATACATTTTAAGCTCAAATAATGCAGTAAAAACTATTTTTTTTTCAACTGTAAAAAAAATCAGGTTTCTCTGCCGGACTGACGGATGGGGTGGGGGGGTTGCTAGCTTTCCGGGGTCCTCTTAAACATTTTTTTACCACCTTTTTCATGATTCCAAACTTGTCTCATCGCTGCAACGGGCTCAGGACAGGCGAAGGTCGAGTCTTGCATCCTCTGAAACATGACCTGCCAAGCCGCGCTTCTTAACACCCGCTCGCTTAACCCGGAAGCCAGCTGCCCCAATGAGTCGAAGGAAACACCAAAATCACCCCGTCACAAGGAGTCGCTAGAGCGCAATGAGCCAAGTAAAGCCCCCCCGGCCAAACCCTCCCCTAACCCGGACGACGCTGGGCCAATTGTGTGTCCCCGTATGGGACTCCCGGTCATGGCTGGTTGTGGCACAGCCTGGGATCGAACCCCAGGCTTTGGTGACACTGCAACACTGCGATGCAATACCTTAGACCGCTGCGCCACTCAGTGGGCCCCTACAGATAACTCTTAAGGTAGAAGTTGCCCATAGGCATAAATCTAGGATCAGCTCGCCTCTTCTCCAATTCTAACCTTAACCATGAGGGATGGGAACACAACCTTGACAGTGTCTATGGGCAACTTTGTCCTTCTCCATTCTAGATAGTCAAGGTCAGGGGTCAGAGTTCAGCCCTATTGTGTCACTTCCTTGACGAGATCTGTGCTATTAGACCACTAGAGCCATATAGACAGGTTGCCTGATTCTGAATGATCAGATACCTATTGTAGCAACAATGACAAGAAGCTGCCATGTGGGTAATCGTAGACAGTTTGTTTCAGATAGTTGTATCTTGTTATTGATACCATGTCTTGTTTTGAGGTGTTTTGACTTATGTCACATCTAAGCTAATACGGCTAAAATTTGCTATGTAGCTAACCAACAACTGTAACAATATATTTGATAAACAACAAGTGCTTATTGTGCAAATGTATGTTTTCAATAAACATTTGGAGACTAAATATAGTTTACATGTTGTCAATAATCCTTTGGAGTTGACAGTTGTTTTGCCCCAGAGTTGCGCCCTCATCGGTTTTGTTGCTAAACAACCCAGCCAAACATAGTCAGTCTGTGTTGTGTGCTTAAACCAATGATGTATATAAACCCTGGACTGCTGATGCTATGTATTGGCCATTGAGAGGCTTTAAAGACACTGGTCGGCCATATTGGTACTCCCCAGTAGAAGCAGTCCTCCATAGGAATGAATTAAAATTCTACAATATTTCAATTAAATGTTTGAAGGACAAAATTGCATGTATTTAAGTATTTTGATGTTGTAGTGGGTACAGTAACATTAGTAATCTCTACAAATGCTAATTTAAGGAATATGTTTTATGTATTTTTTTATCTAACATTTTTATGTTTAGCTCACATAATCTAATGCAAAAGTTTGCATTAAGGTGTCTGTAATAGAATAGATGTGGAAAAAACGAATGACATTAAGAAATGCATTTCTAGCTCCCAAAATATTTTTTTACAACGGTAGGGGAGTGCTAAGATGAAGGCACGGTGGTGTCAACACTGTCATCTTGTGTATTTTAGTATTCTAGTGTATATATAGATCATTGGCTGAAACACTTGTGGACTCAGACTGTATACTGGATAATGTAATAGGTGAGCGAGAAATAAAAACTCTGTAACATAATAGATAATAACTTCCTATGAACGTATGATAACTAGAGGTGAGTGGCTGTGTGAAAATCTGTTATTCATAATATTTCATAAAAAATAGCTGTGATAATTTTACCCTGTTTTTGTTTTTATTGTGTTTTACCTCTGTGTGACATCATTTCTAGGATTGCTTAATCTCCCTGAGTCTGTCAGTACCATACGCTCTGCCTTTCGTTATCTCTGTCTCTCTGTCAATCTCTCTCTCTCTCTCTCTCTCTCTCTCTCTCTCTCTCTCTCTCTCTCTCTCTATTTCTCTGTCAATCTCTCTGTATTTCGCTCTCTCTCTTTCTCTTTCTCTCTGTCTCTGTATCTCTCTCTCTATCTCTCTCTGTCTGTGTCTCTCTGTCTCTGTCTCTCTGTCTCTCTCTCTCTCTCGCTTTTTCTGGATCTCTGTCTCTCTCTCTGTCAATCTCTCTCTCTGTCTCTCTGTCTCTGTCTATCTCTCTCTCTGTCTCTCTGTCTCTGTATCTATGTCTCTGTATCTCTGTCTCTGACATTCTCTCTCTGTCTCTGTCATTCTCTCTCTCTGTCTCTCTGTCAATCTCTCTCTCTCTCTCTCTCTCTCTCTCTCTCTGTCTCTGTAGCTCTCTTTCTATCTCTGTCTCTCTTTGTCTCTGTCTCTCTGTCAATCTCTATCTCTTTATCTCTGTCTCTCTCTGTCTCTTTATCTCTGTCTCTCTCTGTCAATCTCTCTCTGTCAATCTCTCTCTCGCTCTCTGTCTCTGCAACTCTCTCTCTCTCGCTCTCTATTTGTCTCTCTGTCTCTGTATCTCTGTCTCTCTCTGTCGCTCTGTCAATCTCTCTCTCTGTCTCTCTCTGCCTCTTTCTCTCTTTCTCTCTCGCCCTCTGTATCTCTCAATCAGCATCTAGAGATCAACATCGTACAACTCCATAGGTCCCCTAGACATATCTTATCATCACTTACAGTTTTATACTGTGAGTCTATCAATGTGTGTTATCACCCACACACACATCTGTCTCTGTCCCTCTCAGTGTGCTAAGACAATACTAAGCCAACCGAACAATAAGAGAGGATTAGCCTCTTTGCCCTTTTGTTTGTGTCTGTTTGTGTGTGTGAGGGATGGAGGGTGCAAGAGAGATGGTAAAGACAGAGCAGGGGATAATGGAAAGACAGAGCAGGGGATAATGGAAAGACAGAGCAGGGGATAATGGAAAAAAGACAGAGAGACAGACAAACAAAAAAAGAAAGCCAAAGAATAAGCGCTGGAAAATAAGATTTGGAGGATTTGGGCTCATTTTCAGTCTGTGGCCATATTGTGTTGAAATCCATTGAGGGTCTCTCCACATAGACGGTGGGCAGCTCTCCTCTCATGTCTTGCCTCACTTTTGGAATGGGAAATCCAGTTCAGACAATGGCATTGGGGCAGAATCCCTATTACTATAAAGCCCTGGTGAGTCAGAGATGGTATACTACAGTGCTGGAGCCAGCGGCAGAGAACTCTGAGAGTGTGTAAGTGTGTTTGTGATGTGTGCAAGTGTGTGTGTGTGTGGCACGTGCCTAGGAGCATGATATGTGTGTGTGGGGGGATGGACGTGCTTCTGTGTATGTGTGTGCCGGAGGAGCGGAACGTGCCTGTGTGTGTGTGTGTGTGTGTGTGTGTGTGTGTGTGTGTGTGTGTGTGTGTGTGTGTGTGTGTGTGTGTGTGTGTGTGTGTGTGTGTGTGTGTGTGTGTGTGTGTGATATGAATAATGCAGAGGATGCCTGTAGGAGCGTGAGGGCCTGGAGCAGGGCAGATGGTCGCCTGCTGATATGCAGAATCCAGGCAGCAGGCTCCTCCAGAGAGATGGGTTTATACACACACACACACTCTCTCACTTTCATTTTCCTGCTCTCCCACAAACACATTCACACTCCCATGCTCTTTTCTCTATTTTTTTCTTTCCCTCTCTGTCTCTCTCCTTTAAACACACACAAACACAAGCACTCTTCTCTTTTCACTTTCTCTCTCTCTCTCTCGTGAACACATGCATACAAACAGTAGAGCCATATCCTTCACAATTGAAAAACTGTATATTTGTTAATTTATTGTGCTATGTGTGGACATACATTTCCTATTGCCAATATCTAGGATATTGGGTTCCTGAGTGGCGCAGCGGTCTCAGTGCAAGAGGCGTCACTATAGTACCTGGTTCGAATCCAGGCTGTATCACATCCGGCCGTGATTGGGAGTCCCATAGGGAGGCGCACAATTGGCCCAGCGTCGTCAGGGTTTGGCCAGCGTAGGCCATCATTGTAAATAAGAATTTGTTCTCAACCGACTTGCCTAGTTAAATAAAGGTTAAATAAAAATGAATAAAAAATAAAAATATTCTTATCCTATGAGGGCATGCTCTCTCTCTCCCTCTCTTTCTCAGAGGGTTTCTTCCACTGCAGAACTCCAGACTTTTACAAGGAAATAAAAAGAGGGGCGAGTCAGAAGGTGAGATCATCTCTCACAGAGATGTACTTGGTCAGTGATAAAAAAAAAGCAGCTACCTAGAACCCCAACCTAGAGCTGCACACAGTACAGTCCACTAGATGGCACTGTGAGACTGCTTCAGAGGTTGACAGAGCAGCACCCCACTGTGTTCTGCTCAGAGGCAGCGGGACCACTGACCGTAAAAGGATAGGACACCCTGAAGCAGTAAAGGAATCAGGAATGTTTTCGACGAGAAAAACTCCTTTACAACTAATAACTAGCCTACATCACACCACAAAATAATAATATGCGCAGAAGCTGACCATATAGCCTTCTCAAAATGTGGAATGATATTTAATGCATAAGCCCAAATATTAAAATGTTACTGGGGAAATCACACCGACGGTCAGAGTAAACTTGTATATAGTCACTTATAATTTATTTCTACTTTTCCCCCAAAATGTAATAGTCTGTATTTATTTTACCTTTATTCGACCAGGCAAATCTTCTTGAAAGTAAAAGTTACAGAAAGTGATACCTTACCAACTACAATATTCAATAACGCATTAATGTATTGGTTGTCGAGTATGACATTTTTATCGGCTGAATGTGAGAATAAAAGGGGTCTACGTTCTAGCATGTGTGTAGGCTATCCGACCGTCTGTTGAGCCCTGGTCACAAAAGTTTGGTTCCTTTGTCTACATTATGTAATAGCATATTGTTTTTCTGAAATCTAATAACATTTCAGGTAAGCTATTTGGATATTTTTTTTAAAATATGTTAATAATCTATTTTACATAAAGACCAATATTTCGTCTAAAAGCGAATTGTTTTTATAATTGTCGCAATTGTTTCATGTGTAGGCCTACATCTGTGCAACATGGGGAAAACGGTGACTGGAATAGTGGAGACAGAAATGACGCTAAAAAACAACGTTATTGTTAGTATAGGCCTACGTGTTATTGACTGGCTACTTCTGTAATGACACGATTTATTTTCACAAGACAATGTGTGCAAATCAGTGATAATATACAGTTATCGGAAACCGCTCAAGGACATTTTGTGCAACCTAGACAGATTTATAAAATCCATAATTGTAATGCAGGCTCGCGTGGCCAAGACTATTGGTACAGCGTTGTGCGTGACAGTAGTGATCCAGTCGTCAAGCTAAAAGAATATGAGAAGAATACAAAAGGATTATAAAAAAAACCAAATACATTTTAATGACAAAAAAACATAATATAGAAATTGTGCAATTCTTGATTTCTTCTCCCCATTCATTTGATCAGTCACAGGGTTGGGGTCAATTCAGAATGCTTAGATAAACTCAAATCCAATACAGCCTTTTTGAGTTTGAATTTGAATGGTCAAGAAAAATAATAATTGACATTTACATTTTAATGACAGGAAATACAATTCAAACAAATTTTATTTCAGCTATTCTTAAATGTATTGAATGTGCAGGCCTACTCAATTTGAATTTTCCTAGGGAGACTTTTCAATTAGGTTTACAATTCATACGCATAGGCGTTAGACGAGTCAGGTGTCAATAAATAGGCTAAGCCTATAGGCTACATTTTCCATGCAATGATGAGTGAAATACTTGTTTTGTATATCAGTGCCACTAGGCCAGGTGAGTATAAGTGATATTGATAGCTATTTGTCACATTATCTCACTGAAGTGCCTTAGTCTACATAATATAAGTTGATGTTATGCCTATACTTTGAGGTAAATAACGAAAATATGTAATGCTATTCAAACCAATTTGGTTCACAAATATTAGCTATACAAATTATCTAATTTATGTTAGTGTGTGGAGAATTTCCCATGAATTTAATTATATTTCCTGTCATTCCATTTCAAATTCGGAATCAGCCTCCTCCTGATTCCATTCAATTTTAAATCGAAATTCTTGAAATAATGAACCAATTTTGACTCCAGGAATTGCCAAAGTTGACCCCAACCCTGCATGCTGTCAGATATATATCACGAGTTGAGCGGCACAAGAGCACGTGCACGTACGTGTTTGTGCTTTGGCACTGGTCTGACAAGAGAAAATTCAACAAACAAACATACAAAGCGATACAAAAACAAATGTAAGTTACATCCCACGAACAATTCTTCTTGGTGAATTAATCATTGTCTAGATTAATTGGAGCCACTGAAGACAGAGCTGGTACAGATATATTCCGTTATTATCTTCTTACGAAACGAAGGCAGAGGGCAGGCTTCAGTGATATGGTATGGTCCTTACAGTCTCTCGGTCTTTCTGATCACAGGATTTTGGAAACACAAATAAATACACAAACACAACACATTGGCTACTGTAAACAGGCGCGCAGAAATGTACACATGATGGACACGACATGAGGTGTCAAGAGAAAATTAAATTAATTTTGACCTCATACATGGTGTGTGCCTCGCAAGGTATACACAAGACAATTATTATTACTGTATTATTATTATTATTATTATTATGTAGGCCTATTTTATGATATATTAAAAATTATGGATACTTTAATTTTGGGGATATTTATTTCTTTATTATTGGGATACAATCTGACCACATTATAGACTATAACTGACTTGGTAAATATGTTGTCTACAGTACAGGATATGCTGTGTTTACTATTGTATGGTAATTAACAAACTGCAATTCAAATATAGTTAGTAAAACTGAAACTAATCATGACATGTTGAATTGAAATTAACTTGATTCAATATATCTCAAAATACATGTCATTATATCCCATGTCCCCATGTGTCCATGCAGGCATACGTTATGACCCTGTTCTATGTAAATAAACATTAGCCTAAAGCCTATAGGCCTATGCTTTCCCTTTGTCATAGAAACATGACTAATAATGTTTATAATAATACCTACCATGATAATAACAATAGGCCTAATAATAATATGCTGGTGATAGTATTGGCTTTTATTTAATGGTGCAGCAGGTGTATTGAGCTTCGACCGTGTTAAAACCCTGTTGCTTTTGTTGTTAGGGAAAGATGGCGTTTATTTACCGACTGTCGGCTGCGACTTCTATGCCTGTTTCCCGCGGGTAGGTTCGTGCACACAGCCTATACTGTCTTTATTTTTACACATTACGACATATCGGCGCCTTGACTATAAAATCGATTTGATGTCAATGATATTGAACCTTTTTTGGTTAGCACACACCAACCACGGTCCATGTAGCCAGAAATTGCGTGTCGCATCTCCACTGCATGAAAACTCCCCATAGCTCTCGATTTCTGTGTGTCTGGGGTGTAGTGCTCGAGTTCTTACACTCGGTATCCCCACTGTGTTCCATATAGGCCCAACATTAGCACCGGGCTGGCTACGGTCCAATGCTAACTGGTCCGGCACAGAGAAACACAGGGGGACATTCATATCCTTTAGGGGTCCATGTGATATAACGGGTTTAGGGTCATTGTACCGGGGTTTGAGCGCCGTGGTGAGGTGGTGTGTCCCCATACATGTCCTCCGTTCCCGGTAACTGTCCTCCAATGGGCGTCATCCTCTTCTCCTTCTGCCGCCTGTTACAAAACCAAACCCTCACCACCTCCTTCTCCAGCTGCAGGCTGTCCGCTATGGAGGTGATCTCCGCGCCGCCTGGTTTGGGACTTTTGAGAAAATGGCTCTCCAAAGCCCCCTTTATGCCCACCTCGATGGAGGTCCTCTTTTTCCTCTTCCTCCCCTGCGCCGCGATCTTATCCAGGCTGGTGGGGCTCCCCGAGGTGGAATCCGCCTCCTCCAGCCATTTGTTAAGCAGTGGTTTGAGTTTACACATGTTTTTGAAGCTCAGTTGAAGCGCCTCGAATCTGCAGATAGTGGTTTGAGAAAATACATTTCCATAAAGGGTCCCCAGCGCCAGCCCCACGTCAGCTTGGGTAAAGCCCAGTTTGATGCGCCGCTGCTTGAACTGCTTGGCAAACTGCTCCAGGTCGTCCGAGGTCGGCGTGTCCTCGTCCGAGTTTTCCGGGTGTCCCCCGTGCTGGTGGTGCGAGAGGGACGACTGTACCCCGCCTCCATGCTCGCTCAGATGTGGGCTGTGGCTGTGGTGGTCTTCCTCCTGCAGGGAGTGGTGGTGCATCTGCTCTGGTCCTCCCAGGCCGAACCCAGACTGGGAGTACACCAGGCTCTGGCCATCAGATGTAGCCATACCGGGAATGTGCGTGGAGGCCGTGCTTGTTCGCCATGCCCTGGCGTCGTGATGTGCCTGGTGCGCTAGGTGAGGGTGTCGCTGCTGCTGTTGCTGTTGCTGCAGACTAGCGGAATTCTGCAGCTCCTCTCGGTCGCTTTGCAGAATGGGCTTCACGTCCTGCTCTCCGAGGAGACTCGACGGCCACGGAGCCCCGTCCCCGTGCGACAGAGCCGTGATCCACTGGTGAGCGTGGCTAAGCGGATGACCGCTGCCCGGTAGCGTGTAGTCGTTCTGGAGCAGGGTGTGCGCGTCCCTGTACACCGCTGCCTGCTGCATGCTCCCGGACTCCGAGTGCTGCCGCGGCGTGCTGCTGGCGGTAGTTAGGACACTGTAGTGGTTGGACGCTGCGGTCGCCATAACTCTCGGAGCCGGAGTGATAGCTCTGTCGTTAAAGGAGCTGCCTTTGACAGTTACTATTTTCCGCCACCGGGCAGCTAGCTAGGTTTCGCTCTCGATCTCCCGGGCGCGGTGCCAAGGGGACGTAGAGGCGCACACCTGAGGTCCGCCTCGCTCAGCTCTTTATTGGCCAAGAACGGTTGACAGATGTTGTTACCCCTGACAGCACCCCGCTCATTGGTCACAGGAGATTCTATAGAAGCCCCTATCACTCTCCCCAACAATACTGGCAGTCCCGCTGCAGACTAACAGAGCAGAGTGAAAAGCTGGTGTTGACTGAGAAAGAGTGGAGAGCCTCTTAGGCCTATTTCAGTGGAAAAAACGAGTCAATAAACATTTATTCGATTGAGGTAATTTATTCTGAATAGTATTGATCTTTTTATGAGACACATCCACAAACTCGATGCATACAAATGCATTAGAGCCATGGCCTAGGCCTATGTCATTTGTGCGAATGTTTATTCTTTTTTTGTTCAAATATATTCATATTCACCAGGCTATAATCTTTTCACCTTGAAAGTAATACAAAAAAATGTCTTTATAGGGTTACATTTGGAGAAAACCATTGTTTTGTGTATATTTATGGTGGCTTGCGCTCAGAGCAGTGGGATATTAACTGTCACGGCCCCTCCAGCTGCCTCTCTCCTCGCGACGCTGTCCAAAGAGAAGGGGCGCATTTTCCCCTGGCCTCTGCCCCGTTGCCATAGCGAGCGCAGTGAATGGAACAACAACGCCCACGTCACAGCTGCATTCGCCTCTTCTTTTCGTTCCATTCCAAAGGACCCATTCGAGCGGCTCGCTCTGCCGACGGGACAAATAAAAGGAGGCAAGCGAAAAGGGCACATCGGGGCCAAGGAGCGATGGGTGAATGAATAGCCTCTCTAACCCCCTCGCTCGCCCACGGTGTCCCTATCTTCCGTGCCTGTTTGGTAAACTTCGGAATTCATGCGCCCACATTGGCACGCGGGCGTTTTGTGGTGGGAATACATTTCAAAGTAGGCCTACCAATTGGCTGCACACCCCATACACAGTAGCCTATTAGTTCAATAAGATGAAAACGAATAATTACAAAGAATGAAAGGCAAACACCTGTGCTCCATAGTTTTCATGAACACAACGGGGTAGTGTAGTCTATACAGGGGTTCCCAAACTTTTCACTCGGGTCTCCAATTCCAGCATTGGGGAACATCTCGTTTAAAGCTTATTTTTTTTCCAATTCTATACATTTTGCCATGTCTAATGTGTATTCATGTGATATTTCAGTGACAAAAAAATTACAACAATATGGGCTAAAAAACATAAATAAAAACATGTTCGCAGACATGGGCTAGTTGATCTGGACATTTCTGACAAGTTCTAAATATCTCTCTAAGATATGTAATGACTGACATGACAAGAGGAACTGATGATGCACTACCCAATTTCTAAATGACACCTTGTGCATTCTACTATTACAACTTCCAAGAGTAAGTTAAAAGCCGGACTGAGTACCTTAAATTAAAAAAACGAACCCCGTGCCGACTCCTTGTGCCACCCCACAGTTTGAGAACCACTGGTCTAGAACACAGGATGGATTTGCTTTGTGATAGTAGGATTAATAATACATATAGTTTGTATTCATAACATGAGAGAGAAGCACAATAATGTTCGATGTCATGAGACACTTGCAATAAACTCTATCTGTTGGCTATAGGTGCCATCTATATCAATAACAGGGGTGACAGGTAGCCTAGAGCGTTGGGCCAGTAACCAAAAGGTTGCTGGATCGAATCCCAGAGCTGACAAGGTAAAAATCTGTCATTCTGAACAAGGAAGTTAACCTACTGTTCCCCGGTAGGCCGTCATTGTAAATGAGAATTTGTTCTTAACTGACTTGCCTAGTTAAATAAAGGTTAAATAAA